>NC_136431.1:12815000-14015000 GCF_052849685.1 Lactuca virosa | reverse complement strand
GTACTTTGAAGGAGCTTTTTCCACACTGACGCCTGTGTCTCATGCGTCAATCAACACCCTCCATTTTTGGCCTCTTCTCGTTTTTTCTTCCAAGAATTACCCCCATCTTCAATCTCACACAATCGGTTTACATTTGGGACACTAGGGTGTATGGTTACTTTTGGAATTTAATACTTTAATCTATAAATTTAAGAAAAAAAATCATTGTTTATAGAGAAAAAGATATAGAGAAAAGAGATAAATAGACAAATCCCCAAAACTATTTCACAAATTTTATCCTATATGATTTTTACAGGTAACTAACTGTAAAAATCATAAATTTTATCCAACTTTGAATATTCATAATTTTTTCTTATGAATTTAATTTGAGCTGATTTTTTTTCATTGTTGTCTTTTTAATAAAAGATACCCAATTAGTTTTTACAAAGAAGTCGTTTGTATAAGATCTTACTCCACGATAATCCAATTCCAAATCAATGAAGACAGGATCCGAATCAGAGTACTCGTATGTCGTAAAGGTTCACTCTGTTTGACTTGACCCGGTTCATGGACCACATAACTACTGATCCCCACTTTGACAAATGGCAAGAAAACGACTTGGGTCCGGGTCCACTTTGAACCTTTTTGATGAAACAGGTAATATAACTTTCTAATATTAAAATGAAGGAAAACACAACTAATATTTACAAATTATAAAATATAAAAAAATTGTTCGTCTAGGTCTAACTTAAAATATCATAACTTTATTAATCAAAAATATCTTATGATTTTAAGCATAAATAACCGATTTGTGATGATTAAATTCTGCCGTAGGATAAGATTGTAGAATTTTGTTTTATTCTCTGCCGTCGGATCAGAAAAAAATCACAGATTGGAAGAAACACCAGAAAAATAGTGATAGGAAAAAACAGGGCATGGGTGTAGAATCCAGCTACGGATGCGGAGCAGCATAGGCCAGTCACCAGTGCATCAAAATCTGATCAAGTAAATCTCTGGAACCTCTATATCGTAGATTAGATTAGATTTGTAGACCAGAAGCTAGAACACGTCTGTATAGAATCTCATTGTCATTCCTCCTTTTTCGTAACAATTATTACATTTATTTATTCATTGTAAAATATATATATTTGATTATAAAAGTAAATATTTGATCATATATATAATAAATGGTAACATTCTTATATTTTGCTATATTTTTTTTACTGGCACATTATTTTTGTGTCTCTTATATCGCTAGCATTTTATATTTAGCATTTCATATGGAGTGACAACAGTCCTATTATTTTTTTTTTTGAATTTAAATAAATTATATGATTTTTTCAAATTTAAATAAATTATACTTTTTTAATTTACGATTTTTTTTTTCAAATTTAAAATAAATTATATTTTTTAAAGACAAACACTTAATATTAATAAGATTACAACAATTTAAAACATAAAATACGATTAAAAAAAATAAAACTAAACTTACTTAAAACCTACAACACGATTTACTATTAGACGTAAAACATAAATTAAAACTACATTAAAAACATAAAAATATTACAACTTATCACAATTCTACTGTTTAACAATATTATTCCTTGCATTGTTGAAAATCCAACGATCCTCTTCGGACAAGTCATTTCTCAGGTTTAAGAAAAACTTTAGGGCACAGTTTCTTTCTTTTTCTTTTCCCAATTCCAAGAAACCCTCAAGCTTAGCGTCTAACCCTTTGATGTCACTCATTATCTCCTCCACTTCACTCGATGAACTTTGTGTTCCTTTCAGCTTTCTTTTTGCTCTGTCTTGTTCCATAGGACGAGTTGGAGATTCATATGGAACGTCGTTGTTGAGGTCAATCCCCCCGATACGCGCATCAGAAGATTGAATGTGGGTTAACTTGGAAGTTTTGCTTCCTTTGGACTTGCTCGTGTAATCATCAACACTTTTTAAATTAAGCCATTTTGGTTTGTCCTTCACAATTCCTCAAATCGCCTCATTGCCAAAAGGTTTTCCGACTTTCGCCTTATAAATCTTACAAACTTTTGATAGGAAATCCACTTCATTTGCACCACTTTGGGGGTTACGGGTCGCGCTCATGTAGATGACATTCAACTCTATTGAGGATTTGTTGGCGGTCCTCCATTTCGAGTAAAGTTGATTAGGATTGCGATACTGCTATTTCATTTGATGTCAAAAACTATGTCAAACTCTAGCTTTCCAGTTGTCGAATCTTGATTGTCGCTCGTCGCCGGATCCTCCGACACATCTAGTCATGCTTGCACTAGTGCCCTCTCTTCATCATTTGTCCACCCTTTGCATATAGCCTTCCCTTTTCCTTTATTTTTTCCTTGTGGCTCGACTTCGGGCTCTTGAAATGACTCTTGAACAGGCTCTTCAATGGGTCCTTCATCGGAAGAATCGGTTGACTCGGCGAGTAGGCGACGTGGTTGGGATTGAAAATTAGTTTGGGGTTGAGGTTGTGAAAAGAATTGAGTTTCTTGAACCATCTCAAACAGATCAAGATCTAAATTTGGACGGGGTATTGGTTGAGTTTGGAAATTAGTTTGGGGTTGGTTTCGGCAAAATGACATGGGTTGAGAAGAGTACGGATTGAATGAAAATATTTGTGGAGCCATAGAAGGATAGTAGTAACTAGCGGGTGAATGAACTGGTTCATCAAATGAATGTCGATAACAAGGTGGTGATGGAAGGTTTGGAACTAGAAGGTTTAGTGATGGAAGATTTGGTTTTTTTTTTGGTTTGTTTTTGGTAGATGAAGACATTTTTTTTTTGTGAATCGAGAGTATTTGTGAGAGGTTTTGATATTTTATGTGTGTGAAATGTTGAAAGTGTAGTTTAATTTATAGTGGTTGAATTATAATTCGAAAATTTGAATTTTTAGTAGGTAAAAACGTTTTTTTTTTAAATTTAAATGAAGAAGGCTTCGTGGAAAATAAATGAATTAGGTTTGAATGTTTAATTTGGTCGATACAATCCGGTCATACTCCTCTCCACCAATCAGCTTCCACCAAATCTTTCTCTCTCATCTCGCCAAGCCCCTAGTGAGACGCTCGTAGCGAGCGCTAGGAGGTGGTATTATGATTCCCTTAGCGACTCCATTTAGCGAGCCACACCAAGCAGCCTTAGGGAGTGGTACATATGTTTTTTTTTAAGTCAGAGAGAATGATGGAGAGAATGGTAGCATCTAGGTAAAGAGTGGTAGCATCTAAATGTTGTGATATTTTTATTTTGAAAAAAAAAACGAAAGTGAAGCCAACCAATCACAACCATTTTTTCCTTTTTTTTCTTTCCTCTCGTTGCCCGGCCAGCAAGTCATCCTTAACGTGGCAGCTAGCGAGTTTAATGGGAATGGTGGAGACGAGCTTGGCCAACAAGCCACTCCCTCCCGCCTAAGTCAATATTTAATATAAACAATGAGATGTCTGTGTCACATCAGTTTTATTAATATATTTTCGATATAATTTTTCTAATGTTTGCTCGAAGACAATTCTTTAAATTTGTTATTAAAGAATGACCATTTTTATAATTTTGTGAAATATAAGGACAATATTCTATAATTTTGCTTAGGAAGAGTTATTTGGTAACTTTGTGAAAAGTGTGGAACTAAACATTTGTTAATTGTCCCATTCGGCAGAGATCATTTCTATAATTCTTTAAAACATAAGGACTATTTTTGTAGATACAATTCTATATGGGGACTTTTTCTGTAAATTTAAGGGGCCATTTTTGTATTTTGTTTTCTATATAGAAACCATTTATAAAACTGTTCAAAAAAGGACCATTTTGTAAGTTATAGGGACCATTTCTCTAAAGCATATTCTTGACAGGGACTCTTTGGAGAAATATCCCAAATGTAAGGATATGAAGAATTCTTTCACAGTAATATTGGCATGATTGTTATGAATATTAATGATCTAACACAATATTGGTTTCAGGCTTACGTCTCTTTCTCATTATGAAAATTTTACGTATATTGATAATTAAAATTGACCTTACTTGAGGTTTTTAATATTTCTATGTATGTAATGTTAAAAGTGACAACTACTTCTTAATGCTTATTGGTTTATCATAGTTTTAAAAGATACATATATTTAAATAAAATGTTATTTACATTTTCTGAAGTGACATCTATTTTTTCTTTATTGTTGTATAATGCATTTCTGAGTAGGCCTTAAAACTTGTATTTGGCCTATTTTAGTTGTCATCGACATTGGATTTGTAGTTTTTGCAATAAAGTGTGTACTTGAGGTTAAGGTTTATATTTCAAATTATTATTTTGACTTGCTCAAAGTTTAGACTGTGAGAAATTGTGCTTTGGTTTTATAGCCTTTTCATGTACGTTACATTGTTATATCGTTTTTTGGAGATATATTTAGGTAGTAGAAAAAGCATGATTTATGTACAATCGATTTCATTGTATAACTTTGAAATGGTCAAGCGTATCAAATGACAATTGTTCTAATGGTATCGCAAATTGTTGTAACATGTTTCTTACTCAAGTTTTGTTTTATCGATTAGAAATACATTAAAAAGTATGTAAGTTATGTAATTAATAAAAAAAATGTTTCTACAAAAAACATAAAATATCGATCCATATTTTATATATTTTGCTTGATTTTGTCTTTTAAAAGAAGAAAGGAAGACATGAGTCCGATAGCTTCCAAATTTCTAGTCACCTTCGTTTATTAATTTTTAATTCCTCCCCACACCCTTTACCTATACATTTTACCCCCTCCCATTTGAGCGATCATCTCTCTTTCTCTTTCTCTCTCTCTCTGAAATGCATAAACCAACCAACTCATCCCCGGAACACCCGTCACTCCGCCACCGGTAACCAAACACAAAATGGGTAAGGCATCCAAATTCTTCAAATCACTTTTCAGTTTCAAAGCCTCCGACACCACCCACCACCAACCACCCTCTCGTCCAGACCTCAATAAACAACCCAAACGACGCTGGAGCTTCATTAAATCAAACAAAGACCAACTCCACCACCATTTCTCCGACACCGACACTTTCAACCCACCACTCTCCCGCCCACGCGACACCCCACTTCACCATCAATCTTACTACCAAACAGCCGGAGACGGCGAAAAAACACGTACAACCAGTCATGCCATAGCCGTTGATGCCGACACAGCCGCAGTAGCTGACGCCGCCGTATTTTCAGCCCATCCCGCGGCGGAGGTGGTACGGATGACAACCAGAGCCACCGCCCGTCACGGCCTTCGCGGGGAATGGGCCGCCCTTAAAATCCAGACTTACTTCCGAGGTTACCTGGTAAGCATTCCCTAAACCATAACTGAGGGTATTTCGGTCTTTTCATCATGCACGAATGTACTTAAATTGTTTAGTTAAAGGTCAACACACGAGGTATGAATGTATTTTAGTCAAACCCAAATCCAGACGAGTTCATACGTTACCTAATGCACCATATGTAATGCGTAACGTACAAGTTATTAACTGCACCGGCCACGTTTAGAACCATAAAAACCCTTTCTTAAAAAGTTTAGTTGTAAATGTACTACACATCATGCCACTTTTACCGTTTTACCCTTGTAGTTTTCCCACCTGTGTAGAGAAATCGTAAAGGATATTTGAGGAAAATAAATTGGCAATAAACTAAGAAACAAAATAATTTTGTACGTTTATATCCAGACAAAAGGTGGGCAATCGAATATGCTTTAATAACTTGTACCTTGTGTTAAACCAATTGGAACATTTACTCTTCACGCATTAATAACTTGTACGATTGAAAGGTAACCGAAGTCAGAAGGAAAGGAGAACTGGTCGGTGGGGTAATTGGGTAAACAAGAAATTAGTTTCTAAGATAATGTTGTTCCATTTTTACCCTCCACCTATACATATTATTCTTGTATATCTATTATTTCATGGATTCATATACTTGAAGGCGAGGAAAGCTTTAAGAGCATTGAAAGCGTTAGTGAAGCTTCAGGCACTTGTGAGAGGTCATATCTTAAGGAAGCAAGCGGCGGTTGATTTCCGGCGGTTGCAAGCTCTGCTACGAGTTCAGGCACGGGCTCGTGCAGGGCGGTTTCCCATCACCGATTCACCTCACTCCTCCGCCAAGGTTTTCATCTCGTTCATTCATAGTACAACTTTCAATGCACGATGTATAAGTATAACACTGTGATCTATATATCTTCCAGGGTCCTCCGACTCCTGAAAAATTTGAGCATGTCGTTCGAACAAGAACAAAACACGATCAACCATCGATACTAAAGGTGTGTTATTGTCAATTTGTCAAACATTTAATTCGTTTTCTTCATTTCTTAAGTAATATATATATATATATATATATATATATATATATATATATATATATATATATTCTGTATTTGTAGAATAATGTTTACAAATCTTACTCCGAAGAAAGAATCCTTGAAATGGACACCGTGAAACACCACCTTCTGCCACCTAGACGCCGGAGCCTCTTCCACAGTCAAAGTCAAAGTCTGACAAATTCTCAAGGGTCAACAATCCACCCATCCGGTTTCGGTTTCAGCCCGAGTGGATCATGTGAAGTTAATTCCATAACTACCCCTTTCGAGGAAGAAGTTTCTTTCTGTATTCCCCAAAATAGCCCTACAATTTGTTCAAAAGGCAACGGGTCGATGAAGGTGGGCCCGTTTACACCGGCTAAAAGTGATAGTTCAAGGAGCTGTCTTAGTGGCTACTCGGACCACCCGAACTACATGGCATACACCAAGTCATCACGGGCTAAGGTTCGGTCGGTGAGCGCACCAAGACAAAGGCCTCAGATTGAGGTTTCTAATACCATGAAGAGGTATTCGGTGTATGGTTATGTTGCGGGCCCAGGTTTGGGACCGGGCCCGCAACACAGTTCAAATCTGAGGGATAGTTTTGTGAGCAAAGCATATCCGGGTTCGGGTCGGCTTGATCGGCTTGGGATGCCGGTTGGGGGTTTAGGTATTCGTGAGAGTGAGTTTAGTGGTAGTTATTGGAACTATTAAACTTAAATGTGTGGGTGGTTAGTGTGAAGTTTTTCTAATGTAGTGGGACTTTATGACTTATGAGAAGGTAGATTATATATGTAAGTGCAATTTGTAACGAAACCCCTGAGGTTTATAATACCTGAAGATTAAACCCTTGAAGTTTCAGTTTTTATGTTGTTCTTGAAGCTAGAGTGGACTAGAGGTGTACAAAGAGAATGGTCCAACCGGGTTTTTTATAACAGGATTGGACCGTCGGTTTTGTTCGGGTCATTTTTTCAAGCTTTAACCGGTCCTCATTTGGGCTTTACCTAAGGTGGAGCAAGACTAGACTTTACTGGATATGTTAACTCTTAATAATATTAATAATGTGAAATCAAAACGTTATAATTTATAAATATTTAGAAAAAGTGCAATATATCTATAAGTCTATTTTTGGCTATTTTTGTAGTTTAATTATTATATTTCAATTTCATTAATAAAAAGGTTAATATTATAAAACTCAACTTTAATTTTATTTTTCCTGAAAAAAATATTGTATTTTTTCATATTTTTTTTTATTCGGCCGTTTTATCATTTATTTTTTCTGGAAAAACTTGCTAAATGTGAGGGTTTTTCAGAAAAATAAAAATGCAAAGTAAAGGGTTTTTTTGGAAAAAAAAATTGAAGGGTCGAAGGTTTTTTTTTTTTTGGAAGAAAATAAAAAGTTAAAAGTTTTACGGAAATAATGAAAAATTAGAAGCTCTTTTTCTTAAAAAAAGATAGAGGTTAATACAGAAAAAATACATATGTAAAGTCTTTTTATTTTATTAACTGTTAATAAACCACATAAGTTTGTCAATTTTACAGCAAGATATCTGAAAGCCTGTTATAGAAGAAGTTTAAAGTGCTTATAATAGAAATTTGCTGAAGTGTATTGGTTTTGCTGAAAAGTATAAACTGTCGATAATCATTCTACCAAAGCCGATAAGCTGTGACGATCACTTTAACATGCTATGCAATATTTTTTTAAATAACATATGTTATGATTACCTTTTAACAGTTGCATAATTATCTTCTTTTTTCGATATCGGTTGTAATTTAGAAGGTTCGGTATCTATACATCTATATTTTATATATTTAACCAATGCCTTTGTGGCTACAGAGTAAAACTTGAACATCTCATACAATTATCATCAAATAATGAAAGGACACTATTATTCAATTATGTGACTAATTGTTTAATTCAAATATCTTCTAATCTACTATTATACTTAATTTGCTAAGTTAAATATTGTTTTAATCTTAAAACCTAAATCGAAAATTATATTTAACTTTATCACGTGTGGAACTCATTGATATAAGCTATGGAGATGAAGTTGTTCTAATAGATGTCTTGTTTTTATCACATGGTTTACAATACCAGTTTTTTTTTTTTGACATCTTATATCAACTCTGTATAAGAAATTGTTATTTCATAGTGACAATTGTTCGCCTTAATTAGAGGCACCACTATCAATTCAAATTTCGAATAATAATGAGACCAGATATATGGCGAACACTTTTGTTAGGCCACCATTTTGATCGATTTTGTATAATATATATAAAAAAACTCGGATTTACACAACGAAAAACAAACTAAAAACATGTGATAACGACTGATTTGTAGACATATCAACAATAAATTCATAAGGTAAAAAAAAAAAAAAAAAGAATAAACTTTTGCAAAATGTGGACTTGAAAGATGCAAGTCGTTATATCATTATCATTGGTTGTTGCAATGCCATCTGGACGTAGGCACACAGCTCAAGTAATGACACCAGCTGCAATGATCGTTCCCATTCTCTCCTTTCAAAAGCATCACCAATCCAACAGCAAACCTGCAACCACAAGGGCAATACTGTCTTTTTACACTTTTTATCTTTTTACACTTTTATCAAGGGAAATAAAAAAACATACCCAGCGATCAATAAGATGATGGAAAGAAACCAGAAAGCGTATTGGAAAAGGGTATATTTGGATTTTCCACGAGCCTCAACAGGAAGATGTCTGCGTTCTTGCCAAGCAAATTGGGGACGAATGAGTAATACAAAACCAAGGAGAAAACCGGTTAAAAAACCACCAATATGGGCAAAATTGTCAACATGGGGAAGAATTCCAACAGCTAAATTGATCAAGATGATGATCACAAGTGTGATCAAAGCTGTAGCCTGAATTGATTAAAAAACGACAAGATAAAAACACTTTTTGAGATTAAAAAAAAAAAAAATACCAATATAATTAATATTACCTTGTTGGCATAAATAGTCCAGTTAGTAAGAAGTTCAGATAACATAGCTCCAAGAAGACCAAAGAGAGCTCCAGAAGCACCAACAGAAATGTTGCTTTTTATGAAAAGTGTAGAAAGTATGCTTCCACCAATTCCAGACAACAAGTAGATTACTCCTACACGTGCTGTAATAAAAAGACTCATTTTACTTTTAGTGATATAATTATGAAATAAAATGTTATGAATGCAAAAACATACCAAAGCCAAATTGTTGTTCAAGTCGGATCCCAATGAAAACCAAACTTAACATGTTTGCAAGTAGATGAATAACTCCTGCATGCAACCAGATACATGACACTAGTCTCCATGCTTCATTCTCATTCACTACTTTTTTCCACTCAAGAGCTCCCAATTTTTCCAATCTACAAAATAATGGAAGCCAGAATAAGTTGATATAACTTCCAAATTCATTCGTTATGATTCAAATGACACAAAAAACAAGAATTTTAGACATGGAGACCTCACCCATAGGCGTTTTTACTTTATTTTCTTGCAAAACTAGCAGGGGAGGAAAAATCACAAACACAAATTTAAACATATAAAAACCTAATCCAATGTGTCGAATCTAAAATCATTACAAGACGCTAATTGCATGCTTAAGAATAAATCCATAATTTACAAAACTCATCCCCAAATCGTGAAAGTGAATCCAATACCCAAATTGAGTAAGTAGTGAAAACCTCCAATGTGGACCATTACAAAATCAAAGTTTACACAAAAGATGCCTAAAAGGATATGTAAGAAAAGCTCACAAGTAAAGAAAACCCCAATTCAAATTCACATTAGAATTGTCAATTACACGCATTAAAGAGTATGATTACGAAGAACGCATCAAATATTATCATCAAGAATCATCAATTAACATACAAACCGTAAATCATAATCAATAATCAGCTTTCAAGTAGAAGAACTAACGATTATGAACTGAAAAATACCTTATAGATCTTAATAACACATTAAAACCTAAAATCAGGTGTGAGGAAACTTACGTAGAAGAAGAAGGCCCAAAAAGGGGATTTTCTTTAAGAGGCTGAAAAGAGAGTCTGCCCAAAAACCTAGCAACGCAGTTCCCCTCGAGACTCGAATTGTGGTTCTTAGGACAATCATTAACAATCATGATGACGATAAACATAGCCACATTCGCAACAACAATCATAGGAACAAGCCAAGAAGTCCATTGTTTCTCCGATGATTCGGCGTAGTACGGAGAAGACGATGTGTAATAATTGGAGTGCGGCGGCGGCGGTGGTGGTGCACCTCTGTTCTTCCAGCTTCCTCTGCTCTCTAGATCTCTGTTACCCATCACACCAAATTCAATTTTTAGTCTTCCTCGCTAATCTTTTCTTCGATTCGATGTCGAATAGGTGTTTGTATAATATATATGTAGGGTTTTGATTAGGAAGTAACTTGGAAGGGATGTAGAGGGAGAGCTGTGTTGTTAGAGAGAGAGAGAGAGAGAGAGAGAGAGAGAGAGAGAGAGACGGGGGTGGATCGATGAGTGTTGCTACCAATATAATCGCCGGAAATCAAAGAAAGCGGTGGAGATATGCGGTTGCTTGTCTGTCAACTTTATGTTAGGTGACCTGGTAATCTGAGAAACCTTTAACGGTTATCTTACAAAATTCTCAATTTCAAAGCAACTTTATTTTATAAAAAGATGTACATGTGGCACCTAAAATTATAGTTTATTTGAGCTTTAAATAGTTAAACATTTTGCTTTGAATAGTTAAACATTTTTCTAGTTTTTGACGGTGTGTTAAAAACCAGTTCGAAACAGGACATAGTAGTTCAACAATGATCGGTTTTCTGTTAAGTATTTGATTGGATTGAATCAGATGGTTTCTTTACAAACCGGGTCGAACCAGTGTGATATAATCGATAAAACCGTTTGAACCGTTTATTTAACTTTGATAGTTGGATTTCACTTAGCTCATTAAAAAAACAGTCAATAATAGTTCGATCGATTAGGTTATCAAAAATGTATACAACTTGAAAACTGATGCACAACACTGTCAAATATAGACCGACAGTATAACCGGTTGACGGGTTGAACCGGAAAGCGGTTATTAGACTGGTTCAACTAAAAAACCGGTTTTTAAAACATTGATTTTTGATTATTTACTTAAAATTATTTAAATTAATATGAATTTATTGATTAAGTTATTAGAGTTTTGACTTATTGTGTTTGTTACACTAGCTTTTAATCCTCTTTAATACATGAATATTTTTTTGCCACTTATCAAATTCTCAAAAGTTTTGACACATATAATTTCGTGGGAGTTTTAGAATTATTATTTTTCAATTGTCATTTTTTGGGAATTTCCATTTTTTTAAAATAAAATTCCAAAAAATTCTAACTAGTTTTATAAGGAAAGAAAATCATTCTATTAATTTGATAATAAAGTCTCATAAATGCTCTAAATAATATTTGATTTTTTTTATAAATCTTTCAAAAGATTACATTATGTTATGTAAAAGTGTTATTTTATAAAATATTTAATGTTTAAATATTGATATTAAATTTTATTTTTTAAAAACCCGTGTCGTACACGGAAACATTAAATATTTTATAAAATAACACTTTTACATAACATAATGTAATCTTTTGAAAGATTTATAAAAGAAATCAAATATTATTTAGAGCATTTATAAGACTTTATTATCAAATTAATAGAATGGTTTTCTTTCCTTATAAAACTAGTTAGAATATTTTGGAATTTAATTTAAAGAAAATGGAAATTCCCAAAAAATGACAATTGATATTAAATTTTATTTTTAAAAAACCTGTGTCGTACACGGGTCTCACACCTAGTAATGTAATATTCATCTTTTACACGATAAAAATATCTCAACACATTTGACATATAACTACATAAGTATTCTTTATATATCATTTATTAAACTTCAATGATAATCATTCATAATCTAACAAAACAATTATTTATTGTGAATTTTCAATTTTTTTAAGGGAACTTTCAGGGACACTAAAGATAAACTTTCATGAAAACATAAGTTGAATATTGTTAAGATTTAAACATAGATCAATAAGTTAATCATCACATTTTCTATATGTTTTATCAAGTCATCACGACCAAATGATTATTCATATAAAATATATTTGTTTTATTTTTATTTGTTTACATTGATTGAATATTTAGATACAATTATTTTTGTTTCAAATTTCAATTGAGTATTCCATCAATCATTACTTATAAAGTACCAACAAAACAATATAAATAATTAAATACACACATATTTAAATTTATTATGAAGAAATATCATTCAATTACTTATTCTATACAATTAATTTATGTATATGATAAACCGGTTCAAGACCAATGATCCAACCGGCCAAGTGCCAACCAACAAAATCTTATTTACGCGTTCCTAGATTGACGTGTTCATATATCATTCCGGCTTTTATAATTATTTGATATCCAAAAAGTTGTGTTTTTGGATATATTTTCTTATAAATAAAGTAATACATTATAAGTTGATTTTGATGAGGTATGAAATAATAGTTTTATACTGTAAATTTACTTAAAATCCTATATTTGATTTTCTTATTATTATTGTTGTTTAAACATATTCTTTTTTTACTTTAGATTTGTTTATTAATAATTATTTGTTTAAAAAAAAACAATAATATGTTCCATAACCAAGACAAGAGTTGGATTATTAAGGAATTGAAACAGAAGAAATTTTCATGTTCATATGTTTGGTTAACATTGAAAGTAAAGTTGTTTGATTTTAAAATTTGTCAAAAGAAATTGAAATGCAGATTACGTAAAATAAAAAATATATATATTTTAGTAATTCCTTTTTAAAATTTCTTTCTTTTTTGTATAAAAAAAAAAAAAAAAAAAAAAAAAAAAAAAAAAAAAAGCGGTCTGAAAAATCATCGAGATAAGCTGTTGTAACTTGTAAGCTGTCTTGGGTTGGACCAAAGTCGCAAGCGTTAGCGCTGGGTCAGGCCAGCTTTATGGTGGGCAGGTGGGCTGAAGGCTGCCAAGTGCCCAAGTGTGCCTAATTGTTGGGTTACCATATCGCGTCCTTGTTTCATCCAAATACATTTTTTTACGATTTACAAAAGAAAAAAAAACATATACTCCCTCCGTCCCAATATTATTGTCCACAGACAAAAAAAACATACATATTAAGAAAAACATTAATTACCACTAACTTTATTTAATAATCAATCAGTAACAAAATAAATTTTAATTGTAAATTAAACAGTCCATCACAACAATCAAACAGTTCAAAATCGATGAAAAAACTATTCATACACTAAAGCGCCAACACGAAGAAAAAAAAAAATTCAGTCCAAACCGGTATCTATATTACTATCGGGAATAATATGGTTCTTTAAAAAAAGAAGTTAATGTAAATTGTTCACATATTAGAATTTCTATGAATGTAGGAGTCATAGGAATTTTCTTTCGTTTCCGTTTCCTTAGTGTATTAGGAGTTATCTAATATTAGAAAACCTCCTCTCTCTCTCTCTCTCTCTCTCTCTCTCTCTCTCTCTCTACATATATATATATATATATATATATATATATATATATATATATATATATATATATATATATATATATATATATATATATATATGACAAAACTACAAAATTGGTCCCTGTGGTATTCAAAAAACTTTGATAGGGTCCAAAAAGTTTTCAACTTGCATGGATGGTCCAAAATCAAGAATTTCCTTTGGTTTTGGTCCCTAAACAATTTGAAATGACTCTTTTACCCTTTTCATTTGTTTTTTCTATTTTCTTTATTAACTTAAGTATTTAAATAATTAGAAAATAATAAAAAATAAAATCCTACCCCACCCCACCCTATCACTCCACCGGTAACCTCTCTCTCCCTCTCTCTCATGTTGACATAAACACATACATACACAGATCTTTCAAACAACTACATCGAAACCATTGAAGCCCTTCAAATCGAAATCAGGAGGAACACACATACACAACCAAAAAATAAAATCAAACTGAAATTGAAGAGACAAATATACACAACCAAAATTGAAATTGAAATAAGAAGAAACCCATGATTTACACCTGTGTTTTTGTTCACCGAGTCAAAATTGAAATTGAAGAAACACACATAACAATAACAATATGAAGATTGTTTAAAAAAAACAAGATTTGCTAAACCTGGATCTGTACCATCCATAAATTCTCCTTCACGGTTCTCTGACTCTATTGATTGAATCCTGGATCTGTACGATCTATACAAATTTCTTCTTTCTTATAACTTATAATTCTCGTCATGAAATTTTCACAAAAACATCTTAATGATCGAAATGTATTCCCTCGACAATCCTCGTAACCTTAAAAGAATCAAGATTCGTTCTCTGGGTTCACCCCGCCACCATTTTCCTGTCAAAACATTGAGTCTGCCATTTATTACCACAATGTTCAATGGTGATACTCCCCATTCTCACATTCTTTCACATACACAGTGTGAAAAATGATGATGGGTGCATCCAATTTGATGATGGGGTTAACCCTGGTCCTTGTGGTCTTTCTTGCTGTGGTTCTTAGCTTCGTCTTGGTTCTATTGGCTGAGCTCCACTACTCCATCCTCGTCCGCTGCCGTCAACTTCAACAAACCACCACCACCACCGTCACCGCACCTCTAACCATAGTAGACAACAACAACAACTCATCTTCTCCCTCTCCCCCTTCATTCGTCGGTGACGACATAGAGAAGCAGCAACAACTTCCTCAACAGCCGAAAAATCAAGAAAATAACCAAGAAGGGCTTCAATGGTCTCTTAAATTTAAACCCACCACAACCAATTTAGGGTTTTCTCCTTACATTTCAGAATGAAGTCGATTTGGGGTTATTTTTACGAAGGTGGGATTTGTGTTCTCTGTTGGTTTACGAGAGAGAGAGAGAGAGAGAGAGAGAGAGAGAGAGGGAGCGATGGGGTTACCGATGGAGTGATAAGGTGGGGTGGGGTATATTATTTTTTTTATTTTTTCTAAATATTTAAATACTTAAGTTAATAAAGAAAATAGAAAAAACAAATGAAAAGGGTAAAAGAGTCATTTCAAGTTCTCCAAGGACCAAAACCAAAGGAAATTCTTGATTTTGGACCATCCATGCAAGTTGAAAACTTTTTGGACCCTATCCAAAGTTTTTTGAATACCACAGGGACCAAATTTGCAGTTTTGTCTATATATATATATATATATATATATATATATATATATATATATATATATATATATATATATATATATATATATATATATATATAGGTAAGTTCAATTTAGAAAAATAAAAAAAGGTTGAGAATGAGAGAATCATTCTCAGCCACTCATTTATTTTTGTCGCAAAAGCCTCTGTTGTACCAGCGGAAATGGATAAGGAATACACATGTCTCCTTAAACTATGCTAATCATTACCTTAATATATATAAAAACATACTTTTTTCGTTTTTTTAATTTTTAAGAAACTATTTTTATCGAAAAATTATTTTAAATATACCAAAATTCATTATTTTTTATTCTCTACAAATAGACATCCATATTGATATACTTTTAAAATAAAATAAAAAATTTATTTATTTTATATTTTCAGCTATCGTTATTCATAACGGAATAAAAATGCATCAGATTTTTGCTACAGTACATTCGTTATTCACTTATGAATAAAAATATATAATTACTTTTTTTTACAGTTTGAGTATCATTTATGCTACTTATTCATATATGAGTAACAAATTAACTGTAAAAAAAATCTGATAAATGTTTTATTCATATATGAATATAAAATATGACGACAACTAATACACGTTTTATTCATATATAAATATAATATATGACGAAAGATGATGTAAAAAATATAATTTAAGTAAGAAAACTTTATTACGTGTCATATTCATATATGAACGATACTTAAACTATAAAAAAAAGTTAAGCACACGTTTTATTCATAAGTGAATAATGAATGTACTGTAATAAAAATCTGATAGATTTTTATTCATTTATGAATAACGAGAGCTGAAACTCTAAAAAAAATAAATTTTTTATTTTATCTTAAAACTATATCAATATGGATGTCTATTTATAGAGAATAAAAAATTATGAATTTTGATAAATTTAAAATAATTTTTCGATAAAATGGCTTTCTAAAAATAAAAAAAAACAAAAAAGTATGTTTTTGTGTATATTAAGGTAATGATTAACATAGTTTAAGGACACATTTTATCTGTTATCCATTTCCGACGGTACGCCTAAGTGTTTTGCGGCAAAATAAATGTGTGGCTGAGAATGATTCTCTCATTCTCAACCTTTTTTTTTCTCAATTGAACTCTCCTCTCTCTCTCTCTCTCTCTCTCTCTCTCTCTCTCTCTATATATATATATATATATATATATATATATATATATATATATATATATATATATATATATATATATATATATATATATATATAGGGTTAGGTTCATGTGAGACGACCTAATTTTGTGAGACCGTGAGACGCAATACTAGCTACTAATTTAGTAGATAAAACAAAAACATTTTTAAAATGCAAAATAATTGAAAATTTTCGAAATTTTTTTTTCCAATATTATTTTCGAAATATATATTTTCCAAAAAAAAAAAAACCAAAAAAATAAAAAAATAATAAAAAAAAATACATTTTTTTACATATTCTAGTAGAATATATAATATTCTACATATCTGACAAATCTAGTAGAATATTCTAACATTCTAAAAATCACATTAGAATATGTACAGTATAATATTCTATTAGAATATTTCACGTATTTTTCAGAAAAAACGGTAATTTTTTTTTTATTTTTTTTAGGTAAATAAAGTTATGAAAATAACAATTAAAAAAAGAATTTTTGGATTTTTCCTTTTATTTTGTATTTTAAAATTATTTTTAGATTTGGTCTCACTGTCTCACAAAATTAGCATGGTCTCAAATGAACCTGAACCTATATATATATATATATATATATATATATATATATATATATATATAGGAGCAGGATCAAATGAGAACACTAAAAAGGTTGAGAACGCGAGAACTGTTCTGGACCAAGTATTATCTAATGATATCTTTATAATTATGGAAACTAGTACTAAAATCCCATGATTATAGGAAAGTAAAAATCTTTCTATTAGGCTAAAATCAGCCACACTCGTCTCCTCTTACCTCTTTATAGCTACGATTGTATGCTCCAAGAGAACCCTAACTCATGCTTTTCTTCATTGATCCAATACCCCTTTTCAGCAAAAGTGGTGCACTACCAATCCACACCCATCCATGTACACCGCCGTCACCATCATCGTCCCAACGTACCTCCGCTACCGCTGACCACTTTTGAATAATCACCACCACCCAAGGTGCCGCCTTTCACCTCAGTGGCCAAGTCGCACCCATGGTTCGTTTTCTCCACCGCCCCGATCGATCTTCAGAACCATCACCAACTCCTCTTTCAGGTGTTTATGTCGACTACACTTTCTACCACTTAATTTGTTCATCTTCCGCTTTTTTTTTCTTCCTGAAATCAGGGTTTTTTTTAACCATCAATTGATTTTCCTCAATTGCGTCATGCTGGATTTTTAACAACAAATACTAAAGCAGAGTCTAGTTCAACTTATATGCGCAATTAGGGCTTCAATTTTATTTCTTACCGATGTCGTGAACAAAGACTGCCAAAGGTATCTGTGGTTTTCATTCTATTAACTGTTGTTTAATTTTAATCAATATAGGAACCTCCATTTAATTGAAGTTTTGCATGAATCAGAATTGATTGTCGTAACACTTTTAGGTTTTCAGTAATTCAAAATTAAGGAAAATGATTGTTGATGTTGAGAGATACATGCTACTGTAAGATGAAATTTGTTTGTTCAAGTACATTTTAATTCATGAGATGTTTTGTTTCTTTTTTAAATAAAGATAGCTAATTTCTAGAAAAATAGGAGTAACCTGTAATAAAAAAGAGAAATCACAAAGAGAATTCTAAAGCAAAAAATACAAAGATAAAAGACTCCTAAACTAATTTTAAACATCTCTTTTATTCTTGAATTAAAACTTTTAGTGAATTTTTTATATTTCATCAAGGATTTTGAATTGTTTTTAGTTATAATCATTTATAAAGATGTATATGTTTGTGTCATTATTTTCACCAAATAATGTTTATATTGTAAACTTATCTAATTATTTTGGTAATAATCATTTATGAAGACAATATTTTTTGAGTTTAATCATTATCAAAGATAACTATATTATAACTTTACGGTGTTATACATTCAAACATGATGTTTGGAATAATTATATCCTTAAAGCTTTATGTTTTGAACATATGTAACTTTAAAGTAGGAAAATCCGTATTTGATCATGATTAGTTGCACCTTTCTTTGTTTCTATGTGTATTTCTTTGTTTCTATGTGTATGGCATCACTAAGAAAGTTTAGGTCTTGAGTGTATCAAGAGGTTTTAAGAATGGATTTATTCATTCGAGTATATTTGTTTTTTGTTTAAGTTTTAGTATATTTTATTTTTTGTTAATGATTACAACCATGCGTTATATATTTCCGATTAAAATTGTATTTGGTTAATGAGTTAAGCATTTTATGGACACTTATTCATTTCTGATTAAAACTGAATATGGTTAATGAGTTAAGCATTTTGTGGACAATAATACATAATATTTCCTTTGATTTTATGTAGATCGACCGAGTTGATATAGATGAACTAAAGGATTAGAAGGATGAATGATGAGTACATTGTAGATTGTCTAAAAGAAACACAGACAAAAACATCTCTGTTGGAAGAAATGGAAATGTATTATATTCATTTATGATTACAAATGTATTAACACATTGTAATTTTTTCATTTATGATTATCAATGTGTTTTATTTGTTTACTATTAAAACTTTTATTGATATTTATCTATAATTTGTGTTATACTCATTTACGAATACAAATTTGGAAATGTATTAATTTAATATTATAACTTTAATCAATGATGAATGAAACGTATGAATTTATATTTTATGTAGGAATTTGATTAAAGTTTAATGAATATTTTGATAATATTATAAAATTTTCAGTTGTTTGATATTGATTCATTAATATGGGGAAAAACACAAAAAATGTGTTTTAGAAATAGATGATAATCGATGAATTTATTAATGTTTGGCTCATTCAAAAAATAAAATTTAAGAAATTAAATTACTGATTTTTTTTAACGTCGCCAAAAGAAAGAAATACAGTTTATTTTACTTTGAGAAAATATAATAATTATAATGATTTTTATATCTATTAATAACAATAAGAAAAAAGAAATTAAATTAGTAAATTTTTTTTGAACGTGATCTTTATAATTATGGAAATTAGTACCAAAATCCCATGATTATAGGCAAATAAAAATCTAATATTACTTAAATGACATAATTACAAATATATCATTAGATAATTATTGGTCCTGTTCTCGCGTTCTCAACCTTTTAGGTGTTCTCAATTGATCCTCTATATATATATATATATATATATATATATATATATATAGAAAAATTCAATAGAGAACCATTATTAATCAATGAACCAATGAACTAATCCAAAGCGTCGAAATTTAAAGCGATCAACGGCAAAAGGAAGGATTGTAGACTTTTACAATAGACGCACATACATCAGATTATAACAAAAACGCACTTCCTTTTTTTCATTTAAAATTTTTTTTAGGCCATGTTTTTTATCGAAAAAAAATGAGTACACCGTTGTTCACGATTTTTCGTCCTTTTTCCAAAGAGATTCATGATAATATATAAAAAACGAATTTTTTGTTTCGAAAAAAAACTCACCTCATTTTCTTTGTTGAAAAGTTAAGGTCTATTTTTTATAGAAAAAAATAATAAATATATCAAAATTCATGTTTTTTTATACTTTTTACACATAGATTCATATTCGGGTAAAAAAAACTATGTTTCAGTTCAGATTCACATTGTGAACCTGTTCAGATTCATATTGTGAACCTATTCAGATTCACATTGTGAACCTTCTCAGATTCATAGTGTGCATAATAGTAAAGTCAGATTCACGGTGTGAATCTGAACTGATCGAGCTTTTTCACATTGTGAATGTTAAATTTTGAAATATTTACAGTTTAGATTCACAGTGTGAATCTACACTCATCGACGTTTTTTTTTTTTTGAACTTTCTCAGATTCATAGTGTGTATAATAGTAAGTAAGATTCACAATGTGAATCTGAACTTATCGAGCTTTTTCACATTGTGAATGTTGAAAATTGAAATATTTACAGTTTAGAATCACAGTGTGAATCTACACTGTTTGAGTTTTTTTTTTTTTTTTTTTTTTTTGTCGGTGTTGATGTTTATTAATAGAGTAAAAAAAATTAATATTTTTGGTATAATTAGTTTTTTTTAATAAAAATAAATTTAAATATTGAAAAAACTAACAAAATGAAGTGAGTTTTTTTTCGAAAAAAAAAAAAAGTTCGTTTTTTATATATCAATATGGATCTCTATGGAAAGAGGACGGAAAATCGAAAACAACGGTATATTCGTTTTTTTTTTTTTGATAAAAAATGTGGTCTAAAAAAAATTTTAATTAAAAAAAGAGGTGAGTCTTTTGATAAAAAGGTGAATTTTTTGGTATAATCCGGTGTGTGCGTCCAATATAAAAGTGTACATCCATTTCCTTGGCCGTTGATCATTATGATTTCTGACGCTCACGATTGATTCATTGGTTCGTTGTTAATTATGGTTCTCTATTGAACCTCACCACAAATATATATATATATATATATATATATATATATATATATATATATATATATATGGAAAAATTCAATAGCGAACCATAATTATTGGTTCTCTAAGGAACCAAATTCTTTTTCATGTTCTACAGCTTATTCTTTATTGAAAAAAAAATCTAAATTCATAACTTAACATTGTGAATGTGAAAAATATTTTTCGGATTCACCGAGTGAATTTAGATTCACATTGTGAATTTTCAAAGATTCACATTGTGAATTTGACGAAAAAAAAAATCGAATTTGATATCATTGGAAAAATGATAAAAAGTTATGAATTTCTGTATTTTTAGTTTTTTTTTTTGATAAAAAATAAGTTCTAAATATTGAAAAAAAGATTGGTTCCTTGGTTAATTATGGTTCTCTATTGAACCTCACCCAATATATATATATATATATATATATATATATATATATATATATATATATATATATATATATATATATATATATATTACCGAGTTAGGGATAATATATATAACCAATTGTAATATGAGTTTTGAGTTATTTTCTCAATAAATCAGTCTGGTTATATTTTCTTCTAAATCTTTGATTAAGTTTTTGAATTGGTATCAGAGCTTCAAGGATAACCACCAAAATCGATAAGCCATGACCGGTGAAGTACTTCCTCGAGCAAGAAAGAAGGCAGCGACTTCCGTTCTGTGTCCCATGCTTATGTCCAAGAACTACATCGTCTATGATATGCGGATGAAGGATGTACTGCGAATCCACAAGGCATAAGAGACGATCGATCCAGGCACTAGCGCCTATAACACCGAAAAGAATGATTTAGCAATGGGTTTGTTATATCAATCCATTCCATAAACGTTGATCATGCAACTTGGCGAGCAAGCAACTGCGAATACCCTTTGGGAAGCAATCAAGGCACGCCATGTAGGAGTTGATCGAGTGAAAGAGCCTATGTAGAATCAATATGTGTTGTGATAATGTCGAACCTTAGGTAGTTGTCAGATTGCGAATAGCCTGTAAATAACGAATGTTTGTTTGACTTTGTTATATATCTATTTACTAGGCACATTTGTGATTCGTTATGTAATGTCGAGTCCTAGTATTTTTGTATCTGTGAGTACCCTATAAATAGGATAGGTACATTAGTGAGTTGTAACTTTTTGCAAACTTGTACACATTGAGCTTTCATTATCATTACAAAACCTTTGTACTCATTTCCAGATAATAGAGCTGAAACCAGATCGTATTTAGATTTTTCTGTTCTATTAACTCTGATTCATCTTACGATTCTTAAAAACTTAATTAAAACATCCTTCCAAATGGTATACAAGCAGGAATCTACACATCGCTTTGAAGAATCGTATTCATGTGTTCATCTTATAGGATCATTTTTTCCAATTCAATTATTCCGCAGGTTGAAACGTAATTCTTCGTTTAATCCTTGTGATTAAACGATTCTGCAATTGTTTTCTCAAACCTTTTGCATCCGCTTACTTTCTTTTCAAAGTTAATCCTCCTTTTATTCAATCAAATGGAAAATCTGAATGTCAACACCATGATGAACTAAGCAAACCTGGTTGGATCTGCTACAAAAGTTCCAATGCTGCTTCCAGAGTATTACGATTAATGGGCAGATTGTATGGAAGTCTATCTCAACGGGATTTATGAAGATCTTTGGCGATCTATCAAAAAATGACCTTATCGTGTTGGTCTAATTCAAGCAGTTGGAAATGTTGGTGCTGTTAAAGACATGATTGCTCAAGGAAACAAGAAGAAGGCGTATGACAAAAGATGTCTTCGTGAACTGCATGGAGCTTTGCCACCAATTGTTTACAACTATGTTTGAGGTTGTAAAAATGTGAATGAAATTTGGGACACTTTGAAAGAGAAATATCAAGGAAATTAAAGAACTAATAAAAGTTTAGTCACTCAATGCTTGTCGGAGTTACCCGATTTTAAGCAAAAAGAAAGTGAGTCTATCGAAGCTTATTACGATAGATTAAATGAGTTTATCTATAAGTGTACTAGATATGGAGTTGTTCGTACCACATTGGAGTTCAACCTCACCTTCATTTTGGGACTGAGAAAGGAGTAGAGGAATATTTGTCTCATGATCAAGACTCAGTAGAATTTTGACACCTACTAATTGTCAAATCTCTGTAACATTATGAAAATACATGACTCTGAGGTGAAGGAGATAACTGAGGAGAACAACAAGATGAATTTTGGTGGTCCAATGGAACTTGTTTCGAAGAAAATTGGTAAAGAGAATGGTTCTGATAAAGAAGCAAAGGAAAGTGAAGAAGGTTTTCTACTCAACTCAGATGACGAAGTTGTTGCCTATTACTCCAATAATAGGGTTAAGAAGTTTTACAAAAAACCAATAAGTGGAAACTTCAAAAACACTTCTGTGAGCAAGCCAATGTTGAACTCTAGTGTAGGACAAAAGAGTGTTGAGAAGGTAGAGAATAAAGAAGAAGAGAATAAGATTTAGAAGAAAAAGTATTTTGAGAAGGCATGAGTAAAAGAAGGAAAAGTGAAGGATGAGGCGTACTATGCTACGACGCTTGAAGAAGTTCATTCTAAGAAAAAGAATCTTTCATTGGTTGCGAAGGGTGATGATGATGAGGATGAAACCTATCAAATATGGTCATATGGCTCCGATAACGAATAAATGTGTCATGGAGTCATGTTCGCAAAACATGTTGAGGGTCATTCCGGTGAGAAGAGCTTGATTGTGGAAGATATTGATTGGGAAGAGATGGAGAAGGAGAAAGAAGAAAAGAGGGAAGAAGAGGTAGATCCGTTGACGGGAAGATGTTTCATTACGACAGCTTCAAAGTCTCCCATGACCAAGAAGGTACGCGATCTTCGTGTCTCTCTTAATGTTCCTTTAAATTCTTATCATTCTATACTATCTGATTTTGATGATACATGCTATTACTTGAATGATATGTTGATTTCTATGAGTAGCGAAGCGGAGAAAACTAAGACAATGCTTTATGAAGCAAGAAATAAATTGGAGGAAAAGAACACTAGGATAAAAGGCCTAGAGTTAAAAATCACAAATCTCATGATAAAAAGGGATTCCATAAAGATGGACAATAACATGTTGGTTAAGCAAATAAATATCTACTGTAACACTGCTAAGCGTCTGTATGGGAAATTAACTGATCTTTATCATTCATCAGACATTTGCAAGGAACAACATAGGAAATTACTCACATTCATAAATTTCAAATGTGAATTAGTTGATGAAACTACTTTTGATTGAGAGAGTAAAGTAGTTGAATATGACCAAGTTCCTAACAATCCTTATGCTTATGGTGTTGTTAATATCAATGAATGCTTGGATTCTGATGAATTGGTTGATACTGTGAATGAGACTTTGACTAAATACAAACAAATGAATATCTTGAACAACACTGAGAATTCGACACTAAGTACTCAACAAAATTTTGCTTATATCGAAGATGATTCGGTCAATATCAGTGAAATCGAGGAAGATGAATGTGTTGATTTCTCAAGATTGTTTGTCATTAATGTCACTTCGTTAGCCAAAAACACATAAAATAATGATTCAACATCGAAATTAAATAATGATTTATCTTCGACAACCAAAACTAATGATTCTTAAGAGTATGTTGTTGTTGAATACATAACGAACAATGAAAGTGATAGCGATGATGATTCATGCGAAAAAGAAATTCCTCGAGTTGTTGAAGCTCAAGTGTTTGAGGAAACAACATAATAAAAAGGAAAACATTTTCTTGAACAAAACTCGGGTCTTTATCCATATTTCACTAATGAATTTCCAAACCAAAATTTCGTTACAAAAGGAAATGGAGAAAAATATGATCCAAAGTTGCAAAAATTGCTGAAAGAGGATAACTCGAATGTGTCGGACAAAGGATTTTATTCATATTCAAACATGGTTGAAAATGATTTGAATCAAAGATCAAAAACATTTCAACGACAAAAGATTCAAAAATCTTTTCCAAAATAAACTAAAAATCACAAAAATGGTGTTGGGGTTGTGAAAACTATCAAGCCTAATGTCCAAGGAGAAACTAAGAAAAGTTGTGATGAGCATTTTCCTAATGATTTTAGAAACCAAAAGGAAAAGACTCGAAATCACGAAAAAGATGTTGAAAAATCCGAATTGAAAGACAAAATTTCCAAAAGAAAAGCTCGGAACAAAGCTTATTGGAAGAAAAGAATGGATTTTCAAAAAGAAAAGAAATTGAAACAAAAATCACCACTAGTTCCTGAAAAGAAGTTTTCACAAAAATCTAAAATTCATACTTCAAAGGAAACTCCAAAAGTTTTTCACAAAGAAGTCAACACAAAGGTTGTGAATAAATCTCAAAATGGTTTTTCACAAAAATCAAATGTTTTTCAAAATAAAACTGAAAATGTTTTTTAATAAAACTTCATTCAGAGGTTACTGTTCACGTTTAGCGCTTCGATACACTTCGTTTTCGACATTCACTCTGACACGTTCAATGATTCTCGCCAAATAGCGAATGGGAAGGGAAGTCTTGAGTAATGAAATAGGGAATTGGAAGCGCCAGACTTTAAAAAACAAACAATCTTCTTCTTTCAGACTGTAGACGTTTGATCTACCTCTTCTACTGTAGATGTTTGCAGATGTGGTAAGCAAACTATATACATTTGTCCTTAGACAAAACAAACAACACCTGAGTGGTTGCCTTCGACCTCGGGTCAACTCACGACGCGGTAAACAGACCACCACGACATGTTGTTGCATCGGATTAAAGGTTGTTGCATTTCATTCTCATCATAAGCAACCCAAACACCCATGTAGAGGAGCTTCTATGATTTGAAGGATCAAGGAGGGCCAAGTGGCGGTTAAGGGTGCTAATGGATTGGATTAGACATCAAAAGCTTATGAGGTAATCATCTCCTTCATCTTTAATCTTTTAAGGATTTAATGGTAGTTATGAAATTGAGTTAGATATAGATGTTTATCCTTAAGAAACTTGTTAATTGATGTTATTGGTAGTGTTTAGAAGCTTTTAACAAGCTTTATGTGTGATTTAAATAGTGAAATCACTATGTATGAAGTTAGGGTTTGAAACCCTAAAATAGCAATTATGTTAATTGATACATTAGATTTTGGGTTTTATATGCCAGAGACTCATCCTAGAAGGTGACAAGGAATTAAATGGATCAAGACCCACTCAAAGGTAAGAGGAGTTTAGTAGGATATATAACATGTTATATTGACATAATTTGAATAAAATAGTTTATTTCAAAATGTATTGGTGTATAAAAAAATAAAAGTGACCGGTTTTACACATGGGATATAGTTCGTCGTTGATTACTTACACATGGGATATAGTTCGTCATTGATCGTAATAAAAAATTGCTACTTTAAAGTAAGAAGGATAACAGTTAATCGGAAAATCTCCGATGAAATCCTAATATTGTAGGCGAGTTTATGATTTAATCCTAACATTTATTTATTGAACAGAAAAATCTCGATCATTTAATTTTATACGATAATCTATCATTTTCTGTTGAAAACAAATCATGATTATTTTATTAATTTGAGCAAAATATAAAATAATTGAGACTTTTTTGTTAAAAAAAAAAGAATAGTTGAGACTAAACCGTAAATTAACTCAAAATATTGAGATTTAAGAAATTTCTCAAAGTTAAAAGCATATAAAGTATAAAGAGCTGAATTTGTGTGAGACCTTAAACTTGAGGGTTCCCAATTGAAATAACTACAAATATCAAATATCCCTTCTGATGATAGAACGGTGTTTAGCTTCCCTTCCACTGTGACAGTGTCACTCTTCTGTCTCGCCGCCGGTTGTATCTTGTAATTGTATGCCCGCCTTTTTTAATCTTCCGTTTGGCTGTTTTCTCAAACAACACCGTATTGTCAATCTCCCGAATACACCTACACTTATACTAATTTCTAGGTTTTGATCAGTGAAGGACTTATCTTAGTTGCAGAGACTGCTTTGCTCGACCTCTTAGTATTCGTAAGGTAAGTAATTTACGGTTTTTATTAAAGTTTTTTCGATTCTTTCGACCAATTTTGAAATAGGGTTTGGGTTTTGATTTGTAAAGGCATTGGTCTGATGTTAAATCGTTTTTTAATCGCTAAGTGTTCGATGTTCGTTCGTTACTTTTGGCGATATTATGATAGAATTTGGGAATATCATGTTTGATAGGAGAAAATGATTCTTCAGTCAACCAATTAAGTAGCAGCAACATGAAACAACGATTAACTAAAAAGAAAGAAGCCCTAATTACCAATCTTTTCATCTGCTGTATAAGTCTCTTACGCTTGTGAGGTTTCTTACTGTGCTTCATTTCTAGGTTTTGCTACCATGAATGGATATTGAACTCAATAATTCAGAGAAGCATTAGGAAAGCAATGGCAGCTATAGTAGCGACCCGGTTTCTTTTTCTTGTCGGAGATACTCTAACCCTAAAAAAGCTCCCAAAGTTTTCTAGACCTGCTTCTTTTCACAAGAGTGCCTACGTATTGAGCGCTGCAAATGCTCCATTAACTCTAAAAAGCCTTGGATTCAAGAACGACACCGAAACAACAACAACAACAACAAAGTTCAAGAAAGATAACATCAGACAAACAGTTTCCACTCCAGAACTCATCCAAGGTCAACTCAAAGAAGTCAAAACAAATCGAGTCAAAGTCAAACCGAAAGCCGTAGCTACAGAGAACCCTCTTGTAATCGAATCAGCCCCGTTTTCTGCAAAATCATTCTCTGAACTCGGTCTTCCTCCATTGTTAATTGAAGCATTAAACAGAGAAGGTTTTGAAGTCCCAACCGATGTCCAGTCAGCATCCATCCCAACAATCTTAAACAACCATGATGTTGTAATTCAATCCTACACAGGTTCAGGAAAAACATTGGCCTATGTTCTTCCAATACTTTCAGAAGTGGGCCCACTTGGAAACAACCACAACAACAAAGAAGCTAAAAGGAAACCTGATATCGAAGCCGTGATTGTAGCGCCTTCAAGAGAACTCGGAATGCAAATCGTGAGAGAAATCGAGAAATTGTTAGGACCTGAAAATAAAAGATTTGTCCAACAACTTGTTGGAGGGGCAAATCGGTCACGACAGGAGGAATCTTTAAAAAAAAACAAACCCCTAATTGTAGTGGGAACACCCGGAAGAATCGCAGAAATCAGTGCTTCCGGAAAGCTCCATACCCATGGTTGTCGTTACCTAATCTTAGATGAAATCGATCAACTTTTATCTTTCAATTTCCGAGAAGATATGCATCGTATAATCGAACACGTCGGAAAGAAAGCCAATTCCGATTACGATTCCGATACTTCCAATTCCAATTCCGTCCCGGTCGACGCCGGAACCGGAATCAAGAAACGGGTCGAGAGACAAACGATCATGGTATCCGCAACTGTACCATTCGCGGTAATACGCGCCGCCAGGAGTTGGGGGCGGGATCCGATTCTTGCACAGGCCGATAAAGTCGGCCCGCTTGAATCGGTCTCCCGTCCACCCGGCCCGGTGAACCTGGCGGCGGGACCAGGTCCCGCTGCCAGCAATGCGGTTTCCGGTAGCCTTCCGCCGTCCTTGAAACACTACTACTGTGTTTCAAGGCTGCAACATAAAGTGGATACTTTGAGAAGATGTGTGCATGCTTTAGATGCAAAAACAGTTATAGTTTTTATGAATCATACTCGCCAATTAAAAGATGCGGTTTTTAAGTTACAGGCTCGTGGGTTGGTGGCTGAAGAGTTACATGGTGATTTGGGGAAGCTTACAAGATCGACAATCTTGAAGAAATTTAAGAAAGGGGAAATTAGGGTTTTGGTGACAAATGAGTTGTCTGCTAGAGGTTTGGATGTGGCGGATTGTGATCTTGTGGTCAATGTTGACTTGCCTACTGACTCGGTTCATTATGCACATCGAGCTGGGAGAACCGGTCGACTCGGTCGGAAGGGTTCGGTGGTTACTATTTGTGAGGAGTCGGAGGTTTTTGTGGTTAGGAAGCTTCAGAAGCAACTTGGGGTGACTATTCAGTCTTGTGAGTTTGCTGAGGGTAAACTTGTGATTGAGGAAGAAAAGTGAAGAACTTTGTGTTTATTGATAATTATGAAATGTTGGTAATATTGATTTTAGTTTTACTGATAGATGTTACTTGTTTTGATATGATATTATGCTTGATACGAGTTTTTGCCAACATTTCATTAAGTGCATGTCGCATTGCCTTTGAGTTGTTCTTTTTATGATTTAGTCCTCATTCTCTTTCATCAACATCCAAGCTACTCCGTAATTCATATCTTACAAATTTTCATCTGATTCTTCAATGGAACACACTAGATACTAGATAGTATATAGTTGAATTTCACTATCATAGACCTCAACAACTTCTCTTTGATAGTGTTAACATGTATCAATCGCCACAAGCTTTCATCTTCTTGGCCATGACAAATGTTCTTGCAACTTATCGATTCACCTTTAAGATCCTTGCATAGTGCCTACAATTGTACCCTTTTAACTTTAATTCGGCCTCTACTATCCGTGATTTCCTTGTTGTCATCGGTGTTGTAAATAGTATCAAGAACATGTCTATTAATTAAATGTTACAAAAAGTTCTTGAGCTTCATATCTTTAAGCCTTTGGTCATTGATCATCCATTGTTGTGCTTGAGACCTTGAGTTGGTATGGCTCCTTTATGTGTGTTGATTTGGTCTTCTAAGAGGCCCACGTATTCCTTTGATTTGATGAAGTTGTTTATTAATTTTAACGGGTAATCATTGTGCCCGTCAAATGTAGGAATGTTTGGTACTACAAATCCCTTTGTAGTACTCTCTATTAGGATCCTCTACTTTGTTAGCATGTTAGCAAATATTTATGTTGGGCTTAGCCTTTTTTATTGAGGTTTTATTTAGCCTTTTAGATAGGTTAACTATAGTTTCTTTCCTTGTTCATATTCTTATTCCCCCTTTCATTGTATTTACACCGGAAAATGATTCGTATACAATAATTTTTCTCCATACATAATAATTTATGCTTTATATGTTTGTACAATACAACATTTAAAACATAATTTGTTGTGTATAGAAAAAAATTATTATGTACGAATCAACTCCCAAACGGTAACCCCATATATATATATATATATATATATATATATATATATATATTCCAGTTTATAACCATTACAATGAGAAATATCATAATTGTTCAAATGATTTAAAGCACCCATAAAGGTTATGAACTCACCTAAATGAGAATGCCAAAGATAAAATTATGAACTTGTAAGGGTCAATGGATCCCACAAATCAAACATCACGACGTAGAAATCGTGAACACTCATATCATTTTGTTCATTTTGTTACAGGGCTTGAATATTTGTTGTTTCCAACTGGTATTATTTGGAAAAATTTAATTGAGTGTATAGTCTATTCAAATAATCTTAAACTTCTGTAATCGTATCATACTTAACCAATTGGGTCCCAATAGATTAAACTTTAGGTTTGTTAATCCATGTGATCATCTTAGAATTATCAATTTCCTATGAATCAAACAACGTTGCATAATTGGCGGCTTTCCCATCTATATGTCTACTTAGGGTATGAGTAACATAACCCTATAGATTTCATATATAAAAAGTTCTTCATGACATAAATCCAATAAGCATAATAGTTATTACCATCAAATTGGATACTAATAGACTCAAAGGAATTATCTATCCAAACCATATTGTCAATAACAAAAACAAATAGACAATCCAATACCACCAACAAATACGAATGATAATACAATTCCAAATGAAAACAAAAATATACCCAACAAATACGAGATGAGAATTAAACATAAATCACCAAAAAAATATTTGGTCTAGCAGGAGTGACTTTCTCAATTGAGAGGTCATGAGTTCAAGTATCTTTGGAGACATAAGTGATAATTTAGGACTAGATTAGTTTGCCGTTAAAAAAAATAAACATAAATCAATGAACAATAGCATGAACTTTTTGATGCAAACCTGGCTCTCATTATAAAGCCTTCTACAATCATCATATCAAAACACATAGATCGGATTGTGCTCTAATACCATGACGATTGAGAGCCAAATACCTCAAGTAGCTATTGGTACATTTGTTATTAATGAAAAGTGTAAGAGAAACAAGATTATAAATAAGGAAAGAAACTAGGGTAAACCTATTAAAGACAAAATAAAAGCTCAATACAAAAGACCCGTTTGATAGAATCTGTCCGGGAAAGTGCTGACTGGGAAAGTGCTGTATGAGAAAGTTTTCTGACTGATAAAGAAACCATGTTGTTTGATTGTACATCTGATTGACTGTGCTGAATGATGAAAAATAACAATATTATCTTGCTGTTCTATACTGTGATGGATGAAGTTGCTGAATAATTATAAAAACATACAAATTGTCATACAAAATCAAAATTACACAATAATCATTTAAAATCCAAATAAAATGTCGATTAAGTTGTTTTTAGTTTTTTTTCAAGTTAATGTTACGTTGTTATTCTTTCTAGCAATTTTAATTTTTTATAACTCAACATGTGATTCTTGACTCGGTTTATGTTCGATAGTGGTGGGATGGATGAATTTTTTCAAAATATATTAGGATGATGGTAGTGTTGTCCAAAAAAAAACAGAGCTAATCCAATAAAAATGAATTAAAAAAATTAACTAAAAGAAATTAATAATCCAATAAAGTAATATTTATTAATATATAAATATTATATATTTATAAATAATATTTTTTAATATATAATAATCCAATAAAAAAAGTAATCCATTAAAAAGAAATAAAAAAAAGAATTATTTAAAAGAAGTTAATAATCCAATAAAATAATATTAATTAATACATAAATATAATATATTAAAAATAATATTTATTAATATATAATAATTCAATAAAAAAGAAATTAAAAAAAATATTTAAAATAAATTAATAATGCAAGAATGAAAGATGCATAGTTCGGGACACAATTGTCTTTCCAGCCTATTCAACCAGAAATATATGGTTTTGGAGCTTTCTAGGAAAGACATATTTTATCGGGAAAGACCCATATTTTTGTGCATATCAAACAGTCTTTCCGGTTCATTCAGCCAGAAAGATCTGTTTAGACCTGAAAAGATGTCTATCAAACGGGACCTAAGCCTAACATAATATACAGGTGTGGTCTAAGAGTTTGAGTTTGAGGGGAATGTGGGATGTTAGCATATATTGTATGTTAGCCTTTTTATATTGGACTTTTATTTAGTTTTCTAGATATGTTAAGTTGTTAACCATGACGTCTTTTTTATTTATAGTAATGTTTCCCCATTCATTGTATTTACTCTTTTCTTTAATGACAAACTCTAGCTGTCTTTGCTTGTTTGGCTCTGGATCTTCATGCTAATCTCTCTAAATTTTCTCTAGCTTCACAGTTCACACCAAGTGTTTCGCACCTTTTACAAACCCATGTTTGTACACTATTGAGTATTTGATCGGGTTTTTGTACTAGCTAGGCCCGCATACAAGTTGTAAACAAAATACATAATCAATACTTTATTTAAATACAAATAGACTTGGCTCTTAAATAAAGCATATTACAAAAACAGAGCTTTTTGAATCAACGTCTTCCTAGCAAGTATTATAACACTTACTATTACCATTACTTATAATTCCACTTACATTGTAATTTGTTAAAACAAACTCCCCAAACGTTTTGCCTTCTCCCTCAACACAAACTTCTGCACCTTTCCAGTCGAATTTCTTGGCAAATCATCAAAAACAACACTTCGAGGTGCCATATAATGTGGCATTCGATCTCTACAATACTCAATAATTTCATCACCATCAACATCAACACCCTCCTTCAACTTCACAAATGCACATGGAGTTTCACCCCAATGATCATCAGGCCGTGCAACAACCGCCACCTCCAAAACTCCCGGATGGCTGTAAATTACCGTTTCGACCTCGATGGTGCATATATTTTCACCACCCGATATTATAACATCTTTAGACCTATCCTTCACTTCTATATATCCATCTGAATGTTTGACTGCAAGATCACCACTTCTAAACCAACCTCCTTTAAAAGCCTCTTTTGTTGCTTTTAAATCTTTAAAGTATCCACTCATGACTATATTCCCTCTAAACATAACCTCCCCTAACGATTTCCCATCACATTTTACACTCTCCATTGTTACAGGATCTTTTACATCGACTTCCTCCATCACAAAAGCTTTCACTCCTTGTCGTGCTTTAAGCTTCAGTTGTTCTTCAAGATTCAACTTTTCCCACTCGGGTTTCCATAAACATGAAGTTCCTGGACCATACGTTTCAGTGAGACCGTAAATATGAGATACACGAAACCCTAGCCCCTCTATCTTGGAAATGATTGTCGGTGGTGGAGATGCGCCGCCTGTCAGAATCTTGACTTTATGTGGAAGTGGTTTTCTGTCAGTCGCCGGAGAATTCACAAGCATGTTTAATACAGTTGGAGCTCCGTCCATGTGTGTGACGTTGTGAAGCACTATATTGTTGAATATATCTTTAGGGTCACAACGTCGGAGGCAAATGTTGGTGCCGCCGACCACCGCTACCCCCCACGAGAAGCACCACCCGTTGCAGTGAAACATAGGCAACGTCCAAAGGTAAACAGGCCTCTCTTGCATATCTCGCAAGAACACCGACGCAAGGGAGCCAAGATAAGCCCCTCGGTGGCTAAAAACTACTCCTTTCGGCTGTGAAGTTGTCCCGGAGGTGTAGTTTAAACTGATGGGATCAAATTCGTCATTTGGTCGGATTATAGAGAATTCAGTCACTCCACTCTCCACAAGGCTCTCGTATTCGTATTTTCCGGTATTAGTCAACGGTGATCGGGAGTCGGGTTCGGATATTACGACAACGAGAGGGGGTTTTGAGTGTGTGTTCTTGAGAAGATTGACAGCTTCTTCTGCTATATCCAATAATTGGGTGTCGACGAAGAGGATCTTGGCTTCCGAGTGTTGTAGCAGAGTTGAAATCATATTTGGATCTTGACGTGTGTTGAGATTGCAAATGATGGCTCCAGCCATGGGAACTGCGAAATGAAGCTCTATCATTGCCGGAACATTTGGCGCTAGTGTCGCTACCTGCATTAATCCGTAATTTTAGCTTCAGTAAATGATTTCTAGCTTCTGTTACTTATAATCAACGTGCAGAAAAGAAAAACTTACAACGTCGCCACGAGAAACACCTAAATGTTTAAGAACAGATGCAAGCTTGACGCATCTATGGTGCGTTTCTTTCCATGTGTAGCTGATGCACCCATAAACGATGGAAGTCCGGTCTCTGTAAACATCGGCTGCTCGCTCCAAGAAGCTAATGGGTGATAAAGGAACGTAATTTGCTGAGCAACGGACCACGCCCTCCGGCGATCGCCATGAATATGATTTTCCATGTAATTCGTCCCCAGATTCCGACGAGCTCTCGCATCGGACCTTGCAAGAACGGTTTGCGGTGGTGGTGGAAACTGGGCGGAGCCTGGTGTTTGACTTCTTCACGATTGTAGACGTGCAAAAGGAGTACTGTTTGCGGTTGCCAATTTATTAGCCAGTTTCTATACAACGAAATTATGTAATAATGAAGACAAAGTTTTTATATCTCGTATAATCATGACGACAAATTTTAATCGAAAAGGCGAAGCTAGGACACACATACATTTCAAATATAGAAGTGGCTTAATTTGAATACAAGATACCTTGTTTTGATAAGAAAAAAAGCCCTTGTCGTCTAAGGCTCTGAGATTCATCCCTGCAGGATCTGATTAATCATCATACTATTAAATCAGATGCAACAATATATGCAAAAGAAACTTAGATCTTACCTTATAATGTACGCTTATTATTAACTATCAAACTTTATACAACACATATTTAATAGTCTAGAAGAACTATATATATATATATATGGAAAAGTTCAATAGAGAACCATAATTATTGGTTCTTCAAGGAACCAAATCTTTTTTTCAATTTCCAGAACTTATTCTTTATCCAAAAAAAAATCTAAAAATATCTAAATTCATATATTAACATTGTGAATGTAAAAAATATTTTTCGGATTCACATTGTGAATTTTCAAAGATTCACATTGTGAATTTGACGTAAAAAAAAAAAAAATCGAATTTGATATCATTGGAAAAATGATAAAAAGTTATGAATTTTTGTATTTTTAGTTGTTTTTTTTTGATAAAAAATAAGTTTTAAAAGTTGAAAAAAAATTGGTTCCTTGGTTTCTGGTTAATTATGGTTCTCTATTGAACCTCACCCTCTATATATATATATATATATATATATATATATATATATATATATATATATATATATATATATAAAGTGTGTGCCGACTGCCGAACAATATAATGCAATACTTTTGTATAAAAATATTTTTCTCAGATTTTAAAAGTGGAAATGCAATATTTTTCTCTGATTTTATGTGCAAATGAAAAGGTGTTATGTCTCTGTGACCACCCTATCAAACAAATGGACTCCTACCCTCTCTAATAAAAGGTTTTATGCCTATAGTAGCCACCTATGAAACAAATAGACTCTGGTAAAAGGTTTTAATATGGGTAAAATTGCATTTATCAGGTTCTCATATTATTATTATTATTATTATTATTATTATTATTTTGGCACATGTGAATTTCTTGACTGAATCGGCAGAAGGAATATCAACCCTTAGACCGGCTGACATTTTGATTTTTGGATGGGTCGGAGGGAAACACGCATGTGTGGACCTTACAGGGGTATCCCCTCTCGCCGGCTTGAGGATTGGGGGTTTCACGGCGGGACATGCTACTTTAAAAGCTGCTACAAGCAAAGTCACCAAACATGAGAAATCGTGTATGGAAAATCAACACGTGTTCTTACCATTTGCATTTGATACATTTGGTTTTCTCGCGCCGGATACGGTAAAACTTCTTAATAGAGTACAACGGATCATGCATATCAATGTTATATCCCTAGATCTATGGATGTAATCTTTAAAATAATTAATTTACCATACAAAAAGGCTTAGCGGTGCAGCTTGTTGCCCGTTTGCCATCTCACTCATTGTACGATGATAATTAAATGAAATCAAAAAGTTATGTTCATTTTAGCTATCTTTTGTTTCAATTTAGTTATTATGTTTACAATTTGATGCAATACTCATGTATAACCGTTTATCCGGTTAACTCCCGATAACCATATATATCTTCCAGCCAAGTCTATGAATCCCTCGCCAAATCGGCATCCTTCACTTTTACTCTTTCCCAAAACACCCATTGTGGAATGGTCCGCCAGGATTTTATGATAAAGGAGGTTTAATCGGAATAAAATATTAAAATATTTTTAATATTCAAATAACATAATAGAGTCTATAAGATTCAAAAAGAAATTAATAAAGAAATAAATGTTTTTCACAATTTTCATTGTTGAGAATGCTTTTTCAGATTGTGCGTATGTATTGCGAACATCTTGCCTAATATTATCACTATCGGGATGTAATGTGGGTCATTAACATATTTTTTCGTTGAAAAAAATCGATTGTTTTTTTCTTATTCATGATTTACCCTAAAGTTATAAAAACCAAAATTACCAATTATAATAATATCATTAATTTAAATTACAAATTACAAAAATTAACAAAACAAAAAGAACTAAATATGTAATAAGGATTAAAAAGTACGTGTTATTGAAATTAGAGATAAAATTTCAAATTTGGAGACCATAGCACTAATTTGTAGATCGTAGCTTTGTTATTGAAATTAGAGATAAAATTTCAAATTTGGAGAGCATAATACTAATTTGTAGATCGTAGCTTTGTAGCAACGAACCAAATTTCTTAACTGTTTGCGGTCGATGAGTATTGTGGATATTATTTAACTAAAAATATCTATTTTAAATTAATTGGAGAAAGGGTTTTTCGTAATCATCCAATTTAAATATGTAGGCTAATTAAATAGATAGATGTGGCTAGTGGACTTTACATATGTATTTGATGTGGGTTTAATGTAATACAGATGGTATTGGGGGTGGGGAAGCACCAGCAAGCCCCTCCATTGCCTCTGCCACTAGAACGAATATTACATTCAAGACCTGAGTTATTAGGGTTTGTTAATTACTTACGATAGATTCAAGACTCAATCGAACATGGTAATGGAAAAAGCAACACCGTCAGATAAAAATCCTATGGAGGAAGCAACACTGTCAGATGAAATGTCTATGGATGAAAGATACGTGTCTTTTCACTTTGACACAAACAATTGCTTCATGATATGTTTGTATTGATTTACTTCATTTATGATTCAATTGTCATTGTGTTAACCCTTATATGCGGGTAGGATTTTGATTATGTAGAAGTGAGTGGGAAGAACATTGAGTGGCGAAGAGTACAAAACATTTGTGGTTGATTAGAAATTAGCTAAAATTGTTGCTATTGAACAACTAAGTTCTCGGCATTTGAAGGTTCCCATGATACTTTTCTTTATGATTTCTAATGATGTAACGTCATGTTGGAATTGTAATTTTAAATTATAAACCATGGTTGCTTATATACGTATTTGCTTCTTAGCACAATGTTCACATATATTTATGTTTAAACCTTAAATGAAAATAAATTTTTTGGATGTATTTTATGATAGTGTTGGATACTACAAAAGGTGTTGTAAACTTATAATTGGCAAAGTTTTGGACCAAACATTTAATTTACTATTAATAATATTAATAATATTATATGGTTCTAATTAACCTAATATTACAATATAGAAAAATAGGGTCATGTTTTTACTTATTTGGTCTCTCAACTGGTTTGTTCATAGTAGAATAAAGCTTGCAATTTGCAATTTTTCTTCTTTTACCTTTTAGGTAACAAATAGACCACTTTTGTCAAAGTAAAAAGGTAAACTCATAAACATTGTCTGACCTCTGTAACACCTGGTTTTCCGGGATATTCTTGAATTTTAAGTTGGATTTTCTTTTAGGATTAGGGATTTTCTATGGGCAACGACACGACTGACCTAAAAGGCGTGGCTTAACCAGCTCATAGCGTGAACTTAAATGATGTTCGTGTCACGAAGGGCCTATTTAAGTGCACATTTCTCTAGGATTTCGTCATTTGTCGGTCTTCACCTCCACAGAACATTCTCTTGTCCAAACTCTAGCCTATCTTCTCTATTTTTGGTGTTCTTGATGGTTTTGGGAGAAACTTGAAGAAGAAGAAGTAAGTGATTTTTGTGCATAAGATGTTAGAATTTGGGTCTTGAGAATATCAATATACTTGGATAATTTCAAGGATCGTGATTGCAATCATTTTCTAAAATATGTGATTTCGACCCTATAGCTAGGGCTATCACGAAATCAGATTTTGGATAATCCAAGAATGACAATTTTGAAGTCAAACCACTTCTAAATCTGAAACACAGAAAGTAGATTGTTATTTTGTGTTTGATGAGATAGAGAGAATCTGATGATCAAATTTCGAGTGTAGATAATGTAACCCTTTTTCTGGAACATGCAATATGTTCTTGTACCAGAGGGAAAGGTAGTTAATGGTGGTTACATGCAGTTTTGGCGCCAAAGTGATGGTTAGAAATATGGTTACTTAGACATAACCAAACACGACATAACCGACAGGGGCTCTGCTCCTTGGACCCCGCTAGGAGTGCTGTCCCTATACCCCGTCAGGGGCACAACCCCTTGGAACCATACACCCAGGGGCGTTACCCCCGAACCCCCATATTCTCGAGTTTACATTTATCACTCCGAGTGTGCACCCCACACTTCCTGTATCGGTGAGTAAATGGAGCTCAACCTATCTCGATATTAATAATAACTACACTAAAATATGTTGATAACATTAAATTCACCAACATTCCTCCCCCATTTTAGTCTAATGCTTAATTAACTAAAAGCAAACACAAAACCAAACTCATGCACAAATGAAAATATCTTGAATACTGAATTTTCACATTAGTATAATATCCATGTCAAATACTCGAGAATCAAGGTGTCATAAGGATTGAACCCTTCAACGCATTTGAGTAACTAAAGATACTATACACATAAGTTAAACACAATATCTAATGTTTCATACTTTACACTATTACATCCATGTGTCTTATCCATTAATGAGTGCATAAAAGTGTAGCCCAATCTTTCTGAAGCGGCAACACTTCACACTCACATAGGTAGTCCTTCTATATCATGCACCTGTTAATACACTTTTTCAAACGAACTATTAAGAACTTAATCAACCTACTTTAACTCTAAAAGTTATAAGCACATACCTTGAGATGTAATAACATAAATGTGCTCCAATCTCCATAAGAAAGCTTTCCATATTGAATTTAATTTCTAACATTTTTTTTGTACGACTGAATGAATTAAAAAGACTAGCAAAGAGCTAGCAAACAAGAACAAAGTAGTTCATGAGAGGATTAAGCATCCACTCATTCCAATTTTTCCTAGCTTTCTGATTCCTATTACAATACCAATTATAAGAAAAAGAAACAATAGAATTAAAAACATAAACTTTTTCTTGTACTTCTTGTTGTTGCCAAAAACAAGATTGTTCTGATATGTCCATAAGACCCAAATGAGAGTGGCACAAATCGATTCCATGATCACCCTTTGGAACCGAGAGGCCGGAATACCATCAATCCATATAAAAAAATTTGTCACTTCACGAAAAGTAGGAATTGACTTATCCACCCACTTAGCAACTTTAAGCTAAAGTAGACGTGCAATGTTACACTCGAAAAACAGATGATTCCTCTCCTCTTGTTCCACTTCACAACATGGACAAAGCAATGACTCAAGATTAACCCCTATTCTGTCCAAATTACATCTCGTAGGAAGCCTATCCAAAAGCATTCTCCAAACAAAAATGTTAATTTTAATAGGAAGAAAGGTATTCCACCTAGTGACCAGACCAACTGAAGGGAGATTCAAGTTATCCAATCTAATTCTAGCCTCCTTAAGCACAAACGTGTCGCTTGCACCAATTGAACACCGCCAAGTATCACATCTATTACACAAATGAATCGACTCCAATAGGACATTTAATTGATCTAAATGATCAACAAGCACCCCACCATTAATATTTCAAATCCAATGAAAAGTCCAAGCTGATTCGTCCCAATAATCACTAATAAACGCATCCTTATTATATGCAATAGCATACAGGCGAGGAAACCGAGCTCTAAGGATAATATCTCTGCACCAAACGTCCGACCAAAAATTAGTATTAGCGCCATTTCCCACTTGTTTACACATCGCATCAAAGGGAATAAGACATTTGTAATGTAAATCCCACACGATCTTCACAATGCCCAACCAAACTCCCGATTTGGATTTGTGAGATCTGGACAAAGAAAACCTACCATCATCACCATAACAACTTTTAATCACTTGGACCCAAAGGTGATTATGGTCATTTAAAAAACGCCACCTCCACTTGTACATCAGAGCATGATTAAACACTTCCAAACTCCCAATAAACAACCCCCCACACTCTTTATCGTTCAACATCACATCCCATTTAACCCATTAAATAATCCTGTTTTGATCCTCCGCACCCTAAAAAAATCTCAATCTAATTTCTAACATTTTATTAGAAGGGAATTAGGTATCTCACCCACGAAGATATCAAGTGGGACTCAAACCCATCCCTATAAAAAGCCTTCTCGCCAAGTATCTATCTAACCCCTTCGTCAAGTGATCAACTAAATTTTGTTGAGATTGAACAAACTCTACAAAAATGATACGATGAGTAATGAGCTTACATGCCATAATGTACCATCCCTATAACAGACTTTCTCACAAAGTCACCAGAGCTGTGGATCAATGATGTAACAACCCGTTATTTCAAGTCCATTTAAGATAAACTTGTTCAAATAAAAGTCTAAGCTACAACCGCGTACAAGTGAATTAACATTATAACAATAATACAATAAGAACTTTAGATACCAAGAATACATACTTATATACATTTTGAAAACATACTTATATAAGTTATAAACACTTATATATTGAAAACTATGCATATAACTTAATACACAAGTCAAATAAATAAAAACATTTGATTTAATAATAGAAATAACTTTGTTATATTGTGTTTTAGAAAATTGGAATCTAAAACACTTAGACCGAAATCATCTTTGTTTTGGTGATTCTATGCGAGGACCGAAAACTACTCCACCGAAAACCTTCGCAAGCCAAACATTCCTCGGACCGAAAACGGGTTCTCGGCCGCAAACATCCTTCGGACCGCAAACATCCCTCGGACCACAAACATCCCTCGGACCGCAATCTCTTTCTCGACCGAAATCTTTTCCTTTTGGGTCACTTTATGGCCGAAAACTCCTTTAAAATCTGGATATTTAACCTCAACCGCCTTACCTTTTTCCTTCCTATATAAGATATGAATTTGGGATCATTCTCATTTCTACTTCCAGTCAACATTCACACCATATTTTTGCTCTCAAGATACAAACCTATTTTTCTCTCAAAGTTTAAGATCAAACACTCCCTGAAACTCTTTTTCTTCAAACTAGATCCTTAAGAAATCATTGTAAGTCCTTATAAACTAGTGCTATTACAATCATATTTATGTTAGATTATAATATTTACACCTTATTATGTGTTTACAATAATTAGGATACGATTAACTTCCCGTTTTCTAGCCCGAAGTCACTGTTACTATATTATTAACTAACCGCGACCACATACAAGGTGAGTTCATACCCCTACGTTTTCATGATTTTTCACAGTTTTGGGTGGGGTGGGGTGGGGTGGGGGGGGGGGGGAATACAAGTGTAATACAAGAAAATTTGTGTTAATATCTAAATGTTTTCAATATTTTATTAACCGTTTCCGTTATTAAAAATATATATTTATATATGTGTAAATTATATAATTAAGATTCAACAGGCTTAGAATTGATAATTTGGCTCCATTTCCTGTTCCTTGTTTGGTTGTGGGCTTGGGGTAGAATTATTTATTCGACTGTCTATTTAATCATAATTATATAACTATTATATTTATATAAGTATAAAGCCATTTAAAACTTGTTAAACAAAAATATTATTTTTGCAATCCATTTTAGTACAATTTGAACATAAATGTTGAATTTCACAGAACAACCGTATCACAGATTTTACAATTTGAACTTGCCGAATTATTAACAATACAAATGTTTTCATTTCAGTGAAAAACAAACATCTAAACTATAATAGGTATAGTTTATGGAACTTACATATTGCTTTTTCGAAGTTTAGATTACAATACGGAAAACAAACATATAAACTATAATAGGTATAGTTTATGGATCATATGCACTACTTTACATGTTCAGAATACATTACAGAAAACAAACATATAAACTATAATAAATATAGTTTATGAGGTATACTTACAGTTTATCCATTACAAAGTAACTTTTCATTATTTTACACGTAACCGTCAATATAGTATTTGTGAGACACACTTCACGTACTTATCTAAGTACCAACCAAGTCCTGAAATTATAACCAGAGTCTCCTGGAGGGAGAGCGTGACACTTGTGTATAGATCTATACGGGACTAACAATCCCGCACCTTAACTGTTCGCTACAATTAGGCCGGCATGCCTGGGGTGACAAATGTCGTACCGATTTCGAGCCTGAAGAACGTCGTGTTCAGGCCATCTTAGGTCATCAAGCATGGTTATAATAACTCACAATTTGGTATTAAACAATACGATTAGTGTAAGAATAAGTAAACATCTTCACATAGTTTTATTAAATAATAAAACTATAATACAATATTTTCCAAGTACAAATGGTAAATCCAGACATTTACAATTACACAGTTTTCACACAAGTACAAATACAAAATACTATTCCAGTACAGAGAAAACATATTTTTCATGGTTTTATGTGAATTTAAAACTACATTATACTATTTCAGAGTACAATAACGTTTACACGTTTTGAGTACAACACATTACAACATAAAATATAGGATTTTCTGGGAAAACATACATACATTTCAAAGAAACAAATGACATATTTCAATTACAAACATGCTTATGAACTCACCAACTTAATTATTGACACTCTTTTCAAAACTACTTGTATTCTCAGGAAATCAGTAAACAAGTATCCACAGGTTTTGAGAAGATGGAGCTTCACAGACTCATGTCTTTTAACTTTTGCTATACATTTTGGTGTCAAGTATACATTGATTTGAACACGAATGTAAAACTATACTTTATCAATGTAATGGTTGTTGTACTTTGATTACTATTATGCAATTGTTGTGATACTGTACATGACATCCTCCACCCCCGAACGTTTCCGCCGTTCCGGTTTTGGGCTGTGACAGATTGGTATCAGAGCATTGTTTATAGTGAACTAAGTATATTAAACCATAAAAGATATACAACTATAAATACAATGGGGCTGAAGCGCTCTGACTAAAAGTATACTTTTAAAATCTAAGTATTTTATAAGAAGCATACTAACATGTATACATACAAGAAACAGTATCACAGTGAGAACTACATAAAAGTATTTAGATGTTGGACACTACAGTTAAACCTGGACAGTTATGTAATCATATCTGGGATAAATATAGCCTGTTCAACTATATTTATTTGAGATACGACCAACATGTGTTTATGAGTGATCGTGGTGTTGCAACAAGTCTAAAACTTACCAAATCTATATACCAGAAGAACTCTAGAACCAAACATAAAGTTAAAATACTATAAGAGTATTTTATGTCACTATAACACTAGAACAACAATATCGATAAGGTCTTTCTTACTAGAATCAATCATGTGAAAACAAATGACTCATACTGGGAGATCTATAACTACAAAGTGTATACAAGAGTTATGTATAATTAAGATTGTATAGACTTAGAATTGGTGATTTAGCTTTACTTCTTGTTCCGTGTTTGGTTGTGGACTTAGAGTAGAATCATTTATTCGAAGGTCTATTTGGTTTTAGGTATATATAATTCGTATGCACTATGTGACTATAGGGGGATCCAGTATGAGTTATACAATACAAATTCCTTAGAAGTGTTACTACAAATTCCATAAACTGAAATTGCGATTGTTTACTTATATTAGTAAACTTCTATTGTAAATCGCAGAACACTATGAAAGCCAGGATATGATACGTTTAGAACTAAGATGTGACAACCCGAAACTTTTATCTTGTACACTTAGCCAATTCAATCAATGTTAAACTTGTTCTGTTGACTTCTTGTACTGTTTAAGGGTTCATTTAAGCGTTCTAAGCTTGAGTATAGCCAAGTTGAGGTTAGGAAAGAGTCAGCAAGCCGTAGGGTGACAAAACCGGGCCATACACACCCTTAGGGGGAGTGTACGACCGTACACATGGGTGTGCGGCCGCACACTCACCTCTTGGCCGCACACTCCCTTCTAGGCAGCACACCCACCATTATATAAAGGGTAGACCCCCTTTCCTTTCATTCCTTTAACACCTTGGCAGCACACAACTCCATTTCTCTCGAGCTTCTTCAACCACAAACCCTCCAAAGCTTCAAGAACGTGAGTAATTCATCCTCTAACTTGATATCCATGAAATACCACTCTATCTAAGCCTTAAGTGTGCAATATTCGTCATGTTCTTCATGTTTGGAAGTGAGTGCGGCCGCACACCCCCATAAGGTGGCCGCACACTCTTAAAATACCCTCCAAAGTGAGAGTTTGACTTCCATATTCGAGTTGGACATGACCCTAGCTTTGCTACACCTTAGAATTGGCATTTTGGACATCATCATGTAGGGTGTACGACCTCACACACCTGTGTACGGCCACACACACCCTTTTGCGGTAGCACACTCCTTGTGTGCGGCAGCACACTCCTGTGTGCGACCACACACACATCCTAGGGCCGCAAAACCACTTCTAGGACCCTTAACTTGCACTACAATTGAGTATAGACCTAGAACACTTCATAGATGCAAGTATGGACCTTGAAAACACCACAAAGGCACCTATCATCATGATTGTACGGCCGCACACCCCTTGCGCCGCACACCCATGGCCGCACACACACTCACGGTGGCCATACACTCCCCTCATGCAATTCTTTAAGGTCCTAACACTTAGTGCAAGTAGTTCCAAGTCTCTAGAGTGGTTCTTCATCACGTCTAGTGGTGAAATACCTTCATTTGACTATTTTATGTGTCATTATGTGTTAATTAGGATCAAATCGTGTTCAAGGCCTCACTTGAACATCCAGCCTTCTGTATCGATCCTTCAATCAAACTACTTACCCGAGGTGAGTTCATACCCCTACATTTTCCGTGTTTTTAATGTTTTCAGGGGGGGGGGGGATACAAGCGAAAATCAAAGTATTTTATTAAGTTTTAAACTTATTAATACAGTCCAACGATTTCCACGTTTAATAACATATTCGAATATTTTATCTCTTTTGTAATATGTTGAGCATAAGGGAAGCTTTTATTTTGGAAATCTAACTTCATAGCTTTCAGAAAGGTTTTCACAAAACATTTTCCATATCATTTATAATAAACTATAATGGGTATAGTTTTGGATAACCCTCAAGAGTATAAAGTACAATTATTTAAGAATAATCATTGTTTTATACCGTTTCTAGCTTATACACTAGATTATACATAATTGTGAGGCTCTACTTCATTATTGTACCCTTAGGTGTACAGGGATAAATCCTTTTAGTATAACCAGAGTCTCCTTGAGGGAGAGCGTGAGATTTGTTAATAGATCTATTCGGGACTGACAATCCCACACCTGAACTGCTAGCTACAGTTAGGCAGGCATGCCTGAGGTGAACAAATGTCATTTAGATTAACGCCTGAAGAACGTTGTAAAGGTCTCTCGGTCATATCAAGCACGGTTATACGACTCGCAAATAAGTATAAATTAACTTTGGTTTACGGACTCTACTCTTCATTTGTTTTATTTTGAGTAATAAAACTACTTTCATATATATATATATATATATATATATATATATATATATATATATATATATATATATATATATATATATATACTGATAGTAATCAGGGATTTCTAAACTTGCATCTCTACCTCTAGGACGGATAACCTGTTTTTAGGGAAAATATGGGATTTTCCCAGGATAACACTGGCATTTCTAAAACTGATGGTTTATTTTCTATTAATAGATACTCTTTCAAAACTGCTTTACATAAGAAAATATGAGATTTTCTTGCGGAACACTTCTAAAAAAGATCAAAGAACATTTTCCACCAAAACTAAATGCTTATGAACTCACCAGCTTTATGTTGATATTCTTTTAAACTGCTTGTATTCTCAGGGAATCAGTAGACAAGTACTTCTTGGATTTTTAAATAAGAGTCATGTCTTTATATTTTACATACGTTTTTGCTGTACTCAAACAAGTTTCAAACAGATGTAAACATTTTTCATATATGTATTCAGTGTAATGGTTATGTTGCTATGATTGCTATTATACAACGGTTGTGATGCTAAACATGACGTCCTCCACCCCGGAACGATTCCGCTATCTTGGTTTCGGGGTTTGACAGATTGGTATCAGAGCCCTTGTTTATAGCGAACTAAGTATACCGAACCTTACATGATATACAACTATAAACATTAAGGGGCCTAGGTGCTCTAAACTAAAAGTATACTTTCAAAAATATAAGTATTTTTATAACCAAGTATATAAGTATACCCGAGTACCAAAATCCGTGTCATAAGTGGAACAAACCAAAAGTATTTGGATGTTGGGACACTGCGGTTAAACCTGGGCAGTTATGTAATCATGTCTAGGGTCAATATAGCCTGATCAACTATATTCATTCGAGACATGACCAACATGTGCTTGGGAGTGACTGTGGTGTTACAGCAAGCCTAAAACTTACCAAGAACAAAAACATCCAACATAAAATACTATAGGAGTATTTTAACTAGAGCCAAATTCAGTATATAGATTCATTCCAAGTGTTGATACCACTTTCTTTCTTAAGCGATAACTTACTTGCATTAGTAACCTTTCTGTGCTTATCGCTTGGTAGATCACTTTTATTATCAGGATGAGATATATCTTGTTTCATATATCTTGAGGACTTACCATCCTCTTCTTCCTGGTTGTTTCTAGAACAAGATGCCTCCCCGACGAAGACCCATCAGAAGAAACGACGACACCCCACCACCACCACCCCCTCAGTTCGACCCCGTCATGTTCCAGGCAGCAGTTACAGCCGCCGTGACTACAGCAATGGCACAAGTGAACTCTGGTGGGACTGGAGGTGGAATCGACCCTCAAAGACAAGACGAAAGTCAGGGTCATCAAAAAGAGTGTTCCTACAAGGACTTCATGACCGCAAAACCCAAGTCTTTGGACGGAAATGGAGGTGTTATCGCTCTGACTCGATGGTTCGAGAAGATCGAATCCATCTTCGAAATTTGCGCCTGCTCCGAAGCAAACAAGGTGAAGTTTGCCGCCTGCACTTTCATCGACAGAGCTTTGACCTGGTGGAATTGTCAAGTCAAATACTTGACTCTGCCAACAGCTAATGCCATGGGTTGGGAAAGTATAAAGGAACTCATGCTTGCGGAATACTGCCCGAGGGGCGAGGTACAAAAGTTGGAGCACGAACTCTGGAACTTGAAGATGAAGGGTTCCGACATCGCTGCCTACACCGCTAGATTCTGTGATCTGGCTCTCCTCTGTCCGGGAATGGTCACCCCGGAAAGCAAGAAAATTGAGAGGTACATCTGGGGACTGACGCAACCAACCAAAGGAAATGTCTTGGCCGCTAGGCCGACTACATTTGATAGTGCCAAGTGTCTGGCGCAGACTCTGATCGATCATGGAGTCGATCTAGATGAGGCAGCAGCAGTCGCCGAGCCACAAAAGGAGAGTGGTGGGAAGACGAAGAAATTTTGGAACAAACGCAAGGGCCAAACTCCTCAGGAGCCCTCCAAGAAACAACAAACAGTGGCAGTCCACGCTGCTACTACTCCTACTGCTGCTCCAACTGCTGTTCCAACCACCCAAGCTCCTACCGGTGGTTATTCAGGGAAACTACCTCTGTGCAACAAGTGTACCTTTCATCATCACGGACCCTGCCGTGATTTAAATTGCAACAACTGTGGAAGGAAGGGACACACGACCCGATACTGCAGGGCACCAGTCCAATCAACTAACCCGACTCCTGGAGCGGGTGCCAGCCAAGCCTGTTATGGATGTGGGGAAGTTGGGCACTTCAAAAGGAACTGCCCCAAGGCGACAACGGGCGTCAATACATGAAGAGTGCTGGTGATGGGCCAGGAGGAAGCGGTCGCTGATCCTACCGTTCTTACGGGTACGTTCCTCCTTGACAACTCTTATGCATGCATTCTTTTTGATTCTGGCGCGGAAAGGAGTTTTGTTAGTCATGCATTCAAACACCTAATCAAATGTAAATCCCAACCTTTAACCGAAACATTCACCGTCGAGATGGCTAACGGAAAGAAAGAGAGCACTAACTATATGTTCATAGGTTGTACTCTTACCCTAGACGATCATTCCTTTCCCATCGATCTTATGCCAGTTTCCATAAAAAGCTTTGATGTCATAGTCGACATGGATTGGTTGAGCCCCAATCGTGCTTATATCCTTTGCTACGAGAAAGCTATCCGTCTCAATCTCCCCTCTGGTGAAGCCCTTACGGTTTACGGTGATAAACCCAGTTCGAACATTCGTATCATTTCATGCATCAAGGCTCATAAGTATTTGCGGAAGGAATGTCATGCACTCCTAGCTCATGTTGTTGATGAAACGCAAAAAGTTAAAGATCTCGAGAGCATTCCCGAAGTCTGCAACTTTCCCGATGTCTTCCCCGAAGACCTTCCAGGAATTCCTCCCGAGCGTCAAGTCGAGTTTCGTATCGACTTAATCCCCGAAGCTACTCCTGTAGCTAAATCCCCCTATCGTTTAGCGCCAGCAGAAATGCAAGAATTATCCAGCCATCTCAATGAGCTGATCAGCAAAGGATTCATAAGGCCGAGTTCCTCACCCTGGGGAGCCCCAATCTTATTCGTGAAAAAGAAAGATGGATCCTTCCAGATGTGCATCGATTACCGAGAACTGAACAAGCTAACCATCAAGAACCGTTATCCCTTACCCAGAATCGACGACCTCTTCGATCAACTTCAGGGAGCCAGTTACTTTTCGAAGATATATTTAAGATCAGGGTACCATCAGTTGCGGGTTCACGAGAATGATGTGCCCAAGACAGCATTCCGAACTCGCTATGGACACTACGAGTTTGTAGTAATGCCCTTTGGCCTAACCAACGCACCGACAGTATTCATGGATCTGATGAATCGTGTGTGCCGCCCTTTCCTAGACAAGTTCGTGATTGTGTTCATTGACGACATACTTGTCTATTCGCGGAGCGAAGATGATCATAAACAGCACTTGAGACTAGTGCTAGAAACACTAAGGGCGGAGAAGCTATATGCAAAATTCTCAAAGTGTGAGTTTTGGATCAGGAAGGTAATTTTCCTTGGTCACGTGGTTAGTGAGGAAGGCATACATGTAGACCCTTCCAAAATCAAAGCGATTGAGAATTGGTCAGCACCAAAGACACCCACAGAAATCCGCCAATTCTTGGGTCTCGCTGGCTATTACCGCAGGTTTATCCAAAACTTCTCCAAAATTGGTAAGCCCTTAACCACCCTGACACAGAAAGGTGTAACCTTTAGTTGGGGAGAGAAGCAAGACACTGCGTTTGAAACATTGAAGCAGACCCTATGCAGTGCACCTATCTTGTCCCTGCCCGAAGGGACGGAAGACTTCGTTGTCTACTGTGATGCATCCAACCAAGGCCTAGGCTGTGTGCTCATGCAGTGAGGAAAGGTTATCGCCTATGCCTCGAGGCAGTTGAAAACACACGAAGTCAATTACACAACTCACGATCTAGAGTTGGGAGCAGTGGTCTTTGCGTTAAAGATCTGGAGACATTATCTCTACGGAACCAAGTGCACTGTATTCACCGACCATAAGAGCTTGCAGCATATCTTTGATCAGAAGGAGTTAAACATGAGACAGCGGCGATGGGTAGAGCTACTCAGTGACTACGAGTGCGAAATACGCTACCATCCCGGCAAGGCCAATGTGGTAGCAGATGTCCTCAGCCGCAAGGAGTATTCTGGTCGTAGAGTGAAGGCATTGACTATGACCATCCATTCCCGGTTATCCACACAAATCCGAGAGGCTCAGCTGGAAGCCTTAAAACCAGAGAACATCTCGGATGAAGCCTTGCGGGGGATGGATAAGAACTTAGAGGTCAAGGGAGACGGAGTTTACTATTTCATGAACCGGATCTGGACCCCAAGGTATGACGGATACATGGAGGTTGTCATGAACGAAGCTCACAAGACAAGATACTCCGTTCACCCAGGTTCAGATAAAATGTATCCGGATCTCAAAAAACTCTATTGGTGGCCGAACATGAAAGCGGAAATCGCTACCTTCGTGGGCAAGTGCCTGACTTGCGCCAAGGTGAAGGAAGAATATCAGAAGCCTTCAGGTTTACTTCAACAACTAGAAATACCTGAGTGGAAGTGGGAAAGGATTACCATGGATTTTATCACTAAGTTACCCAGATCTCCGAGTGGGCAAAACGCTATCTGGGTAATTGTCGATCGGTTGACAAAATCCGCCCACTTCCTGCCAATCAAAGAAAACTTCAAGATGGAGAGACTGACACGAATCTACATTCGAGATATAGTCCGCCTGCATGGTGTACCTGTATCCATTATCTCCGATCGGGATAGCAGGTTTACCTCGAGATTCTGGCAATCACTACAAAAGGCTCTTGGAACTAAGTTGGATATAAGCACGGCTTATCATCCACAGACAGACGGACAGAGTGAGAGAACAATCCAGACATTGGAAGATATGTTGAGAGCCTGCGTCATCGATTTCGGCACGTCATGGGACACTCATCTTCCCTTGGTTGAATTTTCCTACAACAACAACTACCATACCAGCATCAAGGCTGCACCATTTGAAGCCCTCTATGGCCGTAAGTGCAGATCCCCTCTGTGTTGGGCTGAAGTGGGTGACACATAGCTAGCCAAGGGTCAAGTTCCTGACAGCACTCTCACTGGTCCTAAGATCATCCGAGAGACAACTGAAAAGATCGTACAAATCCGAGAACGACTGAGAGCCTCACGAGATAGACAAAAGAGCTACGCCGATAAGAGACGAAAACCCTTGGAATTCCAGGTTGGCGACCGTGTCCTTTTGAAGGTCTCACCCTGGAAAGGCATGATACGTTTCGGAAAACGTGGAAAGCTAAACCCAAGGTACATTGGGCCATTCGAGATCCTTGCTAGGATCGGTCCCGTAGCATACAAACTCCAGTTACCCCGAGAACTCAGCAACGTTCATCCTGTCTTCCACGTGTCGAACCTAAAGAAGTGTCTGTCCGACGAGACACTTGTGATTCCTCTTGACGAGATCGATATGGACGAAAGTCTACGTTTTGTGGAAGAACCTATTGAAATCATGGACCGAGAAGTCAAACGTACCAAACAAAGTCGCATCCCGATAGTGAAGGTCCGCTGGAATGCCAAGCGAGGTCCTGAATTCACTTGGGAGCGCGAGGATTCGATGAAGAAGAAGTACCCTCATCTCTTTCCAAGTTCATGATTGTACTATATTCTTGAATTTCGGGATGAAATTCCCTCTAATGGGGGGATGATGTGACAACCCGAAACTTTTATCTTGTACACTTAGCCAATTCAATCAATGTTAAACTTGTTCTGTTGACTCCTTGTACTGTTTAAGGGTTCATTTAAGCGTTCTAAGCTTGAGTATAGCCAAGGTTGAGGTTAGGAAAGAGTCAACAAGCCGTAGGGTGACAAAACCGGGCCATACACACCCTTAGGGGGAGTGTACGGCCGTACACATGGGTGTGCGGCCGCACACTCACCTCTTGGCCGCACACTCCCTTCTAGGCAGCACACTCGCCCTTATATAAAGGGTAGACCCCCTTTCCTTTCATTCCTTTAACACCTTGGCAGCACACAACTCCATTTCTCTCGAGCTTCTTCAACCACAAACCCTCCAAAGCTTCAAGAACGTGAGTAATTCATCCTCTAACTTGATATCCATGAAAGACCACTCTATCTAAGCCTTAAGTGTGCAATATTCGTCATGTTCTTCGTGTTTGGAAGTGAGTGCGGCCGCACACCCCCATAAGGTGGCTGCACACTCTTAAAATACCCTCCAAAGTGAGAGTTTGACTTCCATATTCGAGTTGGACATGACCCTAGCTTTGCTACACCTTAGAATTGGCATTTTGGACATCATCATGTACGGTGTACGACCGCACACACTTGTGTACGGCCGCACACACCCTTGTGCGGTAGCACACTCCTTGTGTGCGACATCACACTCCCATGTGCGACCACACACACATCCTAGGGCCGCAAACCCACTTCTAGGACCCTTAACTTGCACTACAATTGAGTATAGACCTAGAACACTTCATGGATGCAAGTATGGACCTTGAAAACACCACAAAGGCACCTCTCATCATGAGTGTACGGCTGCACACCCCTTGGGCCGCACACCCATGGCCGCACACACACTCAAGGTGGCCATACACTCCCCTCATGCAATCCTTTAAGGTCCTAACACTTAGTGCAAGTAGTTCCAAGTCTCTAGAGTGGTTCTTCATCACGTCTAGTGGTGAAATACCTTCATTTGACTCTTTTATGTGTCATTACGTGTTAATTAGGATCAAATCGTGTTCAAGGCCTCACTTGAACATCCAGCCTTCCGTATCGATCCTTCAATCAAACTACTTACCCGAGGTGAGTTCATACCCCTACGTTTTCCGTGTTTTTAATGTTTTCAGGGGGGGAATACAAGCCAAACTCAAAGTATTTTATTAAGTTTTAAACTTATTAATACAATCCAACGATTTCCACGTTTCATAACATATTCGGATATTTTATCTCTTTAGTAATATGTTGAGCATAAGGGAAGCTTTTATTTTGGAAATCTAACTTCATAGCTTTCAGAAAGGTTTTCACAAAACATTTTCCATATCATTTCTAATAAACTATAATGGGTATAGTTTGGGATAACCCTCTAGGCAATTTTCACCAAATCAGATTTCATGGATATATATAAACTATGGCAGATTTAGTTTATGTTATATATTTTCTCAAGAGTATAAAGTACAATTATTTAAGAATAATCATTGTTTTATACTGTTTCTAGCTTGTAAACTAGATTATACATAATTATGAGGCTCTACTTCATTACTGTACCCTTAGGTGTACAGGGATAAATCCTTTTAGTATAACCAGAGTCTCCTTGAGGGAGAGCGTGAGATTTGTGAATAGATCTATTCGGGACTGACAATCCCACACCTGAACTACTAGCTACAGTTAGGCAGGCATGCCTGACATGAACAAATGTCATTTAGCTTAACGCCTGAAGAACGTTGTAAAGGTCTCTCGGTCATATCAAGCATGGTTATACGACTCGTAAATAAGTATAAGCTAACTTTGGTTTACGGACTCTACTCTTCATTTGTTTTATTTTGAGTAATAAAACTACTTTCATATATATATATATATATATATATATATATATATATATATATATATATATATATATATATATATATATATATATATATATATACTAATAGTAATCAGGGATTTCTAAACTTGCATCTCTACCTCTAGGACAGATAACCTGTTTTTAGGGAAAATATGGGATTTTCTTAGGATAACACTGACATTTCTAAAACTGATGGTTTATTTTCTATTAATAGATACTCTTTCAAAATTGCTTTACATAAGAAAATATGGGATTTTATTGAGGAACACTTCTAAAAAGGATCAAAGAACATTTTCCACCAAAAACTAAATGCTTATGAATTCACCAGCTTTATGCTGATATTCTTTTAAGCTGCTTGTATTCTCAGGGAATCAGTAGACAAGTACTTCTTGGATTTTTAGAAGCCGGAGCAATAAGAGTCATGTCTTTATATTTTACATACGTTTTTGCTGTACTCAAACAAGTTTCAAACAGATGTAAACATTTTTCATATATGTATTCAGTGTAATGGTTATGTTGCTATGATTGCTATTATACAACGGTTGTGATGCTAAACATGACGTCCTCTACCCCGGAACGATTCCTCCATCTTGGTTTCGGGGTGTGACATAAGATATATCTTGTTCAATATCACTTGACTCATAACTACTATAGATGACTTATGTGACAACCCGTAATTAACAAATCAATAAATTTGACTTTTATTTGACATGTTTTGACTTTGGTCGACTTTTGTTGACTTTTATAGATTTGAAAACAACCCGTTGTTTTCTTCCAGAAAATCCAATATTTTCTTAGTAAATAAGTTATGGTCTTAGTACTTTAAAAACCAAAAAGTATAAGCTTCTTATAATACAATCTGAGATTTGAGATTCTGATTCGTGTAATTGGTATGACTCATACTGTTACCTCCTATGATTTCTTAGTGTATACAAATTACATATAAGAAAGAGCGAACGGACAGTCGATTGGGTGATTCTGCCCTAAGCCCACAACCAAACAAGGAACATATCTTTTCCAACAAAATACTTACGAACTCACCAACTTTAATGTTGACACTTTTTCAAACCACTTGTATTCTGAGGAAAGTTAGTAGACAAGTATTCTCTCAGACGTTACGAAGACGGAGCATAGTAGCATTACGCCTTATCTTTTGCTATAGTTTTAATGTTAAACAAGTAATGTTTTGAACACAATGTAAATACTATGTTATTAATACAATGGTTGTTGCTGCTTTGATTACTATTATACAATTGTTGTGAAACTGTACATGACGTCCTCCATCCCCGAACGTTTCCGCCGTTCCGGTTTGGGGGTGTGACAACTTATCAATATTTCCTCTCTAAATCTTATAGAAAAAGATGTCGACACGTAAATCAAATAGATGTTTCAACAACAATCCACCAATTCCACCACCGCCACCACCTCCATAGTATGACCCTGTTGTCTTCCAAGCAGCAGTAACAGCCGTCGTGGCTGCTGCCATGACGCAAATTAATGCCAGTGGTACTAGTGGAGTCGGTAGTGGTGCTCACAACTCTAATCACGGGGAAAGTATTGGAAACCCAAGGGAGTGTTCTTATAAAGATTTATCGAATGCTAAGCCCAAATCCTTTGATGGCACCGGAGGTGTCATTACTCTATCACGCTGGTTCGAGAAAACCGAATCGATGTTTGAAATCTGTGCGTGCCCTGAAGCTAGCAAAGTAAAATTTGCAGCATGCACTTTCTTGGATAGAGCCCTCTCTTGGTGGAACGGCTATGCCAAGTCGTTATCTCTCCCAGTAGCCAATGCCATGAGCTGGGAAGACTTAAAAGTTCTGATGCTGGCAGAATATTGTCCCCGAGGCGAGCTATAAAAGTTAGAGCAGGAACTTTGGGTCTAACGATGAAGGACTCTGATATTGCTGCTTATACTACCAGATTCAGTGACCTGGCTCTCCTGTATCCTGGGATAGTCAGCCCGGAGAGTAAGAAGGTGGAGAGGTATATCTGGGGATTAACTCCCCTGACTCAAGGAAACGTTATTGCCGCCATTCCACTTACATTCGATAGTGCCAAGCGTCTGGCTCAGACACTTGTAGATCATGGAGTTCGTCAAGGCTCCATGCCAGACGTTTCTGAAAAACCTAAAGAAGGAGGCAGCAAAAAGAAGTTCTGGAATAAATGAAAGGGGAAATCATCGCAAGAGCCTTCTAAGAAGCAACAAACTGTGGCAGTACACACTGCTATTGTTCCCGCTGTTGTTCCTGCTTCTGTCCCTACCACTGTTTCTACTACTCCAGCAACCCCGAGTCGATATGTCGGAACTTTGCCAAAGTGTAATAAGTGCAACTTCCATCACACGGGAGTTTGCAGGGAAATGCACTGCAGAAACTGCAACAGGAAGGGGCACACCGCCCGTTTCTGTAAAGCGCCAGCACAACCCATCTCTCAAGTCCCCGCCGCGGGAGTAAGTCAAGCTTGTTATAAGTGTGGCGAAACCGGGTACTTCAAGAGAGACTGCCCAAAGACAAGGAATGTTGGCGGTGTAGGAAGAATTTTGGCAATTGGCCACGAAGAAGCGATGACAGATCCTTCCGTGGTTACCGGTACGTTTCTTCTCAACAATTCTTACGCATGCATTTTTTTCGATAGTGATGCGGAGAAAAGCTTCGTGAGCCATAAATTCAAACATCTACTAAAACAAAATCCCCAAACATTAAAAGACACATTTACCGTAGAGATGGAAAACGGAAAGACCGAGAGTACAAACGACATATACATAAGATGCACACTTACTCTAAACAACTATTCCTTCCAAATTGACCTTATGCCAGTCTTAATTAAAAGCTTTGACATTATCATCGGCATGGATTGGTTAAGTCTTCACCATGCTGATATCCTATGTTATGAAAAAGCCATTCGTCTTAATCTGCCAAGTAACGAATCTCTCGTTATCTATGGCGATAAACCCGATACGAACCTACAAATCATTTCTTGCGTCAAGGCCCATAAGTGTATTCACAAAGAGTACTGTGCCTTCTTAGATCACGTGGTGGATAAGACACAAGAAGTGAAAAACATCAAGGATATCCCTAAATTCTGTGATTTCCCTGATGTTTTCCCCGAAGATCTCTCAGGAGTTCCTCCTAAACGCCAAGTCGAATTCTGAATCGACTTGATTCTCGGAGCTACCCCCGTAGCTAAATCCTCGTACCGTTTAGCACCGTCAGAAATGCAGGAACTATCTAGCCAATTGAACGAACTTCTAAGCAAATGATTCATTAGACCGAGCTTCTCACCCTGGGGAGCACCGGTCTTGTTCGTGAAAAAGAAGGATGGATCGTTCCGAATGTGCATAGACTACCGGGAATTGAATAAACTCACTATCAAGAACCGCTACCCTCTACCACGAATAGAAGACCTCTTCGATCAACTTCAAGGGGCAAGTTTCTTCTCCAAGATTGACCTGAGATCAAGATACCATCAGCTACGAGTCCAGGAGGATGATATTCCAAAGACCGCTTTTAGAACTTGCTACGGTCACTATGAATTTGTAGTGATGCCCTTTGGTCTAACGAATGCACCCGCAGTGTTCATGGACCTGATGAACCGTGTGTGTCGACCTTACTTAGACAATTTCGTTATAGTTTTCATCGACGATATACTAGTCTATTCCCGAAGTAAGGAAGAACACAACCAACACTTACGACAAGTCTTGGAAACCTTAAGGGAATAGAAATTGTATGCGAAGTTCTCGAAGTGTGAGTTTTGGATTCGAAAGGTGGACTTCCTAGGTCATGTAGTCAGCAAGGAAGGGATACATGTTGATCCCTCCAAGATCAAAGCTATTGAAAACGGGGCGACCCCACGAACCCCGATAGAGATTCGTCAATTTCTAGGTCTCGCTGGCTATTACAGAAGGTTCATCCAAAACTTTTCCAAAATCACAAAACCCCTCACCTCACAGACTCAGAAGGGTGTAACCTTCAAGTGGGAGGAGAAACAAGAAACTGCTTTCCAGACACTAAAGCAAGCCCTCTGCAGCGCACCGATCTTGTCCCTCCAGAAGGGACGGAAGATTTTGTAGTTTACTGCGATGCGTCCAAGCAAGGGCTAGGCTGCGTTCTTATGCAGCGAGGAAATGTCATATCCTATGCCTCGAGACAGTTTAAGAACCACGAGGTCAACTATACCACACACGACCTTGAACTGGGAGCAGTGGTTTTTGCTCTGAAGATCTGGAGGCATTACCTTTATGGTACGAAATGCACAGTCTTCACAGATCACAAAAGCCTCCATCACATCTTTGATAAAAAAGAATTGAACATGAGACAACGACGATGGGTAGAACTACTCAATGATTACGAATGTGAAATTCACTATCATCCCGACAAAGCCAATGTAGTAGCAGATGCCCTTAGTAGGAAAGAGTACTCGGGTCGCCGAGTAAAGTCTCTAACTATGATAATCCATTCACACTTGTACACTCAGATCAAAGAGGCTCAGTTGGAAGCCTTAAAACCCGAAAACGTGACAGGTGAAGCCTTAAAATGAATGGAAAAGAACTTGGAAGTCAAGGGTGACGGAGTTCGTTATCTCATGAATCGGATATGGACACCGAAGTTTGGTGGATACAGAGATGTTGTCATGAATGAAGCTCATAAAACTCGATACTCCGTTCATCCAGGTTCAGACAAGATGTATCTGGACCTCAAGAAACTCTATTGGTGGCCGAACATGAAAGTTGAAATTGCTAACTATGTGGGCAAGTGCCTGACTTGCGCCAAAGTCAAGGTAGAATATCAGAAGCCTTCGGGTTTGCTAAAACAACCAGAAATACCCGAATGGAAGTGGGAGCGGATAAATATGGATTTCATAACCAAGTTACCTAGGACAATGGGTGGTCATGACACCATTTGGGTAATCGTCGACAGATTAACCAAATCCGCACACTTCCTGCCAATAAAAGAAACTGAAAAAAATGGAGAAGTTAACAAGGACATACATTAAAGATATAGTACGATTGCATGGTGTTCCAATATCCATTATCTCTGAACGAGATAGTAGATTTACCTCGCGGTTTTGGCAATCACTGCAAAAGTCCTTGGGAACAAATCTTGACATGAGTACAACGTACCATCCTCAGACTGATGGGCAAAGCGAAAGAACCATACAAACGCTGGAAGACATGTTGAGGGTTTGTGTGCTAGATTTTGGTAAAGCTTAGGATACTCATTTACCACTCGTCGAATTCTCGTACAACAATAGTTATCACACTAGCATCAAAGTTGCTCCATTTGAAGCCCTCTATGGTCGTAAGTGCAGATCTCCTCTGTGCTGGGCTGAAGTGGGTGACACGCAACTAGCCAAGAACCAAGTACCCAACAGTACTCTAATCGGTCCCGAGATCATTCGAGAAACCACAAAAAAGAGTGTCCAAATCCGGGAACGACTGAAAGCTTCTAGAGACAGACAAAAGAGTTATGCGGATAAACTACGAAAACCATTGGAATTCTAGGTTGGTGACCGCGTCTTGTTAAAGGTCCCACCCTGTAAAGGAATGATATGTTTCGGCAAACGTGGAAAACTAAATCCAAGGTACATCGGACCATTCGAGATTCTTGCTAGAATTGGTCCGGTTGCTTATAAACTCAAACTACCGCATGAACTCAGTAACATTCATCCCACTTTTCATGTCTCTAATCTCAAGAAGTGTCTGTATGATGAGACTCTTGTAATCCCACTCAACGAAATCGAGTTAAACGAGAGTCTACACTTCGTAGAAGAACCAGTGGAAGTCATGGATAGGGAAATCAAAAGAACAAAACAAAGCCGTATACCAATAGTGAAGGTTCGCTGGAATGCCATGCGGGGACCTGAATTCACTTAGGAACAGGAAGATCAAATGAAAGAAAAGTATCCACATCTTTTCCCTAGTTCATGAGTACCACTTTAGAAACAATTTCGGGACGAAATTCCCTCTAACAGGGGGATAATGTAACAACCCGTTATTTCAAGTACATGTAAGATAAACTTGTTCAAATAAAAGTCTAAGCTACAACCGTGTACAAGTGAATTAACATTATAACAATAATACAATAAGAACTTTAGATACCAAGAATACATACTTATATACATTTTGAAAACATACTTATATAAGTTATAAACACTTATATATTGAAAACTATACATATAACTTAATACACAAGTCAAATAAATAAAAATATTTGATTTAATAATAGAAATAACTTTGTTATATTGTGTTTTAGAAAATTGGAATCTAAAACACTTAGACCGAAATCATATTTGTTTTGGTGATTCTATGCGAAGACCGAAAACTACTCCACCGAAAACCTTTACAATTCAAACATTCCTCAAACCGAAAGCAGGTTCTCGGCCGCAAACATTCTTCGGACCACAAACATCCCTCGGACCGCAATCCCTTTCTCGGCTGAAATCTTTTCCTTTTGGGTCAGTTTATGGCCGAAAACTCCTTTAAAATCTAGATATTTAACCTCAACCGCCTTACCTTTTTCCTTCCTATATAAGATACGAATTTGGGATCATTCTCATTTGTACTTCCAGTAAACATTCACACCATATTTTTGCTCTCAAGATACAAACCTATTTTCCTCTCAAAGTTTAAGATCAAACACTCCCTGGAACTCTTTTTCTTCAAAGTAGATCCTTAAGAAATCATTGTAAGTCCTTATAAACTAGTGTTATTACAATCATATTTATGTTAGATTATAATATTTACACCTTATTATGTGTTTACAATAATTAGGATACGATTAACTTCCCGTTTTCTAGCCCGAAGTCACTGTTACTATATTATTAACTAACCGCGACTACATACAATGTGAGTTCATACCCCTACGTTTTCATGATTTTTCACAGTTTTGGGTGGGGTGGGGGGGGGGGAATACAAGTGTAACACAAGAAAATTTGTGTTAATATCTAAATGTTTTCAATATTTTATTAACCGTTTCCGTTATTAAAAATATATATTTATATATGTGTAAATTATATAATTAAGATTCAACAGGCTTAGAATTGATAATTTGGCTCCATTTCCCGTTCCTTGTTTGGTTGTGGGCTTGGGGTAGAATTATTTATTCGACTGTCTATTTAATCATAATTATATAACTATTATATTTATATAAGTATAAAGCCATTTAAAACTTGTTAAACAAAAATATTATTTTTGCAATCCATTTTAGTACAATTTGAACATAAATGTTGAATTTCACAGAACAACCGTATCACAGATTTTACAATTTGAACTTGCCGAATTATTAACAATACAAATGTTTTCATTTCAGTGAAACACAAACATCTAAACTATAATAGGTATAGTTTATGGAACTTCCATATTGCTTTTCAAAGTTTAGATTACAATACGGAAAACAAACATATAAACTATAATAGGTTTAGTTTATGGATCATATGCACTACTTTACATGTTCAGAATACATTACGGAAAACAAACATATAAACTATAATAAATATAGTTTATGAGGTATACTTACAGTTAATCCATTACAAAGTAATTTTTCATTATTCTACACGTAACCATCAATATAGCATTTGTGAGACACACTTCACGTACTTATCTAAGTACCAACCAAGTCCTGAAATTATAACCAGAGTCTCCTGGAGGGAGAGCGTAACACTTGTGTATAGATCTATACGGGACTGACAATCCCACACCTTAACTGTTCCCTACAGTTAGGCCGGCATGCCTGGGGTGACAAATGGCGTACTGATTTCGACGCCTGAAGAACATCGTGTTCAGGCCATCTTAGGTCACCAAGCATGGTTATAATAACTCACAATTTGGTATTGAACAATACGATTAGTGTAAGAATAAGTAAACATCTTCACATAGTTTTATTAAATAATAAAACTTTAATACTATATTTTACAAGTACATATGGTAAATCCAGGCATTTACAATTACACAGTTTTCACACAAGTACAAATACAGAATACTATTCCAGTACAGAGAAAACATACTTTTCATGGTCTTATGTGAATTTAAAACTACATTATACTATTTCAGAGTACAATAACGTTTACACGTTTTGAGTACAACACATTACAACAGAAAATATAGGATTTTCTGGGAAAACATACTTACATTTCAAAGAAACAAATGACAGATTTCAATTACAAACATGATTATGAACTCACCAACTTAATTATTGACACTCTTTTCAAAACTACTTGTATTCTCAGGAAATCAGTAAACAGGTCTCCACAGGTTTTGAGAAGAGGGAGCTTCATAGACTCATGTCTTTTAACTTTTTCTATACGTTTTGGTGTCAAGTATACATTGATTTGAACACGAATGTAAAACTATACTTTATCAATGTAATGGTTGTTGTACTTTGATTACTATTATGCAATTGTTGTGATACTGTACATGACGTCCTCCACCCCCGAACGTTTCCGCCGTTCCGATTTTGGGGTGTGACAATTGAATAGATGGTAAATCATCCATACAAAATCATATAGTCCCTGGATCAAGTTACACTTGAGATTTGCGAGTTCCACATCATTCTCTACATATACTTTCAAATTGACGTGTCGATTAACCATACGAGCTCCATCAACAAGTTTTAAAGAGAATGTGAAACTTTTATGGATAATATAAGATTCACTTTTAAATAGATTGTGAATTAACTATGCAAAATCGCATGGTCCCCGGCTCAAGTTACGCTTGATATTCATGAGTTTCATATCATTTTCCACTACACTCTAGAATAATGTGTCGGTTAACAACATGAGCTCCATCAACAGAATATAAAGAGAATGTGCAATTTTCATGGATAAGATGAGATTCACATTCTATTAATAAAACAAGATTTTGTTTTATACTTGTATTGATAAAACTTTTAGATTGACCATTATCACTATCAAACTCATTCAGTAACTTCGCTCTCAAAATGCAATAAGGCGGTGAGGATGGTAAGCGCGAAACATATTAAAAACTGACTTCATTAGGAATCATAGAGACCTCCTTAAACCCCTACATTGAAATGGGTAAACCTAGTCATGGTAAGACTGACAATGTCAATATTTAAAACATGTGAGGACACAAGTTGTAACTTTCTTATGCAAATAGTAGATACAATTCTAATATATATATATATATATATATATATATATATATATATATATATATATATATATATATATATATATATATATAGGATAAATTTAAAACTCTTTAAATTTAGATGTCTAATATTAATTCCAGTTAATTGCGAGGACACAATATAATAATTAATAAATCATGAGGGATTAATATTCAAATTTATAATTCTCTATTGTAAATAATATTAAATGTTCTAATTTAAATCATCATTTAAATAATAATAAATATTCAAATTCAAGTGTCTACTAAATAATATTTATTGATTTCCATATTTAAAAATTTTAAATTTGGTAATTATCCATATTTGAAAACTTCCAATTTGAAATTTAAAAGAAAAACAAAATCCCTAAATCGGCAAGCCACGTCGTGGCCAGAAGGTGGCCACTTTGTGGTTGCGACTAGCAGGTTTCATAATTTTGAATTTTAGCTGCTTTTTCCAATTTCAAACAAGTTTGACAAATCAAATGGATTAATTGGCTGCTAGTAATTATGAATCAATGGATTTGATACCAATGTTGGGATTTCTATGCATCAAATACACTTAAACTGGGTAGCGGGAAAGACAAACTATGATATACCTAAGTGTACATGCAACCTAAGTGTAACGTCCAAAAAATTAAGACAAAAAATTTCATTTTTATTTATAATAAAACCATCAACCCAAACGTATTTTATAAAACCATAATAGAATCAGAGTATAACCAAAACATCCAAATACATCAAAGTCAAATATAATGCGGAACAATATGGTGTGTGCGATGCGATCATCCCAAACTCTTCCCCTTGGATCTAGAAGTACCTGAAACATAAACTGAAAACCATAAGCACGGAGCTTAGTGAGTTCCCTAAAACACCACATACCATACATATCAAACATATAATGAGCCCTGCCTATCATCGGGTCCCACCCGGCATCGAGCCCCGCTTGGAACAGATCTGTCAGTAATTTGAGATGGACCCTGCTACATCAAATTCATCGGGCCCCGCCCGGTATACATACAAACACATAAACACATGCAAGAATCAAAAAAGATAAATTGCATAAAATATAGTTATCAGGCCTAGCCCGACATCGGGCCCTACCCGGTATACATATAAACACATATCATACATGCAAGAGTCGCATAAAAAACTAGCATCCTAATTATAGTAAACCATGGGCCGACATTGGTGCCTTCGACCCGACAAACAAAGTGAGGAAACTCACCTCAAGCTGCTGAATCCCTGAGATAAAATCTCAAACTACTGATCCGGAAAAATCCCCGTGCTAACACCATCAAATAATATCCAATTAATAATTGGTTAACAACCTATAACAGGAATCCTAGTCGGATGTCCAACCCTCCCGGCAAAAGTCCATTTTACCCTTTCCTCACTTGACCTAAAATCTGAGGCCCAATCCAATAGTATCAAAAGCCCAATGAGGCCCAACTTCCTAATTGGGCCTAATACCCATCATGAGCCTAATTCCAAGAAGGCCCAAGGCCTAGTAATGACTCAAAAAATCAGATAGCTAATAGCTTAATAGTGCCCAAAACTCTTCTAGCCCAAAAGTGGCACAAACCGAGAAAGTCAACCGAGGTCGAAGATGTTGAGCACACTCGGCGTACTCAGGCTTACGCCCCGCATTCTACCTTGGTGGCCAGTACGCGCAGCGTACGAGCTGGGTACGCCCCGCATACGATGCAACTGACCACCTTCACCCTTAAGTGCTTAAACGATTAAGCCATCACGTCCAAGTCTCATATTTGGTCCCTAATGATGTCCTAATACGTAAAGTTGGCAACTTTACTCCCATGCATGATTTAATGGGACCCAAAACTCAAAGAGAACCATAATAAGGATCCTAACACATGCACGGACCAATATAACTCATAAAGATTGCATTTTTATGGTCAAGGGACCTCAAAGGTGCTAAGATATACCATTCATGGATTCTGGAGTAGACCATACTCTCAAATATCGCTTAAAGGACCCAAAATGCACAAATAAAGCCCAAAATTGGATCTAGCATAAGGAACCATCAAGTTGAGAGGTTTATACCTCAAATAACCTGAAAAGATGATGATGACTCTGGGTCTACAAGCTCAAGCCACACCAAAGCAACCTACAAGTGTTCTTCTTCCTTTAAATCACCAAAAACACCACCAAAACTCACATCCAAGCTCAAATCTCACAAATGGCAATTACATTTTCGATCTTAGGGTTTAGAGAGGTGGAGTCTGGTCATAAGGAAGTCCAAAGGTGTCATAAGTTGCTAAAATAGGGCACAAACCCTAAAAATTAGGGTTTTCTCTGCATAGCGTACGCCCAACGTACTCCCATGTACGCGCACCGTACGTGGGTGCTTCCGCGTTCTAACTCTCAAGCTAGTATGCTCAGCGTACTCATAGAGTACGCTTAGCGTACTCGGCTAGGGACTAAAATGAAAAGATTTCACAATAAGGGCTAAAAAAGAACATACCACTAATCTCGAATGTTTCAAATCTCCCCCACTTGAATTAGACTTCGTCCTCGAAGTCTGCTGCCTCAAATAACTCTGGGCATTTCTCCCTCATCTCATCCTCCTGCTCCCACGTCCATTCTGAACCCTTGCGGAACTGCCATTGAACTTTCACCATTTCAACAACCTTTTTCCTCAAGGTTTTTTTCTTCCTGTCAAGAATCGTCACCGGTCTCTCGATATAGTTGAGGTGATCATCCACCTGAATATCCTCCAATGGAACCACCACGAAATCATCCACTAAACACTTCAGAAACTGAGAGATGTGAAACATGCTATGGATCCAACTAAGCTCCTCAGGAATATCCAAGCGATAAGCAACCCGACCCACAAAGGTCAAAACCCTAAAAGGACCGATGTACCTGGGGCCCAACGTGACCCTCTTCCTGAATCGGGTGACACCTTTCCAAGATGACACCTTCAGGAGAACCATATCCCCAACTTGGAACTCTATGTTTGCTCGACGCTTGTCGGCGTAGCTCTTTTGCCGACTCTGAGTTGTCGGTAGTCTACTCCGAACCTACTGAATCAACTCGGTACTCTTGAGTACCACTTCGGTACTCCCTATGACTCGCTGACCGACCTCACCCCAGCATATCGGGGTCTTGCGCTTCCTCCCATAGAGCATCTCAAAAGGAAGTCAATCGATGCTGACGTGATAACTGTTGGTATACGAAAACTACGCCAAAGGGAGATACGTATCCCAACTCCCACCGAAAATCCAATACACATGCCCGAAGCATATACTCCAAGGTATGGATAGTACGCTCACTCTGTTCGTCAGTCTACAGGTGGAAATCCGTGTTGAAGTGAAGACGAGTACCCAACTTCTCGTGAAACATCTTCCAAAACCTGAAAGTAACTCGGACGTCCCTGTCTGAAACCACTGAAACCGGCACCCCATGCCATGCCACAACCTCCTTGATGTAAATGTTGGCCAACTTCTCTGCATAGATAATCTCCCGAATCGGAATGAAATGTGCGCTCTTGGTCAATTGATCCACGATGACCCATATTGAATCCACTCCATGCGCTGTCTGAGGCAACTTTGTAATGAAATCCATGGTAATCTCTTCCCATTTCCAAACGGGAATGTCTAATAGCTGCATCTTGCTGTGAGGTCACTGATGTTTGGCCTTGACCTTCCTGTAAGTCAAGTACCTCTCCATATACCAAGCTACATCCCGATTCATACAGGGTCACCAACAATCAGGACGGAGATCTCTATACATCTTTGTTGCTCCGGGATGGATAGATTTCCTCGACTTGTGCACCTCCTCCATCAGAACCTGACGAGCACCACCCCAATAAGGAACCCACACTCTCCGATGGAGATTCAATAACCCCTGGATATCATAATCGAAGGAAGTCACCTGACCCACTATGTGTTCACTCTTCTGGTGCTCTTCCTTCATAACCTCAACCTGAGCCTCTCGAATCTGCTCCAAGAGTGAAGTAATCACTATCATCCTCATACAAATATTCTTGATCGGAGTCGTGACCGCCTTGCGGCTGAGAGCATCGGCCATCACATTGGCCTTCCCCGGATGGTAAAGGATCTCACAATCATAATCCCTCACCACATCCAACCACCGACGTTGCCTCATGTTCAAAATCAGCTGATCCATCAAATACCTCAGGCTTTTGTGATCCATGTAAATAGTACAGCGACCCCATAGAGGTAATGTCGCCAAATCTTGAGGGCGAAAACCACAGCCCCCAGCTCCAAATCATGCGTAGGGTAATTCGCCTCATGATGCTTCAGCTGCCTTGAAGCGTAAGCTAACGTGACCCCTTTGCATCAAAACTGCACCCAAAATCGTGATCGACGCATCACAATAAACCACAAAATCCTCGACACCCTCCGACAGGGTCAGAATCGGCGCCTCACACAATCTTTGTTTCATGGTCTCAAAAGTTGCATGCTGCTCAGGCCCCCAATGAAAAGTGACAGTCTTCTTTGTTAGTCGAGTCAGAGGAACCACTATCTCGGAGAAACCCTGAATGAATCTCCGGTAGTAACCTGTCAACACAAGGAAACTCTGAATGTCATATGGATACCTCGGAACCTCCCACCTCATCACGACCTCAACCTTGGCCGGATCGACCATAATACCATTATGGTTGACAAGGTGCCCCAGAAACTGCACCTCACACAACCATAACTCAAACTTGGAGAACCCCGCATACAGTCTCTCCCTCTTCAGAGTCTCCAATGCCTCCCTCAAGTGCTCCTCAGACAGCTCCTAGGTCTTGGAATAAACCAGGATGTCATTAATGAATACAATCACAGACCGGTCCAACATGGGTCTGTATACACGATTCATGAGGTCCATGAATGTGGCTAGATCATTGGTGAGCCCAAAGGGCATCACCACGAACTCGAAATGACCATAATGAGTCTGGAAGGCCATCTTCTACACATCCTCCTCTCTGAACCTCATCTGATGATAGCCCGAACCTAGATCGATCTTGGAAAACCAAGATGTACCCTGAAGCTGGTCAAACAAGTCATCAATCATCGGGAGTGGATAGTGGTTATTCCCCATTAGCTAATTCAGCTCCCGGTAGTCAATACACATCCGATGTGACCCATCCTTCTTCTTCACAAACAGGGGCGACGCTCCCCATGGAGAACTACTCGGTCGAATGAACCCTTTTGTCTAATAGCTCCTACAGCTGTGTAGACAACTCCTGCATCTCTGGAGGAGCCAACCGATACAGTGCTTTAGCTATCAGAGCCACACCAGGAACCAAGTCAATCCTAAAATTCACCTGCCTCTCCATAGGCACTCCAGGCAAGTCCTCTGGGAACACATCCGGGTATTCCCGAACAATTGACACATCATCCACCGTCGCCTTACCCTTCTCCTGGGTATCCATAACATAGGCAACATATCCGAAACAACCCTGTTGAAGATAGCATCTGGCCCTAGCTGCTGAACATAGAATCGACCCACGCTAAGCACTCTTTCCCTGAATCACTAACTCTCCACCACTTGGGGTCCGAACTCGTACCAACTGATGCTCGCAATCAATCACTGTCCTATTGGGGCTTAACCAGTCCATTCCTACAATAGCCTTATTCTCACGCAAAGGAATAGGAATCAAATCGATCAGATACTGCTCGCTGAAAATCTCTAGAACACAACACCCATGAACCCTCGATACCTAAACAGATCGATCATCCGCAATCTCCACCCCTAATGGGCAATCCAGCTCCCCCGGAGCACCAACAAACCTCTTGCCGAGCGCAACAGATACAAAAGATCGGGTAGCCCCCAAATCAAACAATACCAAGACAGAGATATCGTCACGAGGAATGATTGTATAATGAAACACACAAAAATAATCAAGAATAAATCAACTTTAATAAAGAGATAATGAGAAGAAACATACCCATCACCACATCAGGTGCTGCGCGAGCCTCCTCGACTGTCAGCTGAAAAAACCATGTTCCTCACAACAGGCGCATCCGCCTTGCCCAGGAGGCCATCGGTAATCCGTAGAGTAGCTTGAGCGGGTGCTACCCCTGGTCCTCCCGCTGCTAAAATCAGGCAATTTGCCTTCTTATTGCCCCTCTGATTGCAATTGAAGCAAATCAGATTAGATACCCTGTTGGCCTCTTAATCTCGAGTCAAATACCTTGGGCCTCTTACCTGAACTCCCTGAACCCTGAGTCTGATCTGGCTTCCTCTTCCTATCCATCTCTAAATCAATCTCTCCATCTCTCTCTCTCTCTCTCTCTCTCTCTCTCTCTAAATCTCACAATCATATCCTCCAGTGTCCTGCAAGTGGATCGGCTCACAAACTGTCGTATATCACTCATCAACATCTCATGGTATCTCGCCTTCTTCATATCCTTATCCACCACATACTGCGGAACCAGAAACGCCCTCTCGCGGAACATAACAATGATCTCAACCACTGTCTCGGTAGTCTGGCGAAGGTTCTAAAACTCCCTCGTCAACTGTTGCACCTCAATCATCGGTGCAAACTCAACTCATAATCTCATCACAAAATCATCCCATGTCATCGAATCAACTGTCGTGTCTCCCACGTCATGCCCAACCTCCTCCTACCAATCTCGAGATCTGTATTTCTGAAGACAGGAAACAAGTCTGACCTTTTCCCCCATCGGGACAACTGCTAGTGCGGAAGGCATTAATGAAATCCGCTAACCAACGTCTACTCACGATCGGGTCCTTCTCCCCAAAGAACTCCAGAGCTCCACATGTCCAGAACTCATGAAAAGTCAACGTGCGAGATCCCATCAATGCTACCATCTCAGAACGGAAAGAGCCCAAGCGCTCCTCCAAAACCTCCATGATACTCTCCTTGATCATACAAAAGATCACAGGAGTGTGCTCGAGTATGTTGCGGGTAATCTCAGACAAAATGAACTCCCGCATCTACTCATCCAACTGTCCGGCTCTAGAGCCCAAACCAGAACCACTGCCAGAACCTCCTCGTGTGGCCACCATACTGAAAATAGACCACACAACAATCAGGACATATATATATATATATATATATATATATATATATATATATATATATATATATATATATATATATATATAACATTGAGGGATCCAATACTCTACAAGCTTCCTCGTATCGTCATGACTTTCCTTAAATCGAGTAAGGATCCTCTGCTTTTAGTAGTATGGGCCCATACTACCTTCCACATCTATTCGTACTTTCCTCAATGATCGCCCCGAATCCTCCAAGCCACTCCCTTATTTATACATACAACCCTCAACAAGAAAATGCTCCCAGCACAGAATCTCTTCCTAGGTTTTCCTAGAGCAATCACCACACCACGAATACAATTACATATCACCGACACCAGATAATTCTTCATATGAAAGGTCTCACACTACAACGGTTGGACTCAGACAAGAGCAACGCAATAGAGTTAAAACCTAACCTTCTAAAATTATTTAGTCTCAATAATATGTAACTTAGCATATTTGCTTACTAGTTAGTTGAAGTTAATGAGAACTCCTAAAAGCACAAAGCAAGCAACATTCAAGCATTGAGTAATCAGAATCAAGCATAACATAAACATGTCATCCTATCACTGACTGATCAGTACTAGCATGCAAGTCTACAAAATCATATAATAGGCATACAAAGGCATCTCTCCTAGATCTTTAGCCCTAATCTAGCATGCGATTCACATATTCACAGATCAAGCATATCATAAAACATGTATGGGTATTTTGGGAAAACTTACGTGAGCTCGGTCGATTGCATGAACCACACCCCCTTTCTCTTGTTAGAAAATTCTTTTTATAAAACATTCATTTTATAAAAACCTACCAAATCCTCAGTTTGAGTTCAAACACACCTGAGAGTGTGCCTGAATCCCTCAAACCAAGGCTCTAATACCAACTTGTAACGTCTTAGAAATTAAGACCAAAAATTCCATTTTTAATTATAATAAAACCATCAATCCAAACGTATTTTATAAAACTATAATAGAATCAGAGTACAACCAAAACATCCAAATACATCAAAGTCAAATATAATGCGGAACAATATGGTGTGTGCGATGCGATCACCCTGAGCTCTTCCCCTTGGATCCGGAAGTACCTGAAACATAAACTAAAACCCGTAAGCACGAAGTTTTCTGAGTTCCCCAAAACACCATATACCATACATATCAAACATATAATGGGCCCCGCCCGTCATCGGGCCCCGTTCGGAACAGATATGTCAGTAATATGAGATGGGGCCCCACCATATCACATTCACCAGGCCCCACCCGATATACATACAAACACATAAACACATGCAAGAATCACAAAGATAAATTGCATAAAATATAGTTATCAGGCCCCGCCCGGCATCGGGCCCTGTCCGATATACATATAAACACATAGCATACATGCAAGAGTCACGCAGACAACTAGCATCCTAATAATAATAAACCATGGGCTGGAATTGATGCCTTCGACCCGCCAAACACAGTGACAACACTTACCTTAAGCTGCTGAATCTCTAAGATAAAATCTAATCCCCGCGCTAACACCATCAAATAATATCGAATTAATAATTGGTCCACAACACATAACGGGAATCCTAGTCTGATGTCCAACCCTCAGGGTAAAAGTCTATTTTACCCTTTCCTCACTTGGCCCAAAATCCGAGGCCTAATCCAATAGCATCAAAAGCCCAATATGGCCTAACTTCCTAACTGGGCCTAAAACCCATCATGGGCCTAATTCCAAGAAGGCCCAAGGCCTGGAAATGGCCCAAAAATCAGAAGTTTGATGACCCAATAGGGCCCAAAACTCTTCTAGCACAAAACTGGCCCAAACCAAGAAAGTCACCCGAGGTCAAGGCTGTTGAGTACGCCCAACGTACTCAAACTTACGCCCCACGTTCTACCTTGGTGGCCAGTACGCGCAGCGTACAAACTGGGTATGCCCCGCGTACGATGCAGCTGACCACCTTCACCATTAAGTGCTTAAACGATTAAGCCATCACGTCCAAGTCTCATATTTGGTCCCTAATGATGTCCTAATACATAAAGTTGGCAACTTTACTCCCATGCATGATTTAACGGGACCCAAAACTCAAAGAGAACCATAATAAGGATCCTAACACATGCATGGACCAATATAACTCATAAAGATTGCCTTTTTATGGCCAAGGGACCTCAAAGGTGCTAAGATCTACCATCCATGGCTTCTGGAGTAGATCATACTCTCAAATATGGCTTAAAGGACCCAAAAATGCACAAATAAAGCCCTAAATTGGATCTAGAATAAGGAACCATCAAGTTAAGAGCTTTATACCTCAAATAGCTTGCAAAGATGATGATGATTCTAGATCTACAAGCTCAAGCCACACCAAAGCAACCTCTAGGTGTTCTTCTTCCTTTACATCACCAAAAACACCACCAAAACTCACTTCCAAGCTCAAATCTCACAAATGGCAATTACGTTTTCGGTCTTAGGGTTTAGAGAGGTGGAGGGTGGTCATAAGGAAGTCCAAAGGTGTCATAAGTTGCTTAAATAGGGCACAAACCGTAAAAATTAGGGTTTGCCCCTGCATAGTGTACGCCATGCGTACTCCCACATACGCCCTACGTACGCAGGTTCTTCCACGTTCCAACTCTCAAGCCAGTATGCTCAGCGTACTCATAGAGTACGCTCAACGTACTCGACTAGGGACTAAAATGAAAACATTTCACAATAAGGGATAAAAAAAAGAACATACCAGTAATCTCGAATGTTACACTAAGGATCTATGGCTTCATACTAATTATAACTACCCTGTGAAAAAAAATAAAAGATAAAGAAGAAAAACATACCTCTTATGTTTCCCTTGATATTCATGCTTGAGATCTTGATCTTTTTCCTCCTTGAAATTGCTTGGATGAGAGGACTGATATGGCCATAATTAACTATATATTTTATGCCATTATCCTAATGTATTTGAGTAAAAATGTTATATTTTAAGATATATATACTTAATATGATTTGAAATGTTAAATTACTGATAAAATGGGAGCTGAAATGCAAAAGGAGGAGAAATGAGCTAAAAAGACGCAAAAAGGATGTTGCTGGACAGCTTGAACCCTCTTTAGTGTTTTTACCATATCACATGACTCTTAACTCTGATTTACGAGATTAAAAATGTTCTAAAAACTACACAAAATTTCAGACAACATACATGTTTTGAGAAAATGTTGATTCCCAGTCACCGCGGCGTGGCAACGCCATCACCACGACGTGGCGCATTAGAAAAATTTCATGGACGGAAAGAAACAATCTACCACGGCATGGCAATCCTTTCACCACATCGTGGCGACGTTAAAGCTATAAATAGAGCCAAAAATTACCCCTAATGACATATCTTCAACCCTAATTCGTTCCCTATGGAAATAAACCTCAGAGAAGCCGTTTTGAGGGCCTAGAAGGCGGACAGAGGGCCGTTAAACTGATATGGAGCGAAGATCTAAAGGATTCGAGAGCGGATTCATGTCAGGAATCATTCAATTTTCTTTTCTGATCACAATTAGTGTTCCAATTGTGTCCCTACTGTTTTTACTTTTTTAATTCAGGTGTTAAAACCTGTTGTTTTTGTTTGGAGTAGATAAAACTTGATTTTATGTGTTGATTGCAATGATTTTGGATTTTATTAGTTTGGTTATTAATTGTGTTTGATTAATCATCACTTATCATGTTAAAGTTATGATTTTTATTGCCTATTGCTGAGTTATGTGTATTTAAGATGACCAATCTAATTAAATTAACTTGAATCTTAATTAGTTTATGATCATTAAACTGTTAGAACTAGAGATCGATTAAATCCTAGTGTTAGGTAATGTTAATATGTGAGTTTAACTGTGTTAGAGAGCTTAGATATCGATGCTATGCTTTGATTGATTGTCATGACCATTGATGAGAAATCAATAGATCATATCATTCATAATCCGAATATATTAAATTAATTATGTGTTCACTAATTGCATGATCATTGTGTTAGTTGTTCATTAATTATCAGTAATAGGAAATCCGATCAAGACAACTAGTCACATTAGAATTCGGTAACCAACTAATAGATCCATTGCATTATTAACGAAGCTAACCATGATTTTGAGAAGTAATCCAATCTAAACTTGAGTACCTAAAGTGATTCGTTTATAATCAATTTATATAGTTAGTTTAATTTAGTTGAATTTTATAAATAAAACTCTCCTTTTTACTATTTTCTTTTATTTGGAATAACCTATAATCAAAAACTCTACTATTAATTCACTACCGTTCCCCTTTAGTTCAACACCCTTGCTTATCAAAACTATACTATACTCGATCGGGTTCACTGTTTGTAATGTGTGGTTTAGATGCAATAAACTAGGAATTATAAAAAAACTAGTGCATTAAAAATACGCATCAAGTTTTTGGCGCCGTTGCTAGGGAATGGCTTAATTGATTTTTAGTTTAATTGTTTTTAGTTATTCGATCCTTTTTGTAGGGTAAAAATTGCAGAAAGTTATTCGATCCTTTTTGTAGTATGAGCAACAACCACATCGTGGACATCTTAGCCACGTCGTGGTTACGTCTCAGCCAAACTTTAGTTTATTTATTTTTGTTCGTTTTACGCGTTTTATTTTGTTTTGTTTCAGTGATTTATGACCCAAAAATCTAAAACTCCAATAGTCCCACCACTTCAAGATCCATAATCAGGTTTTCATAAGAAGAAAGACAAGAAGGTCAACGAGTCAAGTAGCAGTTTTCAATTGGACAAGGGATTTGAAAGTTTTGAGAGGAAACCTGACAAGAAGGGCATTGGTTACAAGGAAAGAACAGAGAGTGATACAGACGACGACATAAAAATCGAGGTTAAAGAGATGGCGGACATCACGAGAATGACTATGGGAGATTACAAGAAGCGGATACGTGAGGATAATAGACCATGTCTTGTACCACCAGAGATTCCAGCTGAAGGATGTTTTGAGCTCAAGGGGCACATTCTATCAATGCTCAAGGACATACCTTTTTCCAAGAAAGAATACGAAGACGCATTTAAACACATTGATGAAGTAAAGCACATTGAAAACTACTTCAATGTTCCAAACGTGCCACGAGACTCAGTGTTACTTAGGATGCTTTCGGTGACATTTACCGGTAAAGCCAAAGTTTGGTTAAAATTACTCACACCCAGATCCATTACTACTTGGGCCAATCATCCTGACGCTTTCATTGAGCAATTCAGTCCCCCTTCAAAGATCTCAAAGCTAAAGAAGAAGATTGCTAATTTTCAACAAGAAGTCGGAGAATCCTTATATGAAGCATGGGAGAGATACAAAGGGTTGCTTAAGAGTTGTCCTTAATATGATCTAAATGTCCAATAAGAAGTGTCCATTTTATATGATGGGGTGAATGTTACAACAAAACAACTTCTTGACTCTCAAGGACCTATGACAAAGAAAGAACCTGCTACCATTAAAGAGTTAATTGAAGAATTTGCAAAGCTCTCACACGAATATCATAACCCACGAAAAGATGTTACTAGAAGTAAAGGAGATGGAGGGAACGAGAACATGGCTGCAATCATTGCTAAACTAGAGATGGATAGACGAATGACGAAATTTGATCAATCTATACACGCCATAAGAGTTGGATGTGACAATTGCCATGGGCCACATTTAACGAAGAATTGAGATTTGGATGAGCACGAGAATAAGAAAGCGCAAGTTTTTTACTCTAGTGGTGACAAATATGATGAAGACTGGAGGAAGCTAAAAAAGGAGTGGTTGCCTTATGACGAGTATAAGAAGCAAAAGGACGACAAATATAGACAAATCGGTCGAGGCTACTACCTAAAAGAACAACCACCACCCGAGAAGAAATTGGATTTAGAGTCAATACTTAATCAATTTATGGAAGCCTCTAAAAAAGGACATGATACTAATGATGCTAATGTGAGAAATCATCAAACTTCCATCAAGAACATTGAGACTCAACTAGGCCAATTAACGACACTTGTTAACGAAAGGTTACCTTTTCGAAATCCCGATCCGAAATAACAACCTCATGTAATGACGATTTTTACTGAAGAAGAAGTTCATTCTGAGCCATTAATGATCCATACTACAACTACTATTCAACCCGATCAATAGTTGGAAGAAGAGAAGATTGAAGCAAAATGTGAGTCACATTCTGATGATTCACCGCGTCGTGGCCATTGGAAAATAAAACTTATTTTCCTTTAAATTCGTATCAGCCTCCTTTACCATTCCCATATCGAGCCATTAAGCAAAATTTGGAGTTGGAACAGAACAAGTTCATGGAACAAGTACTATCTCTCTCAATTAACGCTCCTTTCCTCAAATCCATTGTCAATCTTCCTAAGTTTGCTAAAGATGTGATGACTAATCAAAAGGAGTTGGAAAAAGCATCCACCATCGTGCTAAATGAGTTATGTTCAGCTGTAATCATCAATGGATTGCCAATTAAAATGGGAGATCCATGCCAACTTACTTTGCCTTGTGAATTTGTCAATTCCACCTCTATAAATGCTTTAGCAGATTCGGGGGCAAGCATCAATCTTATGTCATTTCTTTCTACAAGAAGCTCGGTCTACCAAGGCTCCAAAACACAAAGATGACACTTCGAATGGTGGATCACTCAATTACTAACCCACGTGGAATCATTAGAGATTTGTTGGTGAAAGTGGGGAAATTTATTTTTCCAGTTGACTTTGTGGTTCTAGACATGAAAGAAGATGAAGACTTTCCCATAATTTTGGGAAGACCATTCTTGAGTACCGCAAGAGACCTTGTTGACATTCATGACTTAAAGCTCACACTTCGAGTGAAAGATGAAGACATTACTTTTAAAATGAATCCAAAAGTGAGTTATGACATGCCAAGAGATGAAGTGCTTAGGATGATTAATTTGGAAGGAGAAAGTATTAATGAGCTAGAAGAGATTTAAAGATTGATGGAATAAGAGTTGAAGGTCTGGGAGAAACCTCATGTGGCAAAAGTAAAATGTTCCAAACCAAGCACTTCAATTCCTATGACGTTTGAGGTGTTCGTGTTCATTACACCCAAGTCTCAAGTGGAAGAAGAAGTTGATTTAGATAACAAAGGGGAGATAAATGATGAAGAAATGGGTGAGGAATTAGAGAAGTCATTTATTACAAAGATGGAGTTAGATAAAGAAGATCATAAGGAAGATGAGAAGAAGAGCACGAAGATGAAAGGGGAAAACAAGGGAATGAAACACAAGCATGAAGAAAGTGTCAGTCAAAAGAAGAAAGAAAATTCAAAGAAGGCATACATTCGATGGGTTCACGCATACAAGCGCAGGTGGAAAGAGCAAATGGAGAAAAGGGAGATCCCACTACCAAACATAACAACGTAGAGTGGGAAGGAGTTTGACTCATGACTCCTAACAAAGAAGCGTTTCTCGGGAGGCAACCCGATGTTTTAAGAGTTTGCATTTTCTTTTCCTTTTGATTTTTTTAGGTTTTAGTTCTTTATTGTTAGTTTTTATTTTAGTGTAACCGAATGATCATGTGTTTCTTTAGTCTCTTGATCTTATTTTGTAGTATTGAAAGAAAGTGAAGCAGTGAAGGAGCTTAATTGATGAAGAAGCCGTGAGATTTTGAAGATTACAATAGAAGACCATAGTTTTGAATAAATGTGGGGTTTTCACTTGGTGAAGAGAGAGTTTCGAAGAATTTTATAGGAAGAAAAGGTCAGGAATGGTCCTAAGCCATTAAGAAGGAAGGATGCATACTTTTGGCTCTGAATGACATTCTAAGAAGTCACCACGACGTGGCCATCATCTTCATGTCGTGGCATTTATATTTATCACGACCGCATCAGACCTATAACCACATTGTGACATCACTAGATCACGCCGTTACATTCTTATTTTTAGTGGCCATGACGAATTATTTCTCGACACCACGTTGTGGCTGAGGTTCAACACACTTTTTGAAGATGGTTCTTTGATTTATTTTGATCCGACACGTTTACATTCATGAGAAAAGAGTCCAGAAGTACTGTTTCTAGCCATTATACGGGATGTTCAAGCTTTTCCACACATTTTCAAGAATTCGATCTCGCCACTACTATCCCGGAGGAGTCTGTTCCAATTTCTCATTTTTACCTTTATATTCTTTTATTGTTTAAGTATGAAATGAGGACATTGCATCAATTAAGTGTGGGGTAGGGAGTCGAATATAAGAATGCAAACATACTGACAAAAAAAATGAAAAATAACTAGGATTTTAAAAGAAAATTAGAAAATTTTGAAATAATAATCGAAAAATTGAATCTAATTAAGTATTGTTATATAATTTTTATTAGTAAAAATATTTTTAAGTGTTCCGAAAAATTGGTTCTAGAGATGTTAGTCATTTAAAATAAATTTGATTATTTTCTTTAATATTATCTTAAAAATGATTAGTATAGTTTATAACCATATTTTAAGTTTACATATTAAATATTAAATAACTTATATATTTTTTTCTTTTTATTAAAACTAAAAGTTATATTTTAAATTGAAAATTAAATTAAAACTACATATGGACATCACATAAACACCACATTGAGTTAAGAACCAAATATACAACATAAAATATCAAATAAGCTAGATAACCCAATAAAATAAAATAAAATAATTTAATGATATGGTTAGTCTGTCACATACATCTCCAGAGTTTCATTTAAAAAGAGAAAAGATAATAAGCAAAAGGATCGATAAGAAATCATTGCTCCTAAGTTTAATTATTGCAAGAAAGAGAAGAGAAATGAAATAAAGATTTAGCCTATTGGGTATGGGCAACATGTTAAGACTTGTTATTATACCTAAAATTTACCAACTCACATGTCATGTCATCCTTAACACCATTTGAATTATGTAGGAAATGGTATTCAAATGTTATAACGTGTTAAAAGATACAAAGAAAGTTAGAGAGAGAAAGAGAAAATAGATTTTGATTGGTTAATGCTCACGTTACTTCCCGTGGCCATAATAATCTTTCTTAGCATAACATCAAATAACATGAGTGGGGGGCGGTGTGCTGCGTGTTATGACGACGTTATTAGGCTTCCAACTCAGATTTAGGTCTCTTGGCGTTGTCCGTACCTACCAGTCTTATACTAATCTTATAAATTGTTTTTCCAAAATCATGATGAATTTGAGAAAAAGGAAAGAAAGATCATCCTACTTTTTTTTTTCATTAGTGAACTCGGGAGCGGATGTATTATATGAGAAAAACAATTAAAAGTCAAATAAATTTAAAAAAATTGACATTAATACTCATTTATTAGGTTGGTGATTAGTACATCTTTTATCTTTTGAACGGTTAGTACATTCAATCAGTATTAAAATTCCTTCTAAATTAATAAACATCACATTAAATGCCCATCGGAGGAAACCCCAATTTTTTGCCACCCTTGGCAAACATAAAAAAATGAAGTTTGTTTGTTGATTTATTGAAAGAACCCCTTTCGTATTTCTGAAAGACCCAAACTTTCATATTTCACAATATTGTTACTCCGAAACATGCTACATGCATATTCAAAAATAATATTTTACATTGATAACTTGTTTACAAACGACTGGATACAAACCGACTATTACAAAGTGTTATATATTACACAACTACTCAGGATACTATACTTTTATACATACATGATCCCAAAATACAGAAGTAATATTATAACTATTCTAAACCTTCCAACAGTATGTAACTATACTGGATTCTCATTACCTGCAATTGTTAAACACTGAGAGGGGTAAGCGGTGACGCTTAGTGAGTTCAATAATAGATACAATATAACGTTATGCCATATATATACTTTAATATGGCAGAAGCAAAGGGGTACAAGGAACAACAAAGGCATATGTGAAATGCGACAAGCTTTCCATATCAATCATTGATTTGATTCAATGATATACAACCAATGAGACATAATAATTTCAATACTTGATATACATCAATAACACTTTGGCATAAATGGCACAGAAGACATACGATTTCTGATTAAACATTTTGGTAGATTTCAGGCTATCAGCCCTATCTAACATTCTGCCAATGCCATAGAATAGAGGTCATTCTCTTATGAGACATGCTCTACATGGCCAGAGGCTACATACCAGTACCACCGTGAATCTAAGTCTTTTCACCGATCACATGGTCAAATGTATAACTTTGCTACCATAATAGCGAAAATAATAACACGAGATGATAACACGAAAAAGCACATAGCACATATAACACATAACATACAATTGTTCCTATATATTGAACTCACCGTGAAATAACCGGAGGAATAAATGATAATTTGGGCAGCACTTCGACTCTAAATATGACTTTCTGTGACGAAACCGGGGATTTTAGTTGAAAACCGGCCTTACTCGGGCAAAGTTTCGACTTGAAAATATAATTTTCTCGGGAACTTCGGGGCATCGAGACTTGCTTCGGGTGTCGGGGATGATACCGGGACTTCAGGGGGTGTTAGGGTAAATTTAGAGAGAGTATAAGGTGTGAAAGAGTGAAATTTGTAACATAAACACGGCTGCCTTCGCATCCCTTTTATAGGGTCCGAAGCTGCTGACTACGCTGGGCGTACTGCGAGGCGTCATCTGATCGGAACCTAGGCTCGGACGTGGCTGATACGTGGCTCGCATGCGAAGACCGGCGACGTGGCTGATTCCGGGTCGCATACATGCAAAGTACGCTGGACGTACGAAGCGAAGTACGCTGGGCGTACCCTTCGGATAAGGCTTCGAATTTTCATTTATTTTTTTATTTAAAAACTTCAAAAATTCATATCTTTTGCGTACGAGCTCCATTTTTGACGTTCTTTATATCCACGTGTAGGTGAAATTATACTATACAACTTTCTTTTAGACTCCGGCGGCTAATTTTGAATTCATTTTTAATGTTATATTTTTAACGGGCCGGGACAGGAAAAGTCCGTTAAAAATTTATAACTTCTTCATCCGATGTCCGTTTTCGTCTGTCTTTTTACCGTTGTACTACTATTGACGAGACCTTCGATTCTCGTTTAGGTTGCGTCGGCTAAAAATCACTCGATCTTTATTTCGAGTTTTTAGCTGTCTACTGCTATTCCGAAACTTAGAAAAATCATAACTTCCTCATACGAAGTCAGATTTGGACGTTCTTTTTATGAAAATTCTAGGTTTAACGAATACTACGACTTTCGTTTAGATCACCAAGGCTAAAAAGTATTTTATCAAAAACTTACTTTTTACGTCATTCGGTGTCGTGCCGGTTTTGTTGCGGATATTCGATTTGTCATAACTTCTTCGTTATAACTCGAATTTCGATGAGGTTTTCGCCTAAATGTTTCTAATTAAATTATCTACAACTTTCAATAATAAAATTCTACTAAATTTTATATTTTCATTAAATTTCAACATTTGCCTTTTGATTGGAATCTCATAAGACTTCCAATATTTTCCGAGTGATTCTAAACATAGTTTTACTTCATTTCTAGTAAAAACTATCCGTTATAACTCAATACTCATAATTATATAATATTTCATAATATTATTCACTTTTAAAATTACATAACACGAAAACTGAACGTGTATGTTACATTTATAAACTAATTTTTTTTAATGCATGAATTAAAAGTAATGATTAGACAAATAATAAAACAAGTATCTGACTTTGGATCTCCTTGATGTTCACATTAGTGTATTGGTCTCACCAAAATAAGTATGACATTGTGATACAATGCAATAAATTTAACTCGGTAGTTTGATGTGTTAATATGCTCTAACACATCATGTTATTGTTATAAATGCTTAACCAAGGCTTTTTAGTTAAACCTAACGTTTTACAATTAAACATGAATAAACTTTTAATCTAATTAAAAATTGCTCTAAGCATTGCAAGATTCCTAATAGTGTTTGATCCTTTCGTAAGCTCGAAGGTTTAACAAACACACATTCATTATAATAGAGTCGCATTCATTACTTGTTACTCCACTAGATTCATATAATAACTATAAAATTTGAAATTTAATAGTATATCAAACAACCTGATTAATGTAGGTAATCGACTCAAACAATGCAACTAACATGATTTTGTAAAATACCGAAATGTATATTCTTAAACTTAGCATTATTCTAATACCAATATAGGAAATCAAATACAATAAAGATGAAATAAACACCTAAATTCGAAATGTTGAGGTTTCAGCCGATCATGTTGGCTTAGAACAAATTACAAGGCAGAGCAATGAATTAAACTACTAATCAACGACTTACAATGATAATTAAATTTCTATAATGAAAATACCACTTCAAAATTCTCCCATATAATCTTCTAGATTCGAACCACAAGAATGCACCTTCCATTCATTCTTCATCGTACATGGAAACTACTCTAAACCACCATTAACGCTCTAAATGTCTGTATGATTTTTTTCTCTTTGTGATGATCTACGCGACTGTATAAATGAAAAAAAGTCTTTTATGCCCTTACTTATATATAACTGTGCGGATGGCCATGTGTAAATCCACACAACTGTGTAACATTCTATCAACTCACCAATTTAGTTTTTTTACATGTTCGTTTCTCTTTTATGGCTCCTCAACTTGGTCTCGATGCCTCCCTATATTCTCCAATAAATGTCCCATGAACTCCAAGTACCACAAAACACACCAAAATACAACAATATACCAATTACATCATAGTTACATAAAGTCCCCAAAATAGTAAAATACATGATCTCCTTTTATGTAATGTAATGCTAATAAGGAATGAAAATGTGCTACAAGATGCATATAAAGCCTAAACATTTCTTTATTTCGAGGAAGATAGGAAAAAGAATAAACATGAAAAGTAAACTTACAATTTCAAAAAATAAAAATGCAAATGCAAACACATTGAAATGCTAAAATGAAATTAACATGTTCCTAATGTAACATAAAAGGAAGACTTTGACTTTTTGACACTAAAGATTGTGTTTAGGTAAAATAAAACAAGTAACAAACGCCAAAATCATTTTGGTGTGTGTATATGATGATAGTGCATAAAGCTGACTAAACACACATAAAGAATGGTGATAGTACATGATATGTGTTAGTTTGCATATGTTTAGAGTATCATAGAGCAATTCATCATAGTGTTTGTATATGATAGTTATAACTAGTTGAGTTACTCCTAGAGGCACTTGGTAAACATGTTCTAAATATATGATATCCTTTTGTAACACCCGGAAATATGAGGAGCAACTTTGGGTATAGATCACCTTTTTCGGATTAGACACGGTGTGTTGGAGGAACCAACACGACGTGTCGAGATAAAAAAAGACGCGGGTCTCATTATGAGCAACGCGACGTGTTGCCTCCTGGAACACGACGTGTTGGTCGCTGGGGATAAAACCCTAATCTTCCAGGTTTTTTCTCCCTATTTAAAGGAATAAGATGGCTAGGGTTTGTTCACCCTCAGCCCCCATCAACCCTCAAGCCCTGAAAGAAACCCTAATCATCTTTCCCTCTCATCTGTGAGATAGTGTTGTGTTTTTGGAGCCAAAGAAGGAAGAAGTTGGAAGAAGGAAGCAAGATCCAGCAAGCAAGTCCCTCATCCTTCAGCTTGGCTTTATTCTGGACCTTTGTAAGTGTCCAAGATCCAATTTTTATCATTCCATGTTGCTAGATCTTGAGTTTTGTCCCTTTTGCTTCTTGTTCTTGAATGTTGGAATGGTTAGATCTCATAAAGTTTGCAACTTTATGAATCCCCAGGTCAAGGTGACCTTGTAGAGTGTTGGATCAGGCTTAAAGTTGAGTTTTGATTCCATGCATAGAGATTAGTTCATAATCCCCATTGTTGACCTAATATGGGTTCAAGACATGCATTGGACATGAATGTCTATAAAGCACCGACCTTTGGGATGGTTTTAGTGCTAGAACCTCTTCTGGAAAGTAAGTGGCATCAACTTTAAGGATTAAGTGCTTATTGGTTAAGTCCTTGCATCTTCAAGCCTTATAGATGGGTTTTGGACCCTTTGGAGTAGTCCCAGAGGATGAAGTTGGAAACTTTATCCTTCTTAGTATCATTTTGGTCCAGATCTGAGCTTTGGAGCTCTGGGAATCGAAGGAAGCAGCTTAATGGATTAAGCTGTTGGAACTCTGGCAAACACAACGTGTTTGCAAGTCAACACGACGTGTTGGGTGGGGTTTTCCCGACTGTTTGGATGCGGGAGGAACAAGAAGTGTTTGCAAGTCAACATGGTGTGTTGGAAGTCAACATGGATTGTTGACTTTGACTTTTGACTTTGACCAAGTTTGACTTTAAGGGTATTTTGGGATTTTGATGGATTTTGGTCACTTGGATGGATAGGTATTGGTTGGAGATGAGATTTAGAGTCAGGACCTCATCAACTATGGATCAGATCGAGAGGTGAGTTTTCCTCATAGTACTTACGGGTCGAAGGCACCAAAGCCGGCCCATGGTTTGATATCCTGCTATTCGTTGAGATGGTGAGTATGGAACAGATATGCATGTTTATGCTAGTTACCAATATGCTAGTCTGGTATATCTGTAGGGCTACCTGTGATTCTATCTACATGATTATCCGTATATGTTGTTATTTGTTATATGTTGATATATTGGGTTGGGTTGAGGTTGTACTGTTTTGTGCTATAGCCAACAAACCCTGGAGCATTCCATATATGAGTTGAGGGCCGGGTAGGGCATGCCAGACTCATACTGAGGGCTCAATAGCATTCCAGATATGAGTTGAGGGTCGGGTAGGGCATGTCAGACTCATACTGAGGGCTCAGTAGCATTCCAGATATGAGCTGAGGATCGGCTGGTATGCCAGACTCATACTGAGGGCTGAACATTAGTATTCTAGTCCGATGACTGACTGGGACAGGGAGAAAGCCAGACATAAGTTGTGGGCCGAGGGCAAGCCAGACTTATGTTGTGGGCTTAAGAGCAAGCCAGATATGAGCTGAGGGTCGGGTAAGACATGCCAGACTCAAGCTGTGGGCTCAGGGTGTTAACGTTACCGTATGCGACCATGTTAAATCTGACCGAAAGCACTGACGGGACGTTATCTCGCCAGGGCCTTGGTCGGGTCTCAGTCTTAGCCCAGACAGGCCAGCGCCAGGATGACAACTCACTTTCCCCCACGAGGAAGAATATTCCTCGTGATCCTCTAATTCTCTGATGACCAATCAGGTCATGAAAAAGAGCCTGATGACGCCCAGAACTGACATCACCTGGCTGTTAGACGGCGTGAGCGTACTTCTCCCAGTAGGAAAGTGCCACGTCTCACTCCCACATGGGGAGAGTCACCCCATTCCGTTAGCAACAGGTATAAAAGGATCCCTTCCTTCCCAAGGAAGGGGATCACCTTCTTCCCTATACAATTTTACCTAAATCTCTCTCTCTCAGAAAAAGCTAACTTGATCGTTGGAGTGACGTCCCGGGAGAACCCCCGGTCGTCCTTTAACGACTCTTCTGTGTTGTGTTCTCAGGTAAACTTCCAAGACCAACTCGTCAACAAGCGACCAATTCTCTAAAGAGCAATATCACAACATTTGGCACCATCCGGACGTATCCTCAGAGTGATACAGCCAATAGACGATGCTGGTTCTCTGCAAAAGGGGGATCTAAACCCAACAACAACCGGGACGGTAGAAGAAGATTTGTTCAGAACACCGGTGATAGTAAACGAGAAACATCACTGCGAGTGTAGAACACAAGCCCTTATCCAGGTGCTAATGGAGTAGGTCCCGCCAATTACGATAGAAATAGCAGAGCCAGTACTCAAGAGTAGTTTCCGACAACTATCGTCAGAAGGTTCGCTGCCTCAAATGGCGATAACACATCTCGATTTGCTGCAGGAACCTTCGTATGATGGCAACAAGGTACTCACTATCTCTAAATCCCGTAAGAGAAACGCAACTCAGCAAACAGAGGATGAGATAGAGGTACTATCGAGAAATCTACTCAATATCACTTTTTCGAGTAGCGGTCCCAGGTCGTCGAAATAGGCTCCATGAGATCCATTCTTCATATCTGGATTCATTCACCATACGAAAATCCATCGGATATACATCGACAATGGTAGTTGCTCCGACATACTCTACGAGCATTGTTTCAGGAAACTACCGGAGACATGGAAGGAGAGGCTTTGGCCCCCAACTGGAGGACCATTGGTGGGGTTCACCCGTCACAGCTTGTGGCCATTGGGCACTATCCGGCTGCCTTCAACGTTGGTCAGTCATGACAAAAGGGACAAAATCACAAGAACAATCAAATTTTCTATGATTCGGTTTTCAGCAGAACATAATATTCTGCTCGGACGATCAGCAATCTCCCTACTACAGTTCGTGTCATCGACGGTACATGGCATAGTTAAATTTAGCACACGCCAGGGATCAGCAACAATTATTGCCACAAACACCAGGGTACAACACTGACATCAGATCATAGCTGTTCTTGAGTTGGTGCGAGCTCCAAAAAAGTCAAAGGAGGATTGTTCCAATGAACAACACCAGGTAAACGCAGAATGCCCAGAGCAGCTTGTGCGAATCAGTGCTCACCTATCAGGCGAGACCAAGGAACGACTGGTAGCGCTTCTGAAACAATATTCCGTTGTTTTCACCTGGAAGCCAACAGATCTAAAAGGCGTAGACCGACAGGTTATAGAGCACAGTCTCAACATCACGCCCGGAAGCAATCCTGTCATACAAAAGAAGAGGGGCCAGGCGGAAGACCGGAACAGGGCTATAATGCAGAAGTAGCTGACCTAGTGAGTGTCGGCATACTTAGGGAAGCAATGTTCCTGACATGGATAACAAATCCCATTATGGTGAAGAAAGCCAATGGATCATGGCGAATGTGCATTGACTACTCAGACCTTAATAACGCTTGTCCAAAGGATCATACCCCCTTCCGGAGATAGATCAAAAAGTCCAATCGCTCGAAGGGTTTCAGTTCAAATGTTTCCTTGATGCGTACAAAGGTTATCATCAAGTACAGATGAAACGAGAGGACAAGGCGAAAACAACTTTTCACACCGAGTAGGGCACTTTCTACTACCAGAAAATGCCGTTTGGACTAAAAAACGTGAGTGCTACATATCAGAGACTAATGGACAAGATATTCGCTGATCAAATCGGTAGGAACATCGAGGTCTACGTTGATGAAATGGTAATCAAGAGCCGTAACGAAGAAACATTACTCCATGATGTGGAAGAGACTCTTAAAACACTAGCTAAAACGCATATGAGGTTAAACCCAACCAAGTGTACTTTCAGCGTAGAAGAAGGTACAGATAAAACGAGAGGACGAGGCGAAAACAGCTTTTCACACCGAGTAGGGCACTTTCTGCTACCAGAAAATGCCGTTTGGACTCAAAAACGTGAGTGCTACATATCAGAGACTAGTGGACAAGATATTCGCTGATCAAATCGGTAGGAACATCGAGGTCTACGTGTTGGATTAATGTCTAAGTCCATAACTATATTTGGTATGTACTTGACCCGACCCGGCATGATTTATTTGGGTTGCACTTCACCTGCACAATTTATATGGATAGTCTTTTGAGAATAGTATATTTATGATTTATATTAATATATTATAAGTTCTAATATATTAATATGGAACATGAAAAGTTTCATCATAAAACAAGCATTTAACTTCATAAGTTATGGATTACCAAAAGTTCTATGTTTCCTTGATTTATGAGTTAGTTTAGATTAATGGAAAAAAAATTTGTGTTTTAGTTGTTTTCAATCCTAATTAATCTAAAAGTTGTTCATAAAATGTGTTTTTTTGTAACTTATCCTCAAATTATATGAAAAGTCACGTTTATGAATCTTAAAAAACTCATAAATATGCCTTAGGTTACAAAAAAAATGAAGAGTCTTTTCTTATAAATAGTTTTTATGGCTCCATAACTTGTTCTCAAGTTATGGATGTCCAAGAGTCTCTTCATTAAAAGTTTTAAAGCTTTACTTAAAACTCATAAGTTATGAAAATCCAAGAGTTTTGAATAGTTTCAAAACTTGCCCTTAAGTTTTGGAATTTGAAAAGTTTTCTCTAATGAATACTTTAATTCCAAGTTAAGCCCTTAGAATTTTAAAAGATAAAATTCAACCCTTATACTTTATAATATTATAAGTTAATAATATTTATATATATGTATAAGAGCAAGTCGTCTTACCATTAGTAGGCCTCATTCACGAAGCCGGTCTATAAGGGGGGTATAAGGTTACTGCCTATAAAATGGCAGTTTAATGGGTATCCACTCTCACCCACCGCTTCCTTGACTGGTGGAGGGTCGTTAGCCGAACAGGTAGGACAAGGACTATAATTCTCCCTTCATTAAAAGTATTAATGATAAATACTAAGTAACTAAACCTTTTATAAATTCCCAATCTTAGTTACTTAGGAAAATGTGAATAAGGTGCTAATCCATGAAATTACACTTTGCACTTTGTTTAAGCTGTTAATGGAGCGTGTGTGGTTAACTGGCACACTAACCTGGACTTAACAAGGTAGGCAAAGGGTAACTTAATGTTTATCATAGTATCGTTGGAGCGTGTGTGGTTAACCGGCACATCGATTGAGGGGTAAATATTAAGGGTACCAAGTATATTTGCATGGTTACTTCACACCATGTTTTGTGATCCTCGGCATCCCAGTCACAAAACCTGAAGGGCACACTCGAGATTGAAACATGCCATTGAAAAGTTCAATGAATCTCAAAAGAATCTAGGAGTTTCAAAACCAATTAAAACCTAATAATACATTTCGTTTATCTTGATGGAAATTGGTGAATCGTCATTCACCTACCTTCAAATATTTTATAGCTTGGACTACGGCATCCCTCTTCCAAGTTATAAAATAGTTTGTTGGGTCCTAGCCTTAATATATCATATTGGGTGTTATATTAAGGACTTAAATCAACTTTACGTGAATTTCTCCCATTGTTGATGTCTGGTTTAGACAACAATGATCTTCCCAAACCAAGCTTTCCTAATGAATATGACTTCCTGAGTTTGGCTCATGGAATTCATACTTCTCTTCCTCCACCTCCTCCAATTATTCTCCCTAACCCACAAGTTCAAGGTCACTCAAGCCCTAATGGCAAGCAAGGTCTATGTGTGATCACATCTTAGAGATGAAGTCACATATTGACAAGCCGGGAGAGTTGGGTGTCAAAGTATTGAGAAAGTTGGATGTTCAATCACTTTCTAAGTCACATAGTGAGTTCCTTTGGGACTACTATGAAACAGACTATGACATGAACCTTAATGATCATATCTATTTGCTTGGTGCTGCTGAATCAACAATGATTTGGAACGATAGTAAAGCAAATTTGATTAGAAGATCAACTTCCCAAAAACTTTATGGACAGTGACAATGGTGACATTGGAAATCCAGAAAAAACATTCTCTTCATTGACCATAGTCAACCCGGTTGACCAAATGGTAAAGAGAAAGGCTAAGTCTGAGATAGTCCCATTACCAAAGGGTCTATATGTTTATTTTGCCAAAGGAAGGGGCGTTGATTGTAAAGCTGCCAAATTTACCTAAGGATGTTAAAGTCAATAAGTTTGACTCTACATCAGGTAGAGCCCATTATCTAACTCTGTTAAGTTCTATTCTGAGATCCTCATTACATGATGTGACTGGGTCACATGTTGATGTTTTAAGAATCAAAGAATAGAGAGAAATCTTAAAGGAAGTATATGTTGATTCTGATCGCGAAGGTGGATTTCGATCGCATCAGAATTTTGAGCAGTTGCTTAAGAAGTTATGATATATTGCTAAGGAATAGATAACAACAATTTTCCATGTGGATTGTAAGGATAAGTTTTTCTGCAAAGGTTTAAAATAAAATAAAATTGTTTAATTTTATTTATTTGAAGTATCCTTACAATGGCATTTGTGGAAAATTGTTGCTTATATGATTCCATTGTGGTAGTGTCTAAATTTACCAAATCAGGAAAGTTCCTCATCACCCAAGTTTCAATTGGACCGAAACTTGGAATCATGCAAGTTGAATAGTATGATGAATGAGAACTTTCAAGCATTGGAAAATCAAGACTAATTACTTGTTCACATGGATGTGTGAGTCAAGTGAAGGACTAAAGGGATCGAGTACACATTCTTGTGCACTGGTCATGTCCACCACAAAGCTCGTTAAGACTATTTGATTTACTAAAGTTTAGTAAATATGGTTATACTTACAAGTTTAAGTATAATTCTGAAACATTGGAAAAGTCTCAATGTATGGCAGAACGAATGGGAAGAATCAAATTAGGCAGAAAGATAAAAGTTTCTCAAATCTGAAAAGATAGGAGAGTACTTTAGTATCATGTTTGTGATCATCTTAATGATTTAGAAATCATATCACAATTAGTCCTCTAAAGGTCATCTTAGTGCATTCTTATGACTAAGAAGAGGAGTCATGAATTTTTGAAATGGTTAGATCAGGAAGATGAGTCATACTTCGTTCCAAAACAATTCTTAGAGTCATACTCCAAGATTGTAACTTGAGTGACATATCTTAAAGAAAGGTTTAAAACACTTGTCAAATGTAAGAGTAAAAGTGTCCTACTCTTGTACATTTGAAATTGGTAAGTTGTGATGTTTTGGATAAAACAAAGACCAACTAAGGCCAATTGTGTGAAGTGTTTGTCTTGATAAAGAATCCGCACTATCTCTTGAATATTTGGCAAGATAGTCTTATATGTCAAGAGGATAGTGGGATTCTTAAAGATCCTAAAAAGAATTTCAAGAACTAATCAAGAATAAAACTTGAGGTTCTTCACTAGCACACGACTTGAGGTTTATAACCTATCGTGTTGACATATTCTGTGCCCATTCCAGTTAAAGTTGGCTTTGCATAGGAGTTCTGAAAGTTCTCAATTGGTTGCATAACAACTTGGAAGCAATGGCAGGCCCTGTACTGCCAGGTGGCAAGAAGTTAAGATTGCATAAGTTCAGTCCATATGAGTTTGGATTTGTCATTATCCTTGTCTTGTGACTATGGTTTTGACGATTCACATGGATAAGAACACATACACCATAAAATCTAAGGGTCATAAGGTTTCTCTCCGATTCATGAAAATGATGGTGAGGAAACACTTCCACCAAGTAGATTTGAAGCAGATGGCAAAAGGTCTAAACAATTGAGACTATGATTACGACATCCCTTTTCATAGTTCTGAAATTGTTTAGACACACATGCATGCTATCTAAGGAAAGGTGTATGATTTTGATAAAGTTTTATCAAAGCATCTCGTATCAGAAATCTGAACTTTGGTAAGAAAGTCAATAAAGTATTGATTTCTAGAAGTCCAGCTGATTTCTGAGTACATGTCAAAGCTAGTGGGAGCATAAGTGTTATGCTAATAATCATCATGTTAGTGGGAGCATGATAATTATTGTTAGTGTTGCAAGTTAGCAATGTTAATTATAGAAAACAAAAGTTTCAATTCGTGAGGCTGCAGGGATATACTTCATTTCAGTTCTAAAGGCTTAGATTGAGACCTTAATCATCCTTAGTCAAGAATATATATATGAATTTCATGTTGGATTGGTTCAACTTAAGGAAATTCTATATATTGCGTTCTCAAAATTCGATTATGATTACGGCATCCCTCTTCATAGTCAAATTTTGAAAACATGGCAAATAAAAATATTGTAGCAAAAGACTGGTCTAGAATCATGTCTTTATGTGAGACATCATGAATCGTGTACCGTTTGCTTTGGGTACAGGATCGATTGCATGTGCTATAATATTTGTCATTTCTAAATTTTTCCAAATGCCCAGAGGCATTAAGAAGGGAAAAGGTCTAGAATTGGATATGACTAAAATGATTAAGCAATTGTTGAGGACAATCTGAGGTTTACCAAAGATTGGTTGCTCAGGGACAGTTGGAAGTATAGTGCTAATTTTGGAAGGACCATATTGACATATTCTGAAAAGAGGCATCTCTTATTCAGAAGTGATAGTCAAAATGAGAATATGGAGTTGTCTCCATAGGTGGAAGTTATCTGTGTAAGATTAGAAAACTTAATGCAAGAAGCATGTCCAAAGCAATGTACTTTGAATATGAGACTTAGTTTCCATGGAGTTGATCTCCATTGGAATACCTTATAATGACTGTTGACAAGTTTTTGTGACTTTGTACATATTCATTACAGGAGGGTCAGTGCATATAAGTTTAAAATCTAAACATATTTCGATAAATGATAGGAATTTGAAATTCTCACATTTTTTCGATAAGGATTTGGGAGTGTGAAATTAGAATCATTGAAATTATGTTCAATTGGTTTATTTCACAAAGTAAGGATCATAGACAAACATAGAGTGCATACTTGGTGTATGGCAAAGCTATTGTTTAAGAAAAACATAGTGTACATGCTTGGAGCATGGGACAACTAGTGTTTTTAATTCAAGTATAAAGTTGATAAAACCGAAACAATGAATAATGAGTAATCAGTATGGTGATAAATAAAAGTATTTATTTATATTCATAGGGTTTGATACCATATTTGATTCATTTATTCTTGTGTTTCACTTTGCATGTTTTGACTTCCAGAATAACTAAGTCGCTCTTCCTGAATGATTAAGTTATTCAAACCATCCACAGTCGGTCATATGTTGGAAGTAGATATGAATCAAGACTGTCATGGGTTGGTTTGTAGAGGTCCAAGTTGGTGGACAAAGTGGTGCTACAACACTCATGAGTGCTCATAAGTTCTGAGTATTGGATTCAACCCACGCTCATTTGAATCACTTCATGGATTTTACTATGAGTTAGTTATACATTGATTGCACGAAAACACATTGGTAACTCGATGTTATAAAACGTGCCTTTGTGTATGATTCAACAAGTAGTAGAACAAGCCATATGAGTCGAAGTTTATCCATTCCTTTTACCTTCGGGATAAAAGCGATATCTGTGGGGCCCTCGATGATTTAGCGATGACACATGTGAGTGCGTGGCCAAGCCAGGACTGATTTGATTTGTTCAATCAGTCAGTCATCATAAATCGAAAATCGGGAAACAACAAATGGACAGAGAGAATGATTATAATCCATGTCTCAGTCCATATGATATCTAGAATGGAGGAATATATGATCCCTTATCTAATGGACAAGTCATTGACAAGGTCAGAGTTCGACAGCGGCTTTAAGAGCTACGATTGCCAGTTAGGTTTTGAAGTCATACTCAATAATAGTTTTAGACTTATCCAAGTGGGAGACTGTTGGATTAATATCTAAGTCCATAACTATATTTGGTATGTACTTGACCCGACCCGGCATGGTCCATTTGGGTTGCACTTCACCGGCACAATTTATATGGATAGTCTTTTGAGAATAGTATATTTATGATTTATATTAATATATTATAAGTTCTAATATATTAATATGGAATCATATTATTTAATTAGTATTGATCAAGAATTAATTTAGAATTAATTAAGTGATCAAAAAGGAACTAATTAAATATGGACTCTTAGATATATATATGTGTAGTGGGCCAAGTTCATTTAGGTTGGGCTAAGTCTTCATGGATAGTCCATGGAGCTTTAACCCATGGATCCTAGGAAATGAAAGGTCATGGGTATTAGGGTTTAACCCTAATCCTCCACACTATATAAAGGGTCTTATGGTTCATGAAATTATGCTAGTGGCTAGTGTGGATACACTAACGAGGGCAATAACCGATTTCATAGTGTGAGCCAAGTATCCATATTCTCTAAAGGTTTTCCAAGGTGTTTTGGTGATTTGTGATTCCACTTGAGGCTTCCACACTATTGGGGCTAAGCTCTTAAAGCTTGAAGACATCAAGCTACATCAAAAGGTATGTCATCTAACTAGAACTTTGTAGTATAGGTGCTTCATAATATGCTAGTTAGGATGAAACCTTGGAATATTTAATATTTGCATGTATAATAGAGAAAACATAGATCCAAGGTTTATAGGGTTGCATGTACACCATAGGAGTGTTAGAATGCTCAAAACCCAACACTACGTTGATGAGATGGTAATCAAGAGCCGTAACGAAGAAACATTACTCCATGATGTGGAAGAGACTCTTAAAACACTAGCTAAAGCGTATATGGGGTTAAACCCAACCAAGTGTACTTTCAGCGTAGAAGAAGGTCAATTCCTTGGGTATCAGATATCCAAGGAAGGGATTCTGCCCAACCCCATCAAAATCCAAGAGTTCCTCGAGTCGAAAACTCCTCACAACCTCAAAGGTGTACAAGAGATCAATGGTCGGCTAACGACATTAGGAAGATTTATTGCCAAATCAGCAGAAAAGGCGCTTCCCATGTACCAAACCCTCAAAGGGTGCTTAGATAAAAAGCAATTCAAATGGACAGAAAGACAAGACGAAGCATTACAATGACTGAAAGATGCCTTACACCAGCTACCAGCCCTCACTTGCCCGTTACCAGGAGAAACGCTACAGATGTACATAGCAGCATCGGAAGAGGCTATCTCCTCTGTGTTGGTGGTGGAAAGGGAAGGCAAACAGGTCCCCATCCACTTTGTAAGTAGGGCCTTGCAAGGGTCAGAGGTTAATTACCCAGTCTTAGAGAAACTGGTCCACGCCCTAGTATACGCTGCCAGGCGGCTACGACGGTATTTCCAAGCTTACAAGGTGGATGTCCTAACCAGCTACCCGATAAAGCAAGTTCTGCTAAGGTCGGAAAAGTCTGGACGACAGGCCAAGTGGGCCATAAAATTAGGCGAACACGATATCAATTACCACCCCCGGACTAGCATCAAGGCCCAGGCCCTCGCAGATTTCCTAGTCGAAATCCCAGATACTATCAAGGGAACACCAACGATAATCTCCGTCGACCCATTGGAGCCTGAAGCCAGCAAAGAGCTTTGGAAATTATACACCGATGGCGCAACAAGTAAGTAAGGCTCAGGCGCAGGCCTGATCCTTCAAAGCCCTAAAGGCGAAGAAATCACTTACGCACTGCGATTCGATTTGCAAGTATCTAATAACGAAGCAGAATAGGAGGCACTCCTAGCAGGCCTGAGGTTAGCAAGGGAGGTTAGTGCAAAGCGATTAGCAGCTCTCAGTGATTCGTTACTCATCACGAACCAAATAAACAGAACATATGAAGCCAAAGATCCAAGGATGCAGAAGTACCTAGATGCAGTCCGCAGCTTAACAAGCACGTTTAAAAACTTCTCAATAAAGCAAATCTCTCGTGGAGAAAATGCGAGGGCGGACGCTCTCAGCAAGCTAGCCTCAACTTCCTTTGATCACCTAACAAAGAAAGTGTTAGTCGAAGTGCTCCCAGAGGGAAGCATTGATAACCAAAAGGTTAATATAGTCTAGACTGCCCCAGAATGGACCAAACTATACGTCGATTACTTGCGCCATGGTGTACTCCCAGACGACTCGGTAGAAGCAAGAAAAGTCAAGGTCAGGGTGTTACATTTCGTAATTAGAGACAACCAACTGTATCGAAGAGGGTATTTAAGCCCATATCTAAAGTGCATCTCTAAAACAGAAGGACAGACGCTCCTGGAGGAAAGTCATTCCGGAGACACGACAGCACACGAAGGGGCTCGAGCACTTACGGGTAAAATACTCCGCCTAGGAGTATATTGGCCAGACATATACAACGAGGCAACAACCCTAACCAAGAAATGTAAAGAATGCTAAGCATTCGCTCCTTTCCAGAATCAACCGGCCATGCCGTTGACCAGTATCACTAGCCCCTGGCCCTTCCATCAGTGGGGGATTGCCATAGTGGGACCGTTCCCACCAGCGCCAGGGGGTGTGAAATTCTTGTTAGTTGATGTGGATTATTTTACAAAGTGGATGGAGGCGGAACAGCTGGCCACCGTCTCGGGAAAGCAAATGATAAAGTTCATGACCAAAAATATATTGGCTCGCTTTGGCACACCCACAAGTTCTCATAAGTGATAATGGCACACAATTTGAAGGGAGCCCCTTCAAAGAGTGGTGTGAAAACAAGAAGATCCACCGCCGGTTCACGTTCGTGGCGCACCCTCAGGCCAATCGAAAAACCGAGATATCAAACAAAACCATAGTTAATGGTTTAAAGAAAAGGTTACTCATATCAAAGTCTGCCTGGGTAGACGAGCTCCCGACAGTGATGTGGTCATATCGTACAACCGCAAGGTCGGGCACGGAAGAAACGCCATTCAACCTTACCTATGGGACGGAAGAAATCCTCCCATTAGAAATAGTAGCTGGCTCACTGCGAACAGAGAGTTTCGAGGAAATAGCCAATGAAGCCGGGCGACGCTAGGACTTAGACATGCTAGATGAAAAATGCGAGGCTGCACAGATGCGCCAAGCATTGTACAAATCGCGTACTGAGAACTATTACAACCGCCAAGTCAGGTTCAAGAACTTCAAAATTGGAGAAGGGGTGTTAAGGAAAAACGAGTCCAGCCACGCCGAACCATTAGGAAAACCCAGCGTCACTTGGGAGGGACCGTACAAAATTGTAGAAGCCCATAAGAATGGCGCTTACGTACTAGAAGCCAAAGACGGGCGTGCAATACCAAGAACTTGGAATGCGCAGAGCCTGCGCCGTTTCTACTCTTAAACGAGTGTCAAAGATAAATTAAATATTAGAAAATGCATTGATTATTGGTCTTGGAATGTAAAATTAATCGGTAAGAATTAGTTTACTATTTCCAGTTTTGTGACACTCTAACAATAGATTAATTAGAAAGAAAAAAAAAGAGAGAAAGAGCAATTCAGATGCTCCTTATTTTCAAGCTTGAAAAATAAAATAAAAAGGTTGTGTACATTTACCATGTGACAACAAGGATTGATCATCCAATGTCACATGAGCGAAATCGTTACAAGAAGGCGGCCAGGGGGTTAAAAAGGTTCATAACCTTTCCCCCAAAACATGTTCACCACACATATTATAGCAAACTTTCCTAAAAACAAACGTACAAAAGAACATGTAACATAAGTGTATAAGAGTCATAACCTTCCACTGATAAGAAAAGCACAACCAGGTGAGCCTCAAGATAACGATCTCGGCTACACCTAGGGTCTTTAAGCAGGAAATTAGAACAGATTTCTCAAAGACAAGCATGAGAAAAGCTCAAACAGTTCACAAGTAAAAGGACTCAGATCAGGGATTTAAGCAAGCCCTGCACAAATACTACGTGATGGCCAACATAAATCATTTACGAAACAATAAAAAAAACATGATTACAGGAAACATTCATATTCATAAAATAAAAATAAACATTGTTAGTTGCCGGACTCCCGGACTTTTAAGCTGCCACGAAGGGCAGAAAAGACAAAAAAAAACATTGTTCACAACAACTACATAAACCAAATCAAGCAAATGACACTACTCGTGAGCAGGGGCAGTACCATCACCAGGTGGAGAACTTGGGCCAGGACCCGGCTCATCACTTTGAGCATCCTGGCAGAGAACACGAAGCCCAGCCAAATCTATGTCGCCAAGACGAAGATAGCGAGCAAAATCTGTCTCCGTGAACGTAGCAATGGCGTCCTCCATCTCCCGAGTCTTGGTGGCCACATCCACCTCCACTTCTGGGTCGAACTTCCCAACAACCACCAGTTCTCTCAAAGTTCCCTTCCCCTACTCCATACCCGTTGCCACGCAAGCAGCCTGCACACGCACCAAGCCCTTAAGGAAGTGGGAGCTTTCGATCACCTTGTCCATAATCCGGCAGAGCCCATCACGAAGGATCCACGCAATTTCCTTCTCTAACACACTCCTCGCAACGCTTTCCCCAACCAGGTCTGCCTCCAACTCTGTCGTTCATTCGCTCGGGTCAGTGTTCTACAAGGTCAGGGCCCCTACACGATTAGTTAAGCGCTTCACCTCCCCGTCCAGCCTTGCCACATGTCCTTCTAGGCTCGCCTTCTCGCACAACACAAGTTCTTGCTAGACCTCCCAGTTGTGCTTATCAGCCTCCATCTTCGCCACCTGAGCCTTCAACTTCGCACATTCAACGCTCATCTTGTCCGAATAGGACTGGATAGCTTCTATGTCGGAAATGCACTCGGCAACCGATACCAAGTAAGATGAAACTTGGGTTGCGGCATAACGAAGACCGTCAACCATGTGCTCATCCGCCAGAATGGTCAAAGCTTCAGTTGTGGCGGGCAGAAAAGCACGCCGATACCATTCAAGAGCAGTGTCGTGGTCGGATACAAGGTATTTAGGGGTTAAGCTCCAAGACGGCCTATAAATGCCCGAGTGAGACCCTGAAGGAGGACGGACTGCTCTCGTTTTACCAGGAGAAGTTGATACATGACCATGAGAAGGCACAGATCCAGCCTTCACCTTGGCTCTCTCAGCAGCAGGATCGGGGTCAGTCACATCGGTAGTTTTCTTCTCTTTATTACCGGGCAGTTCAGTCGCCCTATTGTGTGCCCCCTCCAACAGTTTCGGAGAACTTTCATCGGGGACACTGGTGGATGTGACAACCCGAAACTTTTTCCGTTACCGTTATGCGATTTTCGTTAATAAAATTTGAATTTTATTAATTTTCCGTCAAACTTCTTGGTTTAGAAAATCATCTAGATTTATATAATTAATTTTATATACGAGTCGGAACCAAAATCGCGCTAAAACCTGAGTATCTCGAAAAAAAAATCAATCAGTTTCCGGCCTAAGTGAGTTTACGGTCGTAAACTTGTTTACGACCGTACACCCGTTTACGGCCAGCAAAGGGTGGACCCCCACCACACCAGGCTATATATATGAGACCCCCACCCTCATTCTGACCTCCTTGGACGCAACTCTCTCCTCCTACCTCTAAAACTCTTGACCGTAAACTCCTAAAACACCTTCATTTTTCCGGAAATCATCGAGAATCACCATTGGGAGTCATTTCGGAGCATCTAGAGCACATTTCACGTCGAAATCAGCATCTGTGTTCTTGGTTTTACGGCTGTACACACTTCACACAAAATTCACCATGCTATACATATGGGTAGTAACTAAGCATACAAACTGATATGTTTTATACTACAAAGAATACCGTAACAAACTTTCATAGAAGGAACTGGTAATATCATGCTTTTACTAAAGAAAATATTGGATTTTCTTGGAAACATACGAACATTTTACAAGATACATCAACAAGTTTTCACTACAAAACATAGCTTATGAACTCACCAGCTTTATGCTGATACTCTTTCAAAACTGCTTGTATTCTCAGGAAATCAGTAGACAGGTACCTTCTGGAGTTTTGGGAAGTTGGAGCAACTAAAGTCATGTCTTTGAATTTTACTTTCGCTTTGGATGTATTTAAACCATACTTAAACATATGTAAACCTTTTGCATATATGTATTCAATGTTTTGTTGTGTTTACTATGATTGCTATGATACAATTGTTGTGATACTACACATGACGTCCTCCACCCCCGAACGTTTCCGTCGTTCCGGTTTGGGGGTGTGACAGATTGGTATCAGAGCTCTTGTTTATAGTGAACTAAGTATACCGAACCTTACATGGTATACAACTATAAACACTAAGGGGCTGAAGCGCTCTGAAAGTATACTTTTAAAAATATAAGTAATTTATAAGAAGTATACGAGTATGCATACATCCCAGAACCAGAGTCATAAGTAGAACAAAACAAAAGTATTTGGATGTTGGACACTGCGGTTAAACCTGGGCAGTTATGTAATCATGTCTAGGATCAATATAGCCTGATCAACTATATTTATTCGGAACATGACCAACATGTGCTTGGGAGTGACTTTGGTGTTGCAACAAGCCTAAAACTTACCAAGTATACATACATCAGGTATCGATAGAACAAAACATACAACTTAAAATACTATAGGAGTATTTTAGCTAGAGCCGAATACAGTATAGAGATTCATTCCAAGTGTTGCTACACATTTCATCTTGGCGATAGTTTACTTTCATTAGTAACTCTTTATTATTTATCGCTTCGTAGAACACTTTATCTATCAGGCTGAGATATATCTTTGTGTTATATCTCTTGGTTCTAAAATTCTAGAGGACTTACCTTCCTCTTTTCTTCATTCTTTTTAGAACAAGATGCCTCCCAGAAGAAGACCCGTGAGACGGAACAATGATACCCCAACTGACCCAACGCCACCACCTCCACAATTCGATCCTGCCATGTTACAGGCAGTAGTTACCGTCACCGTGACTGCAGCAATGGCGCAAATCAACCAGGGCAGCTTGGGTGGATCGGGAGGTGGACCAGATCCCTAAAATCTTGGTGGAGGCCAGGGACACCAGAAGGAGTGTTCCTATAAAGACTTCATGAACGCAAAACCCAAATCCTTCGACGGCAATGGAGGTGTTATTGCTCTGACTCGATGGTTCGAGAAGATCGAATCCATCTTTGAAATTTGCGCATGTTCCGAGGCAAACAAGGTGAAGTTTGCCGCCTCCACCTTCACCGACAGAGCATTGACCTGGTGGAATGGTCAAGTCAAATCCCTAACCCTGCCGATCGCCAATGTCATGGGTTGGGAGAGCTTGAAAGAACTCATGCTGGCTGAGTACTGCCCAAGGGGCGAGATGCAGAAGTTGGAACATGAGCTTTGGACCCTTAAGATGAAAGGTTCCGACATCGCTGCCTACACCGCTAGATTATGTGATCTGGCTATCCTCTGCCCGGGAATGGTCACCCCGGAAAGCAAGAAGATTGAGAGGTACATCTGGGGACTGACGGCCCAAACCAAAGGAAATGTTTTGGCTGCTAGGCCCACTACATTTGATAGCGCCAAGTGCCTGGCGCAGACTCTAATAGATCATGGGGTCGATCTTGATGAGGTGACAGCCGCTCCCAAACCACAACAGGAGAGTGGAGATAAGAAGAAGAAATTCTTGAACAAGCGAAAGGGGCAGTCTTCGCAGGAGCCCTCCAAGAAACAGCAAACAGTGGCAGTCCACGCTGCTACTACTCCTGCTGCTGTTCCAACCATCCAATTACCTACCAGTGGATATGCAGGTACACTTCCAAAGTGCAACAAGTGCAACTTCCATCACCATGGGCAGTACCGGGAGATGTTGTGCAACAGCTGTGGTAAGAAGGGACACACATCTCGATTATGCAAAGTACCAATCCAACCTACCAATCAGGCTCCTGGAGCGGGCGTTGGTCAAGCCTGCTATGGCTGTGGAGAGGTTGGGCACTTCAAAAGAAACTGTCCCAAGGCAGCATCAACTGGCAACACAGGGAGGGTACTGGCTATGGGCTAGGAGGAAGCAGTTGTTGATCCTACCGTTGTTACGGGTACGTTCCTCCTTGACAACTCTTATGCATGCATCCTTTTCGATTCTGGTGCGGAGAGGAGTTTTGTTAGTCATGCATTCAAACATCTACTCAAATGTAAATCTCAACCCTTAACTGAAACATTTACCGTCGAGATGGCTAACAGAAAGAGAGAGAGCCCTAACGACATATTCATAGGCTGTACCCTTACCCTAGACGATCATTCCTTTCCCATCGATCTTATGCCAGTTTCCATAAAGAGTTTCGATGTCATAATCGGCATGGATTGGTTGAGCCCCAATCGTGCTGATATCCTTTGCTACGAGAAAGTTATCCGTCTCAATCTTCCCTCTGGCGAAGCCCTCACTATTTACGGTGATAAACTCAGTCCGAACTTTCGTATCATTTCATGCATCCAAGCTTAGAAGTATCTACGGAAGGAGTGCCATGCATTCCTAGCTCATGTTGTTGACGAAGCGCAAAAAGTTAAAGACCTCGAGAGCATTCCCGAAGTCTGTAACTTTCCCGATGTCTTCCCGGAAGATCTTCCAGGAATTCCTCCCGAGCGTCAAGTCGAGTTTCGCATCGACTTAATCCCCGGAGCTACTCCTGTAGCTAAATCTCCATATCGTCTGGCGCCGGCAGAAATGCAGGAGTTATCCAGCCAGCTCAATGAGTTGATCAGCAAGGGATTTATAAAGCCGAGTTCCTCACCTTGGGGAGGCCCGATCTTATTCGTGAAAAAGAAAGATGGATCCTTTCGGATGTGCATTGATTACCGAGAACTGAACAAGCTGACTATCAAGAACCGTTATCCCCTACCCAGAATCGACGATCTCTTCGATCAACTTCAGGGAGCCAGTTACTTCTAAAAAATAGACCTAAGATCAGGGTACCATCAGTTGCGAGTTCATGAGAATGATGTTCCCAAGACAGCATTTCAAACTCGATACGGACACCACGAGTTCGTAGTTATGCCCTTTGGTCTAACCAATGCACTCGCGGTATTCATGGATCTGATGAATCGGGTGTGCCGCCCTTTCCTCGACAAGTTTGTAATCGTGTTCATTGATGATATACTTGTCTACTCTCAGAGCGAGGAAGATCATAAACATCACTTGAGACTAGTGCTAGAAACATTAAGGGCGGAGAAATTATATGCAAATTCTCAAAGTGTGAGTTCTGGATCAGGAGGGTAACTTTCCTCGGTCGTGTGGTTAGTAAGGAAGGCATACACGTGGACCCTTCCAAAATCAAAGCGATTGAGAATTGGTCAGCACCAAAGACACCCACAGAAATCCGCCAATTCTTTGGTCTCGATGGCTACTATCGCAGGTTTATCCAAAACGTCTCTAAAATCGCTAAGCCTTTAACCACCCTGACACAGAAAGGTGTAAGCTTTAGTTAGGGAGAAAAGCAAGACACTGCGTCTCAAACCTTGAAGCAGGCCCTATGCAGCCCACCTATCTTGTCCCTGCCCGAAGGGACGAAAGACTTCGTTGTCTACTGTGATGCATCCAATCAGGGCCTAGGCTTTGTGCTCATGCAGCGAGGAAATGTTATCGTCTATGCCTCGAGGCAGTTGAAAACACACAAAGTCAATTACACAACTCACGATCTAGAGTTGGGAGCAGTGGTCTTCGCGTTAAAGATCTGGAGACATTATCTCTACGGAACCAAGTGCACTGTCTTCACCGACCATAAGCCTACAGCATATCTTTGATCAGAAGGAGTTAAACATGAGACAACGGCGATGGGTAGAGCTACTCAGTGACTACGAGTGCGAAATACGCTACCATCCCGGGAAGGCCAATGTGGTAGCGGATGCCCTTAGCCGAAAGGAGTATTCAGGTCGCAGGGTGAAGGCACTAACCATGACCATCCATTCCCGATTATCCACACAAATCCGAGAGGCTCAGCTGGAAGCCTTAAAACCAGAGAACATGTTGAATAAAGCCCTACGGGGAATGGAAAAGAACTTAGAGGTCAAGGGAGACGGAGTTTACTATTTCATGAACCGGATCTGGACCCCAAAGTACGGTGGTTATAGGGAGGTTGTCATGAATGAAGCTCACAAGACTAAATACTCCGTTCACACAGGTTCAGATAAGATGTATCTTGATCTCAAACAACTCTATTGGTGGCCGAACATGAAAGCAGAGATCGCTACCTTTGTGGGCAAGTGCTTGACTTGCGCCAAGGTGAAGGTGGAATATCAAAAGCCCTCAGGTCTACTTCAGCAGCCAGATATACCTGAGTGGAAGTGGGAAAGGATTACGATGGATTTCATCACTAAGTTTCCCAAGTCTCCGAGTGGGCACGATGCCATGGGTAATTGTCGATCGATTAACCAAGTCCGCCCATTTCCTGCCAATCAACGAAAACTTCAAAATGGAGAGACTGACACGAATCTACATTCGAGAGATAGTCCGCCTTCATGGTGTACCTGTATCCATCATCTCCAATCGAGATAGCAAGTTTACCTCAAGATTTTGGCAGTCATTACAGAAGGCTCTTGGAACTAAGCTGGATATGAGCACATCTTATCATCCACAGACAGATGGGCAGAGCGAGAGAACAATTCAAACATTGGAAGATATGTTGAGAGCCTACGTCATCGACTTCGGCATGTCGTGGGACACTCATTTGTCCTTGGTCGAATTTTCTTACAGCAACAGCTACAATACCAGCATCAAGGTTGCGCCGTTCGAAGCCCTCTATGGCCGTAAGTGCAGATCCCCTCTGTGCTGGGCTGAGGTGGGCGACACACAGCTAGTCAAGAGTCAAGTCCCCGATAGCACTCTCACGGGCCCAGAAATCATACGAGAAACTACTGAAAAAATCATATAAATCCGGGAACGACTAAAAGCGTCAAGAGATAGACATAAGAGCTACGCCGATAAGAGACGAAAAACCTTGGAGTTCCAGGTTGGTGACCGTGTTCTGTTGAAGGTCTCACCCTGGAAAGGCATGATACGCTTCGGAAAGCGTGGAAAGTTGAATCCAAGATACATAGGACCATTCGAGATCCTCGCAAGGATCGGTCCCGTAGCATACAAACTTCGCCTACCCCGAGAACTTGGCAACGTACATCCTGTCTTCCACGTGTCGAACCTAAAGAAGTGTCTGTCCGATGAGACACTTATGATACCACTCGATGAGATCGAACTAGACGAGAGCTTACATTTCGTGGAGGAACCAGTTGAAATCATGGACCGGGAGGTCAAACGAACAAAACAAAGTCGTATCCCGATAGTGAAGGTTCGCTGGAATGCCAAGCGGGGACCTGAATTCACTTGGGAGCGCGAAGATTCAATGAAACAAAAGTACCCTCATCTTTTCCCGAGTCCATGATTTGTTTTCTGTGTCTAATTTTCAGGACGAAATTCCCTCTAACGGGGGGATGATGTAACAACCCGAAACTTTTTCCGTTACCGTTATGCGATTTCCGTTAATAAAATTTGAATTTTATTAATTTTTCGTCAAACTTCTTGGTTTAGAAAATCATCTAGCTTTATATAATTAATTTTATATACGAGTCGGAACCAAAATCGCGCGAAAACCTGAGTATCTCGAAAAAAAAATCAATCAGTTTTCCGGCCTAAGTGAGTTTACGGTCGTAAACTTGTTTACGGCCGTACACCCGTTTACGGCCAGCAAAGGGTGGACCCCCACCACACCAGGCTATATATATGAGACCCCCACCCTCATTCTGACCTCCTTGGCCACAACTCTCTCCTCCTACCTCTAAAACTCTTGACCGTAAACTCCTAAAACACCTTCATTTTTCCGGAAAATCATCGAGAATCACCATTGGGAGTCATTTCGGAGCATCTAGAGCACATTTCACGTCGAAATCAGCATCTGTGTTCTTGATTTTACGGTTGTACACACTTCATATCTTCAAAGGCCGTAAACCCTGTTCTTGAGTTTACGATCGTAAACTCATCGAATCTGCAAAGACCGTAAACCCTGTTCACGGCCGTACACACTCTTTGAGTGGTGCATTTGACTGAGAACCCACTTTCCTCGATTCGATCAAGTCCCGGTAACATTTCTTAACTGAAAACAAGTGTTTTCCTAACACATTATCTAACGAAATTGCTAATTTAGATACATTTATGTATTTAATTGTTATTAGGATTCCGTTAAGTGCCACACTACAACTCGAGGGTCCTCATTCAGTCTGTTGATTCGACGCTTGCACACAGCTAACAGTGAGTTCATACCCCTGCGCTTTTCATGATTTTTAAACGTTTTCAGGGGGAATACAAGCCAAACACAAATGATTTTGTGAAACTAATACAAAAGGACTTTTAACAAGTATAAAACTTATGCAATTGATACATACAAACGATTTTCACATTTTTATAAAATATTTAGATATTTTATCCCCTTTTGTATTATGTTGAGCATAAGGGGCGTTTTCAACGTACAACCATAATTGCATAGTTCTCAGAACAATATACGAACCAGACATACTACATTCATGCAAACTATAATAGGTATAGTTTAGGGTTTTCATTACACTGAGTCATACATTGCTAAACATATAAACTATGACAGATTTGATGGGTTTTAGGTAAAACAAATAAACCAGAAAACAATTCCTAAGTTCACATGCAACCTACTTTGGATCTATGTTTTAACTATTGAACATACAACTTTGAATTGCAAAACAGGAACCCTAGAGGAGGAGGCTATTTTCGAAAATAGTAAACTAGGGTTTAGGAGTTACATACCTTTCAATTGTTATAGCAAACAATTGATAATTCCCTTGATCTTGATCTTGATCTTCTTGGAAGCTAAGCACCACAAGTGTAATGCCTCTAATGGAATCACACCCAAGAACTACCAAGAAGGAAAGTAGAAGAAGAGAGAGGGGAGGGAGTATGCAATTTCGGCCAGGGTTTCTTCCAAAGAACAGAGTCACCTCAAATGTGAGCCAGGAGGCTCCTTAAATAGCTTTAGGGAAAAACCCTAATTATCCTTTGCTTAGGGCCTAAGCAAAACCCAAGGGCCTTATCTGGAGCCCTTGGACGAAATCTCTAGGGTTTCCCCTATGGATTTCGTCCACCTCCTTCCAAGGAGGTTCTGGAGCCTTCCACTCAACTATTAGATAATTGCAAACTAGTCCCTGCACTTTACAATTAATACTTTTAACCCCAAAATTAATTCTGATTAATTTCTGGCTAACTATTAATTAAACATAATGATTTCTAATTAATATATTAATCTATTAACATATTAATAAATCATTTATATATTAATTTATTAATCTTATAAATTAATATCTCTCCTTTCATAATTTCCTTGTCCAGTTGCTAGGTTGAGGGCAACCCAAAAGGACTGTGTTGCTATCAATTCAAGTACATACCAATTATAGTTATGGGCTTAGACACCTAATCCAACAGTCTCCCACTTGGATAAGTCTGTAACTATAATTGCTAGTATGCCTTCTAAATTTGACCAGCAAATTGTAGCTTCCAAAAAGCTGCCGCTGAACTCTGACCCGGTCAGTTACGTGTCCTAAGATAAGTGATCATATAATCCTTCGTTCTCCTGGATATCCCCAAACAAAAGACATGGAATATAATCAATCTCTTTGTCCAGAATCTATGTTTCCCGATTCCTGATTTGTGATGATGTAGGACTTCTAATTGAACACATCAATTTAGTCCTGGTTGGGCCCAGCACATAAGTCAACACCAAATCATCGAGGGGCCCACAGATATCGCTTTTCCGCTTAGGGCAAAAGGAACGAATAAACGTTGACTCATATGCTTGTATCTTTTACTCATCAAATTATACATGACAATACGTTTTATAACACCAAGTTACTGATGCGTTTTCGTATCACCAATGCATGACCGACTTGTAAATTACAACTCATATATCTTCGTTTCAAGATTATAAGATATTATCGTCTCAGTATTACTCGTGATGAATTCCATGAAGTGATACTCTGAGCGAAGGTTTATCCAATACTCAAATCTCAATTTCTGAGTACTCAGAACATTGCAGCAATTCTATTGCCATGCCTATCCTCAGACAATCTACAATCTAGTTCATGACAGTCTTAATTCACTACTTACTTCCAAAAGTACGAGCGACTGTGGAGTTTGAATAATCTTATTATTCGGGAAGTAAAACATGCAAAATATGAAATACAATAATAAACAATCGACAAAGGCAGTAACCAAACTTATAAATAATACTTTATTATTTAATCACCAAAAGTCAATTACATTTACTTTGTTACAAGTTTCAGAACAAAACTAATCTAACTACTAAAACTAATATCATCTTTCAGTCCTATGCTCTGAGCATGCTGAATATGCTTAGCCCTACTCAGACCCTTTGTGAGGGGATCTGCTGGGTTATCTTCAGATGACACCCTCTTTACTATAAGATGGCTTTCTTCTACTCTATGTCTGATGAAATGGTACTTTCTGTCGATATGTCTGGTTTTACCATGATCTCTCGGTTCCTTTGTCAAGGCAACCGCTCCTTCATTATAGCAGAACAGTTCCATAGGCTCCTGGATGGTTGGTACAACTCCGAGATCTCCGATAAAGTTCCTCAACCAAGTTGCTTCTTTCGACGCTTCACTCGCTGCTATGTACTCTGATTCACAAGTAGAATCAGCCACCGTATCTTGCTTGGAACTTTTCCAAGTAACTGCTCCTCCATTCAGTAGAAATACCCAGCCTGATTGAGAACGGAAGTTATCTCTATCCATCTGAAAGCTGGCATCACTGTAACCATCTACTCTCAAAGTATCATTGCCACCAAGTACAAGGACCCAATCCTTTGTCCTTCGCAAATACTTGAGTATATTCTTAACCGCTATCCAATGAGCTCTACCTGGGTTTCCCTGATAGCGACTGACCATGCTCAAAGCAAATGCCACATCAGGGCGAGTACATGTCATAGCGTACATGATCGATCCGACAGCGGAAGCATAAGGTACACGACTCATGTCATCTATTTCCTCATCTGTACTCGGGCATTGAGTCTTACTCAATTTGGTATTGCTCTGGATAGGTAGCTCTCCCTTCTTGGAATTTTCCATACTAAACCTCTTTAGTACCTTATCCAAGTATGTGCTCTGACTAAGTCCAATTAGTCTCTTCTTTCTATCTCTCAATATTCTAATCCCAAGAATATAGGCAGCTTCTCCAAGGTCTTTCATGGCAAAACACTTTCCAAGCCAAGACTTAACTTCTTTCAAGGTTGGAACGTCGTTACCAATGAGTAATATGTCATCGACATATAACACCAGAAAAGTTACTATACTCCCACTAGCCTTGATATACACACAAAACTCGTCTTCACTTCTAGAGAAACCAAACTCTTTGACTTTCTCATGGAAGCAAAGATTCCAGCTGCGAGATGCTTGTTTCAATCCATAAATGGATTTCTCAAGCTTGCACACTCTATTGGGAAATTTTGCATCAACAAAACCCTCTGGCTGATTCATGTAAACATCCTCAGCCAACTTCCCGTTAAGGAAAGCAGTCTTGACATCCATCTGCCAGATTTCATAGTCATGAAAGGCAGCTATGGCGAGCAATATCCTAATAGATTTAATCTTAGCTACTGGCGAAAAGGTCTCATCATAGTCAACCCCTGGGGTTTGAGTGAAACCTTTTGCAACCAGTCGAGCCTTGAATGTATGCACATTCCCATCCATGTCTGTCTTCTTCTTGAAGATCCATTTGCACCCAACTGTCTTACGACCTGGTGCACTATCAACCAAATTCCAAACTTGGTTGTCATACATGGACTTAATCTCGCTGTCCATTGCCTCTTTCCACTTGGAAGCCTCTGGGCCTGCCATTGCTTCCTTATAAGAGACTGGTTCATCTATGTTTACCAGTGTTCTGTCACTTATGAATGTGTCACCATCTGAAGTAATATGAAAACCATACAACTCAGGTGGCACACTCACCCTAGTGGACCTTCGAAGAGGTAATGAGTTATCAACCGGTTCAACAGGAACTGTTTCCTCTGGTTGAGTGCTAGTGTCATCTAAGGTTCCTTCATTGGCTGACTCTCGAATTTCTTCAAGGTCAATGGTGCTCCCACTGTCCTCTTTGAATATGAGCTCTCTTTCCAGAAAGACTCCTCTTCGTGCTACAAAGACCACGTTTTCACTAGGCCTGTAGAACAAATATCCAAAAGACTGCTTTGGGTAACCAATGAAAACACATTTCTCACTTCTAGCTGCTAGCTTGTCGTGAGTCTCTCGTCTTACGAAAACTTCACAACCCCAGACTTTAATATGTGCTAACGAGGGAACTTTCCCCGTCCACATTTCGTGAGGTGTTTTGGCAACCTTCTTTGTAGGGACAAGATTGAGGATGTGGGCGGCTGTCTCTAAGGCATACCCCCAGAAGTGAATAGGAAGCGAAGCACGACTCATCATAGAACGAACCATGTCCAACAAGGTTCGATTACGCCTCTCAGCTACACCATTTAATTGTGGTGTCCTAGGAGGAGTCAATTGTGAGACTATCCCACATTCTTTCAGATAGTCGTTGAACTCGATACTAAGATACTCCCCGCCTCTATCGGATCTAAGTATCTTTATCTTTCTTCCCAATTGATTTTCGACCTCATGCTTAAACTCTTTGAACTTTTCAAAGGTTTCTGACTTATGTTTGATCAAGTAGATATAACCATATCTGCTATAATCGTCAGTGAAAGTCACATAGAATCGATTAGCATCCCTTGTGGTTGATCTGAAGGGCCCACACACATCTGTGTGTATGAGATCCAACAGACCTTCACCTCTTTCACAAGACCCTGTGAATGGTGATTTTGTCATCTTTCCCAAAAGACAAGATTCACACATATCATCTGATTTTAGGTCAAATGATTCCAACACTCCATCCTTTTGGAGTTGGGCTATGCGTTTCTTGTTAATGTGTCCAAGACGACAATGCCACAAGCATGCCTTGTCTACACTATTAGAAAAGTCAATATTAAGTACACTATTGTTGGATTAGGTGTCTAAGCCCATAACTATTATTGGTATGTATTCGACCCGAGAGTAGCATGGTCCATTTGGGTTGCATATCATCAGGACAATTTGTTAGGATGGACTTTTGAGAGAAGGTTATTTATGGTTTATTAATATATTATAAGTAATAATATATTAATATGAAATCATATGTTTTAATTAGTAGTGATCAAGAATTAATTTGGAATTAATTTAGTGGTCGAAAGAGACTAATTAAATCTATGGGGACTAATTATGATAATTAGTTATATTTATATGTGTTGGGCTTATGATCCATGTTGGACCAAGTTTATGTATGGATACATAAAGAGTTGGGCCACATGAACCATGGATCATAAAACCCATGGGTATGGATTTGGGTTATATCCATGACCCTAGAAATCCCACATATAAATAGATACTTCATTGCCCAAAATCGCCACTTGTATCTTTTTAGAGTTCATGGTGTCTTTTGTGTGCATGGAATTCTCTCTCAAGTTCATCCTTTGTCCATGGTGTGTTGTGATTCCATTTGAGGCTTCCACACTATTGGGGCTAAGCTCTTTAAGGCCAAATACACCAAGAATTCAAGCTCCATCAAAAGGTATGTCATGCTAACTAGTATATTATAATTTTATGTTAAATGCATGCTAGTTGTAAGATTAATACCTTGGAAACCATTTGCATGTATAATTAGTGAAAACATAGATCCAAGGTATTTAGGGTTGTATGTGCACCATAGGATGTTGTAGTATACCAAAACCCAACAGTGGTATCAAAGCCATGGGTTGTTTTCAATTATACTTGATGCAAGTTGCTGAAAAAAAAAACTGAAAAAAATCGAATTTTTTGCTGTCGGAACAGCAGACTCGACGAGTCCATGAACAAATTCATCCAACTCGTCGAGTTGGTTCATGCACTCGACGAGTTGGACCCCCTGACAGCTTATCTTCGAGTTTTTTGGCCTGTTTTGGATTAGAATCATTACCGCAAAGTGTTTTTGTTCATAAAATTTGTTTTTTGATACTATGGTAATGTTTATTGTCATCCAAATAAAGGATAATAATCAAAGTTTCAAGTTTTATACATGTTTATATGATGCTTGAAAAATGTTGATTATGAATGTTCATGTTTATGAGTTTGTTTAGATTAATAGGAAAAATTATGAGATAGTTGTGTTCAATCCAAATTAATCTTGAAGTTGTTCATAATATGTGTTTTTGTAACTTGTCCTCAAGTTACATGAAAAGTCACATTTATGAATTTTAAAACCCATAAAAATTCCATAAGTTATGAAAAAATGAAGAGTCACATTTTTAATGCTTTTAAAGTCTTCCATAACTTGTCTACAAGTTATGGAACTTGAAGGGTTTTTTCCATTAAACCACTTTAAAATTCATAAGTTATGGAAACCATAAGTTTTTTGAATTGTTCAAAACTTGTCCTCAAGTTTTGGAATTTGTAAAGTCAAACCCCATATACACTTTAATTCCAAACCCAAGAATTTTAAAAGTTAAAGTTCAAACTTTATGGACTTCATTAAATTAATTAAAGTGTCTAATTAAAAGAGTTAATAATTCCATAAAGACATGGTTTAAGTTTAATTAAATTAAGAGTATAGTTTAATTAATAGATTAAACCACCAAGTATTTTAAATGTTTAAAATACACCCTTATACTATTATAATATTAATAGTTAATACTTATATATATATATATATATATATATATATATATATATATATATATATATATATATATATATATGTATAAGAACAAAGTCAGTCTTACCGTTAGTAGGCCTCATTCACGAAGCCGGTCTATAAGGGGGGTATAAGGTTACTGCCTATAAAATGGCAGTTTAATGGGTGTCCACTCTCACCCACCGCTTCCTTGACCGGTGGAGGGTCGTTAGCCGAACGGGTAGGACAAGGACTATAAATCTCCCTTCATTAAAAGTATTAATGATAAATACTAAGTAACTAAACCTTTTATAAATACCCAATCTTAGTTACTTAGGAAAAAGTGAATAAGGTGCTAATCCATGAAATTACACTTTGCACTTTGTTTAAGTCGGTTAGTGGAGCGTGTGTGGTTAACCGGCACACTAACTCGTATTTTAAAACCCATAAAAATTCCATAAGTTATGAAAAAATGAAGAGTCACATTTTTAATGCTTTTAAAGTCTCATTCACGAAGCCGGTCTATAAGGGGGGTATAAGGTTACTGCCTATAAAATGGCAGTTTAATGGGTGTCCACTCTCACCCACCGCTTCCTTGACCGGTGGAGGGTCGTTAGCCGAACGGGTAGGACAAGGACTATAAATCTCCCTTCATTAAAAGTATTAATGATAAATACTAAGTAACTAAACCTTTTATAAATACCCAATCTTAGTTACTTAGGAAAAAGTGAATAAGGTGCTAATCCATGAAATTACACTTTGCACTTTGTTTAAGTCGGTTAGTGGAGCGTGTGTGGTTAACCGGCACACTAACTCGTATTTTAAAACCCATAAAAATTCCATAAGTTATGAAAAAATGAAGAGTCACATTTTTAATGCTTTTAAAGTCTTCCATAACTTGTCTACAAGTTATGGAACTTGAAGGGTTTTTTCCATTAAACCACTTTAAAATTCATAAGTTATGGAAACCATAAGTTTTTTGAATTGTTCAAAACTTGTCCTCAAGTTTTGGAATTTGTAAAGTCAAACCCCATATACACTTTAATTCCAAACCCAAGAATTTTAAAAGTTAAAGTTCAAACTTTATGGACTTCATTAAATTAATTAAAGTGTCTAATTAAAAGAGTTAATAATTCCATAAAGACATGGTTTAAGTTTAATTAAATTAAGAGTATAGTTTAATTAATAGATTAAACCACCAAGTATTTTAAATGTTTAAAATACACCCTTATACTATTATAATATTAATAGTTAATACTTATATATATATATATATATATATATATATATATATATATATATATATATATATATATATATATATGTATAAGAACAAAGTCAGTCTTACCGTTAGTAGGCCTCATTCACGAAGCCGGTCTATAAGGGGGGTATAAGGTTACTGCCTATAAAATGGCAGTTTAATGGGTGTCCACTCTCACCCACCGCTTCCTTGACCGGTGGAGGGTCGTTAGCCGAACGGGTAGGACAAGGACTATAAATCTCCCTTCATTAAAAGTATTAATGATAAATACTAAGTAACTAAACCTTTTATAAATACCCAATCTTAGTTACTTAGGAAAAAGTGAATAAGGTGCTAATCCATGAAATTACACTTTGCACTTTGTTTAAGTCGGTTAGTGGAGCGTGTGTGGTTAACCGGCACACTAACTCGTATTTAACAAGGTAGGCAAAGGGTAACCTAATGTTTATCATAGTATCGATGGAGCGTGTGTGGTTAACCGGCACATCGATTGAGGGGTAAACACTTAAGGGTACCAAGTAATTTGCATGGTTACTTCACACCTTGTTTTGTGATCCTCGGCATCCCAGTCACAAAACCTGAAGGGCACACTCGAGATTGAAACATGCCATTGAACAGTTCAATGAATCTCAAAGATCTAGGAGTTTCAAAAACCAATTAAAACCTAATAATATATATTTCGTTTTCATGGTGGAAATTGGTGAATCGTCATTCGCCTACCTTCAAATATTTTATAGCTTGGATTACGGCATCCCTCTTCCAAGTTATAAAAGTATTGTGTTGGGTCCTAGCCTTAATATTTCATATTGGGTGTTATATTAAGGACTTTAAATCAACTATCTTGAGTATCTCCCAAAAGATGTCTGGTTTAGACATTTATGATCTTCCCAAATCTCTTGAAACAAGCTTTCCTAAATGAAGATGATATCCCATGGATTACGGCATCCCTCTTCCAATTATTCTCCCTAACCCACAAGTTCCTGAAAAGTTTAAGGTCACTCAAGCCCTATTGGCAAGCAAAGGTCTATGTGTGATCACATCTTGGAGATGTAGTCACATATTGACAAGCCGGGAGAGTTGGGTGTCAAAGTCTTGAGAAAGTTGGTGGCTCAACTACTTTCTAAGTCACATAGTGAGTTCTTTTGGAACACCTATGAAACAGACTATGACAAGACCCTTAATGATCTTATCTATTTGCTAAGATCAACTTCCTAAAAACTTTATGGACATTGACAATGATGACACTGGGAATCCAAAAAAGCATTTTCTTCCCAATGGAAATGGATCGGCCATAGTCAACTCGGTTGACCAAATGGTAAAGAGAAAAGCTAGGTCTGAGATAGTCCCATTACCAAAGGGTCCATATGTTTATATTGCCAAAGAAAGGGGCATTGGTTGCGAAGCTGCCAAATTTACCTAAGGATGTTAAAGTCAATAAGTTTGACTCTACTTCAGGTAAAGTCCACTATCTAACTCTGCTAAGTTTCTATTCTGAGATTCTTGATACATGATGTGACTGGGTCACATGTTGATGTTTTAAGAATCAAAGAAAAGTGAAGAAACTTAAAGAAAGAATATGATGAATCTGATCGCGTAGATGGATTTCTATCGCATAGTTTGAAGATCGGATTCTTGAGCTACTTCTTAGGAGTTATGATATTTTGCTTAGGAATAGATAACAACAAGTTTTCATATGGATTGTAAGGATAAGTTTTTCCGCAAAGTTTTAAAATAAAAGGTAAATCTTTTGATTTTATTTATTTTAAAATATCCTTACAATGGCATTTGTGAAAATCTGTGTTGCTTATAAGATTCCATTAAGAGCAAGAGTGGAAATATGAATTTGATTCTTTCATTTGTGGTAGTGTCTAAATTTACCAAATAAGGAAAGATTCTCATCACCCAAGTTTCAGTTGGATAGAAACTTGGAATCATGCAAGTTGTATAGCATGATGAATGAGAACTTTCGAGCATTGAAAAAATTAAGACTAACTACTTGTTCACATGGGTGTGTGAGTCAAGTGAAGGACTAAGGGATCGGGTATACATTCTTGTGCACTGGTCAGAGTCCACCACAAAAGATCGATAAGACTATTCGTCATAATTTACTATAGCTCAGTAAATATGGTTATACTTACAAGCTTAAGTGTAATTCTGAGACATTGGAAAAGGTTCCAATGTATGGCAGAGCGAATAAGAAGAATCAATTTAGGCAGAAAGATAAAAGTTTCTCAAATCTGAAAAGATGGGAGAGTACTTTAGTATCATGTTTTAAGACCATCTTAATGATTTTGAGACCTTATCACAATTCATCCTCTAAGTGCATTCTGATAGTTAAGAAGAGGAGTTATGAATTATTGAAGTGGTTAAATCAAGAAGATGATTCATACTTCGTTCCAAAAACAATTCTTAGAGTTATACTCTAAGATTGTAACTTGAGTGACATGTCTTAAAGAAGGTTTAAAACACTTATCAAATGTAAGAGTAAAAGTTTTCTACTCTTGTACATTTGAAATTGGTAAGTTGTGATGTTTTGGATAAAACAAAGACCAACTAAGGCCAATTGTGTGAAGTGTTTGTCTTGATTAGAATCCACACTATCTCTTGAATATCTGACAAGAAAGTCTTATATGTCAAGAGGACAGTGGGAGTCTTAAAGGTCTTGAAAGTCTCAAGAACTAATCAAGAATAAAACCTGAAGTTCTTCACTAGCACACGACTTGAGGTTTATAACATATCGTGTTGACATATTCTGTGCCCATTCCAGTTAAAGTTGGCTTTGCATATGAGTTCTTAGAGTTCTCAATTGGTTGCACAACAACTTGGAAGCAATGGCAGGCCCTTGAGCTGCCAGGTGGCAAGAAATTAAGATTGAGTTCAGTCCATATGAGTTTGGATTTGTCATTATCCTTGTCTTGTGACTATGGTTTTGACAATTCACATGGATAAGAACACATACACCATTAAATCTAAGGGTCATAAGGTTTCTCTTCGATTCATGAAAATGATGGTGAGGAAACACTTCCACCAAGTAGATTTGAAGTAGATAGCAATTGTGATATTTGCATTCTCAAAGTCGTTAGTGGAGCTGTGTGGTTAACCGGCACACTAACATGGACTTGTGAGAAGTGGCAAAGGTCTAAACAATTGAAACTATGATTACGGCATCCCTTTTCATAGTTCTGAAATTGTTTAGACACACCTGTGAGCTATCTAAGATAAGGTGTATGATATTGATAAAGTTTTATCAAACCAATCTAGTATCAGAAATCTGAACTTTGGTAAGAAAGTCAATAAAGTATTGTTTTTTCTAGAAGTTCAACTGATTTCTGAGTACATGTCAAAGCTAGTGGGAGCATAAGTGTTATGCTAATAATCATCATGTTAGTGGGAGCATGATAATTATGATAAAGGTTGCAAGTTAGCAATGTTAATTATAGAAAACAAAAGGTTTCAATTGGGAAAAAGTTGTTTTGCTATAATTAAGGGAGAGGAAATTATACTTCATCTCAAATCTAAAAGCTTAGATTGAGGTTTTAATCGTATTTAGTCAAGTATATATATGAATGTTATGTTGGAATGGCTCAACATAAGAAAATTCTAATATAGGGTCCATTATTTGCGTTCTAAAATTCGATTATGATTACGACATCCCTTTTCATAATCTGAATTATGAGAACTTGGCAAATTGAAATGGAAATATTATAGCAAAAGACTGGTTTAGTCTTTATGTGATACATCATGAATCGTGTCCCATATGCTTCGGATATAGGATCGATTGCATGTGCTATATTCATCCTTTCTAAAATTTTCCAAATGCCTGGGGCATTAAGAAGGGAAAAGGTCTAGAATTGGATATGACTAAAAGGATTAAACAATTGTCGAGGACAATCTAAGGTTTACCAAAGATTGGTTGCTCAAGGACAGTTGGAAGTATAATGATAATTCTGGAAGGACCATATTGACATAATCTGTAAGGAGGAAACTCTTGTTCAGAAGTGATAGTCAAAATGGAATATGGAAATGTTTCAAAGTTAGAAATTATTCAATCTGTGTAAGATTAGGAAACTTAATGCAAGAAGGATGTTTCCAAGGAGTTGATCTCCTTTGGAATGCTCTGTAATGTTTGTTGTCAAGTCTATCTGACTTTGTGCATAATCATTACAAGAGGATCAATGCATATAAGTTTAGAATCTAACAGATTTCAGTAAATGACATGAATTTGGAATTCTTGCATTTGCAGTAAGGATTTGGGACTATGAAAAGAGGATCATTGGAGTTATGTTCAATTGATATATTTCACAAAGTAAAGATAATAGACAAACATAGTATGCATACTTGGTGTATGGCATGACTAGTGTTTAGAAAACATAGTGTACATGCTTGGAGCATGGGACAACTATTGTTTTAAATTCAAGAATAAAGTTGATAGCTGAAACAGTATACAATGAATAATGTGTAATCATATGGTGATAAATAAAAGGGGTTTTATTTATGTTCATAGGTTTTGATACCATATTCGATTCAATTATTCTTGTGTTTCATTTTGCATGTTTTGACTTCCAGAATAAACTAGGTCATTGTTCTGTATGACTAAGTTATTCAAACCATCCACAGTCGGTCATATGTTGGAAGTAGATATGAATTAAGACTGTCATGGGTTGGCTTGTAGAGGTCTAAGATGTTGGACAAAGGGCTACAACACTCATGAGTGCTCATAAGTTCTGAGTATTGGATTCAACCCGCGCTCATTGGAATCACTTCATGGATTTTATCACGAGTGATCATGAGACGATAATATCTTATATTCTTCAAACCTAGAGATATGAGTTGTTACTATGAGTTGGTTATACATTGATTGCACGAAAACGCATTGGTAACTCGATGTTATAAAACGTGCCTTTGTGTATGATTCAACAAGTAGTAGAACAAGCCATATGAGTCGAAGTTTATCCATTCCTTTTACCTTCGGGATAAAAGCGATATCTGTGGGCCCCTCGATGATTTGGTGATGACAAACGTAAGTGCTCGGCCGGGCCTGGACTGATTTGATTTGTTCAATTAGTCAGTCGTCATAAATCGGAAATCGGGAAACAACAAATGGACAGAGAGAATGATTATAATCCATGTCTCAGTCCATATGATATCTAGAATGGAGGAATATATGATCCCTTATCTAATGGACATGTCATTTGATTTGTTCAGAGTTTGACAGCGGCTTTAAGAGCTACGATTGCTAGTCGGGATCTTGGAGTCATACTTGAATAATAGTTTTAGACTTATCCAAGTGGGAGATTGTTGGATTAGGTGTCTAAGCCCATAACTATTATTGGTATGTATTCGACCCGAGAGTAGCATGGTCCATTTGGGTTGCATATCATCAGGACAATTTGTTAGGATGGACTTTTGAGAGAAGGTTATTTATGGTTTATTAATATATTATAAGTAATAATATATTAATATGAAATCATATGTTTTAATTAGTAGCGATCAAGAATTAATTTGGAATTAATTTAGTGGTCGAAAGAGACTAATTAAATCTATGGGGACTAATTATGATAATTAGTTATATTTATATGTGTTGGGCTTATGATCCATGTTGGACCAAGTTTATGTATGGATACATAAAGAGTTGGGCCACATGAACCATGGATCATAAAACCCATGGGTATGGATTTGGGTTATATCCATGACCCTAGAAATCCCACATATAAATAGATACTTCATTGCCCAAAATCGCCACTTGTATCTTTTTAGAGTTCATGGTGTCTTTTGTGTGCATGGAATTCTCTCTCAAGTTCATCCTTTGTCCATGGTGTGTTGTGATTCCATTTGAGGCTTCCACACTATTGGGGCTAAGCTCTTTAAGGCCAAATACACCAAGAATTCAAGCTCCATCAAAAGGTATGTCATGCTAACTAGTATATTATAATTTTATGTTAAATGCATGCTAGTTGTAAGATTAATACCTTGGAAACCATTTGCATGTATAATTAGTGAAAACATAGATCCAAGGTATTTAGGGTTGTATGTGCACCATAGGATGTTGTAGTATACCAAAACCCAACAACTATTTCCTAAGCTATCAACACAAGTCACTGTTTCATACACACCATCACAAGGTAAAGCTTCAAACATAAAAACACCATTCTTATAAACAGAAATTGAACCATTCAAATCATTAAAAGAATATTTAAAACCTTGTCTGAACAATGCATGAAATGAAATAATGTTTCTCGTCATCTCATACGAATAGCAACAATTTATCAAGTCTAATCTAACATCATTACTAAGCAAAAGCTGATAAACTCCGATCTTGGTTACTGGTGAATACTTTCTGTTTCCCATGATCAAGTTTATCCTTCCTCGCTCTATCTCCTCACTTTCCTTTAGCCCCTGCATATCAGAACAGATATGAAAACTACATCCTGAATCAAGGACCCATGAACGAGAAGATAATGAGTTATTAGCAGAAATAGTGTAAATACCTGCCGAAGATGGCTTCACTTTGCCATCCTTGATATCTTGCAGATATTGTGAGCAAGATCTCTTCCAATGCCCCTTTTGATTGCAGTAAAAGCAAACGGCCTCTTTTGGATCAGAAACATGGGGAGTGGAACCATTGGGCTTAGCCTTTGGGCCATTGCTAGATGACCCAGCTTGAGCCTTGCTCTTCCAGTTTTGCTTGGGAGGACCTTTCCTCTTTTTCCCCTTTCCATGTCCAATAGCCAAGACAGGGGCACTTGCAGGTGTGGAGGGTATACTTTTACCCTTCATCCCTGCTTCAGCTGTCTGCAACAAGTTGTGCAATTGGGCCAAAGTCTGCTCAGTATTGTTCAAATGGTAAGTTAGAATAAACTGACCATAACAATCAGGTAGTGAGTTCAAGACCATGTCAATGGCCAATTCCTCATCAAAGTGAATGTTGAGCTTGACCAAATGCTCTATGTAGCGTTGCATTCTTTGCACATGTGACACAACCGATTCCCCTTCTTTCATCTTGCAAGCCATGAGTGACTTGACTACTTCAAACTTTTCTTGACGAGCTCGCTTATGGTACTTTTCCATAAGGTCCTTGTTCATCTCGAAAGGCCAGTAGTCCTCATAGTACCTTTGCAGTTCTGGGGACATGGTTGCCACCATTATGCACGCCACTTTGGTAGCATCATCGTAATGTTTCTTGTAGGCAGCAAGATCTTCAGGAGCAGCTTCAGACTCATCAAGCTCTTTGAGCTCCTTTTCAAGAACATATTCTTTGTTCTCAAAACTAAGCGCCATCTTCATGTTGCGCATCCAATCGTTATAGTTTGAGCCATCCATAACGACTTTGGAGCAGATATTGAGCAAAGAGAAGTTTTGGTTGGAGGAGGATGAAGCAGATGTGTTTCCAGGAGTAGACATCTGAAAAGAGAGAAAGTTTTAGTTAGATTTCAAGATACCTCAATATAATAACCCAAAGATAAAATATCAAGGTTAGGATCCAACTATGAAGATTCACAACTTAGAAATGGGATGCCGAGATCCAAGCGTAAATTTCATAAAGGTAGGTGAATGACGATTCAACAATTCCACCATTAGACGAAACAAACGAAGTGAAATTCCTTATTCTTTTGAGATACATTGAAACTATTCAATGACATGTTTTAATCTCAGATTATGCTCTTCTATTTGTGACTGGGATGCCGAGGATCACAAACAAGATGTGAATAACCATGCAAATGTGCTTGGTAACCTCATTGTCTTTATCATTAACTATTGATGTGCTGGTAAACCACACACGCTCCATCAAAATGACAATTATGAGATACCCATTACTACTCTTTATTAGTGCCTTTTTGTGTGCTGGTTAACCACACATGCTCCACTAACGACCAATAAAGCATAATGTGCAATTTCATGGATTAGCATACTTTTCACATTTTTCCTAAAGTAACTAGAGTTGGGATTTTGTAAAATAATGTTCTAGTACTTTCTTTAATAACATTATACTTTTAATGAGAAGTAGTTGTCCTATCAAATCCATTCTGCTAACGACCCTCCACTAATCAAGGGAGCGGTGGGTGAGAGTGGACACCCATTCAACTACCATTTTATAGGCAGTTTCCTTATACCCCCCTTATAGACTAGCTTCGTGAATGAGGCATACTAGCGATTTGACTGACCATATTCTTATACATATATAATATTAAACATTTAATCATAATACATATATAAGGTGTGTTTTAAAACTTTTTAAAACTTCAAGGTTTATATAAATTTCGAAATTCAAACTATTAAATTTAAATTTAAATAAACCAATTAACTAGATTTAATATTTATCTATTAATTAACTTTTAATCAATTTATTAAATCTTTTAAGGATTATCTAATCAAATTAATCAATTAATTTAATCCTAATCCTTATCCCTCTAAATTTCGAAAAATAGGGTAAGGATAATTATCCAATTAATCTAATCAAGTAACAATTATCCAAAACAAGAAACCCTAAAACTTCTAGCATATTTCGAAATTTACAAGGGAGGAGGCTAGGGTTTTCAAAACCCTAACCCTAATTTCGATTAGGGTTCTTTGGAGGCTAGGGTTTTCGAAAACCCTTCAATCCAAAACCCTAATTGCGAAAATTTGGCCTTTAGGGTTTAATGGCTATAAACCCTAATTTGCAATTTAACTATTATAGCAATTCAATTTAAAACAAACAATGTCTCTGATACCACGGATGGGTTTTAGGTAAAACAAATAAACCAGAAAACAATTCCTAAGTTCACATGCAACCTACTTTGGATCTATGTTTTAACTATTGAACATACAACTTTGAATTGCAAAACAGGAACCCTAGAGGAGGAGGCTATTTTCAAAAATAGTAAACTAGGGTTTAGGAGTTACATACCTTTCAATTGTTATAGCAAACAATTGATAATTCCCTTGATCTTGATCTTGATCTTCTTGGAAGCTAAGCACCACAAGTGTAATGCCTCTAATGGAATCACACCCAAGAACTAGCAAGAAGGAAAGTAGAAGAAGAGAGAGGGGAGGGAGTATGCAATTTCGGCCAGGGTTTCTTCCAAAGAACAGAGTCACCTCAAATGTGAGCCAGGAGGCTCCTTAAATAGCTGAGGGATGTAGGGTTTAGGGAAAAACCCTAATTATCCTTTGCTTAGGGCCTAAGCAAAACCCAAGGGCCTTATCTGGACCCCTTGGACGAAATCTCTAGGGTTTCCCCTATGGATTTCGTCCACCTCCTTCCAAGGAGGTTCTGGAGCCTTCCACTCAACTATTAGATAATTACAAACTAGTCCCTGCACTTTACAATTAATACTTTTAACCCCAAAATTAATTCTGATTAATTTCTGGCTAACTATTAATTAAACATAATGATTTCTAATTAATATATTAATCTATTAACATATTAATAAATCATTTATATATTAATTTATTAATCTTATAAATTAATATCTCTCCTTTCATAATTTCCTTGTCCAGTTGCTAGGTTGAGGGCAACCCAAAAGGACTGTGCTGCTATCAATTCAAGTACATACCAATTATAGTTATGGGCTTAGACACCTAATCCAACAAGATTTAGTTTATGATATGCATTACTACAAGAGTACAACGATGTATAATTATTTAAGTATAATTATTACCTTATACAGTATTCAACGGATTCAAATACGAGAGAACAATACAAAATTACATGTAAACTAGATTATACAGAATTGTGAGATTCTACTTTAAAACTGTACCCTTTGGTGTACTGAGCTAAATCCTTTCATAGTATAACCAGAGTCTCCTGGAGGGAGAGCGTGAGATTTGTGAATAGATCTATTCTGGACTGACAATCCCACACCTGAACTGCTAGCTACAGTTAGGCAGGCATGCCCGGGGTGACAAATTTCATAACATCCGACGCCTGAAGAACGTCGTAGAGGTTACTAGGTCATATCAAGCATGGTTATACGACTCACAATAAGTATAAACTAACCTTTGTTTACGGGATTTCATTCTTCATTAGTTTTATTTTCATTAATATAACTATTATGCATTACACTGGAGGATTCCATGGATACAACAACTGGTTTTATTTTAAATAATAAAGCTACTATACATACTGGTGGTAGCCAGAGTTTTTCAAACAGAACATACTATACATACTGGTGGTAGCCAGGGTTTTCAAACGGAACATACAATACATACTGGTGGTAGCCAGGGTTTCAAACCAAACATTTCATACACAGAGGTTTTCACACAGAATTCACCATGCTATACATATGGGTAGTAACCAAGCATACAAACTGATATGTTTTATACTACAAAGAATATCGTAACAAACTTTCATAGAAGGAACTGGTAATATCATGCTTTTACTAAAGAAAATATTGGATTTTCTTGGAAACATACGAACATTTTACAAGATACATCAACAAGTTTTCACTACAAAACATAGCTTATGAACTCACCAGCTTTATGCTGATACTCTTTCAAAACTGCTTGTATTCTCAGGAAATTAGTAGACATGTACCTTCTGGAGTTTTGGGAAGTTGGTGCAACTAAAGTCATGTCTTTGAATTTTACTTTCACTTTGGATGTATTTAAACCAGACTTAAACAGATGTAAACCTTTTGCATATATGTATTCAATGTTTGGTTACCGTATGCGACCACGTTAAATCTGACGGAAAGCACTGACGGGACGTTATCTCGCCAGGGCCTTGGTCGGGTCTCAGTCTTAGCGCGGACAGGCCAGCGCCAGGATGACAACTCATTTTCCCCCACGAGGAAGAATATTCCTCGTGATCCTCTCATTCTCTCATGACCAATCAGGTCATGACAAAGAGCCCGATGACGCCCAGAACTGACGTCACCTGGCTGTTAGACGGTGTGAGCGTACTTCTCCCAATAGGAAAGTGCCACGTCTCACTCCCACATGGGGAGAGTCACCCCATTCCATTAGCAACAGGTATAAAAGGATCCCTTCCTACCCAAGGAATGGGCTCACCTTCTTCCCTATACAATTTTACCTAAATCTCTCTCTCAGAAAAAGCTAACTTGATCGTCGGAGTGACGTCCCGGGAGAACCCCCAGTCGTCCTTTAACGACTCTTTTGTGTTGTGTTCTCAGGTAAACTTCCAAGACCAACTCGTCAACAAGCGACCAATTCCCTGAAGAGCAATATCACAACACAGGGGTAATCCAGTCTTTTAGTTGTGGACCCAGTATATGTTGTTATTGATATATGTGATTTGTTTATGCGCTAGTATTTGAGGGAAACTCGCTAATCTTCATGCTTACAGTTTTGATTTATGGTTTCAGGTACTTCAGTGAACCATGGCAAGACGAAGGCGTGACCGTACACATCCTTGGTTTTACAACTGATTCGATCTAGGAAGACTCTTATTTTAAATAATTTTTTGAAAATAATAGTTTGTAAACACTTTAATTAATAAATGGGTCGTTTTTTAAAGGCTTAAATTTGTTGAAATTTTTGGGATGTTACAAGTTGGTATCAGAGCCTTGGTTTGAGTGAATTGGAAGAACACTCATGTGAATCCAGTCTCAAACTAAGGAAAAGGGTTTTAAAACAATTTTCAAATGGTTTTCAAAATAATCAAGGAGGATGAGATGTGTACGATCAGCCGAAGCCAGTAAGTAGACCCCAAATTACCACACAGTTATTGAGATTATGTTATGTTATGTTATATTAGAAAAACATGCTAGTAATAGGATAGGGATCTTCAGGAAACGTATGATAGAATTGCCTAATATATGATGCCTTATCTCTTGTAGAATACCTTATTGATTTTTATGTGACTCTTTTATGTGTGAACTGACTATTGAATGAATGCGCTAAGTTACATACTACATGGGTTAAATGGTCTTAGGGTAAAGGATTTGGTTATGTTGCATAGCTTTTGTCTGAGTCCAACCGTTGTAGGATTGAATCTCTTAGCCTAAGATTGTTTAAGTTGTATGGTATGTGATAGTGTTCATGCGATAGTTATCTGGCACCAATGGAGGGTCGTGTGGAAATTAGTAGTAGTATGAGTTATGTGTGGTTAGCCAGCCAGTCGCGATATGTTTAGTGTTACTCTAGGAAGTGAGGAATCCTAGGAGGACCTAGGAATTATTTTTTACGGTTATTTCGCTGCTGAGCAGGTATTGGGAGGGTATTTTGAGTAGTTATTGGAGGACCTGAGATGATTCTTGAGGAAAGTATGGATAGGTGTGGAAGGTAGTATTGGGTCCGTACTACTGGAAGCACAGAATCCATACTCGAATCAAGGAGAGTTTCGGGGATTCTAAGGGCTGGTTGGGAGAGATAGCATGGTTTGATACCATGATTCGTGGCAGTGGTTTCGTATCTCTCGATCTTTTGGTTTTGGTTGCTCAGGCTCGAGGATGGGTTTGGTATTGTTTCGAGCCCCAGTGGCGATATCGGTTTGGATTGAGTGGTTCAGACCTAGATAAGTATGTTGGTTTGGAGGTCTCTAGGGTTTTTCTAGAGGTTATGCATCGATTCACGGGACTCAAGGAGGAAACAATTGATATGATCGGCTTAGGGATTGCAGCTGGAATTTGAGTGGTGGATTGATGGGTTGGATTGTCACTGTCTATGGCAAGAAGTATTCCATTCCAGTCTTCCGGGTTCAGAGGAGGAGTGATCAGGCTTGTGAATTTCAGTGTCGGGATGTGAACCCTGCATGGGGTCTGTTGGCCGTGGTGTTGGCGACAGTATGTCAGCATGGGAGTGTACAGGAGGGTTGATGTAGTATGGATGCTTGTGTCGCAACCAAGGGTCCGTGTTCTTTGGAAATAGGCAGGCCAGGTACCGGATTGGCTGTTGGAAATGCAGACAAGGAGTATATATTTTGGATCATAATTCAGTATTGAGTTATGCTCCTGTAAGGGAATCCTTAATGTTAAGTGGTCATGAATAGGAAATTTTAGAGGTCTTCAGCTGAAATTTAGGATTCTCTTATGATTTTTTTGATTCTTATCTGGAAGATCATCCGACATGTGTTATTCTTCCAGGGTCAGGGATGGTTGTACCTAGTTGAACCGGTTGAGCTATGGGTTGGTTTCAACACCAATGAGTGGTAGTTCGAACCCTAAGTGGGGGAGAACTTGGTATTCTGTTTGGAGGATCATCAATCTATTCGACTTTGTGGTATTGGAAGGATGAATCATAGGGATTTGCGGTGCGAGTATGTGGGATCTCAGCTCGGGAATTGGTTAAGGCAAGGGCATATGGTAGGTAGCGATTGGATGTATGGGTCAGGAGGTTCATGGGTTGTCTCTCAGCAGAAAGTAGTTGGTTAAGGAGCTCGTTGCAGCTAGTGGCTTCTTTTTGAGATGTCAATGAATAGATAAGGAACCGTTGGAATCAGTTTTAGAAATTGGTGTGTTCAGCCCCGCAAGGGTTTTGGTTCATTCGATTTAATGTCATGTGCACGATTATTGGTCGCATCATTTGTCATCCAGCAAAGGATTTTGAAGGTTTTATTGTGACAGTTGAAGTTCTATGGATGTGTCAGCTTAACGTCAAATTTAGTATGTTTTGTGTTCCTTTGGTCTTTGGGTATGCTTACCCTCAATGATGGTGTGGAATATTAGTTCATAACAGGCTTGGCTTGGGTGGCATTTAGGATCACTTTAGAAGTTTTCTCGAGTTGGTTGCGTATTGGTGGAACTTGTTCAGTCTCAATCAAGTATGGAATCTTGTTTCGATCGATCATGAGGATGTCTTCTGTTAATGTTTGAGGTTCGTCGTTCGATAGGAATTTGGTAATTCTGCTCTTTTGGTTGGAGTTATGGGTTCCTTAAGAATGTGCATGGTGGTAATTCATTGTGTGTATGAGGGTTGGGCAAGATAGCATTGGGGCTTGGATCGAATTATTCCCATGGTTCTTTTGGGTGATAGCCTTTGAATTGGATCTTGGGTGGAGCCGTTGTCCTGTTCCTGGGTCATGGGCGACCATAATTGCATTGGGCTCTGCATTGGGAGCATCTAGTCTGTGAAAGGAATTAGGTGTGGTATGGTTATGGCTTGTTGTGCGGTTAGCGCTGAGAGGGATGTTGTTTAGGTCCCTGTAAGGTGACAGAAAGAGGTTGAGAATGTTTTGGCCGTGGTGTGAGTTGTAAGTTCCAGGTGAAAGATGTAATGTCGACAAGATCGGCATGATGGTGGCAGCATTCCAGACATGGGCTGAGGGGCGGGTAAGGCATTCTAGACTCATGTTGTGGGCTCGGTGGCAATCCAGACCTATGTTGAGGACCTTGTAAGGGTATTCCAGACATAGGATGCAGGCCTAGTGTTCATGATTATTGATTTCTTCTGATTATGGTACTTTCGGTATTGGTACATTGAGGAAAGTCGGGAGGCACTCAATCAGCTGGTTTGGATAAAGGGAATGGGTCAAGGTTGTTGGGAGTATTAGCCGTATATCAGAAAGTCTCTCGGAATGTTTGCATCAAAATTCCGTCTGCTCGCAAGCTGTTATGAAGGGATTGATTATCAAGGTTGGGAACCGGTTATGGAGTCTCAAATCAAAAGTTCTTCGTTAATGTATCAGGTGTTTTGCTAGATGGGGGTACACCAGAATTGTTAAGGATTGGAGGTGAATGAGGAATTTCTAGAATTCTCATCGTTGCTCATAGTAATAGTGGTTGGAATGATGTGTCAGGGAGTCACGGGTTAATTAAGGCTTTTGGTGCATTTTATGGATTTGGGATTAGTGGAAAATTCTCAATTGTGTGTTTGGGGTTCTTTTCAGATAGGTAGAAAATATAAACATTAAACTCAACCATCACTTTTCTCAATCGAATCTTGAGCGATAAACAATGAAAAAAGATTGAGAGGGGAAATAGGAGATTAGGAAAAAGGAAAGAGGGAAAGGGAGAGGGTGGGTACTCCACCGGTAATGGGGATGCTCCTGGTGGCAGTAATTACAGAAGGAGGAAGAAAGGGGAGACTCTAATGGTGGTTCTTACCAAAAAAACTCGATGAACATAACACAAAATCGATTTTCCAGAACTTATGTGTTTAAACCTGTGTTTGATTCGTAGGTGTTCTTGTTAACTTCAGGAACCAATGGTTCAGACTACTCACTTTTGGTTCCCAATCATGATGAAGATAGAGATGTTCTTTAATGATTTTAGGGGAACATCCAAAAGCATGATGGTGTTAAAGATGAAAAATCATTTTTTTTTTAGTTTTAGTTCTTGGTGCTCTCTTTCTTTTAACGGTGGAGTGTTGCTTGTATGTGTGTATGTATGTGTGAGTGAGAGTGAGAGAAAGAGAGAGAGAGATATATATATATATATATATATATATATATATATATATATATATATATATATATATATATATATAGAGAGAGAGAGAGAGAGAGAAAGAGAGAGATTAAGATGAAGATGGATAGAGATGTGAGAGAGAGATATGGAGATGAAGAGTTGGACCATTTTTACTTATTTATTTATAAAAGAAAATAAAAAAGAAATCAAATAAGGGCATTTTAGTATTTTTAGTTTTTCGAGGGACCAAAAACGCATACAAATAGAGATGAGAATTTGGCCCGGAAACCCGAATCGAACCAAACTGAATTAGGCTCGAATAAGCAATTCAATTCAGGTTTCGGGTATCTATATTATGATTATTCGGTTCTCGGGTCATTCGGTTCGGGTTACCCAAATAAGATCTTATTTGGTTCTAAATACCCGGCTCAAATAAGCATTCCTCGTCCCCTTTCTCTGATCGACAAAAATCAAAATCACGATTCACACTTCTATCGTCGTCGTTCATAACAGAAAAAAAACCCTATGCCCGTTCTTGTCATTTCAAAATCGATCAATCTTCTCATCTATTTCCAAACTTGAAATCACTTCTGTTGATCCTTCCTCTTGTTTCATACTTTCAAAATCGACCCTTCATATTGTCTCTAAGGATTCACGAATTCCTACTTTGTCTAGTCATGGAAAATTGGACTCCAACTCAAGAAACTCAAGTAAGAAATTAATTCTCATTATGTTAATCTACTATGTAAATGCTATTTTTTCAAAATGTTATTGTGTTATGGTAGTCTTTCAATGTTTTATATTGATGTATAAAAGTACATTGTTATTCTATTATTCGACTTATAGAATCCTAATACGGTGTATTCAGTTTTTTTCGATTATATTAGGTCCTTAATCATCTTGTACATGTTATTCGGGTTATTCGGGTAATAACCGAACCGAAGCGATTAAAATCTGAAATGAATCGGACCCGTATTGGTTAATTGGTTTGGTTTTCGGTTCGTGCAATTACCATTTTTCGGTTTTCGGGTTATTCGGGTTCGGGTCAGTTCGGTCCGGTTCCGACCCGAATAACATCCCTACATACAAACATGGTCTTCAAGAAGCACGGATGACTCAATTTGATCTTTCGAAAATCCATAGTATGTGGGGGAATTGTAACTTTAACTTTGCTTCTAGTAGTGCTCGGGGGAGATCGGGAGGAATTTTGTCTATTTGGGATCCAAAGGTGTTTGTTAAAGCTTCGGTTATTTGTACCCTCTAACGTGGTAATTCTGGGGGATAAGTGGATCCCGTTTGATATAGATTGTTTTATGATAAATGTGTATGCTCCGCAAGATCCTTTAGGGAAACAAGAACCGTGGAATTATATTGCATCGTTTATTAGTCATTGGGGTGGTAATTTTATTCTATTTGGTGATTTTAATGTTGTTCGGACTGATTTGGAAAGGCATGGTTCTGTTTTTTGTCATTCCTATGCGACGACCTTTAAAGATTTTATAGATGAAATTGGGGCGGTGGATATTCCTATGACCGGAAATAAATTTACTCGTATCGATGAGACGACTACAAAACTAAGTAAATTAGATCGGTCCTTAGTTTTTGAAGGTATTTATGATAAACTTCAAGTTATGCAGGTGGCGGTTTTAGATAGGAAATGGTATGACCATTGTCTTATTTTGTTACATGATAAATCGATTGATTATGGCCCGTCTTCGTTTAAGTTCTTTAATTCGTGGCTTAATATGGAGGGATTTAATGATGTAGTTTGGGGTGCTATTGATGATTTTGTCATTGACCAAAGGTGGAGTAAGTTTGTGGCTTTTAAACACAAACTTAAGTTTATTAAAAATATAACTCGTGATTGGCATAGTCGCACAAAAGAAATAAACTTATCTATGAAGTGTAATCTAGAGTCTCGGCTGGTTGATATTGATAGATCTATTGATGATGGTAGATTTTCTTCTCATTTTTTGGATGAAAGGAAACTAACTCTTGGAGATATGGCGAATTTAAGTTGGTGCTTTAGATGTTACTCAGAAAGCTAGAGTTAATTGGTCGATTGAAGGAGATGAGAATTCAATGTTTTTTCATGGTATTTTGAAAAAGCATAGGCGACAGATGTTGATTTGGGGGTATTGTGGTAGACGGGGAATGGGTTACTGATCCAACGGCGATTAAAAAGGAGTTCTTTGATTTCCTTTCTTCTAAATTCCAACCGTTTAATGGAATTAAATTGACTCATCGTAGCAACAAGTTTACTTCTCTCAACTCAGAGGTTGCTTCTTCCTTTGAAGTTGCGTTTTCACCCCAAGAGATTAAGGAATCAGTTTGGGATTGTGGTGGGGATCGAGATCCAGGTTCAGATGGATTCTCTTTCACTTTTCTACAATATTATTGGGATCTTTTGGGAGGAGATGTAGTTGCTTTTGTGCAGGATTTTTTTTATAAACCAATTATCACGGTTGGTTGTAATTCCTCTTTTATTGCTCTTATTCCTAAAGTTGAAAATCCCCTGGTTGTCAATGATTATCGACCTATTAGTCTTACTGGTTTGCAATTTAAAATTGTTGTTAAGCTTTTAGCGAAAAGAATTGCTTTGGTCTTGCATGATGTGATTGGGATTGAGCAATCTTCTTTCCTCAAAGGGCGCCAAATTCTAGATGGTCCTCTTATGGTCAATGAGTTTGTTGCTTGGTTCAAAAGAAAGAAGAAAAAACTTATGATTTTTAAGGTTGATTTTGAAAAATCTTATGACTCCATTTGTTGGGATTATTTGGATCATATTATGAAGTTCATGGGATTTGGAGATAAGTGGAGCTTGGAACCAAATATTCCATATCTTTTGTGGTTTTAAACGAGAACTCGGGTGAAGAATTCCAGTTGTATATAGGGTTGAGGCAGGGAGATCCTATCTCTCATTTTCTTTTTATTATTGCCACGGAAGGTCTTAATGTGGCTATGGAAGATGCTATAGCCAATGGTATTTTTCGTGGTGTCCCAGTGGAGACATGTGATCTTCGTATTTCTCATCTTTTCTATGCAGATGACGCATTGTTTATGGGGGAATGGGATGAGAGGAATGTGCGTAATCTTATTCGAATTTTATGGTGTTTTTTGTTGGATTAATGTCTAAGTCCATAACTATAATTGGTAAGACTTGACCCGACCCGGCATGGTCCATTTGGGTTGCATGGCATCGGGACAATTGGATAGACAAGATGAGGAAAAAGGATACTAGTGATTTATATTAATATATTATAAGTTCTAATATATTAATATATAATCATATTATTTAATTAGTATTGATCAAGAATTAATTTATAATTAATTAAGTGATCAAAAGGAACTAATTAAATATGGACTCTAAGATATATGTGTGTGATGGGCCAAGTTCATTTAGGTTGGGCTAAGCTTTCATGGATAGTCCATGGAGTGTTTAACCCATGGATCATATGAAATGAAAGGTCATGGGTATTAGGGTTTAACCCTAATCTCCACACTATATAAAGATGTCCTTGGTTGGTGAAATGGGCTAGTGTGTGTACATAAAAGGGCAAGGCCAATTTCACTAGAGAGAACCAAAGTATCCTTATTCTCAAGGTTATTCCAAGTGTTCATGGTGTTGTGTGAACCATTTGAGGTGTCACACTTGGGGCACTAGGCACTCAAGCTTCATGAAGACAAGTTACATAAAAAAAAAGGTATGTATTCTATCTATTTTATTACCCAAGTATATGATATTTGTATGCTAGTATAGGGTAATATATTGGAAACTTCATATTTGCATGTATAATAGAGAAAACATAGATCCAAGGTATTTAGGGTTGTATGTGCACCATAGGATGTTGTAGTATACTAAAACCCAACAGTGGTATCAGAGTCAGGTTATTTTCTGTTATATTCATGCAAATGTTTGATTTTCAAAGTTGAAAAAAAAAAGAAAAAAAAACATGAAGTTTGTCAAATTTTAAGATAATTACTTGTTTTGTGAAAAACTAATTATTTGTAAAATTTGAATCATTTGGTATATGAGTTGAATTAGGTCAAAATTAGTAAAAGATAAAATGATATGATTATTTTATTAGTTTTAAAAATTTGATCTAAATGTTTTAAGGAGTTACAAATTTTGTCATAAAATTTTGGAGCTCAAAAGTTTTTTTTTTAAAGTTGTGATCTTATGTGTTTTGAAACCTCCATAAGTTATGAATATGAAAATGTTTTAAAAAAAAAATTGTTTTTATGGAGTTACAAAATTTGGTGTTAATGTTTTAAAGAATTCCATAACTTATTCTTAAGTTATGGAACATGAAAAGTTTCATCATAAAACAAGCATTTAACTTCATAAGTTATGGATTACCAAAAGTTCTATGTTTCCTTGATTTATGAGTTTGTTTAGATTAATGGAAAAAAAATTTGTGTTTTAGTTGTTTTCAATCCTAATTAATCTAAAAGTTGTTCATAAAATGTGTTTTTTTGTAACTTATCCTCAAGTTATATGAAAAGTCACATTTATGAATCTTAAAAAACTCATAAATATGCCTTAGGTTATAAAAAAAATGAAGAGTCTTTTCTTATAAATAGTTTTTATGGCTCCATAACTTGTTCTCAAGTTATGGATGTCCAAGAGTCTCTTCATTAAAAGTTTTAAAGCTTTACTTAAAACTCATAAGTTATGAAAATCCAAGAGTTTTGAATAGTTTCAAAACTTGCCCTCAAGTTTTGGAATTTGAAAAGTTTTCTCTAATGAATACTTTAATTCCAAGTTAAGCCCTTAGAATTTTAAAAGATAAAATTCAACCCTTATATTTTATAATATTATAAGTTAATAATATTTATATATATGTATAAGAGCAAGTCGTCTTACCATTAGTAGGCCTCATTCACGAAGCCGGTCTATAAGGGGGGTATAAGGTTGTTGCCTATAAAATGACAACTTAATGGGTGTCCACTCTCACCCACCGCTTCCTTGACTGGTGGAGGGTCGTTAGTCGAACGGGTAGGACAAGGACTATAATTCTCCCTTCATTAAAAGTATAATGATAAATACTAAGTAACTAAACACTTATAAATTCCCAATCTTAGTTACTTAGCAAAATGTGAATAAGGTGCTAATCCATGAAATTACACTTTGCACTTTGTTTAAACCGTTAGTGGAGCGTATGTGGTTAACCGGCACACTAACCTGGATTTAACAAGGTAGGCAAAGGGTAACTTAATATTTATCATAGTATCGGTGGAGCTCGTGTGGTTAACCGGCACATCGATTGAGGGGTAAATATTAAGGGTACCAAGTAAATTTGCATGGTTACTTCACACCTTCTTTTGTGATCCTCGGCATCCCAGTCACAAAACCTGAAGGGCACACTCGAGATTGAAACATGCCATTGAAAAGTTCAATGAATCTCAAAAGATCTAGGAGTTTCAAATCCAATTAAAACTTAATTATATTTCGTTTTTCATGGTGGAAATTCGTAAATCGTCATTTACCTACCTTCAACTATTTTATAACTCGGATTACGGGATCCCTCTTCCAGTTATAAATAGGTTGTTGGATCCTAGCCTTAATATTTCATATTGGGTGTTATATTAAGGACTTTGAATCAAATATCTTGAATATCTCCCAAAAGATGTCTAGCTCAGACATCTATGATCTTCCCAAATCTCTTGGAACTTTACTTCCTCCACCTCCTCCAATTATTCTCCCTAACCCACAAGTTCAAGGTCACTCAAACCCTATTGGCAAGGCAAGGTCTAGGTGTGATCACATCTTGGAGATGAAGTCACATATTGACAAGCCGGGAGAGTTGGGTGTCAAAGTCTTGAGAAAGTTGGATGTTCAATCACTTTCTAAGTCACATAGTGAGTTCCTTTGGGACTACTATGAAACAGACTATGACATGAACCATAATGATCATATCTATTTGCTTGGTGCTACTGAATCAGCAATGATTTGGAGGACTAGTAAAGCAAATTTGATTAGAAGATCAACTTTCCAAACTTCCATGGACTTTGAAAATGGTAACATTGGATATCCAGAAAAGCTTTCGCTTCCCAATGGAAAGGCATTGGCCATAGTCAACTCGGTTGACCAAATGGTAAAGAGAAAGGCAAGTCTATGATAGTCCAGTACACCATTCCCAAAGAGTCCATATGTTTCTCTTGCCAAAGGAAGGGGCATTGATTGCGAAGCTGCCTATTTACCTGAAAGATCATAAGGTTGATCAAGTGAAGAAGTTTGACTCTACTTTAGGTAAAGTCCACTATCTAACTTTGTTAAGTTTCTATTCTGAGATTCTTGTTGCATGATGTGACTGGGTCACATGTTGATGTTTAAGAATCAAAGAAATGTGAAGAAACTTAAAGGAAGTATATGCTGATTCTGATCGCGAAGATAGATTTCGATCGCATGGTTCGGTGATCAGAATTTTTGAGCTACTTCTTAAGAGTTGTGATATATTACTTAGGAATAGATAACAACAAGTTTTTCATATGCATTTGCATTGTAAGGATAAGTTTCTCCGCAAGTTTTAAATAAAAGAAAATTTTGTTTTATTTATTTTAAATATCCTTACAAGTGGCATTTGTGAAAAATGGTTGTTTATATGATTCCATTGATAGCAATATTTGAAAAAAAAATGGACTTGATTCTTTCGTTTGTGGTAGTGTCATAATTTACCAAATAAAGAAAGATTCTCATTCCCAAGGCTTCAGTTGGATAGAAACTTGGAATCATGCAAGTTGAATAGTATGATGAATGAGAACTTTCAAGCAATGGAAAATTAAGACTTGTTCACATGGATGTGTGAATCAAGTGAAGGACTAAAGGGATCGAGTACACATTCTTGTGCACTGGTCATGTCCACCACAAAGATCAATAAGATTATTCGTCATGATTTACTAAAGTTTAGTACATATGGTTATACTTACAAGTTTAAGTATAATTCTGAAACATTGGAAAAGTCTCAATGTATGGCAGAACGAATGGGAATAATCAACTTAGGCAGAAAGATAAAAGTTTCTCAAATCTGAAAAGATGGGAGAGTACTTTAGTATCAAGTTTTGTGATCATCTTAATGATTAAAGAACAATATCACAATTGGTCTTCTAAGGACATCTTAGTGCATTTTTATGGCTAAGAAGAGGAGTCATGAATTGTTGAAATGGTTAAATCAAGAAGATGAGTCATACCTCGTTCCAAAACAATTCTTAGAGTCATGCTCCAAGATTGTAATTTGAGTGATACATCTTAAAGAAGGATTATTAACACTTGTCAAATGTAAGAGTAAAAGTGTCCTACTCTTCTACATTTGAAATTGGTAAGTTGTGATGTTTTGAATAAAACAAAGACCAACGTAGGCCAATTGTGTGAAGTGTTTGTCTTGATAAAGAATCCGCACTATTCCTTGAATATTTGACAAGAGAGTCTTATATGTCAAGAGGACAGTGGGAGTCTTAAAGGTCTTGAAAGTCTCAAGAACTAATCAAGAGTAAAACCTGAGGTTCTTCACCAGCACACGACTTGAGGTTTATAACCTATCCTGTTGACATACTTCTATTTCTGTGCCCATTCCAGTTAAAGTTGGTTTTGCATATGAGTTCTTAGAGTTCTCAATTGGTTGCATAACAACTTGGAAGCAATGGCAGGCTCTTGTACTGCAAGGTGGCAAGAAATTAAGATGTAGTTCAGTCCATATGAGTTTGGATTTGTCACTAACCTTGTCTTGTGATTATGGTTTTGACAGATTCACATGGATAAGAACACATACACCATAAAATCTAAGGGTCATAAGGTTTCTCTCCGATTCATGAAAATGATGGTGAGGAAACACTTCCACCAAGTAGATTTGAAGCAGATTGCAAAAGGTCTAAACAATTGAGACTATGATTACGACATCCCTTTTCATAGTTCTGAAATTGTTTAGACACACATGCATGCTATCTAAGGAAAGGTGTATGATTTTGATAAAGTTTTATCAAAGCATCTCGTATCAGAAATCTGAACTTTGGTAAGAAAGTCAATAAAGTATTGATTTCAAGAAGTCCAGCTGATTTCTGAGTACATGTCAAAGCTAGTGGGAGCATAAGTGTTATGCTAATAATCATCATGTTAGTGGGAGCATGATAATTATTGTTAGTGTTGCAAGTTAGCAATGTTAATTATAGAAAACAAAAGTTTCAATTCGTGAGGCTGCGGGGATTGAAAAAGTTGTTTTGCTATAATTAAGGGAGAGGATATACTTCATTTCAGTTCTAAAGGCTTAGATTGAGACCTTAATCATCCTTAGTCAAGAATATATATATGAATTTCATGTTGGATTGGTTCAACTTAAGGAAATTCTATATATTGCGTTCTCAAAATGACTAAGTTATTCAAACTATCCACAGTCGGTCATATGTTGGAAGTAGATATGAATCAAGACTGTCATGGGTTGGCTTGTAGAGGTCTAAGATTTTGGACAAAGCGGTGCTACAACACTCATGAGTGCTCATAAATTCTGAGTATTGGATTCAACCCACGCTCATTTGAATCACTTCATGGATTTTATCACGAGTGATCATGAGACGATAATATCTTATATTCTTAAAACCTAGAGATATGAGTTGTTACTATGAGTTGGTTATACATTGATTGCACGAAAACGCATTGGTAACTCGATGTTATAAAACGTGCCTTTGTGTATGATTCAACAAGTAGTAGAACAAGCCATATGAGTCGAAGTTTATCCATTCCTTTTACCTTCGGGATAAAAGCGATATCTGTGGGCCCCTCGATGATTTAGCGATGACACATGTGAGTGCTTGGCCAAGCCAGGACTGATTTGATTTGTTCAGTCAGTCAGTCATCATAAATCGGAAATCGGGAAACAACAAATGGACAGAGAGAATGATTGATAATCCATGTCTCAGTCCATATGATATCTAGAATGGAGGAATATATGATCCCTTATCTAATCGACAAGTCATTGACAAAGGTCAGAGTTCATCGGCAAGGTCAGAGTTCGATAAAAGCTTTTGAGAGCTACGATTGCCAGTTGGTTTTTGAAGTCATACTCAATAATAGTTTTAGACTTATCCAAGTGGGAGACTGTTGGATTAATGTCTAAGTCCATAACTATAATTGGTAAGACTTGACCCGACCCGACATGGTCCATTTGGGTTGCATGGCATCGGGACAATTAGATAGACAAGATGAGGAAAAAAGATACTAGTGATTTATATTAATATATTATAATTTCTAATATATTAATATATAATCATATTATTTAATTAGTATTGATCAAGAATTAATTTATAATTAATTAAGTGATCAAAAGGAACTAATTAAATATGGACTCTAAGATATATGTGTGTGATGGGCCAAGTTCATTTAGGTTGGGCTAAGCTTTCATGGATAGTCCATGGAGTGTTTAACCCATGGATCATATGAAATGAAAGGTCATGGGTATTAGGGTTTAACCCTAATCTCCACACTATATAAAGATGTCCTTGATTGGTGAAATGGGCTAGTGTGTGTACATAAAAGGGCAAGGCCAATTTCACTAGAGAGAACCAAAGTATCCTTATTCTCAAGGTTATTCCAAGTGTTCATGGTGTTGTGTGAACCATTTGAGGTGTCACACTTGGGGCACTAGGCACTCAAGCTTCATGAAGACAAGTTACATAAAAAAAAGGTATGTATTCTATCTATTTTATTACCCAAGTATATGATATTTGTATGCTAGTATAGGGTAATATCTTGGAAACTTCATATTTGCATGTATAATAGAGAAAACATAGATCCAAGGTATTTAGGGTTGTATGTGCACCATAGGATGTTGTAGTATACTAAAACCCAACATTTTTATATGGTGTCGGGTTTGAAGATTAATCTCTCCAAATCTAGTTTATTAGGGGTTGAGATGGCCTTTCCGGAAGTCATCTCCATGGCATCTATTACTGGTTGTTCTCCGGCTGCTTTCCGTTTTCTTATCTTGGTGTTCCAGTGGGTGAATCTATGGTGCATGTCAAAGCTTGGGATGTGATTATAGATCTTCTTCTTGGAAGATGAAGCTTCTTTCCATTCGTGGCAGGTTAACTCTTATTAAATATGTTTGGGGAAGTTTAGGTATTTACTACTTTTCCCTATTCAGAGTTCTTGATGCTGTTTGTAAGTTGTTGGAGACTTGTAGAGCTCGTTTTTTTTGCGGTATGGATGATAAGCATAGACATATCCACTGGGTGAAGTGGCAGACTATTCTCAATTCGCCAGATAACGGTGGTTTAGACATTGGCAGCTTGGATGATTTTAACCTGACCTTACTTTATAAATGGAAGTGGAGGTTTGCTCTTGAAGGTGATACTTTATGGGTTCGGCTTATAAAGTTCTTATATGGTAAGGATGGTGGTTTTTTGGCTAGTCCCCGGAAAAATTTGGGTGGGGGCGTTTGGCATAAAATCATTGGATCTATTAATCAACTACATGAAAGGGGTGTAGTGGATAAGAATTTGATGCATATGGTGATTGGGGATGGCTCTACGACGGTTTAAACAATTGAGACTATGATTACGACATCCCTTTTCATAGTTCTGAAATTGTTTAGACACACATGCATGCTATCTAAGGAAAGGTGTATGATTTTGATAAAGTTTTATCAAAGCATCTCGTATCAGAAATCTGAACTTTGGTAAGAAAGTCAATAAAGTATTGATTTCTAGAAGTCCAGCTGATTTCTGAGTACATGTCAAAGCTAGTGGGAGCATAAGTGTTATGCTAATAATCATCATGTTAGTGGGAGCATGATAATTATTGTTAGTGTTGCAAGTTAGCAATGTTAATTATAGAAAACAAAAGTTTCAATTCGTGAGGCTGCGGGGATTGAAAAAGTTGTTTTGCTATAATTAAGGGAGAGGATATACTTCATTTCAGTTCTAAAGGCTTAGATTGAGACCTTAATCATCCTTAGTCAAGAATATATATATGAATTTCATGTTGGATTGGTTCAACTTAAGGAAATTCTATATATTGCGTTCTCAAAATGACTAAGTTATTCAAACTATCCACAGTCGGTCATATGTTGGAAGTAGATATGAATCAAGACTGTCATGGGTTGGCTTGTAGAGGTCTAAGATTTTGGACAAAGCGGTGCTACAACACTCATGAGTGCTCATAAATTCTGAGTATTGGATTCAACCCACGCTCATTTGAATCACTTCATGGATTTTATCACGAGTGATAATGAGACGATAATATCTTATATTCTTAAAACCTAGAGATATGAGTTGTTACTATGAGTTGGTTATACATTGATTGCACGAAAACGCATTGGTAACTCGATGTTATAAAACGTGCCTTTGTGTATGATTCAACAAGTAGTAGAACAAGCCATATGATTCGAAGTTTATCCATTCCTTTTACCTTCGGGATAAAAGCGATATCTGTGGGCCCCTCGATGATTTAGTGATGACACATGTGAGTGCTTGGCCAAGCCAGGACTGATTTGATTTGTTCAGTCAGTCAGTCATCATAAATCGGAAATCGGGAAACAACAAATGGACAGAGAGAATGATTGATAATCCATGTCTCAGTCCATATGATATCTAGAATGGAGGAATATATGATCCCTTATCTAGTGGACAAGTCATTGACAAAGGTCAGAGTTCATCGGCAAGGTCAGAGTTCGACAGAAGCTTTTGAGAGCTACGATTGCCAGTTGGTTTTTGAAGTCATACTCAATAATAGTTTTAGACTTATCCAAGTGGGAGACTGTTGGATTAATGTCTAAGTCCATAACTATAATTGGTAAGACTTGACCCGACCCGACATGGTCCATTTGGGTTGCATGGCATCGGGACAATTAGATAGACAAGATGAGGAAAAAAGATACTAGTGATTTATATTAATATATTATAATTTCTAATATATTAATATATAATCATATTATTTAATTAGTATTGATCAAGAATTAATTTATAATTAATTAAGTGATCAAAAGGAACTAATTAAATATGGACTCTAAGATATATGTGTGTGATGGGCCAAGTTCATTTAGGTTGGGCTAAGCTTTCATGGATAGTCCATGGAGTGTTTAACCCATGGATCATATGAAATGAAAGGTCATGGGTATTAGGGTTTAACCCTAATCTCCACACTATATAAAGATGTCCTTGATTGGTGAAATGGGCTAGTGTGTGTACATAAAAGGGCAAGGCCAATTTCACTAGAGAGAACCAAAGTATCCTTATTCTCAAGGTTATTCCAAGTGTTCATGGTGTTGTGTGAACCATTTGAGGTGTCACACTTGGGGCACTAGGCACTCAAGCTTCATGAAGACAAGTTACATAAAAAAAAAGGTATGTATTCTATCTATTTTATTACCCAAGTATATGATATTTGTATGCTAGTATAGGGTAATATCTTGGAAACTTCATATTTGCATGTATAATAGAGAAAACATAGATCCAAGGTATTTAGGGTTGTATGTGCACCATAGGATGTTGTAGTATACTAAAACCCAACATTTTTATATGGTGTCGGGTTTGAAGATTAATCTCTCCAAATCTAGTTTATTAGGGGTTGAGATGGCCTTTCCGGAAGTCATCTCCATGACATCTATTACTGGTTGTTCTCCGGCTGCTTTCCGTTTTCTTATCTTGGTGTTCCAGTGGGTGAATCTATGGTGCATGTCAAAGCTTGGGATGTGATTATAGATCTTCTTCTTGGAAGATGAAGCTTCTTTCCATTCGTGGCAGGTTAACTCTTATTAAATATGTTTGGGGAAGTTTAGGTATTTACTACTTTTCCCTATTCAGAGTTCTTGATGCTGTTTGTAAGTTGTTGGAGACTTGTAGAGCTCGTTTTTTTGCGGTATGGATGATAAGCATAGACATATACACTGGGTGAAGTGGCAGACTATTCTCAATTCGCCAGATAACGGTGGTTTAGACATTGGCAGCTTGGATGATTTTAACCTGACCTTACTTTATAAATGGAAGTGGAGGTTTGCTCTTGAAGGTGATACTTTATGGGTTCGGCTTATAAAGTTCTTATATGGTAAGGATGGTGGTTTTTTGGCTAGTCCCCGGAAAAATTTGGGTGGGGGCGTTTGGCATAAAATCATTGGATCTATTAATCAACTACATGAAAGGGGTGTAGTGGATAAGAATTTGATGCATATGGTGATTGGGGATGGCTCTACGACGGTTTAAACAATTGAGACTATGATTACGACATCCCTTTTCATAGTTCTGAAATTGTTTAGACACACATGCATGCTATCTAAGGAAAGGTGTATGATTTTGATAAAGTTTTATCAAAGCATCTCGTATCAGAAATCTGAACTTTGGTAAGAAAGTCAATAAAGTATTGATTTCTAGAAGTCCAGCTGATTTCTGAGTACATGTCAAAGCTAGTGGGAGCATAAGTGTTATGCTAATAATCATCATGTTAGTGGGAGCATGATAATTATTGTTAGTGTTGCAAGTTAGCAATGTTAATTATAGAAAACAAAAGTTTCAATTCGTGAGGCTGCGGGGATTGAAAAAGTTGTTTTGCTATAGTTAAGGGAGAGGATATACTTCATTTCAGTTCTAAAGGCTTAGATTGAGACCTTAATCATCCTTAGTCAAGAATATATATATGAATTTCATGTTGGATTGGTTCAACTTAAGGAAATTCTATATATTGCGTTCTCAAAATGACTAAGTTATTCAAACTATCCACAGTCGGTCATATGTTGGAAGTAGATATGAATCAAGACTGTCATGGGTTGGCTTGTAGAGGTCTAAGATGTTGGACAAAGCGGTGCTACAACACTCATGAGTGCTCATAAATTCTGAGTATTGGATTCAACCCACGCTCATTTGAATCACTTCATGGATTTTATCACGAGTGATCATGAGACGATAATATCTTATATTCTTAAAACCTAGAGATATGAGTTGTTACTATGAGTTGGTTATACATTGATTGCACGAAAACGCATTGGTAACTCGATGTTATAAAACGTGCCTTTGTGTATGATTCAACAAGTAGTAGAACAAGCCATATGAGTCGAAGTTTATCCATTCCTTTTACCTTCGGGATAAAAGCGATATCTGTGGGCCCCTCGATGATTTAGCGATGACACATGTGAGTGCTTGGCCAAGCCAGGACTGATTTGATTTGTTCAGTCAGTCAGTCATCATAAATCGGAAATCGGGAAACAACAAATGGACAGAGAGAATGATTGATAATCCATGTCTCAGTCCATATGATATCTAGAATGGAGGAATATATGATCCCTTATCTAATCGACAAGTCATTGACAAAGGTCAGAGTTCATCGGCAAGGTCAGAGTTCGATAAAAGCTTTTGAGAGCTACGATTGCCAGTTGGTTTTTGAAGTCATACTCAATAATAGTTTTAGACTTATCCAAGTGGGAGACTGTTGGATTAATGTCTAAGTCCATAACTATAATTGGTAAGACTTGACCCGACCCGACATGGTCCATTTGGGTTGCATGGCATCAGGACAATTAGATAGACAAGATGAGGAAAAAAGATACTAGTGATTTATATTAATATATTATAATTTCTAATATATTAATATATAATCATATTATTTAATTAGTATTGATCAAGAATTAATTTATAATTAATTAAGTGATCAAAAGGAACTAATTAAATATGGACTCTAAGATATATGTGTGTGATGGGCCAAGTTCATTTAGGTTGGGCTAAGCTTTCATTGATAGTCCATGGAGTGTTTAACCCATGGATCATATGAAATGAAAGGTCATGGGTATTAGGGTTTAACCCTAATGTCCACACTATATAAAGATGTCCTTGGTTGGTGAAATGGGCTAGTGTGTGTACATAAAAGGGCAAGGCCAATTTCACTAGAGAGAACCAAAGTATCCTTATTCTCAAGGTTATTCCAAGTGTTCATGGTGTTGTGTGAATCATTTGAGGTGTCACACTTGGGGCACTAGGCACTCAAGCTTAATGAAGACAAGTTACATAAAAAAAAAGGTATGTATTCTATCTATTTTATTACCCAAGTATATGATATTTGTATGCTAGTATAGGGTAATATCTTGGAAACTTCATATTTGCATGTATAATAGAGAAAACATAGATCCAAGGTATTTAGGGTTGTATGTGCACCATAGGATGTTGTAGTATACTAAAACCCAACATTTTTATATGGTGTCGGGTTTGAAGATTAATCTCTCCAAATCTAGTTTATTAGGGGTTGAGATGGCCTTTCCGGAAGTCATCTCCATGACATCTATTACTGGTTGTTCTCCGGCTGCTTTCCGTTTTCTTATCTTGGTGTTCCAGTGGGTGAATCTATGGTGCATGTCAAAGCTTGGGATGTGATTATAGATCTTCTTCTTGGAAGATGAAGCTTCTTTCCATTCGTGGCAGGTTAACTCTTATTAAATATGTTTGGGGAAGTTTAGGTATTTACTACTTTTCCCTATTCAGAGTTCTTGATGCTGTTTGTAAGTTGTTGGAGACTTGTAGAGCTCGTTTTTTTTGCGGTATGGATGATAAGCATAGACATATACACTGGGTGAAGTGGCAGACTATTCTCAATTCGCCAGATAACGGTGGTTTAGACATTGGCAGCTTGGATGATTTTAACCTGACCTTACTTTATAAATGGAAGTGGAGGTTTGCTCTTGAAGGTGATACTTTATGGGTTCGGCTTATAAAGTTCTTATATGGTAAGGATGGTGGTTTTTTGGCTAGTCCCCGGAAAAATTTGGGTGGGGGCGTTTGGCATAAAATCATTGGATCTATTAATCAACTACATGAAAGGGGTGTAGTGGATAAGAATTTGATGCATATGGTGATTGGGGATGGCTCTACGACGGTTTTTGGGAGGATGCTTGGTGTGGAGGAGTGATACTGAAAGACATTTTTCGTAGACTTTATGCTCTCTCTGATTCTCAGAATGCTCTAGTTATGGAGTTTTGGTCATCCTATGGTTGGGATTTTAGTTAGCGATGTCCTATTAGGGGAGGAATTGAAACTTTTAAATTTCAAAGTTTATTGAAATTGCTTAGTTCTTGGGAGTTGGGATCTCAACCTGATAAATGGAATTAAGAGTTAGATAACTCTGGAATTTTTTCGGTTAGTAGAAACTAGAAGATACATTGATAATTTTTGCCTTCTAGTGGGTGGTATGGTTACGAGATGGAATAGGTTCATGCCTATTAAGGTGAATGTTCTTATGCGACGTCTTATGTTAAGTAGTCTACCGTTAAGGTCTAATCTATTTGATAGAGGAGTGGACTTGGATTCGATTCTTTGTCCTGTTTGTCAAAATGCTTCAGGAAATATTTCTCATTTGTTTTACCAGTGTTCTCTAGCTCAAAAAATATGGCTTCGTGTAGCTCAGTGGACAGATTTACAAATAATGAATTTTGCTTCCTCGGTAGACATGGTGGAATGGATGGATTCTAGGCCTGTGAATATGATGGAAAGAGCTATCGTGGAGTTGGTGTGTATGTCGGTGATTTGGGTTCTTTGGACTTATAGAAATTCAGTTTTATTTAATTCCAATAAGTTTAGAAAGCAATACATTTTTTATAGTATTGTTGAACATTCTTTTAGGTGGTTTTGTTTTCGAAACTCTAAGGCTAGGATCTCTTGGACTGCTTGGATGATTAATTCAATCCTTCTTTAATTTTGTATGTTTGCTAGCTCCTAGCTAGCTTTGGTTTTAATGAATTTTGCTGCTGTTAAAAAAAACATACAAACATGGTCTGAAGGACCACCAATCCAAAAATGTTGTTGTTTGGACTAAATCCCGAAAAAATGTATACCACAAGGACCATGTAGTTTTGTCTATTTTATAACTTATTACTATTTGTTTTATTCGTTTTACAACTTATTACCATTAGAGCTAATAGTTTATTTGTTTTTTCTATTGACCACTCAATATTTATTGAATAATTAATATATACCAGTTAATTATTTCTACCAAGTACTTAATGACATTTTATTTATGAAATATAAATTTATAATGATTATAAAATATTTTCAATCTTTTTTATAACTATGACGTATTAATTTTTTTTATGTAATTTACGTTTATAAAATAAAAACAATGAATACTTTTATTTATATTATCATTTGTTTGTTGTATTCACCGTCTATAAAATATGACGTGTGTTTAAAAAATGATTAATTAAATGGATGAGATTTTCTAGAACATTTTAAACTTATAAATGATAAATTATATAAAAATAAAGAAAAAACTATTGGAAAATGTTAATGGTGGTTATCGAGGCCAACAAAATTAGTAACCCTAAATCTTTTGCACTAAAATAGTGTATAGTGGTAAAGGGGTCGAATCCGCGGATATTGGTTCAATTTTATAACTCTATGAAAATCTCTTTGTAAAAATACTTGTAAAATGACAACAAAAGTAAAAATGGGGGTTTTGGTCTTTTGAAATACTTGAAACAAACTAGAATTAAGCTAAATAGACAATTTCAACAAAAAACACAGTTTGATGTAAAATCAATAAGAGAAAGATGGTTGACTTAAGGTTTCCTCATTTGAACATTTGATTTACATAGCATTAGAATCCAATAGTGCAATGTTTGTTTTAAATCCTTAATTTGGCTATAGTAATCCAAGAAGCTTGAGATTACCTAGACTTTTCTTAGTTGTTAAAATGGTTAGAGAAGCTCATAACAATTTTCTTAGTCAAAGTCATAATTTCCATTAAGCATGTAATTAGTGAAAGTCAACTAGCATTAAGAACCAAAAAGTCACCAAATCCAAGAGGAGTCAAATGCTTTCACTTCCATGTTAGAGAAAATGTTTTTATGATTGTGTGAAGTAAAACCAACACAAAAACCATTTGTTGCTTGCTAATTTGAGGATCATTTACTTAATCAATAAGTTAGCCAACTAATCACCACAAGCACATTTAAACTCATGAATAAAAACATACAAGTAGTAATAAGATGTTAAAACTCAAAACATTCTCATAAAGATTCAAGAACAAGTTCATGGAGTCTTCAACATTCAACAAACATTCAAAGGATTTCACCAAAGTCAACCAAGATTAGTTTAGACTAGCATGGCTAAACTCAAGAAACTAAAACTAAAGTAAAATGTATCAAACATGTAGCAAGATTTAGAGATGAAAATATGATGTTCTTCAAGTGTTATTGGCCTTCAAAGTCTTCAAAATCTTCAGAGAAAGTGCTCCAAAACCGGATGTAAAGAAGTGTGGAAAAGTGGCACTCTAACCTTCCCCATATAGCTCAAAACAAGAATTCCCGGAAATGCCCCTGCAAGGCCTTGCACGACCCGGATGCTGTTACGCGGGTAACCTGCGTGCTGAATTAGGTTCTTTTGTGATTTGGGCTTCCAATGACTTAGCCCACTGGTCCAGAATGAATCCACTAAGCTTGTAGCCCAATTTGGCTTCCCCAAATCATCCATAACTCACGTACTCACCCGATCAATAATCTCCGCATGCTCGCAAATTCATAATTTTCTTCTAAATTCAAGGTCCATCTTCCTCAGGCTCCAAAGCCACTAGCCCACTCCATGCATCAACTCCACTAGTCATCAAGCCCATAATCCTTGTTGTCCTCCAAATCTAATTTCTTTCCATACGTCCCAAACATTCCCGCTCCGCTAGTCTCCTTAAAACCTGCAATAAAGCTCACGAAACTGGAAAGTATCCGAAATAGTCATAAAATAACAAAAAGGAAAATATGCATGAAAATTAACTAAAATATGAATTAAATATGTTAAAATAAATTATAAAAAGAAATAAATAAAATAAAACTATCAGTTAACCGTTGAATGTTTTATTTAATTATATGTTAAAGTTAATGAAATGATAATATGACAATAATTTTAAATGATAGCATATGTTAACCATTGAAAATAATTGACAATCGAACTTTTAATGTCTTTTAGAGCACTTCTTAAACATCGATGAGTGTCTATTTATTAGTGCAATATACAATATCACATTTTGCTCGGATAGATGTACACAATTTCGTGATTCTAGAATTGAGTAAATTACATAGATGGTCCCCGTGGTTCGAGGTAATTTACAAGTTTGATCCCTAACTTATTTTTTAACTCGGACCGTCCCTGTAGTTTGATTCTGTAGCGTCTTTGGTCCCTATCACACTTAGAATGACTATTTTACCCTTAATGATATATTTTATTTTGTTAAATCTTTTTTTTATTATTTCAATTATTTTTAAATAATGTAAACTATTAATATATTGTTGAAAATAGGACCCACCGGTCCACCCCACCTTAATCCTCTTCCTGTTCCCGACACCACATCCAGTCACCATCTCCGACCATAGATCCAGTTCCTGTCACCAACTCCGGTCATCATCTCGGGCTACAGATCCAGTACCACATAAATTACCCCAAACTAAACACAAATCCAACCATAATGTAAATTTCAACAACAAATATGGAATACATCTAAAATTTAACTTGTACCTCAAATCCAAAACCAAAATCGTTGATAGAAAAATCACAGATACAAAAATCCCAAATACAATCCAGGTGAATCGACACAAGAGAACATTTTATGCCATTGAGACTCAATAGATTGATCAGTAATTAAAAAAATTGTTACAGACAGATTTACGATTTAACGATTAAAGGACACTCACGATTCAATGCAACGTATCCAATCTTCTCCCTATGAGTTTGTCGTTTTGGTGGATCGGAGGGGTCTAACTTGAAGCTTTCAGTCGTTCCCCATCCTTCACCTTGAAACAATTCGACGTTGATTCAGTTTGACATTTCAACCTTAGATTAAACCTATGGTGAAGAAATCGAAATCCAGAAATCGTTGGTTGATTTGGTCGCAGGATGATGGGTCTCGCACAATAGGTTGCTTCTTCTTGTTGGCTCCGGTGACATGTACTTGAGGTGAGTTGTGGGTGTTGTTGGTTAATATGAGAAGGGCGACATATAATGGTTGGATGGTTTGCTGATTTAGGGTAAATGATGGAAGATGATCGGAAGGCGGAGTGAGCAACATACCTCCCCTGAACACAATCGCCAAACAACAGTGTGAAGGTTTTCTTCGTCGGCGGCGGCGATTTCAGTGGCACAGTAGAGGTGACGCCGGAGAGAAAGGAGAAGGAAGAAGGGGGAACTGATGTTGGTCCGGTGGTTTAGGTTTCCTTTTTATTCTTCAGAATATTAGAGAATATTAGAGAGTATGACCCACATCTAATAAACATATTCTTTTATAATTTTATTTAATAAGTTAATAAAACAAGACAATCAAAATAATACACAATGGTATATCGGTCATTTTAAGTCGACTAGAGACCAACAACGTAACAAAATCAAACTATAGGGACCGTCCGAGTTAAAAAAATAAGTTATGGACCAAACGCATAAATTATCCTGAACCACAGGGACCATCCGTGTAATTTACTCTCAGGAATTAAATCTCGTATCCTATTATTTGTTTGATTATTTCTATTACGTTCGTTTGGATTGTTTGACATTGTTATACTAGGGTTTGGCCGTTTGGGTAATTTTGGGTTGTGTGATTGGTCACATCTATATGAAGTGTTTTAAAAATTTAACAGTTATGCTTGTTTTGAGAGACCAAAAATGTAATAAAACTATGCTTTGGGTACCAATCAACCAATAAACCAAACAATATTGACTAAATCCATAACTTTTTACATGAAAGTTGTAAACTTTTAGTTGATTTTATACAAAAAATGTGTTTTAATTTGAAAAGAAGGATGGGATTGCAAGAATTAGAGTCGATAAGAAGGCGCCAATTCTGGTTTTCCTAGTCCACTCAATTTCATACTTACAATCTTCTTCCCCCATTCATATCATATGCAAACCATTGATTCACAGACATACACACTCAAACAATATGCAATCTCACCCACACACTTTCAGCTGTTCTACTTCTCATCTCACCAAACATTACCTCAACAATGGCGCTCCTCTCAAAACCCTAGCTTCTCTCAGGAAACCCCTTTCTGGTATGTCGCATATTTATCAAAAAAATTAATCGCATTCAAGCAAACCAGACACGCATTGTTCAAATTTTGTTAACTTTCAATTCATATCACAGGTACCGGAGTTATTATCCGACGGTTTCCTTCGGGTTTGAAGCAAATCAATCGACGAGGTGATTTTCTTCTATACTCTTAGAGTTTGTCTGTCAGACGAGTAATTTTTCGAATTCAAAATTCTCCCTGATTCTAATTTTTCTGTTTCTGAAGATTGTTCGATTATTGTTTATGCTGTTTGTATAATTTAAAAAGACGCCATTGTCTTCCTTCGAACCAGTATACCTGTATCACATTCACATCGTTAAATCGATTTGTTTGATTCACGACTCAAAATGTATCTTCCGATAGAAGCAATTGCGACATCATAGGGTGAAATGCTATTGAATATCAATATTTGTTCTCTGATGAAAATGTAGGTGCCATAAACTCAGCTACAGAACCACAGAATTCAAGCAACAGTGCAGAAAAAACAAGGTTTTTCATCAAACTTCTTGGCCACTCCCTCATTTTAGACATGAACTCAAGTTACAGTTATGTATTGTGGTTCCTTTTGTTGCAGAAAAGTTGTAGAACACATATGTTTACTAAAAGCAAAGGTGGATTTATCTGATAAAGATGAAAAGGACATGCTTGATTTTCTCTATACATGTCAATACCAAATGCGTGGCATTCTTGCAATTTCATTAGGTGAAATCTCTTGCATTTGATCTGCATCTTTTCCATTGATTCATGTCATATTGACATGTCCTTACTTTTTTTTTTTTTTCCTGTAGGGCGTATCTCTAATCAAAATCTTGAAAATTATACACATGCTGTGTTCATGCGATTTCAAAAGAGGGAAGATCTTGTAAAGTTCTATGAGAATCCATTCTACTTGGGAGTATTAAAGGATCATGTAACATCTTTCTGTCATGTATGCCCTAACATGTAAACACCAATACTCTTTCTATCTTTGTTTGATTTTGTTCTTAATCATTCGATTCATAAGTTTAATTTTGTAATATACTTTTACATTCACAGGAATTGACTTATGTTGATTATGAATCTCAAGTAGAAGATGATATTCTTCCCATCTTTCGAAAAGGAGAGGTAATAAAGTAATAAACTAATAAACTAATACTAAAAATTAAAAAACCAGTCCATGTATTTTTATTCCAATTAGGGTTCATGTAGTAACTGAAATTGCAGGAATTTAACTTTGGTGTGGAGTTCATACTTCTTATTGCATTTAAAGATAGCTCATTAATGGAGGCTGCAAATGATGCATTAACATCTTTTGAAAAATTACTGATGGAATTTCCTTCATTGATTGTTCAATCTACAAGAGGTATTGTGCATATAAGTATATAACATATTCCATTTTCATTTAAAGAAACTATTTCCACCTTTAAAAGTCAAATTTTGAGTTATTTTCATTTTTAGGGTTGAATTTTAATCATGGAAGTAAAGACTACACTCATGCTGTAGTGATACGTTTTCGATCATGTAAGCCTCTTTGTTGACTCTTTTCACAACTGACTTTTATTTATATATTTATTTATTTATTGTTTTTTTACAGCTGATGCATTTGACATTTTCATGGGGAGTTCGGAATATAGAGATGTAATTACTAATTAACATTGTATTCTTTTAACAGTTAACATAAAGTTTGCTAATTTTGATTATTTGTGTTATAAACTTAATAATAATATGAGCAGATTTGGAGTTCCAAATTTGAGGCTATAATTGAGAAGAAATTGTCCATCAGCTTTTCTGTAGATCCAGTTGGCAATGAGTTGATGTAGCAAGCTTCACTAATATTAGGCATGTTCCATTTTTTCCTTTTTTGGTTACATAAAGAATCTATTTATATACTTTAATATATTTTTCATTTTTTTTTTCTATGATTGATTGCAGAATTACTTAAGAAGGCATTCCTGTTCATGGATGTTCTGCTTTTCAAGGAAAAAAAAGTCTGTAGGTGATCTATTATTTTCTGCAGATGTTATCTTTTGTGATAATATATATATATATATATATATATATATATATATATATATATATATATATATATATATATATATTTGGAAAAATGTTTAATTTATTACTCTTTCCAAAAAGACATTAATTTAGAAAACCTGTCTGACAGTTTGATCATTCTACCTGGTAACCCGTAAAGTTGTTCCATACATTTACATTTTTCATTTTGTGTTGACTTTATTGTACAAGTTTTCGATTTCTTTTATATATTTTTGTATGTTGTTACTTAAATCAGTAAATGGCTTTCTTCTTTGTATTATCTATTTTTAATTGTTGTAACGATTTTTCTTCCTTGAGTTTGTTCAAAGTTATATTTCCAATAGTTTCTTGTAATTTTAGTGATTATAGGTGTACAACACATAAAAATAGGCACCAAAATTGCGAGAAAAAACTAAAATGTTTGGACAAAGTTAAATACCAAAAAAATGATTTGCTCTTAAGTTTATATATATAGTATGATATTAAGTAATGTAATTAGACGTGATAAGGTTACACATAGTCTAAAGTGTAAACCATAGTTAACTACTAGTCATTGGTTATTGGTGTGGCACTGTGGCCTAATTTTCCTTGGTCAACTGACAAATAAAAATATCAACAATTTATATGCAAAAACAGATGTCGCAATTTTTAGGGGATAATTGAGTAGATAAACTTGAGGATCTAAGGGTGCTTACGTTAATGGCGTGTTGTGTATAGATGTGTAGCCTCATGGTGCGCAAATACCCAACTTTTTGAAAAACAGAACATTATTATTTGAATCATTCTGTAGACGAATTTCTTGACCTACCAATCTTTATCGTTTTTCAGAAAAATAACTCAATAATTCATCATTTTTATGTTTGAGATTGTATATTGGCATATTGATTAAACTAACTTTTATATACCAGATGTTTGATAAAAATAACTATGTTGTTGTTGTTGTTATTTTGTGTCTGTTTTGCAAAAATAACAACTTTGTCCTGTGTGAGTTATTTTGGATTTGTTCTTGACATTCCGGACCAACCAAAAAGATATAATGTATACTTTTTCTCATTTGCATATTTTTTTTTTCAAAAAGTTTAATCCATTTATGTCTGAAATGTTCATTTTGAAATATCTATCAACGTATATTTTTTCTCATTTGCATATTTTTTTCATCACCGTTTTCAATCAAATGATTGATTTTAAGCCTTTGTATCGTATATATTTTTCTCATTTGTTATGTTTCTTTAACTTTTTGTTAGATATTAGTAATAAACGAAATATTTTTTTCAAAATTCTGGAAGTGTTTATGGGATTTCAAACTTGATGTTAAAATTTCAAAGTTTTTTTCCCATGAAATATGAAAATCCAAACAAAAATGTAATAACCCAAACTAATTGTCGATTTTGGACTCAATTGGTCCAAAATCCTATTTTTCTATGTAGACTAGGTCCTTAAATGTTCAAAAATCATGTCAAAAGCATCATTATTAACAAAGTGAAGGGCTAAGCTGGTTGCATGAATGATGTAACAATTTGATTGACATTGTGGTAAGTACGATTGCTTTGGTGGGAGTAATAAGAGGAATGCGACAATTTTCTTATGTCCAATTTAGTGCGAGTACTAATCTAGGATTTCAGTTCAGGGCAATGTTCTAAATAATGTAAGACATGACTTGACGGTAATGTCAAGTCTCAAGCTTTTTCAAACCTTGATGAGCCACCTCGTTTGTAATGTGTGACTTAAGGCGACAATTTTGTATATAAGTAATATATCTTTATATGTATTTTCAACTATTATTCACTTTTATACACATATATGACTTAACGCGGCGTTTTGGGTAAAGCTTAGCAGCAGATACAAGCTTTGAAACCATGACGAGTTTTTTAGAATCTTGGTTCAGGGTATCAAAGACGATGAGAATGTGTTTTTTAGGGTTTTACTTTTTTTTTTTTTTTTTTTTTTTTTTTTTTTTTTTTGAGAATGGGGAGGCAAAACCCATGGTGGAACTTACGTGGGCAATACTTTGCCACAGAAGTCCCACCAGATTTTGTTTACCCGTAAAATTGGAACCAAAAAATAGGTTCTTACCTTTTGTTTTTTTAACATGTAACTTATATGTTCAAGGACCTGATTATGCAAAATGGGGACCAATCGAGACAAAACGGACAATTCGTTTGGCTCCTATGACATTAAAAATACCTCGAAATAAGCAATCCCAAACACCCCTAAACCCAAACCATGATATTTGTTTTCCCAAACACCCCTAAACCTAAACCATGTTTGTTTTTGTTAGGTTGCTTAAAAGCTAGATGTCTTGTTCAATCTATGTGGCCATTTCATGTCACAAAACTTCCTTCTTGGAGTCTTGTATTGTATCATCGCACTATTTGAAAACAGAAAATATGTATAATTTGTTTATTAAATATCATTTCTTTATCATACTTGATGCTACAACTCTTCATCAAGTGTCTTGTTTTTTTGTATCTTGGATTCCTTTGTATAAAACCTTGTCCCCACTTAACATACAAATTAATAATGCACATATCAACTATAAAAATATATACATTAAGATCAAAGTCTTAACAGATTATATATTATATTAACCTCAATTACACAACAGGACTTTTGACTTTGACTTCTGATCATTGGTCGTATTAGGCTATTTTTCAATGTACTTCATAGGAAATGCATTAAACACTTGTACTCATAAGTCATAAGGATTACTTTGGAATTTGTATTATATTCCGGCTAATATCCGGGTAATAGTAATTTACATTTCTGACTGAAAAGCAGGAGTTGAAAGAGTAGCAAGAACCCTAATATACAATCTAAAGAACTGCAAAAATTCGTATAAACTGTTTACAAAATCATCAATGATGAAACTATTAATCAGTTGTGAAGAGGGTTTGGGCCACCGGGAGTTTCCCTTTTTGAAACACCGGTAATCGGGTCGGTGTTGTAATTCCTGGATTCTTTAGGAGCTGCTGCTGCTGTTGTATGCCATGGATGCTTGGAATAGGAATGGTGTTTTGGTTGGAATCTTTGATTGAAACCTTCGATTGTAATTCTGTGGATGTTGCGGGAATTGGAAACAGGGGCAACTACGAGGATGAATACCGTGATCGCCAGAATTCGGATTCCGGCGTGTTGTATTCCCATGAAGACGGTAATGGAGTGATCAAGAAACAGAGCACGGAACGGGATTGATTAGTTGTGTTTGTAGATACTAATGAGAAATGGAGTGGTGAGGGCTTTTAAGATGGGTTGATAAGAGTGAGTTTTTTTGAAAAGACAAGAATGCCCTTTTGTCTTTCCTGTGTTATTATTCATTACCGAAAATACCAAATGTGAAGTTTGAACAAGGGACGTTGTGGTGGTAGAATGAAGTGGGAGTTGAAGGGTAAGATGGTAATTTCGTATTGTTATAGTTGACTTTGGTGATTGATTTAATAATAACTTTTGACTAGTTGAGTTTGATTTTGATGGGTACTGTATTTGAAAAACTAGCACTGAAATGCACAACAGTAGGTTGGGAGCCCAATTTGTATTGGGTAATCCAATACTTCATACTTAAGTATAGAGACGTTTATTTATATATTTTAATTTTAATTACAAAATGATAATTTAACTTATTCAAAATTTCTTAAAAACAATTATAGTTTGGAATTATTTTTGGTTTAACTATCAAAGACTTTTTTTTTGGTTTAACCATCAATGATTTTTTTTTTCCAAAAAATAAATAAACCACTTTGTGTTTTCCTTGAAAATGATTTGCAAAAAGTGGAAGGAAGATTATTTTTTTTTGGTTGTAGTCGTTTTTATTAAAAAAGAGAAATTCTAAACTATAACGATTAAATAAAAAAAAAAGCCCTTATTTTGTTTTTAAATGGAACAAATTTGAAACTATAATGATTTTATAGAATCAAGGTTTTATGTAGTGTTTTTTTAATAAAAAAAATATTAAAGTCTCAATAGTTAAATAAATAAAAAATTATTCCGTGATCGAACAAAAAAGAAAAAAAAAATCTAAACTACTATCTATAGTTTTTATAAAACTTGGCATTTTACTTATATAAATTTACCCTAAAACGATTTGTGTCACCTAGGGTTAAACTATATACTTGCTTTCTAAAGAAATAAGTTATAAACGTTTTTTCTTTTTAATATCATTTAACATTTGTTATCTAACGTATCAGTTAGTTTTTATCAAATATTAATATTGTCCTTTCAAAAACTGAATAGTGTCACATTTTAACATGGAGAGATAAATCACAATCTCTCCAAATAAAAAAAGTGATGCCAGAGTAAACCTGAGATGGACCTTATTACGAATTCTTACATCCTTGCCTAAACAATCATATGTGCAATCTCGATGCTATTTAAGGTTCTAAAACTCGCATGAACACAAGAATCCTCCTATCCTAGACAACTCCTAAAATAACCATGTACATGACAAGTATTTACAATAATGCCATTGACAGTCAAGGAGAAAGCATCAACTCCGCCCAAGCGAATGAACATGCCTTCATCTCTGAAGAAGATGACGTGTCAATTTTATCATCCAACATGGCGCACAAATCTTTCATTGATATATGATCTCGTGGCCTTAAATGAATACATAAAGAAACCACTTCACATATCACTTTCAAATCTTCATTTTTAAAATATTTCAATGAAGGATCCACAACCGAACCCATCTCCTCTTGCTTTTCAATATAATCTTTCGCCTGTTATTAAACACCTCAAAAGTTTAATCATTTCATAAATTCAAAAACTATAAAAAAAATTCTTGTAAAGCTATAAACAAATTCTTACCCAATCTACCAAGCAACCTTTATCCTTGCAAAACGAAGGGCGTCCACTGACAATTTCCAAAAGTAGAACGCCAAAAGCGTAAATATTCCCTTGAATATCCAAATGTCGATCTTCAAATGAACTCGGGAGAACACATATATCACCTTCATGGCTAATCGATCTAGAGTTGTTTTCTGATCTTGTTACAATTGTTTTCCAGCTTTCAAAATCAACAAGCTACAAAATGTATAAAAAAAAATCATTAATCATTGTATCCTTCTTAGAGTTTGTGATTAACTATGTCTTTTAAATACCTTTGGTGAAAAATCTTCTGTGAGATAAACTGCATTAGAGTTCAACTCAGATATAGTAAATGGTGGCTCGATTTCTGTATGAAGATATTTTAAACCTTTCGCGACGCCTATGATGATCTTCATTCTTCGCGACCAACTTAAATTGCATCCTTCTTCATCTGCCATTTTTCAAAACCACCATTAAAAAAATAAAAATTACATGATTCTCAACATATATATAATAAAAGACTTACAATGAAGATGCTCATATAATGTCCCATTTGATGCATATTCAAACACCAACATTCTTGTAAACGGATTACTATCTATACAATACCCAAGCAATTTCCCAGTGTTTTCATGGTTTAATCTTGCCAAATCCGCAACCTAATGAACATAAGAATTCAAGATTAAAAAGGGTTCGTTAGGGTTCATAATGATAATAATGAATCATAATGAAAGATTTTATTTTTTTGACTTGTTAATTGGTATTGACCTCTTTTTGATAATAGAGCTCAATGTAGCCAGTCCAGTGTTCTTCTTTAATACAAAGAGATATAACAGCAATTTCTGGGCCCCCTTTTATAATTCCTTTGTAAACCAAACTATCAGATGATGACCCGATAATGTTGCTGAAATCTTCACATGCGATCTCGAGTTCTTGTCGATTATATCTTGTAACACCTTTTAACATATTGGAATCGATATGAATTGACATATCGTGTTTGTTGTTTGTGGATCTCTTTAATAGATTTAAAACTGAAGGTTTGCTTTTGCATCTTAAAACGAATGTGAGAAGAGCGATTAGAAAGAGCGAGGTGATTGAAACTCCAGTCATGACTTCCACCACTAAAAGCCAAACGGGTGGTTTTGAATGATGAATCTTGTAGTTATCTTGTTCGGTTGGATGTAATCTTGATTTTCCGGCGATCTGGGCTGTTTCCGGTTGAGTGCCGCCTGTATTTAGAAAACGGGACACCTGAATTTTACAAGACTCTTTTTGAGTTTGATTACCAGAAAGATGCGAACAATGAACATACCACATTTTTTATGGGTGCGTTGTTTGGTGTTGTTGGAATTCATACAGTTTCCCCGAAAGTTATTCCTGCAAAAATTCATGTTCATGATAACGAGGTGTAACTTGAGTTTTTTTTAGGAAAAGAGGAAGAAAATTTTACCTTGGAAGACGCTCTAAGCATTTGGGTATGATTCCAATGAAGAAATTGTAGGAGAAATCTGCGACTTTTAATGAAGATGAATTACAAAAACCTGGAATTGTCTCATAAAGTTTATTTCTATCCAATCGAAGCTCTTGAAGGTTTTGAAGATTTTGAAGCTCCAATGGCAATTTCCCAGTGAGTCCATTCGATTGTAGGTTTCTGAAATGAATTAGTTTTCAAAAGTAAACACAACATGTTTATTATTTGAAAACTGAAACAGCCAAACCCTAAAATTATGACTTACATTTGAACGATGCTGACTAAATTTCTAATTTCGGAAGGAATTGGACCAGAAAGCTGGTTTTTCCCCAAATCCAAGACTCTGAGGAACTTCAATGATCCAATTGACATGGGTATCGGACCAATGAGTTTGTTTTCGTGTAAAATCCTACATGAATTACAATTTCTCGATGAGTCTTGGGTTATTTGAATGTGAAATAAGGTGCTGAGAGAAAGCATACAGTTCTTGTAAAGCGGAGAGCTGAAAGAGTTCTTCAGCGATGAATCCCTTTATCGAAGAACCAGAAATGTTACTGTAAATTGAAAATTTAGAACCCCAATTAGCTTCAATTACAACAAGAAGTGTTCGAAAAAAATGTCTTACAGTTTTGTAATTTGATTTCCAGAACATGTAACACCGAACCAGTTACAAGGATCTGAATCAAGGCTATTCCAGCTTGATAAAGCCAAAAACGGGTCTTCAAAGATAGATTCTTTGAACGAATTTAAAGCATGAACTGCAAGAATCAAGAACTGGGTTAAACAAATTGAGTGTTTTTTGTTAACGATAAAAATCAAAATTAAAACTGCAAACCTTCAATTGGTTGAACGGCGTCATAAGAGGGTAGAAAGAACCCTAAAGTAACACACAACAGTTGAAATTGAATCAATTGCTTCATGTTCGCTATTTTTTTAGTCTCTTTCTCTGTAGAACATTAAGAACTCATCAAAGTAGGAGTCTAGATGAAATTACAGAAACACCCATGGAATAAAGAGAGAAGAATCTTTTTACAAAGCAAAATCAAGAACACTAGGACAAAGGGTAAAGGGTAAAGGGTTCAAACCAAAGAATCTTTTGACAACAACCCAAGAAACGAAATCAATGAAAACATTAACTGAAAAGTTTAAAGCAGCGCCGCTTAGAAGAAAACTTGGATTCGAAGAGAAGTTTAGGTGGCAGAACTGCAGGAGACTTAAAGATTCTTTCTCCCTTTTCGGATAATGGTATTTGTGAAGACTGAAGAGGGAATGTTTTGTTACAGTTACTGATTGATGGGGAATTTATGGTTTAAATTCGTTTTTTTCTTTCTGGCGAATTTCCCCCAAAAGCGTGAAGAGAATCAAGTGGGAGTGTGGAGTGGAGTGAAGTGGCGTTGGGACTTGGGTTTTTGAGTTTGGCAGATCACTTGCTAATCATTGTAGAAGATGGATGAATGGTAAATTGACACTGAATCAGGAGTCCGCTCTGAAACTATGATATCAAATTTAAAAAGGCTTAATCCCAAAAATGTCGAAAAAAATTAGGTCATAGGATATTCACAATTTTTTGGTTTATCATATGATTTTAATTTATGAGAAGCATGTCCATATTCTAAAAAATCGATGCGACTTATCTTTGTGGTTTCGACAAGTTTCATGCATGATTTCTTAGACTATTAAACAAACTATTTTTTTTTTAATCTCTTTTTTTAATGTTATTTTCGAATTTTTTTAAGTTTAGAGAACCATTTCTATAAGAAGTTGAAAATGGAACAAAAAGTCATAAAAGACCACATCGATCACCCTTTCGTCGGTTCATCCTCGGGCATGCTCTTTCCAACTCCCGTCTCCACCGTTATCCACCATCTTCTTCCAATCGACAAGTCCGACACTCATCGTTGGCGACTCTCTATCTCTGTCATGTCATAAGTTATATTATTCAACTTAGATTTGTTTTTTTCAACATGTTTATTATTTTAATAATATTTGAATAATATTATATTGGAGTATATCTTACATAATTTCAAATAAATTTCAAAACCATTTGGTAAATTTTATATAAATATTTTTTATGTTATATTATATATAACCAAATATTAATAAATTATAAAGTTAATCATTAAAAGTACCAAATTTATTGAAGTTAACCGGAAAATAATCACCGTCTTTAAAATTTTAATAAAAATGAACATGTTGTTAGCTAAATTAACAAATTTATTTATTGTTATTTAGCAAATATTATGTTTAATTATTTTTATATAAACATCTTTAAAAATCATATCATCACAATGATTTTTATAGTTGATTTGAATATGATTAAACTAAATAAATTTTTTATTTAGATTTATTTTTAATTATTGTATAGTTAATTTCAGTTTATTGTAGCAGTCTGCAAATGTTAAAAAATAAACAAAATTCTTATTATAGGTTGCAGCCGTTTGATCCACTTCTTCTACAGCAGAGCGTTGCAGATTCGGTCCGCAGATTTCAGCCGTTTTCGCTTCGAAAAAACAAACAACACATTGTTTTACATATTTTTATAAATGTTATTGAGCATAAGAACTTGATTTGTTTCCGTCAAATCGTTCGAAATAAATTACTAAACAACATATTAAAAAAAAACATATTTTAACATTAGATAAACTACTAAACATTTTTACTAAAAAAAGTTTTAAGCAAGCAATCTCAAACACCTCCTCAGGCCTTAGTTATATATTGAACACTTGATCTCGAACCAAATCTTAGTATTTTTCTAAAATAAATAAAAAGCATTAAGTTTGAATATTATCATTTAAATTCGTATCCTGTATTATTAAAGTGAAGTACTGAACAAAAGTATTACCTTCTAAATAATGTTACATTATAATGAGGTCCTTCATGTCATACTTAATGCACCCTCACCAGTCACCCTCGCCCATGTTTTCGCTTTGGAGGTTGTTATCTTGATATTAAATCCCTTCGGGTCACTCTCTCGTCTTTATTGCTTTGGGTTCATCGATATTTAGATCTTTTTTAAGATAGAAATAAATACTACATTATCTTTTTGATAATGGCCTTTTTGTCTTTTAAATTTTTATTTCCATTTTATCTGAAAAAAAAAATGAAGATAATAATTTGTTACTATGACTTTATTTGTTATCTACTCATTTTACCAATTTATTTACAAAGTATACTAGTATATTTGTAAGTCTAGGCTCAAGTAAATTTATGGTTTTGTGAATAGCATATAACAAACACATTTTAATAAACGTGTAAACAATATGTAAAAGGAATGTGGAGATTAACGTTCAATGAATTAGTAACTAATTGTTTTAAAAGAAACATTGGAAATTTAAAGCTTCAATTGTCGCATACATACAAATTACAATCATACACCAACACCACCATCATCCAACAAGGAAGTCGGAAACAAATTAAAAGATTTCGAACTGGGTTTTGGTTGTGGTGGGCTACCAATTGGACTTGGGAGTGTGGAAAGCAAAAGATAGTAATGAGTATCTGGGCCAAAGCCTACTAGTCTGATGGGTGGGCCGGGTGGGGTGATCTGGCCATGACCATGTTGGGGTGAACTATTGTTAGATATAAAATCCGATTTAGAGGTGTACAAAGACGGAAAGACCTAATTTTATTGGAACCGAATGTTTAATTTGATGCGGATAAAATCGGTTATAAAGGAATCAGATCAGATAAATGAATAATCCAGTCCGGATTTAACCTGACTTTTGGTGGAAAAGTATCCGGTTTTTAATATCGGATATCCTATTACTGACTATGAAAGAATGATTTTTGTCACACTGGAGTAGGTTTAAACCTGTTTTTAGGATAAAAAAAATATTAAAATAGGATAATCGGTTTCGGATCATATCTGAAACCGGTTTAAAAACAAGATCAAGATCCGTAATATATTTTTTTTTCTAAAATATAAAAGACACAACACTTACTTAGTTACTTAACTCCAACCAAGTATCTATTTTGTTTATTATATTCTATATTCGATTACAATACACAGAAAAAGAAAAACTACTACAACAAATAAAAATATTAGTCATTGTTGCCATTTAGAAGTCTCTGTTGTTTAAGTCTTCTGGTCCACGTCATACAAATGGATATTCAGCCAAAAAATTGGTTTCAAATCTTCATAGAAGCTTTCACGATGATTAAATCTCATTCAATGACGATTAGATATAGAAGTTAGATTTGTGTTCTCTCCGTCACACCGAAATAACAAGATCATTCAAGTTTTCAACGGATTAGTATGTTAACTATTGAAAACAAAATATCTAGATTTAAGCAAGGTTCTAAATAACATTATGCGTGAGTTGACGACAATTTCAAGCCTCAAGCTTTTACGAACCATAACAAACCACTTCGTTTATAAGGTGTGACTTAAGGTGATAATTTTTGAATATATATATATATATATATATATATATATATATATATATATATATATATATATATATATATAACTTAAGGTTGCATTTTGTTGAAGCGTAACGTAAAGTAAAAACCTTGGAGTTATGACACGTCATGATGAACTTTTTAGAAACTTGGATTTAAGTATGTATTGTATTTTCCTTAATTAATGTTAACTACGATACTTGGATTTAAGTATGTATTGCAACCTTAAGTACAACTCTTAGAGCCATGACACGCCAAGTATTGTATTTTTCTTATTTATTTTTATATAAATATATAACTTCAGGTTGCATTTTGTTAAAGCGTAACGTCAAGTACAAGTCTTGGAGTTATGACACGTCATGATGAACTTTTTAGAAACTTGGATTTAAGTATGTATTGTATTTTCCTTAATTAATGTTAACTAGGAAAGTGGTCAATGCTTCACATGAGTCAAGATGCTTATTTTTTTAATTGGTCAAAATTTTTTTGTGTAGAAGTCCAAACAGATATAACATCCATATGCTAGACCTATTCAATTAATCCACATCAAGATTGTAAGAAAAAGCAACCTACTTTCATATATCATGAATGTTGAAAGCTGCCATCTAAAATAGGAACAAATGTTTCTTTGTCAAATACTTTTTAAGCAACATTTGACTCCAAAATGTATAACTGTAAAACGGTTCAGAAATGTTACAACACCTTCACCACCCTTAGATTGTTAAGTGTATATATATATATATATATATATATATATATATATATATATATATATATATATATATATATATATATATATATATATATATATATATATAATTTCACTAGTTTTTTAGACTTCCAAAAGTTGGTACTTCCAAAGAGGAACTTCTTCACCTTTTTCTGCAACCTCCTTGCTCTTTCAAATTCTCTGAAACCTACAAATGAACCAAATCAAAGGAGGTTGGTGTAATATGGTACACACTCTGTATTCTAAATCACAAAAACACATAAACTAACCCTAATTTCTTCAAACGCTAACCAACAAAATATTTGGTTCAAAGATGATGTGGTATATATATGAAAAAAAAAAATCAGGCATTCTGAAGACAAATAAGTCAACATCTACACTCTGAAGCATTATCCAAATGTTTAATTAGATTAACCTACATTGATAACAGACACCAAAAGGAGACTCAAAGAAAACTGTAGATAGATCGTACCTCAGAAACCGCAAAATCAAGTCGATAATAATTTTAATACCATAACAGACTTTGTACCTGAAATAAGTTAAGCCCAATCATTGCAAAAGGCAAACCTAGAAGTCGTCAAAATAGTTCTTCAAGCTTCTAGAATCTGTCCCTATACACATCTAAATAAAACCTTCATCCAGACTGAAGGCGTACAACGTACAACAAAGAAAAAAAAACAATAGAAAGGTTAATCTCAACATTATTATTACAAACAGAAGAACTTCCAAATTAAAAAAAAAAACATTTCAATCGAATATGTTAATGTTTTGCAGCCTCCTAATAAGTTCAATCGCTAGTTTTGTTACATACCTTAAGCAGTGAGAAAAGAAATGAAAAAAACATATGATTTTTTTAAAAAACAAATACATTATGTCGAAAAATGAAGCCTAATTTGGGTATAGTTGTGGTTATATCGTTTGTTTGTTGGGTTAACCGGTTAAAGTGTTGTGATATAATTAATTTGGTTATCATGAATATATAAACAGACAGGTCTTAAATCCAATCTTCATAAAAAGCACACAAAATATTCTACCTGAGAGAGGAAGTCATTTTTATAATGCTACCTCATCAAAGAATTCCAAGTGCTGATATTTGGTGTAACCCTTTCTTATTGTATTTGATCAAACACTTGCAATGCATCTCCTAGTTCACAAGATTTCCCAGAGGTGTCATTGATACCATCACACATGTTTTTGTCAAGGAAGACTCCATTTTCCTTACTTATGCTATGAGATTTATAGCTTTCTTTCACATTCCATTGTTCATGCAAAGTTCAATAATCAAATGTAAAGTTCAATTTCATTTTTTTTTCATTCATATATTTCATCAAACACATCATATGCATCTAAATTTATATTTTCTTTTTTCGAAAAAGCAATTTTAATTAAACAAACTTAAATGGTGTTTAGAAATTGTCTTTAATTTTCTTGGTTACAGAACTGAAAATTAATGAAGAAATCCATGTAAATACTTTGCTATTTCTTACATATAAACCGTATCGTAATCCTCATCCAAAATCAGTTGGGCCCATTAGGACATGTTATATGATCTTCTCATATATACGTGGAAGGACTTGGAATAAATAAGCACAAAACATGCTAAATATTACTTGACCTAAGCAATATTAATAACCATTAGACACACAAATGAGGATGTAGGTATTAATACCAGAAAAATACTAAATCAACAAAGATCCAAAGTCACGATGGATTTTTTAACGCCTTTTGACACCAACAAATTGGATAGCTTATCATACGTAAAGTTAAATAATATACAAAGAAAATTATGAATAAATGAAAAGTTTGGTTCTTACATTATAATGTTTTTATCCGGTTTTGTCCAAGTGCAAAATGGTCATTTCAAAAAAAAATTTAGATCAAAAGCATATGAGATTTAAATATTTGACCCAATCTTTTTCTTGAATAATACATGGCATTCAATATTATAAGTTAAAGTGCAATGCTGTAAATGAAATAAATGAAATTAGGATGTTGTATTTTATGGATTTTTCAAAGTAAAATCTACTTTAAGAAAAGGAGTTTTTTTTGACACTTGTCACATTCTCATTTAATTTGTCAAATGTCATTTTGTGGTTATTTGAATTAATTTTTTTTCTACATGTCATTTGATAAGTTTTTCTATTTTTTTAAATTCCACATAATATTTTAATGTAATAATTGAAATAAATGTAGTAATAAATGGATATCAATGTATTAATGAACTTACCTTTAAATTTCAAAATTCTCAAAATTAAACCTCATTAGTTTTTTTGTTTATTTATTTAAATTATTTGTTTAAATTTAAAACATAAAAAACATTTCTATTATAATAACTCATTATTTTTCTTATTTTCTTATAAATTCAACGTTCTTAAATATTTAGACATTTATATATTTTTTTTAAAAATTAACTCATGTAAATAGGGGTGACAATTGTTGACACAACACGACAAAAATACACGACATGAAACGAAATTGGGACGAAACTGAAATTTGAATTCGTGTTCGTGTCGTGTTCGTGTTAAATGTAAAAAACACGATGTCGTGTCGTTTTGTGTTTGTGTTTAAAATTCGACATGAAATTGACACGATTTAACATTTATTTTTCGTGTTATGTATGATTTAATATTAATTAAACAAACTATTTTTTTATTATGTTATCTTTGTCGTGTCGTGTCGTGTTTGTCGTTTTTTAATCGGTTCGTTTTCGTGTTAGTTAAAGAAAACACGACATCGTGTCGTGTCGTGTTCGTGTTACATAAAACATTGTCGTGTCGTGTCGTGTCAGACAAAAACACGACACGATGGCCCGATTTGCCACCCCTACATGTAATACATGAGTCTCACAACTAGTGACAAATATACCTCCACAAAGGGCGTAGTAGCCTCTTGAACCGATTGTTTCCTTATTTACTTGTAAAATGCTGGTCCTATTTACCCCCTTGTAAAATTCCAACCATAGAAAACTTGTAATGATTACATGACGCCCAATAGTATAAGTGAAAGTACATTGCTATGAAGGAAATAAACCAATGTATGATGCTGTATTTTATTGATTTTCAAAGTAAAATGGAAAGTATACCTTGACAAATAGCACAACAACCTCTTCAAATGAATTTTTTTTCATTATTTTTTTTTCTAATTTACTGGTCTCATTTACCCCCCTATAAAATAATTCAAACATAAATAAAGTAAATGAAGTAAAGTGCTATTTCTTTCTTTTAATCCAAAGTAAGTGATTGGAGTTAAACTTGGTTGGATTGATAGGCGATACATTGTTCATTAAATACGTCAATTATACCCGAATAGAGCTAGTCTCAAAATTCGTCCAAATTTAGTAAACCTAAATGCTTATGCTTTCACTTTCACATGTAGATAAAACCACGTAGTTGTTGCAGCATGCAACTGAATTCCAGAGTAGACAAAACCTGTAATTATGAATGGTGAAGCTCAGTTTAATAAGGAAGAGATATAATTAGAATAATAGAATAACACTTGGCTGACAGTTGTTACTCTAACAATTGAAGTTTGGAGTCGTTATCAAAATCACACCCAATATTTACTTTTTATCATGTACGCCTTGTTCCCAAGTTTCTTTTTTTTTTTTTTTTTTTTTTGTAAATTCAATAAAGGAAAAAGAAGGAAAATATTGACAGAAAGAAAGGGAGGGGAAGGATAATTTTCTTTATCCCGTGTTTCCGAGTTCGAAGGAAATGAAACGAAAATTTGAAGTTTTTGTGTTCCGTAGTTAGGAGGGAAAAAAATAAACTTAAAGATTTTCCTTTTCCTCACTTTCTTCTCAAATCCACCCAATTTGGGAGGAAAATTTGGAAGGAAAATATGACTTCAAAATCATTTCATTCCCCTCACTTTCCTTCAATTAATGAAACTCGGGAATATGATTTTCCTTCGACATCCCTTACTTTTTCTCCATTTCCATCCATATCCCTCCTTAAGTATACTAGGGAACAAGGTGGTAGAAAAAGGAGGCGAGGTTGTGTAATTGACTTATGTATGAACATTAGCTGGAATCCACAAGATAGTACTAGTAGATAAAACCACCAATTAGAATAAATAAAAAAAACTGTTCATTTCATTCCAGTAAGGTATTTTAGTTTCATGGAAGTGCTTAAGTGCTCTGCATCGATTCTTTATATTATTGTTGACAGGTGAGTGAAAAACCATCGGATCAATCTCAACACTTAAAACCCCTTCAACTTTCAATCATGACCGTAATAACTCTGTATTTATGGTTAATTGGAGGTTCCCAACCGTTCTCAGCTCCTCCGCATGATTCCTTCTTTTTCTCCCCCACGTTCACAGTCGGTTTATCCACGTTCCTCAATCGGTTTCCCCCTACATGTTTCTCTTTCTCTCTTATATAGCACTTGTAAGGAGCCTACATGATGTTTGAGGGGTGATGTTAGAGGCTAAACCAATCGACATTCAACCTAAATCAAAACCCAATTAAGCATGTGATTTTCTCAATCATCGTATCAAGCAAGTAAAAAAAACCTTACTCTCGTAATTTTCTGATTCAATCATGTGCACGTTTCTGATTCTGATTTGCAAATTTTGAGTTCACGCCTAAAACAGTTCACTCTTCAATTCTTCACGCAATCACGTCAAATTCTAATCTGGTTCAAGCTTCAAAAAATCACACGTTTATTCTGATTTCTGAGTTCGAGCACAAACTTCTAAGTTCAAGAACCGAACATCTGATTGTCTGAACTCTGAAGCAAATAAGAAACTCTCAATCTGATTTTTTATTTGATATCTTAATCAACATGATGATATTCTAATATTCTGATCTTATTTTGAGTTATGTACTTATTTTTGACTGCTTTCTGAGTTGAGTTTTGTTTGTATATTGCATTCAGCTCTTCCAAGCGGGATTCAACCTCCTTACATTTCTAATCGACATCGATAAAAAGAGAGCTTCCATCTGCACTATTTTTTGTATTCGTTCAGTCCGAGAATACTAAATCCATGCTTCGTATTTCACTTGTAAGTAGAAAAAGTTTGGTTTCCTTCTTTTTGTTTCTATTTGGTTGTTCATGCACATGAATTGATGTTTGGAATTGAACTTATTTGAATTGATTTCGTATCATATGTAACTTGTAAGTTCCTAAATTAACCTGATCCTTTGAACTCCGAATTAAAAGTTAAATTTAGTAGAGGAAGAACACAATATTTGGAATTAAACTGATTCTTATGCTTTCTGCATTAGGAAGGGCAATGAAGGAAATAGATAAAGTTGGGATTTTGCGATGTGTATGGAAACAAGGGCAATCAAATGTTGGTTTAGAAGTTTTAACTGCTAATGTATCTGAAAAAGATAATATCATGATTCCTCAAATGGAAGGGTGAGTTCTCCTGTATTGACATTTTTGTTGGATAACAGGTAGACTCATTTTACTTTAATTTCTTTCCTTTCCTGAAGATACTCGACAATTTCAGTTAACAACCTTCCAAATCACTTCAGCTAAATGAAGAAAAACATGAAGCTTTAGATAAGTTGGTGATGAATGTAACACCCCACTCTCAAGTATAAACTTTTCAGTCTTACATTTCCAGTTTTTAAGGTCGACTCGACGAGTTGGATGCCCTGACTCATCGAGTAGGCACAGATTGGGCCGCGTGTTTAAGTGACCAACTCGGTGAGTTGGAGGACCGACTTGACGAGTTGGAGCTGTAGGATGAAACCCTAATTTTCGGGGTTTTGCACCCTTTTTAAAGGGTCATTAGCCTCCCTTACAGCCCCCCTTTGAGTCCAGAAACCCTAAATCGCGTTTTCTCTTCATTTGGTGTGATATTAAGCTTGAAAGGTGGATTGTGGTGAGAAGAGTTTGAAGTATTAGAGCTTGAAGCAAGAAGAGGCTGTGGATCCGAGTCCTGCTTCATCTTAGCATCGTTTTGGAGGTAACAAATCGTTACCTTGGATTTTAATTAGCTAGATCTTCTCCTTGTTGGGTTTAAGGCCAACTTTAGCATATTTGGGTATCATTTCGGGTGTTGGGGTAAGATCTGAAGTTGTAACTTCAGATCTGGATTTCCCTAGGTCTCTATAGTCATAAAGCTGCAGCCTTTGGCAAGATAATTCATTTTCCTCACCTAGAACCTCTCTTTTAGCTTGATTTGTCCCCAAACACCTTGCATGTACGTAAAGTTTGTGTGACATCCCCAAATTCACGGCCAGAAAAGACCGATTTAATTTATGCTTTTTAAAATAAAATCAGAGTAATCCTTTGATTAAAAGAGTTGCGGAATTTGCTCCCAAAATGAAATATGATAAAATAAGATTTACCAAAGCATTTCTTAAAGAAATGTATTTTCATTATATAACAAAACTCGGGATGTCATGTTCTGATACAGACCAAAAGCATAAACGACACATTATAAGCCTTACAACAGTTATTTACAGCTACATGCCTATAATCAAAATATCTTGATAAGTCATCCAACTTATGCTCTCACGCCACTACCTGTAATACAAAGAAAACTGAGTGAGTCAGGCTTGGGAGCCTGGTGAGCATATAGGGATTTCAACCCACAATAAATAATTATATTAATTTCATCAATCAACAATAACCCAGTTACACATTCCCGTTATCCTCACTTTACGTCCCTAAAACAACTATCAGAAGGGATCTAGCCTAAGGATTTTCATCGGGGCGAAAACACATGCTTCGGGGGTTCCTCAGCAATATATGTCAAACAAGGAAACCATGTGGGGGATGGAGTACATCAATTGAACACCCAAGTTCAATAACACCTACAGGTGGCGAGCCTGCCAACGTTCCACTAGACTGTCTAGAAGAGTCCGTGGTTGTCATCTAAACTCCGCTAGATGACTGAATCAGCATCAACATCGAGGCTTCTCATCATTTTATCACACGTCAACTATCTACCCATGTTTTGCCCAACATTTTTGTAGATAACAATATACTTATACATTCATACACAGCTTAAAACCTGTATAAAATATTCATTCAATACATACTCTAAATAGACAAATAATATATATATATATATATATATATATATATACACACACACACACACACATAACACGTATTCTATAGAAGATACTTCATACCTATGTGTTAGAAGAAAATGAATATACACTCACACAAAACATATATTTAGTACACTCAAACAATACTTGTATTAAAATCGTGTTTATGAAAGGGACTATGCACTCACTTGTTAAGACGATTGTCGGACAGCACTACGGCTCTTCAAGTAGTAATTATTCGATGAATCTGGGATATCTTCACACACCGGGCTTCTCGCGGGCAGAGATTCGGCTCAAAAACTCTTTTCTTCTCGGGCTCTTCGGAGCGTCGGGACTTGCTTCGGGTGTCGGGATGATACCGGGGCTTCGGGGGTGCTTCAAGAGGGCTAGAGAGGGTGTAGAGAGTGAGAGAGTAAGTGAATTAGCAACCATGGCCGGCTGCCATTTGGTTTCTACTTATCGGGTCGAATTTCTGGATTCACATCGTGAACCACAAGTTCACGTCGTGACTTCAGTTTTCATTAGGTGCGTCATCGCAACTTGGGTCTGTCAGGCTCTGAAAGACGTCCATCATCTGTTCACGTCGTGAACTCTAACAGTGGTGGAAGTTCGTGCCCTGAACTTCAGAAATTCATATCTCTCGCATACGAGCTCCGTTTTCGATGTTCTTTATATACACGCGTAGGTGAGATTATGATCTATAACTCTCGTTTAGACTCCGTCGGCTAATTTTCACTTAATTTTTATTATATTATTTTTAGTAAGCCGGGACAGGAAAACTCCGTTAGAAATTCATAACTCCTTCATCTGACGTCCGTTTTCGTCTGTCTTTTTACCGTTGGACTACTATCGATGAGATCTTCGATTCTCGTTTGGGTTGTTTCAGCTAGAAATCAATCGATCTCATATTCGAACTTTGGGCTGCATACCGCTAAGTCGAAACTTCGAAAAATCATAACTTCCTCATACGAAGTCAGATTTTGACGTTCTTTTTATGCACGCTCTCGATTTAACGTATTCTACGACTTTCGTTTAGATCACTAAGGCTAAATATCACTCTATCGTAAATTCACTATTTACGTCACACAGTGTCGTACCGGTTCTGTCGCGAAACTTCGACAGGTCATAACTTCTTCGTTATAACTCGGATTTCGACATTCTTTATATATCAGAAATCCTTATCACGACCACTACCTCTTTATTATAGATATTGAGATTATCTAATATTTTATTTTAACACTCATATTTATTCTTTGATTTATTTAAATCACAACAATTAAGCATGAAACACATAATACTCAAATAATACATTTTATTATTTCAAAACGGGCTACAAAGGTTAACCTAGACTGTTACATCAATATTAATGCCTAGCCTAGAAACACGGGCGCTACAATTCTCCCCCCCCCCCTTAGGATGATTCCGTCCCCGGAATCACACATCAACAAACAAATGCGGATAGCGACTCATCATGTCACTCTCCGTTTCCCAGGTGAGATTTGGCCCATTCGTATGTTTCCAACGGACAAGCACTAACTCGACCATCTTGCGTCGCAACTTCTTAGTCTTGCGGTCAACGATTGCCTCTGGTTCTTCAATTAACCTCTTGTTTTCATCCATCCTTAACTCAGAAATTGGAATTATGTCGTGAACTTCTCCCGTGAACTTCCTCAAATAACACACATGGAAAGTATTATGAATACCCTTCAGTTCTTCGGGTAATTCGAGCTTGTAAGCTTGGATCCCAATTCTCTGAAGAACTTTAAACGGTCCAATAAATCTTGGACTTAACTTTCCCCTTTTACCAAATCTTATAAGTCCCTTCCACGGTGAGACTTTAAGCAAAACCGGATCCCCAACTTCAAATGTCATCGGTCTTCGCTTTTTGTCAGCATAACTATTTTGACGATCCTGAGCCGCTAACATTCTCTCCCTAATTATTTTCAGCTTTTCAGCAGTCTGATGGACTATCTCGGGTCCCATAAACTGCTTTTCCCCAGCCTCAAGCTAACAAGACGGCGTATGACACTTCTGTCCGTAAAAAGCTTGATAAGGTGCCATCTTAATGCTCGAGTGGAAACTATTATTGTAGGAAAATTCTACCAAAGGCAAATATTCATCCCAGTTGCCTTGGAATTCCAGGGTACATGCTCTCAGCATATCTTCAAGTGTTTGTATCGTCAGTTCGCTCTGACCATCAGTCTGTGGATGGTAAGCTGTACTCAAACACAACTTGATACCCAATTCCTCTTGTAGACTTTTCCAAAACCTTGAGGTGAAACAGCTGTCACGATCCGATATAATCGTTAAGGGAACACCGTGAAGCCTCATAATTTCCTTCACGTAAGAATTCGCAAGCTTATCCATAGACCATTTCTCATTGGCTGCTATGAAGTGCGCACTCTTAGTGAAGCGGTCCACGACCACCCAAATCATGTCGTGACCGTTCTTTGTTCTAGGCAGTTTAGTGACAAAATGCATAGCGATATCTTCCCATTTACCCATAGGTGCATGTAAAGGTTCTAAACTCCCATATGGTTTCTGATGTTGTGCCTTAACTCGAGCACATGTCACACACTCGGCCACATACTTTGCGATATCAAGCTTCATCGTCGGCCACCAGTAGTAGGGTTTTAGGTCCCTATACATTTTAGTGGTGCCAGGATGAATCGAGTACATTGTTTTGTGAGCTTCTTCCATTAGAAGATCTCTTATTCCTCCTAACTTAGGCACCCAAATTCGATCTTGGAATACCTCCAGTCCGTGACGGTTTATACCGAACACTAACATTTTGCCCAAATGTTCTTCCTTTCGGTCATTCTTCTCAGAAGCTTCTTCTTGAACTTTCTTTATACTCTCCATAATTGTCGAGACAACTTCTATTCTCAACGCTCTTGGCCTTTTTCTTTCGAGGTTGACTTTCCGACTGAGAGCATCAGCAACAACATTGGCTTTACCGGGGTGGTAAAGTATCTCACAGTCGTAGTCCTTAAGTAATTCTAGCCAGTGTCTTTGCCTCATATTCAGTTATTTCTGATTAAAGAGATATTGAAGACTCTTATGATCAGTGAAAAGTTTGCACTTCGTGCCATAGAGGTAATGCCTCCATATCTTTAGAGCGAAAACTACCGCTGCCAACTCCAAATCATGAGTGGGGTAGTTCTTTTCATGCTCTTTCAGCTGTCGAGACGCATATGCTATCACCTTTTCTCTTTGGGTCAAAACACAACCCAACCTAACACCAGACACATCACTATAGACAACAAAGTCTTCAACTCCATCGGGTAGAGAAAGAATCGGTGCTTCACATAGCTTCTTCTTTAGCAACTCGAATGCTTCTTTGTGCTTATCACTCCAAGCATAAGTAGCTCCTTTGTGGGTCAAAGCTGTTAGTGGTGTAGCGATCGAAAAAAAGCCTTGGATAAACCTTCGGTAATATCCAGCTAATCCTAGAAAGCTTCGGATCTCAGTGGGACTCTTTGGTTGTTCCCACTTTATCACAACTTCAATATTTGCTGGATCAACCATTATCCCTTCTTGGTTGACCATGTGACCCAAGAATTGGACTTCTCGAATCCAAAAATCACATTTGGAGAACTTGGCATACAACTTCTCCTTCTTTAAGACTTCCAACACTTCTCGCAAGTGTCTGCCATGTTCCTCTTGGCTTTTCGAGTAAATCAGAATGTCATCTATGAACACTATCACATATTTATCAAGGTACGGTTTACAAACCATGTTCATTAAATCCATGAATGCTGCTGGAGCATTGGTTAGTCCAAACGACATAACCAAAAACTCATAGTGTCCATATCGTGTTCTGAATACAGTCTTCTCGATATCCTGCTCTCTCACCTTTAGCTGATGATATCCTGACCTTAGGTCGATCTTTGAAAAATAGCTTGAACCTTGTAGTTGATCGAACATGTCATCAATCCTTGGCAATGAATATCTATTCTTTATTGTTGCCTTATTCAGCTCTCTGTAATCAATGCACATCCTCATACTCCCGTCCTTTTTCTGTACGAATAACACCGGAGCTCCCCAGGGTGATGAATTAGGTCTAATGAAACCTTTGTCCAATAACTCCTGAAGTTGCATCATCAGCTCCTTCATCTCTATTGGTGCTAATCGGTACGGTGCTTTTGCTATTGGCGTGGTTCCTGGAAACAAGTCGATACAGAATTCTACTTGTCGATCAGGCAGTAATCCAGGAAGATCTTCAGGAAATACTTCCGGATAATCACACACCACAGGAATGCTCTGCATCTCCTTTTTCTCCTTCTTTGCATCAATCACGAATGCCAAATATGATGTACATCCTTTGATCAAACACTTTCTGGCTTTCATTAGAGAAATGATTCTAGAATTTACTCTGCGTTTGTCCCCATACACCATAAATGACTCTTTCCCTGGCGGGTTTACTTTTACTATCTTCTTCCTGCATAATATTTCGGCATCATTGGCGCTAAGCCAATCCATTCCCAGCACGATGTCGAAACCATTTAGCTCAATAGGCAATAATTCCTCGTGGAACTTATTCCCATCCAAGTCGATGAAGATGTTTTTCATAAGATGGCTAACAGGTACAAACTTGCCACTAGCAACTTCAACTAATAAAGCATTATCTAGTCTATCGACAGGCAAATCTAGTTTTCTACCAAATTCATGGGAAATAAAGGAGTAGTTGGCTCCAGAATCAAATAAAATTTGGGCAGGCAAATTGTTTACGAGAAAGGTACCTGAAGCGACATTAGCTTCATCTTTCGCAGCTTCAAGTGTCATCTGAAAGGCTCTCGCCTTCGGTTTTGGTGGAATGTTGGGTTTTGCTGCGTCCTTCTTTTTCGGACAGTCTTTCAAAATGTGCCCTTCTTCGTTACATCCAAAGCACATCCTCTTGTTGGACAGACACTTGTTGGCATAATGCCCAATTTTTCCACATTTGTAGCAGGTCACCTCCTCACTACACTTCCCAGAGTGCTTTTTCTTGCACTTTTCACACTGTTTCCCTTCGACTCTTCCTCCTCCTCCAAATTTCTTCGAATTCGACTTCGAAAATTTACTTTTCTTGTTGGAACCTGAAGTTCCTTCAAATTTTCTCTTTTCGCCAACTTCAACGTTGTTGGAGGTCCTCCCCTTGATCATCTCCTCAACAGACTTGGCAGCCCAAATAGCTGCCTCCAGAGTAGGTGCCTTTCGTACTGGCACTGCGTACTCCCATGGGAGTCCCTTTGCGTACCGATCAACTTTTTTCAGCTCGTCTGGGACGATGCGCAAAGCAAACTCCATCTGTAAAGGTATTGGTGTATTCATCAACTGACATGCTGTCTTTCTTCAATGTTAGAAATTTGTTCTCCAACTCCAGCAGATTTTGTGCCGAGCAGAACTTGCGCTTGAATTGCACCAAGAACTATGCACAAGTCAGTTGCAGTGGCTCATTAGGGCTTAGGGTCTTCCTCAGAGTGTTCCACCAACGAACAACGCCACCTCTGAACTGACGTACTGCGAATGTGGTCTGCAACTTGCCTATGCAACCACACATCATGAAGGCTAGCTCCATCTCCGAGATCCAATCCATAACTCCGATCGGATCTTCCTTTCCAGTGAAGGTCGATGGTTTGCAAGTCAAAAAATCTTTGTACTTGCATCCAAGTCCACCATTTCCTCCCTCTTGGTTGTTTTGTCTAATTATTGGTGGGTTAGCTTGACCAACAACCCCACTGAAGTTTCCTTCATCCGACTGCCCTTCATTCAATTTGGGTTGTTCAATTAATATTGTAATTTCTTCACGATTCTGCTGAAGCAGACGTCTAGTTTCTTCCATTTGACGATCCAACATTGTTTGAATCATCGCTTGTACACCAGCCATTGTTATTGGCTCAGGTGCTGCTGCTACAACAGGTATTTGCTCAATTACAGGTGGTTGATTCCTGTTTTTGTTCACGTTTCCAACTTAACTTCTAGTTCTTGCCATTCTTGATCTATACACCGAATAAGGTGAATTTAGATCCTCATTCATGATAGATATTTAAATTATCCAAATCACTCTGAAACGTTTACAAGCTAGTTCTAATACCGTAATCCTACGCTTAGAATCCTAAACACATAAGGTTTCCAGATCCGGTTGGCAACAAATCGTAGATCCGAACAAATAACATCATATATGGCAAACACATAACATTTAGCACATAAAAGCATTTTAGGCATCTTTCCTAAAATATACTAGTGCTCGTGTCTAAAATACAACAGACACTGGTCTCACAATCTTCACTTAGCATCCTAAATTTTAGTCTAGAAATCCTACAAATTCCTAGTTCGCTTAAACTGATGCTCTGATACCAACTGTGACATCCCCAAATTCACGACCAGAAAAGACCGATTTAATTTATGCTTTTTAAAATAGAATCAGAGTAATCCTTTAATTAAAAGAGTTGCGAAATTTGTTCCCAAAACGAAATATGATAAAATAAGATTTACCAAAGCATTTCTTAAAGAAATGTATTTTCATTATATAACAAAACTCGGATGTCATGTTCCGATACAGACCAAAAGCATAAACGACACATTATGTAACGCCCGTAGATCCGGGCTAGTCAATTTAGAGACAATGAGCATCAAAAAATGAGTTTTTGATGGAAGATTATTTAGAAGGAGTAATCTTAACCAAGTGGTAGTATATGTTACAAGGGTTCCGTACATATAAAGAACGCCGAAATCCGAGTTATAACGAAGAAGTTATGACACGTCGAAGTTTTACGGCAAAACCGGCATGGCACCGGGAGACGTAAATAGTGAATTTACGATATAGGAGTTTTTAGCCTTAGTAATCTAAAAAAAGTTGTAGTATACATTAAACCGACAACATACAAAAAAAAGAACGCCCAAATTTGACTTCGTATGAGGAAGTTATGAATTTTCTAAGATTTGGCATAGCAGTGCACGACCTGAACTCGAATTTTAGTTCGAGCGGTTTTTGGCCTACGCGACCTAAATGTGAGTTGAAGATCTCATTAATAGGAACTCAACGGTAAAAAGACAGACAAAAACGGAGTCCGTATGTAGAAGTTACGAATTTTACGCGGACATTTAACAGTATAATCTCCTCATACTGTTAAATTTAAGATCGGTCGAGAATTAGCCGACGGAGTCAAAAGTAAAGTTGTAGATCTTATTTTTACCTACGCGTGGATATAAAGAACGTCGAAAACGGAGCTCGTATACAAAAGTTACGGGGTTTAGAAGTCGGCAGGGTGCTGCCGCAAAAGGGGTGACGTGGCACAATCTTGGCCATTGCTTTCTCCCCAAGGCTTGCCACTAGATGGTGACATGTGGCACCAACTTCAGCCATACTTCACCCTATAAATACAACCCCTTCCACCCTCATTTCTTCACACCTCCACCCTTCTCTCTCTACTGTCTCTTTAAACCTCCCAAAACTCCCCTAGCGCTAGAAGAAAGCCCCGGAGCCCTCGACGGCTCTGAGAAGAAGAGCTTTCGGCTCAGAAGTTCTGCCCTTGCAGAGCACGACTTCTATCCAAACCCCCTCGTAGGTAATATACGCCTACCTAATTTTTAATGTAGCTTTTATTTAAATATAGTAACGTTATTAGGACCTTATAATAATTATTTGAGCTATTATTATGGGTTATATAAGTGTCGTTATAATATCTTTTTAACCACTCGCGGTACGGGGAATCCGGTTTGAAGGGCCGCCTGGGTTGTTGGATTTCAAAAGTGCTATATGCCAAAATGATCCTGCCCTCCGGTGTTTTATGTCTGGCCCCTGTCTATACATAGTGGTTGGAAAATATTGTTTAAACGCTTATATAATAATAATAATAATAATAATAATAATAATAATAATAATAATAATAATAATAATAATAAGACTAATAATTAGTCACGGTAAATATTAGACTAAAATCTAGTGGTAATAATACTAGGTTTCGTCAAAGGAAATTATTTTAAAGTAAACGAAGCGCTGTCCGAGTACCGAGTCACCACCTTATCAAGTGAGTGCATAGTTACTTTCATCTTACACATAGATATGAAGTATTTTATATAAATTACGTGCTATGTGTGCATATAACTTGTATACTTGCTATCTATGCTGGATGAATGATTTTATACATGTTTTAAATAAGTTAAACTGTATATGTATTTTATATCTACGAATATGTTGGGTAAAACATGGGTAGATGAATGATGAGAGATGAAAGATGATATGAGTGAACATTGGCAGCTATAGACTTAGTGCCTAATAAATAACATCGGCAACTATGGACTTAATGTCTATTGGATAAACGTCGGTAGCTATGGACTTAGTACCTGATAGATAAACGTTGGTAGCTATGGACTTAGTACCTGATAGATAAACGTGGGTAGCTATGGACTTAGTACCTATTAGATGAACACTGGTAGCTATGGATTTAGTACCCGATGAATGAACTTTAGCATCTATGGATTTAGTGCTTTACGAATGAGCATTGGCAGCTATGGACTTAGTGCCTGTCTTATAAACCCTGGAAGCAAGGGACTTCAGAATGAATGAATGTAGGATAGATGACTCTTAGGGTAGACCCTTAAGAGTGAGGAAGATAATGGGGATGGGTAATTTGTTTGATGTTTAAACATAATAATTATATTATTTTGGGTTGAAAACCCTATGTACTCACCAGGTTTCCCAACCTGACCCACTCAAGCTTATTTGAATCACAGGTGCCGATACGAAGTTACATTACACTGAGAGATTAAAGAGGTGTAGATCACTAGTGTAAATGAATGTAAGTTCTGTTTATGCTTATGTTTCTGTATTGACAATGACATCCCAAATGTTTTAAAATGAATAAAAATACATTTCTTCGGAAATGCTTTGATAACGTATTTATCATGTTTTACTGGGAAAACAAATTCCGCAACATTTTTATCAAAATAAGTACTATGATTTTTTTAAAGCATAAACAAAATCGGTCTTTTCTAGCCGTAAAAATAGGGATGTCACACATTATAAGCCTTACAACAGTTATTTACAGCTACATGCCTATAATCAAAATATCTTGATAAGTCATCCAACTTATGCTCTCGCGCCACTACCTGTAATACAAAGAAAAATTGTGTGGGTCAGGCTTGGGAGCCTGGTGAACATATAGGGATTTCAACCCACAATAAATAATTATATTAATTTCATAAATCAACAATAACCTAGTTACCCATTCCCGTTATCCTCACTTTACGTCCCTAAAACAACTATCACAAGGGACCTCGCCTAAGGATTTTCATCGGGGCGACAACACATGTTTCAAGGGTTCCTCAGCAATATATGTCAAACAAGGCAACCATGTGGGGGATGGAGTACAACAATTGAACACCCAAGTTCAATAACACCTATAGGTGGCGAGCCTGCCAGCGTTCCACTAGACTGTCTAGAAGAGTCCGTGGTCGTCATCTAAACTCCGATAGATGACTGAATCAGCATCAACATCGAGGCCTCTCATCATTTTATCACACGTCAACTATCTACCCATGTTTTACTCAACATTTTTGTAGATAACAATATACTTATACATTCATACACAACTTAAAACCTGTATAAAATATTCATTCAATACATACTCCAAATACACAGATAATACACATATATATATATATATATATATATATATATATATATATATACATACACACACATAACACGTATTCTATAGAAGATACTTCATACATATGTGTTAGAAGAAAATGAATATACACTCACACTAAACATATATTTAATACACTCAAACAATACTTGTATTAAAATCGTGTTTATGAAAGGGACTATGCACTCACTTGTTAAGACGATTGTCAGACAACACTACGGCTCTTCAAGTAGTAATTCTTCGATGAATCCGGGATATCTTCACACACCGGGCTTCTCACGGGCAGAGCTTCGGCTCGAAAACTCTTTTCTTCTCGGGATCTTTGGAGCGTCGGGACTTGCTTCGGTTGTTGGGATGATACCGGGGATTCGGGGGTGCTTCAAGAGGGATAGAGAGGGTGTAGAAAGTGAGAGAGTAAGTGAATTAGCAACCATGGCCGGCTGCCCTTTGGTTTCTATTTATAGGGTCGAATTTCTGGATTAACGTCGTGAACCACAAGTTCACGTCGTGACTTCAGTCGTCATTAGGTGCGTCATCGCAACTTGGGTCTGTCAGGCTCTGGAAGACGTCCATCATCTGTTCACGTCGTGAACTCTGACAGTGGTGGAAGTTCGTGCCCCGAACTTCATAAATTCATATCTCTCGCATACGAGCTTCGTTTTCGACGTTCTTTATATACACGCGTAGGTGAGATTATGCTCTACAACTCTCGTTTAGACTCCATCGGCTAATTTTCACTTAATTTTTATTATATTATTTTTAGTAGGCCGGGGCAGGAAAACTTTGTTAGAAATTCATAACTCCTTAATCTGACGTCCGTTTTCGTCTGTCTTTTTACCGTTGGACTATTATCGATGAGATCGTCGATTCTCGTTTAGATTGTTTCGGCTAGAAATCAATCGATCTCATATTCGAACTTTGGGCTGCATACCGCTAAGTCGAAACTTCGAAAAATCATAACTTCCTCATACGAAGTCAGATTTTGACGTTCTTTTTATGCACGCTCTCAGTTTAACGTATTCTACGACTTTCGTTTAGATCACTAAGGCTAAATATCGCTCTATCGTAAATTCACTATTTACATCACACAGTGTCGTACCGGTTCTGTCGCGAAACTTCGACAAATCATAACTTCTTCGTTATAACTCGGATTTCGGCATTCTTTATATATCTGGAATCCTTATCACGACCACTACCTCTTTGAGTATAGATATTGGGATTATCTAATGTTTTATTTTAACACTCATATTTATTGTTTGATTCATTTAAATCACAACAATTAACAAATGAAACACATAATACTCAAATAATACATTTTATTATTTCAAAACGGGCTACAAAGGTTAACCTAGACTGTTACATCAATATTAATGCCTAGCCTAGAAACACGGGCGTTACAGTTTGCAACTTTACGAAGGAAGTATGCCATAGGAACTCAAATCTGCAATTTGGAGCCTTGGGGTGGCTTAAAATCGTCTGAATGGTTAATGGACTAAAGGGACTCGACGAGTTGCATGGTCAACTTGACGAGTCGAATGAAGATTTCCAGAGGCTAGTTTTTACATGGACTCGGCGAGTCAGTAAGATGACTCGACGAGTCAGATGGGGTTTTCCCGACTTTTGGACACGCTTGAACTCGACGAGTTGCCTGGAAACTCGGCGAGTTGACTAGGATTCTATGAATTTGTGAGTTCTGAATGAACTCGATTGGTCAGTATGCTGCACTCGACGAGTCAGGTTAACATGGACTGTTGACTTTGACCGTTGCCTTTGACTTTGACCAAGGGTTGACCAGTTTGACTTTTAGGGGTATTTTAGTAAATTGGAAATTTATGGGAGTGGTCTCATGGAAAAAATAGGTGGTGGAGTTCGTGGCTGTAATTCGAGAGTTTGAGCTTATCACTTCAGTTCGACAGTTGTGAGGTGAGTTATCCTCACTATACTAAGGGGTCGAAGGCACTAATGCTGGCACGTAGGATCTGATATCCTAGTAGTAGGTGTTATGATTGAGTATGAATTCGTTATGCATGTTAGTTTGCTATGCAAGTTGGTAGGTCTGTAGGACTACCTTTGTCACTACCTGATTATCTGTATGTGCACTAGTTATGTTATATGTCGACATATTATGTGGGACGGGTTGAGGTTGTACAGCTCCGTGCGGTAGCCGACAAACCCTAGAGTATTCCGGATATGAGCTGAGGGTCGGGTAGGGCATGCCAGACTCATACTGAGAACTCAGGAGCATTCCAGATACGAGTTGTGGGCGGGGAAAGGCATTCCAGACTCGTATTGTGGGCTCAGTAGGCAAGCCAGATGTGAGTTGTGGGCCCGGAAGGCAAGCCAGGATCACACTGTGGGCCTAGGGGTAATCCAGTCTGTAAAGCTGTGGACCCATTACATGCTGTTATTTGTATATATGCTATGTGCTGTGTATCAGTATTTTGGGGGAACTCACTAAGCTTTGGGCTTACAGTTTCAGTTTTGGTTTCAGGTATCTCAGGTGATCGCGGGAAGGCAAAGGCGTGATCATACAGCTCCTCACTTTTTATGATTTTGTTTATGAGAGACTCTGGTATGGAACTATTTTGAAAACAAATTTGTAACAACTGTTGGTTTCTAGATGTTTTAAAAAGTTTAAATTTGGCATGATTTTTATGGATGTTACAATGAAGATGGATTTAGCGCCAACATGCAAAGATGTTACTCTCAATCCTATTTTGGAGGTAAAGTTACAAAAATACCGTTGCTTTAGGGAGTTGTTTATTATAATGAAATCAAGGAAGAAATAGAATCACAAGTTCCATTCCATTGACCTTTTTGTGCTTATTTGTGAAGTGTTTTTACTATCGTGTTTAACTGGAATCACAAAATCTAGATAATATTATGTCACCACTTGATGCAACTCTGAAAAGAATAATAGAACCTGATATTTAAGGAATATCGCAACACACGCTTATTATTGATGAATTGTGAAGAAAATTTAAACTTAAATAAAATCCCAAGGTTATTTCAGGGCCCCATTATTATATTATTAGTTCTATTTTTAGGGATTAATGAAAATTACAATTCATGATTCCATTTCAGATGAAGAAATTGGCTAGGCGTTTACTAAGGGACCAAAGGGATGGATCTTTCAGGCGAGGAATATCTCGGTAGTAATAAGTTGTGAAGTGAACAATTTCAAGCTTTCACAAATTCAGAAAATGGAAGCAAAAAAATATATTTAATAACCAGTGTTGTGATTTTTAATAGTTTGATTTTACTTTATGATTTTTATTTACATTACCAGACCTTTGATGTTGCTTTGACATGGTACATTTTCTCTTATATGTTTCAGTTGTATACTTTGATGAGCAAAAAATATCGCAAGAAAATGTTATGCAAATGAGGGATGGTAAGTTATATATTGATATATTACTAACAATTTTAAATGTTTAAACAAATTTGATTAGTTTTGCTTCTTTCATGACCCTTTTCAAGTTCTTCCATTCAAGAGTAAACCATATCACAAAGGATTTTTGAAGTTTATCATTCCCACTTCTCCTATAACATGATTATAAGCCTCATTATTCAAACTGGTCTTCTGATTGAAAAGCTAACACCTTGGGTGCCCAGTTGATATGGTATGACTTCAATGACTGTTTGAGGTGGTTATGTAAAATTTTTTAGAATGACTCATTGATAGAAATTCAATTCATATGTATATTTAATTATATATGATTTTTCCTTTTATACTACTAATTATATGGTTTGTTTAGTAATTGGAGCTTGGTTGGAGACAAGTCTCATGCCACTTGACTGAAAAATGACATGACATGTACTTTATTTTCTTTTGTTTTGTCAAACATTGATTGTGGGTGATTGTGTATTTATTTGACTATGTGTCTATGACTCTATAGGAGTGTATGTGAAAAATACTCATTACTTAGTAAGTTAAAAAGGACATTGTTATAAATTATTGGGTTTTTTTTAGCTTGGAAGCCTAATAAAGGAACTAATTGAATGCTTGATATTGAGGAACTAAACGTAAACCCATGAGTCCGCTTCTTCAAATTTCAGATAAATATACTTGACTTTTTATTTTTATTTTTTGGTTTGTTCCTATGAACTTGAAAGTGCCCAAAATGCCCCCTCTCCAAGTAAATAACTTGCCTCATAATGTATGTTGCGGTTGATTTTGTAAAGCTTCATAACAATTACACCGTGCATGTTATTTTACTACCAGGGCAACATGTTTGATTTCTTTGTTGTAATCAACTTTATGACATGGTACAAGTCTAATATACGTGCGGGTACAAGTGGTTTTTCTAGGTCAAACATATCTCAAACATAACTGATATTGGTATGTAAATATCTGTACAATTTGGTTGTTGCTCTTAGTAGTATTTTAGTTTCAATAAGTTTGTTGGTTAAGAAAGGGAAATAGACTTATTAAGGTAATTAACTTTTCGGTTTGTTCACATCTGGGTAACTATCTTTTTTTTTGTACACATCTAGGTAACGAAATCTTTGAAAGTGTTCACATATGACCGACTGTAGCAGGTTATATCCGGTCATAATGGTCATATGTGAACACTTCCAAATAGTTCGTTACTTAGATGTGTACAAAAAAAGATAGTTACCCAAATGTGAACAAACCGAAAAGTTAATTATCTTAATAAGTCTATTTCCCATTAAGAAACAAAGATATTTAGATGTACCGTACAAATTAACAATGCACATCTCACTTTTGGAAGCTAGCATCGATGGAATATAAAATTTGTAAGGTAAAAAATGAAAAAGTATACTAAATTATAAGTAATCTTTGTGTTTTATTTTAAAGAATTAAATCATCTTTATAGTCATATAATTTGATGTCATTGGTTTTTTTTTTATTATGTTAACTAAAAGATGATAACTAGGAACATTTTTTTGATTATTTATTATATTAAGTAGAAGATAATAATTAATTTGACTAGATCCATTTTGACCCAACAATAAGACATTTTGTCTTTTGCTTTTAAATTTTCCCAACTAAAAATCATTATTACCGATTTTTGATCATTTATGAACCTTATTATTGTTATTTGTTTTTTTTATTAATTGGAAAACCGTTTAGTATGATGATGGTCTTCGGAAGGTGAGCAACTTTTTGTTTCACCAAAATGGTGTAAAAGAAGAGTTTCAAAGTTGTACGGTAATAACAAATGGCTTATTTAGGGTCATTCACTAGAGGTATGTCAGAAGTGTCCTTAGGGTTGGGATTACCAACTTTCCCTTTCCATTTTCCCTTGAATTTGGGATGAGAGGACCTCTTTCTCTTGACACTACAATACCTAATATCCAGAACATGAGTGGTTGAACTTGTGTTCCTAGGTGGAACAATGTTTTCCTCAGTTGTCGTGAGCATCCCATGAAGCTCCACAATACTTTTCTCTAAACCATTCATATAGTAGTTCATAGTGAATTGCTTGTATGCACTAGTCAGAGAGTTAAGAATGACATTAATCGCCAATTCTTGAGTAAATGGGAAGCCAAGACACTCAAGTCTGTCAAATTACTCTTTTAGTTTTAACACATAGGCACTCACATAACCACTCTCATGTTGCTTGCAGCCTAGAATAGATTGCATCACCTTGAATACAATACAGAAAACACAAGATCTTGAAAAAAAAAGAACATTGGTAGTTTGGTTGTGTTAATTGGCGCATCACAATTAGCTGATAAGCTAGCTTATTTTTCGAATTTTCTTAAGTTGTCATGTTTGGTAAGCCAAAAGTAGCTTATAAGCTAGTTTTTTTTTGTTCAAATACAACCCATGATTAATTTTAAAGACACATTCTTTTAAATGTCATTTTATATATTTCAGCTACTTTTACCAAACGTCAATTTTTATCAGCTAACTTTTCGGTTAACAACTAACTTTCTAGCTAGTATGCCAAACATAACCTTAATGTTTTTTCTTGTGCTTGGAAAAACAAGAAAATTAGAAGAAATTAGAAGAAATCTGTTGATGCTTATTGATATCAAATTATTGATAAGTTTGTTGGAGATGGTGTGGTGTTTTTCACACATTAGCATCGATAAATAGGATTTTGTTAGATGGATAGGAAAAGAGGTAACGGTAAGGGTTTTCAACATGTGAAAATTAGGGTTTTCAATAGGAAGCAATGTTAGGGTTTGGAGGATTGAGTTCAGAAACATTGATGACATTGGTTTGCGTAATGGTAAGTACGTTAATGGTTCGGTGGTCGATGTCTAGGATTTCAATAGGCAACGATACTAGGGTTTCTTTGAAATTTAAAAATCAACAACCAATAAGAAATTGATGATGGTGATGTGTGTGGTTTTCAGATATGGTGCGGTGGGTTTCATTGAGTAAAGATGGATGCCTGAGGTGGGGAATGGTTATGTAGCAACAATGAGAGTAAGGACCAACCAAACAAGAGAATGAAACAATATATAGAAATACATAGAAGTTTTCATAAATGTCATCAACGAGTTAAATCCGGTATACCGGCCACATAGACAAATAGAGTAATTTTTTCTTTATTTTTTATACTAGAAGAATAAATTACACGAATGGTCCCTATGGTTTGGGGTAATTTGCGTACTTGATCCCTAACTTATTTTTTTTAATTCGGAAGGTCCCTACTGTTTGTTTTTGTTACACGCTTGGTCCCTACTGTTTGTTTTTGTTACGCGCTTAGTCACTGTCTTACCTAAAAATACTATTATTTAAATATGGAAAAATGATATGGTAGGTAAGGTAATGTGAGGGGGTGGGGCTGGGGTGTGTTTATTTAAATAAATTAAAAAACCAATGTCAAAATAGTCTTTTTAGGTAAGACAGTGACCAAATGCATAACAAAAACAAACAGTAGAGACCTTCCGAGTTAAAAAAATAAGTTAGGGACCAAACACGCAAATTACCCTAACCATAAGGACCATTCATGTTATTTACTCATACTAGAATTTTCTATTTTCAAAAACTAATAGTTTGTTTACCAAAAAAGAAAATATGATTGCTGACAATAGGTGTTCATTGATATTTTGGATTGGCCATGGCGCAACTTTAATCCGAGATATAATGATATATCTTATGCCCAGATTAGAGACACAAATGCATTACAACAACTTTAAGGTCCTTGTTTTGTGGATAGATGTAGGGTTATTGAGGTCATCGAGCAGTCAATTAAAGGACCTTTAACATCAATTTATTTGTTTAATACCCACGGATAATAAGATATTTTGAAGATCAATTTCAAGGAAATAAGAGGAATGAAGGCTGAAGCCAACAACTTTTAAGATTAAATTAAATGTGTTAACAAGTCAATAAATTGTACATGTGCATGGAGTCGACTTGGGCGCACTCTTTTTTCATAATTTTGTACTGATTAATTTGTATTTTCGAGTTGGTGTTGGTGTTTATTACGTATATAATTTGATGCGATGTCGATACAATTTTTGCCATGTTTTATTACAAGTGACGTCACAAAATAGCTTTATGGGCCGAAATTGAACATTAGTTACACGTTCTTGATTGTTTTTCACAAGATAAAATTTAGCCTTATAAAGATCTAACTTCCGTCATATATAGTTTACTCTTTCAAAGATCTTCAAGCATTCAAACAAGTAAATCTAAATTAACCAAAGTTATACAACAAATTTGGCATCTAATATTAAGTTAAGAAAGTGGTCAATTTTAGGATACATGGGACAACAATCTAACCTTGAAAAAGAATGTATTTGACTATTTCGAATTTCTAAGGCCAAATGAGTATTTACTTAAGTAGAATTGATAATGACACGCCCACTAAACTAATCAATAGAATTTAATAGTTAATGTGAAAACTGGCTGTAATGATTGTTGGATTTTGACTCTTAATTCAAAAATGTATATATATTATATTTTTGGTGAGAAATAGTCAGGAAGGTGTTCAAAAGGTAGCCTACTACAAGTTAATAAGAATGTATATAGTAACCAAAAGTTTATACTACAAACCAAATTTGTTATAGTTATTTTATGGGAATTGATTCGTACACAACAGTTTTTTGTCATATACAACAATTCATGTATTATATAGTTATACAATACAACATTTTAAAGCACCAATTTTTGTATATGGAGAAAAATTGTTATATACGAATCAGCTCCCTTATTTTATAAAAATCAAAATTAATCTATGCATCGGTTCTATTTGCGAATTAGTGTTTGTGACTAGTAGTTTTTTTAATAATAATGATGAAGACATTGATAATTGAAATATGCCAACTTAAAGAAATACAACATTAATGTAGAATTTCTAAAAAAAAAAGTTGAGTAGCTTGTACAGGAGCGGATCCTATGATTCGAATTTGTCATTAATTATGTCTCATATAATCATCTCACATTGACGATGTTGCTCAAATAACTATTATTTATATTATATTATATATCTAAGACCATAAATATGAATCTAATTATAATGTATAACTTTTCTATTTTCTTAACCAAATATTATACTTATGGTTATGTAAAATAATTTTATTTAGACAAAACTTCAAAAATGGTCCCTGTGGTTTTCGAAAATCTGAAGTTTAGTCCCTAATCTTTAAAAACCTCACAGATGGTCCTTATGGTTTCAAAACTTTTAACAAATGGTCCTTTTTGCTAACTCTGTTAGCATTTAACCGTTAAGTGAAGGGCATTTCTGTCATTTCACAACCACAGGGACCATTTATGATGTTTTGCCTTATTTTTTTTTAAAAAAAAGAAAAAAATATAATTATTTAATATTAAATGACCCTACCATCTCTTTCTCTCTCTCTCTCTCTCTCATTCTCATTCTCTCTCTCTCTCTCTCTCTCTCTCTCTCTCTCTCTCTTTTCCTTTCCCGTTTTTCTTCAACACCGGCTAAGAAGAGGCTCCCTCCATCCCGACAGTGTAGTAGCCTACCTCACCCCTAACTCTTCCCTTCGTGATTACGACCAACCCCGACCTCCCATACCACCCTTCGAGCTCGCCACCATCGCGTAGCACCCTCCCTTGGTCATTGTTGTCTTCCCTCCGTTCCGACAGTCCCATTGTTGGGTTAAATACAAAGGAAGAAACGAACTCGTCGGAAAAACGGGATCACCGGTCTCGGCAACAGATCTTCCACACCAAACCTTTTCTGCTTCCTGCATGTATTTTTCCCTTCTCGAATTGATGAAGACGATGACCCCATCCCCTATTAGTTGTAACCTGTGAATACAACCTTGTAAATATGATTTGAGGTTTAATTCAAGTTTTGTATAATGTTGTCGGCATTCTGTTAGCAACGTAATAAAAAATAGCAGCATACAGAATATTTCAGAAATCAAAAGAACTTCGATAACTTACCTAATCGGCATCTCCAATCAGATCTTCAATCGGTTCCTTAAATCGAGTGAAGGTAATCACATCATCAGATTTCTAATCAAGAAAAAGAAACGATTGATTGAATGATCGGTTGCTTCATCAAGTGTAGATTCACAGAGTGGAGTGATCGATCAAAGTGGAAGGAATACTGTAAGATATAGGGATCAAATTAACCAGATCTTCCAAATTGAGTGAATTACTCACGAATTCCACAACATGAAATCTCAATTTTCGAGACTAGGATTGAATCGATGATGAGCAGTAGTAGTAGAAGATTGTTAATGATAGTTGAATATTTGATTGAAGACTCGCAAATTCCACATCATGAATCTAGATTAGGAGGCAGAATCGAGAAGTCGAGGAAGGAGGTGACACCGTCTGGAGGCGATGCGACAACGGGAGGAAGGAATGAGAGATCTCAGTCACCATTATTTCTTGTGTGGATGACGGAGGGGCTAAGGAATTCTGGGTGGTGGTGCCTTTTAGGATCTGATCGAGGGTTTAGAGAGAGAGAGAGAGAGAGAGAGAGAGAGAGAGGGGTGAGTGGGCCCCCCTTTATATATATATATATATATATATATATATATATATATATATATATATACTAGCCGTTTACCCGCGCCAAGCGACGGGTGCAAATAGTTTTTCATAAATTAGTTTCTAGAGACGATTAGTTCTTTTGGACAAATAGTTTACTACATCTAAATAATTATCAATAAGAGTTAGGCTAGTAGAAACGAAATAAATAAGAATTAATAATGAAAAGTTGTGAATCTTTACAAATATACATCAATAGATGATTGTGTGTGCATTATTAATCGTGCAACACTTCTTTATACACCACTTTTGATATATAGATTTCACTGCCTTTGAATCTTTACAAATATACATCAACAGATGATTGTGTGTGCATTATTGACCGAATTAGATTTCAAAGCATACTACATCTATACATATAGTAGACGTTTACCCGCGCCAAGCGACGTGTGCAAATAGTTTATCAAAAATTACTTTCTACACGAGCTTACCTTACACCTGTAATCTATATAGTCTAATCTCTTGGCCCTTTTATTTCGGTGAATATTTTCATCTCGGTGATTACAGTTTGCGTGGGGGATTATGTGAACAATTTATATGCAATATCGTGATCCCCATGCAATACAGTGACATGTGACATGCAAGTGATTAACGGAATTGCAACATACATAATGGAGGTCTTCAAAATATACGAATTCAAAAAACGTACGAACTATACTCATGTGTTGGCTACCAAACCATTTTCTTGTTTCTTTTAGGATTGAAAAACCAAACCAAGAGAATCTTTTATGTATGTATTTTTAATTATTGGTTTTTTGTTAATCAATTTGATAAAACTAAAAACTATAAATGTTTGGAGATGAAATCAACAAAATAATGAATGAAGACATAATCATGTGGGAATGAAAAACGGATACCTCGTTGAAGTGAGTCTCCGAAAAAATCTAAGGTCAAATCTATAAAAACCAATATAACTTGGTTTAACTATTGAGGTTGTTGTTTTTTTTTTTTGTGACAATGACTAAAATGTGATTTTCAAGCATTCATTTGATGATACATGTCATGTTGAATAAAACATACAACCATCCGTGGTTTTCTTTCAACAACATTGCAATTAAGCGACGATGAATAATTTCTTTTTATTATGGAGAACAACGTATCTATCTATCGATTTTGTGTTTGTTGGATACATATTTAAATTTGTTGGTTACATTATGTCAAATAAATTCTTTGGTCATAATTTGAAAATCTTAGTCTATATTGTATTTTTATGTCTCTTCGTCACCAACAAGTAAATTTAAAATTTAAAAAAAACTTTTTTCCAATGTATAAGAAATTTTCATTTTTATAAGAATTCAATTAAAAAGTTACACCACAATAAAAAATTTTGTTTTATAAAAAAAGGAAGGTAAAAGATATTAAATATGGTTAAATTAAACAAAAGATAATATTTGCACATTTGACAATAAAAAATCGGTACTTTACTAATTAATAAAAATAGCTACCCATTTTGTTATTATTAAGTTTCAAATCCATTTATTTATCAAAGGTTAATGTTTCAAAATATTTTCAATAAGGGATATCCAATTTGTCACATCTTTGATTTAATGTTGTTGAAAAATGTTTTTATATGTGATCATCACTGAAATAAGACGAATTGGTTTTATATTATCTAACAAATATTATCAGTTATTTCAGGTTGCGTGGATTCGTGCTTAATTATGAAATAGAAAAATATGCAAAAGACGAAATACGCAAAGACGGAAAAATAGACGCAATATTTGGTTGTTTGAAGACAAAACAAATCAAGACTAAAATCGTCAAGAATTTAAAAACCTCAAGGGTCAAAAATGGAAATTCAATTCACAATTGGATATATATATATATACAAGTGTTCGTGTGTATATATATATATATATATATATTATATAAATATATATGTATATATATTATATTGTATATATATATGTATGTATATTGTATATATTGTATATATATATATATGTATGTATATTGTATATATTATATATATATATATATATATATATATATATATATATATACATACATGAATCATGCATATATATATATTGGAAAGAAATCTTCACAAAAGCAAAAGTACCAAACATCATGTGTGCTTCCAACCTTTACAATCAATCACTTCATTACTTTTCCTTAAACAAACAAGAGTTGCTTGATTCCTTTGCATATATATAGATGCATGTTTACATGAGTTTTTGTGTGTGTTTTGTGTTTCCTTGTAATATATCTCCTATTACTCTCTCATCTCCAGAAGAATAAACACATAGCCAACCTCAAAATACTCTCCAAACACCCTCCAAATACCCTCCTTAAATCTCCTCCAAAAACCATTTCAAATCACCACAACCATCACCACCTTGCTGTTTTTCGACATCAGAATTTGCAAGTTAAGAAAAAAATCACGGAGCACAACTCAACAAGATAATATGGGAGAGATTTTCACCGCAAATTATTCAGGACCTTACCTACATCCAGGAATTTTCCTCGATTTTTTTGACCACTGCAAACCCCAGAGAGACGCGAGAGAGAATTGGCTATCCAGAGAGATTCACTACGAAAATCTATATTCGTAACCACCCAAAGCTCTTTCAACATCACCCTCTTTGTTATCTTATACCACCAAAACTACAACCTTATTACACCTTCTACCACCCTCCAAATACCCACTTCAACCTCATCAAATCACCTTAAAAAACCCCATACCCACATACAAAAAAACATTACCCGTGTATTTTGTATCGTTTTGTAAACAATTCATTGTTACATAAAAAGAACTTATTGTTACTTACCGGATTGAACTTTGAACAAATAGAGACACAGTCTATTAAGATCCAGTCCAACCCTAAGCCTGTTAGTCATTTATTTGACTAACAACTTGACAAAACAGTCGTTCCACAAGTCCCGTTCTAACACCACCTACTATATATATATTTATATATTTTATTAACGCTTTATGTCATTTAAATACTGTCATTTATTTCATTTATAGCTTTCAGTCATTTATAGCTTTCCAGTATTTATTTATTCCGCACTTCTTATTTTTTTTTCCGCATCTTATCTCCTTAAATATATATATCTGTCACCCAGTAACTGGTATCCGAGCCTTTATTCGTGGTAATCAGATCGTATATTTTCAACAATTGGTATCAGAGCTTGTGTGATTTACCTTGAAATTTTTGTCGAAAACTTTTGGTTAGCGTTTATAAACCTTCCATAAGCTTTTCTTTAAAAATTTCATTTTAATATCACTTGTTCAAAATCCTTAAAAAAAAATTATTAAAAAAATTAAAAAAAAAAAATTTTTTAAAAAAAAATCTTAAACAAAAAAATTCAGAGCTTGTGTGATTTACCTTGAAATTTTTGTCGAAAACTTTTGGTTAGCGTTTATAAACCTTCCATAAGCTTTTCTTTAAAAATTTCATTTTAATATCACTTGTTCAAAATCCTTAAAAAAAAAATTTATTAAAAAAATTAAAAAAAAAAATTATAAAAAAAAAAATTCTTAAACAAAAAAAGTTCAGAGCTTGTGTGATTTACTTTGAAATTTTTGTCGAAAACTTTTGGTTAGCGTTTATAAACCTTCCATAAGATTTTCTTTAAAAATTTCATTTTAATATCAATTGTTCAAAATCCTTTCAAAAACAAAAATTTTATTATGTCTTCTGCTAATTATTCCAACATGAACTCTATTTCTATTGCTAACAGCTTGGGATCTGGTTCACGGGCACCCATACTTATTCCTGAAGAGTATAATTCGTGGGTTGGCCGTATCAATCTTCATCTTAACACCATAAGTGAAGATGTCTGGAATTGTGTAGAAGGAACATATGTTACTCCAGAAAATATGGCTACTCTTGCTACAAATCAAGCCACTCTTGCTGAAACCGAAAAAAGGCTGCAACTCCAAGCCAAAAAGGAACTTGTGTCTGGAATTCCCCACAGTATTCTAAGTCAAATGGATGACATAATACTGTTGACTGCAAATCAAATCTGGGGAAATTTAAAAAATCGTTTTTGTGGAAATCAAAGAATTATTGGAAACAAAAGAACATCTGTTTTAAATGAATTCGATAATTTCAAGATGCTTTCATCAGAAACCATCCATGATGCTCATGATAGGTTCAATTTTATCATGGTAAAAATGAACAATTTGGGCATCAAAAAGACACAACACGAGATAAATCTCAAGTTTCTAAACAATCTTTACGAAAGCTGGAAGATGGTTAAACTCATCATTCAGGGAAATCCAGCCATTCATACTGAAACTTTATACAATTTGTATGGAGAACTTCAATCGTATGAATCCTCGATTGACCCACCAACCACTACAGCTTTTGGAGGACCACTTGCTCTCGTTTCCACATCTTCTCAAAACCAAACACCTTTTAATGAACAAAACTTCAATCATTTTAATCAGACATCTTTTCAAAACCAACCCTTTTTGAACAATTCTTTTGATCAATCTGATTTAAATGATGAAGCAGACTACCAACAACTGTGTGCTTTGGTAGCAAACACAAACCTCCAGAGATTTATTCCAAATCACGGTCAATCGAATTTTAAACCAAATTTTCAAAACCGACCATCATTTGGACAAAATAATTCTGGATTTCAACCAAGACCTCAACCTGTTCAAAACAACTCAGGTTTTCAACCAAGACCTTATTTTGGACAAAATTTTCAAAGACCTTCCTTCCAAAACAATTCAAACCAAGGTTTTCAAAACCAGGGATTTCAAAACAATCTCAACTCAAGTCATCATAACAATAACAAAAACAACAGTTTTCAAAACCAAAACAGAGGATTCCAAAATCAAGGTTACACTAATCAAAACAATGGCTTTCAAAACAACCAAAATTTTGGATTCCAACAGAACCCTTTGATGGGTTTTAGGTAAAACAAATAAACTAGAAAAACAATTCCTAAGTTCACATGCAACCTACTTTGAATCTATGTTTTAACTATTGAACATATAACTTTGAACTGCAAAACAAGAACCCTAGAGGAGAGAGGCTATTTTCGAAAATAGTAAACTAGGGTTTAGGGTTTACATACCTTTCAATTGTTATAGCAAACAATTGATATTCCCTTGATCTTGATCTTGATCTTCTTGGAAGCTTTAGCACCACAAGTGTAATGCCTCTAATGGAATCACACCCAATGACTAGCAAGAAGGAAAGTAGAAGAAGAGAGAGGAGAGGGAGTATGCAATTTCGGCCAAGGTATTCTTCCAAAGAATCAGTACCCAAAATGTGAGCCAGGAGGCTCCTTAAATAGTTGAGGGAACTAGGGTTTAGGGAAAACCCTAGTTATCCTTTTCTTAGGGCCTAAGCAAGACCCAAGGCCTTATCTTGGAGCCCTTGGACGAATTCTCTAGGGTTTCCCCTAGGGTTTTCGTCCACCCCCTTCCAAGGGGGTTCTGGAACCTTCCACTCAACTATTAGTTAATTGCAAACTAGTCCCTACACTTTATAATTAATTCTTTTAACCCCAAAATTAATTCTGATTAATTTCTGGCTAACAATTAATTAAACATAATGATTTCTAATTAATATATTAATCCATTAACATATTAATAAATCATTTATATTAATTTATTAATCTTATAAATTAATATCTCTCCTTTCATAATTTCCTTGTCCAGTTGCTAGGTTGAGGGCAACCCAAAAGGACTGTGCTGCTATCAATTCAAGTACATACCAATTATAGTTATGGGCTTAGACACCTAATCCAACAGTCTCCCACTTGGATAAGTCTGTAACTATAATTGCTAGTATGCCTTCTAAATTTGACCAGCAAATTGTATCTTCCAAAAAGCTGCTGCCGAACTCTGACCCAGTCAGTTACGTGTCCTAAGATAAGTGATCATATAACCCTTCGTTCTGCTTGATATCCCCAGACAAAAGACATGGAATGTAATCAATCTGTTTGTCCAGAATCTATGTTTCCCGATTCCTGATTTGTGATGATGTAGGACTTCTAATCGAACACATCAATTTAGTCCTGGCTGGGCCCAGCACATAAGTCAACACCAAATCATCGAGGGGCCCACAGATATCACTTTTCCTGTTAGGGCAAAAGGAACGAATAAACGTTGACTCATATGCTTGTATCTTTTACTCATCAAATTATGCATGACAATACGTTTTATAACACCAAGTTACTGATGCGTTTTCGTATCACCAATGCACAACCGACTTGTAAATTACAACTCATATATCTTCGTTTCAAGATTATAAGATATTATCGTCTCAGTATTACTCGTGATGAATTCCATGAAGTAATACTCTGAGCGTGGGTTTATCCAATACTCAAATCTCAATTTCTGAGTACTCATGAACATTGCAGCAATTCTATTGCCATGTCTATCCTTAGACAATCTGCAATCCAATTCATGACAGTCTTAATTCACTACTTACTTCCAAGAGTACGAGCGACTGTGGAGTTTGAATAATCTCATTATTCAGGAAGTAAAACATGCAAAATATGAAACACAATAATAAACAATTGACAAAAGGTAGTAGCCAAACTTATAAATAATACTTTATTATTTAATCACCAAAAGTCAATTACATTTACTTTGTTACAAGTTTCAAAAACTAATCTAACTACTAAAACTAATATCATCTTTCAGTCCTATGCTCCGAGCATGCTGAATATGCTTAGCCCTACTCAGACCCTTTGTGAGGGGATCTGCTGGGTTATCTTCAGATGACACCCTCTTTACTATAAGATGGCCTTCTTCAACTCTATGTCTAATGAAATGGTACTTTCTGTCGATATGTCTGGTCTTACCATGATCTCTCGGTTCCTTTGTCAAGGCAACCGCTCCTTCATTATCGCATAACAGTTCCATAGGCTCCTGGATGGTTGGAACAACTCCGAGATCCCCGATGAAGTTCCTCAACCAAGCTGCTTCTTTCGACGCTTCACTTGCTGCAATGTACTCTGATTCACAAGTAGAATCAGCCACCGTATTTTTCTTGGAACTCTTCCAAGTAACTGCTCCTCCATTCAGTAAAAACACCCAGCCCGACTGAGAACGGAAGTTATCTCTATCCGTCTGAAAGCTGGCATCACTGTAACCATCTACTCTCAAAGTATCACTGCCACCAAGCACAAGGACCCAGTCCTTTGTCCTTCGCAAATACTTGAGTATATTCTTAACTGCTATCCAATGAGCTCTACCTGGGTTTCCCTGATAGCGACTGACCATGCTCAAAGCAAATGCCACATCAGGGCGAGTACATGTCATAGCGTACATGATCGATCCGACAGCGGAAGCATAAGGTACACGACTCATGTCATCTATTTCAACATCTGTACTCGGGCATTGAGTCTTACTCAATTTGGTATTGCTCTGGATAGGTAGCTCTCCCTTCTTGGAATTTTCCATACTAAACCTCTTTAGTACCTTATCCAAGTATGTGCTCTGACTAAGTCCAATTAGTCTCTTCTTTCTATCTCTCAATATTCTAATCCCAAGAATATAGGCAGCTTCTCCAAGGTCTTTCATTGCAAAACACTTTCCAAGCCAAGACTTAACCTCTTTCAAGGTTGGAACGTCGTTACCAATGAGTAATATGTCATCGACATATAACACCAGAAAAGTTACTATACTCCCACTAGCCTTGATATACACACAAAACTCATCTTCACTTCTAGAGAAACCAAACTCTTTGACTTTCTCATGGAAGCAAAGATTCCAACTGCGAGATGCTTGTTTCAATCCATAAATGGATTTCTCAAGCTTGCACACTCTATTGGGAAACTTTGCATCAACAAAACCCTCTGGCTGACTCATGTAAACATCTTCAGCCAACTTCCCATTAAGGAAAGCAGTTTTGACATCCATCTGCCAGATTTCATAATCATGAAAGGCAGCTATGGCGAGCAATATCCTAATAGATTTAATCTTAGCCACTGGCGAAAAAGTCTCATCATAGTCAACCCCTGGGGTTTGAGTAAAACCTTTTGCAACCAGTCGAGCCTTGAATGTATGCACATTCCCATCCATGTCTGTCTTCTTCTTGAAGATCCATTTGCACCCAACTGTCTTGCGACCTGGTGCACTATCAACCAAATTCCAAACTTGGTTGTCATACATGGACTTAATCTCGCTGTCCATTGCCTCTTTCCACTTGGAAGCCTCTGGGCCTGCCATTGCTTCCTTATAAGTGACTGGTTCATCTAAGTTTACCAGTGTTCTGTCACTTATGAATGTGTCACCATCTGAAGTAATATGAAAACCATACAACTCAGGTGACACACTCACCCTAGTGGATCTTCTAAGAGGTAATGAGTTATCAATTGGTTCAACAGGAACTGTTTCCTCTGGTTGAGTGCTAGTGTCATCTAAGGTTCCTTCATTGGCTGACTCTTGAATTTCTTCAAGGTCAATAGTGCTCCCACTGTCCTCTTTGAATATGAGCTCTCTTTCAAGAAAGACTCCTCTTCGTGCTATAAAGACCACGTTCTCACTAGGCCTGTAGAACAAATATCCAAAAGACTGCTTTGGGTAACCAATGAAAACACATTTCTCACTTCTAGCTGCTAGCTTGTCGTGAGTCTCTCGTCTTACGAAAGCTTCACAACCCCAGACTTTAATATGTGCTAACGAGGGAACTTTTCCTGTCCACATTTCGTGAGGTGTTTTGGCAACCTTCTTTGTAGGGACAAGATTGAGGATGTGGGCGGCTGTCTCTAAGGCATACCCCCAGAAGTGAATAGGAAGCGAAGCCCGACTCATCATAGAACGAACCATGTCTAACAAGGTTCGATTGCGCCTCTCAGCTACACCATTTAACTGTGGTGTCCTAGGAGGAGTCAATTGTGAGACTATCCCACATTCTTTCAGATAGTCGTTAAACTCGATACTAAGATACTCCCCGCCTCTATCGGATCTAAGTATCTTTATCTTTCTGCCCAATTGATTTTCGACTTCATGTTTAAACTCTTTGAACTTTTCAAAAGTTTCTGACTTATGCTTGATCAAGTAGATATATCCATATCTGCTATAATCGTCAGTGAAAGTCACATAGAATCGATTAGCATCTCTTGTAGTTGATCTGAAGGGCCCACACACATCTGTGTGTATGAGATCCAACAGACCTTCACCTCTTTCACAAGACCCTGTGAATGGTGATTTTGTCATCTTTCCCAAAAGACAAGATTCACACATATCATCTGACTTTAGGTCAAATGATTCCAACACTCCATCCTTTTGGAGTTGGGCTATGCGTTTCTTGTTAATGTGTCCAAGACGACAATGCCACAAGCATGCCTTGTCTACACTATTAGACAAGTCAATATTAAGTACACTATTTCCTAGGCTATCAACACAAGTCACTGTTTCATACACACCATTACAAGGCAAAGCTTCAAACATAAAAACACCATTCTTATAAACATAAATTGAACCATTCAAATCATTAAAAGAATATGTAAAACCTTGTCTGAACAATGCATGAAATGAAATAATGTTTCTCGTTATCTCAGACGAATAGCAACAATTTATTAAATCTAATCTAACATCATTACTAAGCAGAAGCTGATAAACTCCGATCTTGGTTATTGGTGAAGACTTTCTGTTTCCCATGATCAGGTTTATCCTTCCTCGCTCTATCTCCTCACTTTCCTTTAGACCCTGCAAATCAGAACAGATATGAAAACCACATCCTGTGTCAAGGACCCATGAACGAGAAGATAATGAGTTATTAGCAGAAATAGTGTAAATACCTGCCGAAGATGGCTTCACTTTGCCATCCTTGATATCTTGCAGATATTGTGGGCAAGATCTCTTCCAATGCCCCTTTTGGTTGCAGTAAAAGCAAACTGCCTCTTTTGGATCAGAAACATGGGGAGTGGAACCATTGGGCTTAGCCTTTGGGCCATTACTAGATGACCCAGCTTGAGCCTTGCTCTTCCAGTTTTGCTTGGGAGGACCTTTCCTCTTTTTCCCCTTTCCCTGTCCAATAGCCAAAACAGGGGCACTAGCAGGTGTGGAGGGTATACTTTTACCCTTCATCCCTGCCTCAGCTGTCTGCAACAAGTTGTGCAATTGGGCCAAGGTCTGCTCAGTATTGTTCAAATGGTAAGTTAGAATAAACTGACCATAACATTCAGGAAGTGAGTTCAAGACCATGTCAATGGCCAATTCCTCATCAAAGTGAATATTGAGCTTGACCAAACGCTCTATGTAGCGTTGCATTCTTTGCACATGTGACACCACCGACTCCCCATCTTTCATCTTGCAAGCCATGAGTGACTTGACTACTTCAAACTTTTATTGACGAGCTCGCTTATGGTACTTTTCCATAAGGTCCTTGTTCATCTCGAAAGGCCAGTAGTCCTCATAGTACCTCTGCAGTTCTGGGGACATAGTTGCCACCATGATGCATGCCACTTTGGTAGCATCATCGTAATGTTTCTTGTAGGCAGCAAGATCTTCAGGAGTAGCCTCATTCTCATCAAGCTCTTTGAGCTCCTTTTCAAGAACATATTCTTTGTTCTCGAAACGAAGAGCCATCTTGATGTTGCGCATCCAATCGTTATAGTTTGAGCCATCCATAACGACTTTGGAGCAGATATTGAGCAAAGAGAAGTTTTGGTTGGAGGAGGACGAAGCAGAAGTGTTTCCAGGAGTAGACATCTGAAAAGAAAGAAAGTTTTAGTTAGATTTCAAGATACCTTAATAAAATAACCCAAAGATATAATATCAAGGTTAGGATCCAACTATGAAGATTCACAACTTAGAAATGGGATGCCGAGATCCAAGTGCAAATTTCATAAAGGTAGGTGAATGACGATTCACAAATTCCACCATTAGACGAAACAAACGAAGTGAAATTCCTAATTCTTTTGAGATACATTGAAACTATTCAATGGCATGTTTTGATCTCAGATTATGCTCTTCTATTTGTGACTGGGATGCCGAGGATCACAAACAAGATGTGAATAACCATGCAAATGTGCTTGGTAACCTCATTTTCTTTATCATTAACTATTGATGTGCTGGTAAACCACACACGCTCCATCAAAATGACAATTGTGAGATACCCATTACTACTCTTTATTAGTGCCTTTTAGTGTGCTGGTTAACCACACACGCTCCACTAACGACCAATAAAGCATAATGTGCAATTTCATGGATTAGCATACTTTTCACATTTTTCCTAAAGTAACTAGAGTTGGGATTTTGAAAAATAATGTTCTAGTACTTTCTTTAATATCATTATACTTTTAATGAGAAGTAGTTGTCCTATCAAATCCGTTCTGCTAACGACCCTCCACTAATCAAGGAAGCGGTGGGTGAGAGTGGACACCCATTCAACTACCATTTTATAGGCAGTTTCCTTATACCCCCCTTATAGATTAGCTTCGTGAATGAGGCATACTAGCGATTTGACTGACCATATTCTTATACATATATAATATTAAACTTTTAATTATAATATATATATAAGGTGTGTTTTAAAACATTTTAAAACTTCAAGGGTTTATAAATTTCAAAATTTAAGCTATTAAATTTAAATTTAAATAAACCAATTAACTAGATTTAATATTTATCTTTTAATTAACTATTAATCAAATTATTAAATCTTGTAAGGATTATCTAATTAAATTAATCCATTAATTTAATCCTAATCCTTATCCCTCTAAATTTCGAAAAATAGGGTAAGGATAATTATCCAATTAATCTAATTAAGTAACAATTATCCAAAAACAAGAAACCCTAGTTATCCTCTAGCATATTTCGAAATTTACAAGGGAGGAGGCTAGGGTTTTCAAAACCCTAACCCTAATTTCGATTAGGGTTCTTTGGAGGCTAGGGTTTTCGAAAAAAACCCTTTGATCCAAAACCCTAGAAATCGAAAAATTGGCCTTTAGGGTTTAATAGCTATAAACCCTAATTTGCAATTCAACAATTGTAGCAATTCAATTTAAAACAACCAGGCTCTGATACCACTTATGGGTTTTAGGTAAAACAAATAAACTAGAAAAACAATTCCTAAGTTCACATGCAACCTACTTTGAATCTATGTTTTAACTATTGAACATATAACTTTGAATTGCAAAACAAGAACCCTAGAGGAGAGAGGCTATTTTCGAAAATAGTAAACTAGGGTTTAGGGTTTACATACCTTTCAATTGTTATAGCAAACAATTGATATTCCCTTGATCTTGATCTTGATCTTCTTGGAAGCTTTAGCACCACAAGTGTAATGCCTCTAATGGAATCACACCCAATGACTAGCAAGAAGGAAAGTAGAAGAAGAGAGAGGAGAGGGAGTATGCAATTTCGGCCAAGGTATTCTTCCAAAGAATCAGTACCCAAAATGTGAGCCAGGAGGCTCCTTAAATAGTTGAGGGAACTAGGGTTTAGGGAAAACCCTAGTTATCCTTTTCTTAGGGCCTAAGCAAGACCCAAGGCCTTATCTTGGAGCCCTTGGACGAATTCTCTAGGGTTTCCCCTAGGGTTTTCGTCCACCCCCTTCCAAGGGGGTTCTGGAACCTTCCACTCAACTATTAGTTAATTGCAAACTAGTCCCTACACTTTATAATTAATTCTTTTAACCCCAAAATTAATTCTGATTAATTTCTGGCTAACAATTAATTAAACATAATGATTTCTAATTAATATATTAATCCATTAACATATTAATAAATCATTTATATTAATTTATTAATCTTATAAATTAATATCTCTCCTTTCATAATTTCCTTGTCCAGTTGCTAGGTTGAGGGCAACCCAAAAGGACTGTGCTGCTATCAATTCAAGTACATACCAATTATAGTTATGGGCTTAGACACCTAATCCAACACCCTTCCCAATCTTCCCAACAAATCCAAACTCAAGCTCCTGAAAGACTTCCGATTAAAAGTCAAAAGGATGACAGTGATGAAGAAGTGATCATTTGTCACAACTGCAAAGGAACTAATCACTATGCCAGAGAATGCCAAGCCAAAAACAAAACCAAAGTCAAAGACTCAGCATACTACGCTCAAAAAGCCGATGAATTAAAGAAACAGGAAAATCAAGATAAGCAAAGAGCATTGATGGCAATCCATGAACCAAACGTGGAATACTGGCCAACTTCTGAAGACGAAGCTGACAATGAACCAACACAATCAAACTTCTGTTTCGTAGTTGGTGTTGATAGACCTTCAAGAGCTCCAAACGTCATAGAACAGGTATGGTCTATGATCTCTGAACTTGGTCTTTCGAAATCAAATTTTGAGTCCCATATAACCAAGATTGAGAAAAGTCTAGAAGCTGATCTCAAAAAATATCATGACACAATGATCAATTCCGATATCTGCAAATCTGAGTTACAAACCTTACAACTCAAATTTGGAGAATCAACAAGGATAAAGAACAAATTGGAAAGAGACGTTGAAAGAAAATCAGAAGATTATAATCACGTCTTGGAACAATTAAATCAAACCCTAATTCAGAAAAAGGATTTGGAACAAAAAAATCAGTCAGTCATTTCCTCTGAAACAAAAGATGTTTTAGAAAAGGAAATCCTTCAGTTGAAACAAAACTTTCAAGAATCAACTGAAAAATACAAAACTTTAAATGAAAAACTGACTGATTCTTTAAACCAAACCAATTTTCTTGAATCTGAAAACAAAAGATTGATATGGAATATGGATTCTATCAAAGTTGCTAGAAAACTAAGTGATGATGTTTTCACCAAAGCAAACACCTTAGGAACTGGCAAAATTGATACGAATTACAGACCAGGAATTGGAAGAGAATCCTTTGAAATTGAACTAGCTAAACAGGAAAACATGACAAATTGTGAAAACTCTGAATCCACTCTACCAGATCTTCTCACATCTGTTAATGAGGAAGACTCAGATGACGTAACAATTATCAACTGTAGCCCAGATGATACTGCTTTCACTGTTTCCAAAAAGTCTATAAAAAGAGTTGTAAAATCTGAAACAGACTCTGCTAGTTCTTCAACTCACCAAATCAAACATACCAATGAAACCACCAAAACCCCACTTAACAAACCAAAAGTTTTTGAAAACAAACCAAAGAAACCAGTTCAACCTTACCTCATACCTCAAAAACAGGTTTCCAAACAAAAACCAAAACCTTTTCAAAAACCTTTTGAAAACCGCTTTCAAGAGATCACCTTTAACAATTCAAGGAACTTTAAAAAACGACCAAATCAGAAAGTTCCAAACCATCATCTTCAAAAAGCTTTTCATAACCGCCAATCACATCCCAGATATGAAGAGAACTTTTCAAAAAAAAATTCACATCTAGGATATCATTCACCAAATCACAGATTTTATCAACCAACGAATTTTCATAAACAAATCACTTTTTGGGAAAATTTGATAAATAAAATCAAACCTCAACCATTCCATCCTTATAAACCAAACTCTTATAGCAATATGAAGTCAAATGCTACAAGAAGTTCGGTAAACAAAAAACCCAAAATAAAAACAACTAACAAACCAGGACCCATTCAGATTTGGGTACCTAAATCTTCTGTCTAAATTGCAGGTATCTAATGCTGGAGAACCCAAGGATGATACATGGTATATTGATAGTGGCTGCTCCAAGCATATGACAGGAAACCGAAACTACCTTCGTGACTTCAAACCAACCCAAACCAATCAAGACGTTACCTTCGGCAACAACATGACGGCAAAAATCAAGGGTTATGGAAACATAACAAATGGTAACTTCACCATAAAGAAAGTTGCCTATGTCGATGACCTGAAACACAACCTCATCAGTGTTTCTCAACTGTGTGATAACAATCTTGAAGTCCTATTCACCAAACAAAGAAGCTTGATCATGGACGCCAAAACCAAAGAAATCATTGTTGATTCTTACCGTGCTGGAAATATGTATCCACTTGACATGGATCTTATCTATGGTAAACCCGATATATGTCTGCTATCAAAAGCCCCAGCAGATATCAGTTGGTTATGGCACCGCCGCCTTTCCCATCTAAACTTTGGGTACATCAACAAACTAATCGGCGATGATCTTGTTAGAGGACTGCCACTTCTGAAGCTTGATAATGAAACTCTGTGTGCCGCATGTGAAAAAGGAAAACTTTCCAAATCAACTCACAAAAGCATCTCAGAATCTAGTGTATCCGAACCACTAGAATTGTTGCACATAGACCTTTGTGGCCTTGCCAAAACCCAAACAATACAAGGGAAGAAGTATATTCTTGTTGTCGTTGATGGTTTCTCGCGCTTTACTTGGGTCTTTTTCTTAAGACTAAAATCAGAAGCACCTGAAGAGATGATCAACTTCATCAAACAAATCGAACTGAAGCTCAAACGACCTGTTCGAAGAATCCGAGGTGATAATGGTTTAGAGTTCAAAAACAAGACTCTAGATTCATTTCTCAAAGACAAAGGAATTGAACATAACTTCTCAGCCCCATACACTCCACAACAGAACGGAGTTGTCGAAAGAAGGAATAGAACTCTATGTGAAGCTGCAAGATCAATGCTTATCTTCGCTGATCTGCCACAATACTTCTGGGCAGAAGCAATAGCCACAGCTTGCTACACTCAAAATCGTTCCTTAATCCATAAACATCTTCATAAAACACTATATGAAGTCATTAACAACCGAAAACCAAACATCAAATTTTTCCATATTTTTGGTTGTCGATGCTTCATAAAGAACAATAAAGACCACCTCTCAAAATTTGAATCAAGGTCGGACGAAGGAATTTTCCTTGGTTACTCATTTTCTTCAGCTGCTTATCGAGTACTGAACAAACGTACCAGAGTAATTGAAGAAAGTACCGATGTTCATTTCGATGAATTTTATGTCAGGAAATTGGATCGTGAACATTTTGGTTCAAAAATGATCGATAATATTTTTCAAAATCCAATTCAACAAACACCTTCTCCTGACAGAGATATTGAAATCGATCTTGATTTACTTTTTGAACAACCCAAAACCGCTTACAATTCTGAACTTCTAACTACTTCTATTGATTCTACAGGAACGACCACTGAAGGAACTCCACAAACAAACCGAAATGATGCAGATCAATTCAAGGGGGAACCACCTACACATACTTCTTCATTGGAACAAACACCAAATCCTCCTTTAAATACCCCATCCCCAAATATCCAAAACAATCCCGATGCATCATTTATGGGGGAACCTTCAAACCTATTACAAGATGAAACTCCCGGAGAAGAACAATGGGATACTGAAATTCCAATTATTATAGCGGAAGAGAATCGCTTAATAAAATGGACCAGAAACCACCCAACTGACCAAATCATCGGAGATCCAAACTCAGGCATCCAAACTAGAGCCGCAACTTCTAATGATTGTTTATTTGGAGCCTTCTTATCCATAACTGAACCCAAAACCATACATTCTGCTCTCAAAGATCCAGACTGGGTAAAAGCTATGCAAGAAGAGCTAGAAGAATTTGAAAGAAATGACGTATGGAATCTTGTCCCTACCCCACCCGATGTTTCTGTTATAGGTTCAAGATGGGTATTCAGAAACAAAACTGACGATCAAGGAATCGTTTGTCGAAACAAGGCACGTCTCGTAGTCAAAGGATATTCACAACAAGAAGGAATCGACTACGATGAAACATATGCTCCAGTTGCCAGAATTGAAGCAATTCGTATCTTTCTTGCATATGCTGCACATAAGAACTTCAAAGTATTCCAAATGGATGTTAAATGTGCATTCCTACATGGAGAGTTAGATCGCGATGTATACATCCAACAACCACCAGGTTTCGAAGATCCCAAATTTCCTGATCACAACTTCAAATTGCAGAAAGCTGTCTATGGCTTGAAACAAGCACCCCGAGCCTGGTATGCCACATTGACAACCTTTCTCGAAGAATCAGGTTTTAAAAGAGGTTCAATCGATCAAACCCTCTTTCGTAAAATCTATAATAAACATCTTTTAATCGTACAAATATATGTTGATGACATTATTTTCGGTTCTACTGATGAATCTTTGAGTATTAAGTTTGCAGATCTAATGAAGAGCAAATTTGAAATGAGCATGATTGGGGAGATGACTACTTTTCTCGGACTTCAAATCAAACAGTCAACTGATGGCATTTTCATCAACCAAGAGAATTATGTCAAAAACCTACTCACTCGCTTTTCAATGGACAAATCCAATACTGCAAAAACCCCAATGGCTTTTGGATACAAAATCGATGCAGACTTAAATGGCAAACCTGTTGATCAGCAAAGATATCGTGGAATGATCGGATCACTCTTATACCTCAATGCCAGCAGACCTGACATCATGTTTTCTACATGTGTCTGTGCCAGATACCAAGCAAATCCTATGGAATCCCATGTAGTTGCTGTGAAACGCATCTTCAAATACCTAAAAGGCACTCCCAAACTTGGCCTTTGGTATCCAGCTAAATCCGATTTTCAGCTGAATGCTTTCACCGACTCAGACTATGGAGGATGCAAGTTAGATAGAAAGAGTACATCTGGTAGCTGTCAATTCCTAGGAGGTAGACTAGTGAGTTGGACTTCAAAGAAACAGACTTGTGTATCCACATCAACAGCAGAAGCTGAATACGTCGCTGCCGCCAGCTGTTGTTCGCAAGTCATATGGATGCAAACTCAACTGCGAGACTATGGCTTCAAAATTTCACAAATTCCCATATTTTGTGACTCAACCAGTGCAATTGCCATTTCTCACAATCCCGTTCACCATTCCATGACAAAGCACATCGACATTCGATATCATTTCATCAAAGACAACATTCAAAAGGGTCATATCGAATTGCACTTCATCAACACCGAAGATCAAATTGCCGATGTCTTCACTAAGGCTCTCGATGAAACAAAGTTTCAATACTTCCTAGGCCGTCTAGGAATGTTAAATCCAGATAACATCCATCCTTAAACTTTTACTTTTTGTTTGTACAAAAGTGTGTTTACTTTCATTCAAAGGAAAATTCAAAAACAATTGAAAATTGCTTTCCTTTCAAAAATACCAAAAATATTCAAATAACCAATATTTCCAAAAACATTCAGAAAAACAAATCTTCAAAAAAAAAATTAATAAAAGACTTGCCATAATAAGCTTTTATAGAACCTTGTGATTAATCTTCTCTTGACTTAATTTTCAGATGCTTATGCTCGATGAAGATTTTAAGTCATATTGATTCTCAATTGGAGTGAAGGTTCAAATATCCTACTTTTCATAATGTATATAACTTTATTTCCTTCGATTTTATTTCATTATTGACGATTTTAAACAATCAAGGGACATAAGGTTAGGAGGTTCAGATGAAAACAAAAACCCATGTGAGAATTTGTGCCTCGTTGATCTAAATCATTGTGGAAATCATTTCTTGTGAGCTTAGGTGTGTCACTATTGCTTATAAGGTATACCCAATTATACCTTGTCACGGTCTCATTTTTGCTTAGATATCAAAATGACCAGGGACGATACATTCATTTCTTACATACTAGACAAACTGTCTTTTATGCCACCTATCCCTACCTAGATAAAAGCCAACAAAAAATGAAGACTTGCGATCCCATGATCCATCAAGCAAACACCGACATATCCTTACAAGAAAACCAAAGGAAAAACAAATATCTATCAACATCCAATCCTCAAAGACAAATCAACAAGAAAACAAATGGATTCAATAAAGATATACCAAACAAAATATATATATATATATATATATATATATATATATATATATATATATATATATATATATATATATATATATTCTATATTTGGTATTTTCAAACAAACTTTCAACCAAATGGTTATTTCAAAACAAAAATCATAAAATCCCGCGATTTGTTTTAACCATTTTTCACAAAAGAAGATATCTCAATCACTCAAGTCAAATACTCTTAAAAAGGTCTCAAATGTAGCAAATTCTCAATGCTAAAACAAAATATCTTTTTACAATAAATCGATATTGATCAACAAACAGGATACTATCAAAGAAGAAGCTGCAACAACAATGGATTTCCCGGGATACTGTAGCCTTCATCACTGAAGAATCTTAGTTGCAAACTGCACTATGAAAATTGCTAAACCCCTCTACATGTATTTCCCGACGGAGAGAGAGAGTGAACTTTAATGGCATGAATGAAGAAACCCGCTGAGTAATGCCGAAACCAGTCTTATGTGATTGATTATCTAATAATGCGACTAAGTGACTTTACAGGAAAAGCATAGCTGAACACCTCCGATATGAGTGTGAGTCGTCAGAGAGAGATATCACTCATTTTTAGTGATCATTAACTTGTTCTGCTGCCAGAACAACCAAACACCCAAGTGAAGTGTGAGCTATACCTATGAGCGTTCATCTGAATCGACCTGTTAGACCACTTGTCGTCATTAATAATGCTATAAAATCTAAGGAAATTTCTTTAGATACATATATGACTACCCTTTGATAACCGAACCCGAGACTTTGATTCGGAAACAAATTTCTGAAAATCTTTTACATAAGATATGTTAAACCAAGTCACAAACTTTCAAAACGATTACAATGGTTTTATATATATCTTCTCATTGACAAAACTTTTATCCCAAATCTTCAAGATTAAAACTGTTAATGTGATTATATCTATCCTTATTTCATCAATGATCACATAGGGGGAAATTGTTGAAAAATGTTTTTATATGTGATCATCACTGAAATAAGACGAATTAGTTTTATATTATCTAACAAATATTATCAGTTATTTCAGGTTGCGTGGATTCGTGCTTAATTATGAAATAGAAAAATATGCAAAAGACGAAATACGCAAAGACGAAAAAATAGACGCAATATTTGGTCGTTTGAAGACAAAACAAATCAAGACTAAAATCGTCAAGAATTTAAAAACCTCAAGGGTCAAAAATGGAAATTCAATTCACAATTGGATATATATATATATACACAAGTGTTCGTGTGTGTATATATATATATATATATATATATATATATATATATATATATATATTATATAAATATATATGTATATATATTATATTGTATATATATATATGTATGTATATTGTATATATTGTATATATATATATGTATGTATATTGTATATATTGTATATATATATATATATATATATATATATATATATATATATATATATATACATGAATCATGCATATATATATATTGGAAAGAAATCTTCACAAAAGCAAAAGTACCAAACATCATGTGTGCTTCCAACCTTTACAATCAATCACTTCATTACTTTTCCTTAAACAAACAAGAGTTGCTTGATTCCTTTGCATATATATAGATGCATGTTTACATGAGTTTTTGTGTGTGTTTTGTGTTTCCTTGTAATATATCTCCTATTACTCTCTCATCTCCAGAAGAATAAACACATAGCCAACCTCAAAATACTCTCCAAACACCCTCCAAATACCCTCCTTAAATCTCCTCCAAAAACCATTTCAAATCACCACAACCATCACCACCTTGCTGTTTTTCGACATCAGAATTTGCAAGTTAAGAAAAAAATCACGGAGCACAACTCAACAAGATAATACGGGAGAGATTTTCACCACAAATTATTCAGGACCTTACCTACATCCAGGAATTTTCCTCTATTTTTTTGACCACTGCAAACCCCAGAGAGACGCGAGAGAGAATTGGCTATCCAGAGAGATTCACAACGAAAATCTATATTCGTAACCACCCAAAGCTCTTTCAACATCACCCTCTTTGTTATCTTATACCACCAAAACTACAACCTTATTACACCTTCTACCACCCTCCAAATACCCACTTCAACCTCATCAAATCACCTTAAAAAACCCCATACCCACATACAAAAAAACATTACCCGTGTATTTTGTATCGTTTTGTAAACAATTCATTGTTACATAAAAAGAACTTATTGTTACTTACCGGATTGAACTTTGAACAAATAGAGACACAGTCTATTAAGATCCAGTCCAACCCTAAGCCTGTTAGTCATTTATTTGACTAACAACTTGACAAAACAGTCGTTCCACAAGTCCCGTTCTAACACCACCTACTATATATATATTTATATATTTTATTAACGCTTTATGTCATTTAAATACTGTCATTTATTTCATTTATAGCTTTCAGTCATTTATAGCTTTCCAATATTTATTTATTCCGCACTTCTTATTTTTTTTTCCGCATCTTATCTCCTTAAATATATATATCTGTCACCCAGTAACTGGTATCCGAGCCTTTATTCGTGGTAATATTTTCAACAAATGTATTTATGGATTTTGAATGAGTTGATAAATGATAACTTTATTGCAGGATATGTTTTGAATTAATAGCTTTATAGATCTTAAATGACTTGATAATTGATGACGTTGATGACGGATGCATTTTAACTCATCTGATACATATAATCTATATGGTTTACAAGTGGAATTCATATGGTTTTATGTCGAGAAAAATATAAATTAAAGAAACCATGAATATTTTTACTCCCAAAAGCAACCCTTCAAAACTTGCGTCAAAATGAGACAGAAACTTGAAAAACTATGACATAATTAAAGCATAAGACCCATGAACTTTACCCACAAATTAAGTACAGCTTCAATGTTTACCATTTCAATCAGTTAAACTTCTACATAGCTTCTACATAGCTTGAATAGCAAGGTCTCCAATTCCAGCTTCCATTGTCCGTGAATAAAAAAAGTCAATAATAGTCCATAACATTGGCTTATTGGCTTATGACCAAGAATAACCGAAGCATAAAAAGTAAAAAAAAAATCCAAAAGTGACAAAATTATAAACGAGATTTGACAACATGAACAGCTTGATTTTAAACCAAACCAGGACGTTTACACATACTTTTACAATCAAAACCTCACTACAGATTCCCTACACTACTCTCACACATATACACTCAGATAATTGAGAACTATGAACCAAGAACACAAGTTTTACAATGAACCCTAATCTGGAGAATAAAATCTCTGAGAGAAAGTTACAGACGAGAGAAAAAAACGTAACTATCAAACGTACAGAAATAAACATTATATACACCGGATAGTTTTTGACCCGATTACCCGCAAGATAACCCGACGAAATTTACACTTTGAACCCTTCAACAACTTGTACATGTTTAAACTGCAACACAAACATAAAAAAACAAAATATACCAACAAAAGGCAAAATAGTAAAATGATTAGATTGATAAAAAACCTTTCATTATTTTCAACACCCCCGGTCAAGCTAATCATTTGACTATTTATTTGATAGAAAAAGGATCAGTCAAACACATTTTTCTACAAAGATTTTCATGCTGATAAGAACTAAGAGACTTAGTCAAAATATCAGCAACTTGATTTAAAGATCCAATTTTAACAACTTTGACAACACCATCTGCAATCTTTTCCCTAATAAAATGAACATCTATTTCAAAATGCTTGGTTTTATCGTGAAACACCGGATTTAAGGATAATTTGATTGTAGATTCATTATCACAAAAAAGATCAACTGGAACCATATTAGTAAATTTTAAATCATACAGAATTTTTAGCACCCAAATTATTTCACAAGTTAAAGAACTCAGTGCTCTATACTCAGACTCAGTAGATGATCTAGAAATTGTAGATTGCTTTTTACTTCTCCATGAAACAAGAGAATCACCAAAATAGACCAAATAACCACTTACTGATTTTCTGGAGAATAGACACTTAGCCCAATCAGCATCAGAAAAACCTTTTAAAACAAGAGAGTTAGTCTTTAAATAACAAACCCCTTTTCCAGGATTGTTTTTAAGATACCTTAACAACCTCAAAGCAATTCGTAAATGAGATTTTCTGGGTTTGTGCATAAACTGACTCAAAACCTGAACAGAGTAAGCAATATCTGGTCTAGTTATAGTGAGATAGATTAATTTACCAATTAATTTCTGAAACTCAGTAATATTATCAAGCAAACTATCATTATTTTGATCATTATCACGATTAATAACAAGATTAGTCTCAAGAGGAGTATTGACAGGCTTACACCCCAACATCCCAAACTCATTTAACAATTCTAAGCAATATTTTCTTTGCGAAAGACAAAGACCATTCGGAACATCAATAACTTCTATCCCTAGAAAATATTTTAATTTTCCTAAGTCTTTAATCAAAAATTGAGACTTCAGAAAATTTTTGACTTTAGTTATTTCAGTTTCATTATTCCCTGTTAGGATTATATCATCTACATAAACAAGCAAAACAACAAGAGAACTATCAACAGATTTTACAAACATAGAATAATCATTAACACTTTGAGTGAAACCAAAACTAAACAAAGCAGCACACAATTTTTCATTCCACTTACGTGGGGCCTGCTTTAGACCATATAAGGACTTCAACAACTTACAAACCCTTGTGTCATCCTTACTATGATAACCAGGAGGCAAAACCATGTAAACATATTCTTTAAGATCACCATATAAAAATGCATTATTAATATCAAATTGATGTAAAGTCCAATTACTACTAACAGCAATAGCAATTATAATCCTAATGGTAACAATTTTAGCTACATGGGAGAATGTTTCTTCATAGTCAACACCTTCCCTTTGACTATAACTTTTGGCAACTAAACGAGCTTTATATCTTTCAACCTCACCATTAGCTTTGTACTTAATTTTGTAAACCTAACGACAGCCAATCGGCTTTCTATTTTTAGGTAACTCGGTTATTTCCCAAGTTCTATTTCTGTAAAGTGCTTCCATTTCAAGATTCATGGCCTTAATCCATTCAGGACTCTTAGACGCCTCAAGATAAGATTGAGGTTCCACTATTTTATTAAGGTTAGTTACAAAACGCTTAGTTTCATTAGACAAATTAGAATAGTTAACAGATTTTTCTATTCCATATTTATACTTTCCTTCAACAATATAATCATCAAATCTACTAGGAAAACGAGTCTCTCTTTTAGAACGAGTAAGACTTATCGAAGAATCATGATGACTAGAATTGTCTTGACTACTTTCCTCAACCATGCTGGGAGAACTAGAAACAGACTCATCAGTTTGGGGTACAAAGGACTCTCCAAGGTCAAAAATAGTATCTGTTTGTAAAGTATCTGTTCTATTGTGACCTTGAACAGCCCCAGCACCATCCACCTGATGATCTATTATCTTGTTATCCAAATTTAAGTCATCATTAGATAACTCAGTTAACATAGGCTCATCATAGGAAAAAGGATCCACAGAGCCTGTCTTTTCATGGGTGTCACTAAAAACAGTATTTTGCATTTTAAAAGGAAATACAGACTCATAGAACTTCACATCCCTGGAAACAAAAAAAGAATGTGAATCAAGACTTAAAAGCTTATAACCCTTTTTATCCAAATAATAACCAAGGAAAATACATTTTTCAGCTCTAGATGAGAACTTATCACAGTTATTAAGTTTAGTAGAGAAACATAAACATCCAAAAACACGAAGATTATCAAAACTTGGAGCCTTTTTATATACTAATTCATATGGAGTAAGCCCTTTTAAAACAGATGAAGGAGTTCTATTTATTAAGAAAACTGCAGTTAAAATGGCATCACCCCAATGTTTTAAAGGTAAACCAGATTGAAATAAAAGAGACCTTGCAGCATTGAGAATATGCCTGTGTTTCCTCTCCACAACACCATTTTGTTGTGGAGTGTGAACACACGAGGTTTGATGTAAAATTCCATGTTTTCAGTAAAAGTTTTCATACGAGTATTTGAAAACTCAGTCCCATTATCAGATCGTATACATTTAATATTTGTGTCAAAATGATTTCTTAACATATTGGAAAAAATAACAAAACATTGATAAACTTCATCTTTGGACTTAAGAAGAAAAACCCATGTAGCTCTAGTGAAATCATCAACAATAGTCAAGAAGAACCTAAAGCCATCTACACTCTTAATACGATAAGGACCCCAAACATCAAGGTGAACAAGTTCTCCTAGTTTTTTTGAAACATGTTGGCTCATAGGAAAAGATTCTCTGGTTTGTTTAGCCTTATGACACACCTTACATGGAGGTAAAGGATCACTTTTGAAATTAAGTTTATCTTTAAGAACATTAAGAGCTTGATCAGCGGGATGTCCAAGTCTGTTGTGCCATGTGAATTTGGAAGCAAAACAATGAGACTTATTTATAATTGGAGACTTATTACCTGAATATAGACTATTAAGGTAATAAAGTCCACCAGATTGATTACCAGTCTCCACCGTCCCCTTGGACTGTGAATCCTGAACATAGCAATTATGTTCATTAAAAACAACATTACAGTTACTATCTTTACATAGCTTATGAACAGACAGAAGATTTATATTGAAATCAGGAACATCAAAAACATCAAACAAGGTAAGAGAATTTGAAAATTGCATGTTCCCTATTTTGTTAATTTGAGCAGAAGAGCCATTAGGATGGCTAACTCTTAGATTCAATTTAGAAACATCAACAGAATCATGAAGTAGTGATTCAGAGGCTATCATATGCTGACTTGCTCCTGAATCAACCACCCATTTTTGACAATCAGAAACAATAAAGGAATTACAAGAAATACCTGCCATGTTAGCACTGACAGGTCCTTCATCCAACCCTTGCTTATCACCAATGAGTTTCAAAAACTTGGAATATTGTTCATTAGTGAGATAATGACAGTCAGAGTTATTAGCATTATCCTTAGAATTAACAGACTCAGAATTATGAGTAGAAGAATTTACAGAGAAAACCTTATTTTGATTATTAAGCTCAGACTTAGGTTTATAATCTTTTGGATAACCAATAATTTTGAAACATTTTTCAATTGAGTGACCTTTTAAACCACAATTTTTACATTGAGGAATCTGATTTTTTCCTTTAAATTTCTTTTGATCAACAAATTTAGAAAGAAAAGCGGAAGACTGAGACTTATTATTACCAGAAGAGTTGGAATTAGTCCCATGTTTTTGATTAGATTCTTCACGAGACACTAAGGAAAAAGCAGTTTTAACAGTTGGAAGAGGATCCATTAACAAAATATGACTTTTAACTTGACTATATGAATCATCTAAGCCATTTAAGAACTGCATTAGTTTCATTAGTTTTGCATGATTGTTGAAACTAGTAGCAGCGTCACAGGTGCAATCAGTGAGATTGGTTAGCCCATCAAATTCTTTCCAATATGAATCAAGTTTATTAAAGTAATCAGATAAGGACAGGTTACCCTGAGTAAAAGAATTAATTTTCTGATGTATATTGAAGATCACAGATCCATCAGTCTTATGATAAGTTTCAGAAAGTTCTTTCCAGATTTCTTGAGCATTTTCAGAGCATGCATGATTTGCATATATATTTTCTGAAATAGACCCAAGAATCCAGGAACAAGTAACAGCATTAGCACGTTCCCACTTAGACTCCTTAATAGGATCATTAGAAGGTTTTGGAACAGTTCCATCAGTGAAACCAAGTTTGTTGCGAGCTTTTAAAGCTCTAATCATGGAACTGCGCCAAACTCAAAAATTTTCAGTTCCTAGAAGTTTGAAATTAATAACACTCGTTATAGTGTTATCAGATGGATGCACATAGAGAGGATCATCAAAGTCAATAGGATCCTTCTTAGAGTTGCTACCAGACTCTACAGCACCAGTCATAGTGAAAAACTAATCAAGAGATAAGCAAGAACACAACTGAGAACAACCAAGATAACTCCACGGTATGTTGGGAGCCCAAGGTCAATCACCAATCAGAAAACAGAAAATAGTTTCCAAATCAAACAGATCAAACAAATATCACACAGACCAAATAGACAAACGAATATCACACAAATCAAGACAAGTAAAGAGAAGAAGGATCTCACAGTGATGAACGAAAACGCTTTATAAACGGCTTAGTCAGGGCTTTTAGCCGCAAAGACCAAGGTTAGGGTTAAACTAGGCTCCTTTTCCTGTAAGAGTTAACGGTATTAATCCGTTCCCTTACAGAGTTAATCCAAAACCAAGATGGTTTAGTTTGTAGTTTCAAACTTGCAGGAGCACTGACGACCTTTTGAATGACAAACCAGCCGCACCAGATCTGAAACCGCACCAGATCTAATCTGCAAAGAAACAACAAGAACTCACAGTACTTTTGAACAGAGAACAAACGACAGCAAAGGTCGTAACCAAGAGACGATCGAGATGAAGAAATTGGTAGATCGTACAACACAAGTATGACCTACAATTTTCTTCACAGAGAACACAAATCGTCTCAAAGAAAGAGAGATATAAAATCTGATCTAATAAAGAGAACAAGAAACATCACCTTGTTTTACGAAAAAATCCAGGCGACGAACGATCGTGAACAGATCAGAGAAATCGAACCAACGGAGCAACCTAGTGCTCTGATACCATGACAAAATTATAAACGAGATTTGACAACATGAACAACTTGATTTTAAACCAAACCAGGACGTTTACACATACTTTTACAATCAAAACCTCACTACAGATTCCCTACACTACTCTCACACATATACACTCAGATAATTGGGAACTATGAACCAAGAACACAAGTTTTTGACCCGATTACCCGCAAGATAACCCGACGAAATTTACACTTTGAACCCTTCAACAACTTGTACATGTTTAAACTGCAACACAAACATAAAAAAACAAAATATACCAACAAAGGGCAAAATAGTAAAATGATTAGATTGATAAAAAACCTTTCATTATTTTCAACAAAAAGAAATGCAGCAATGTAAAGAGATGATCAAAACATAACCACAATAACATGAACACGTGAAAACATAACCAAGTAACGAAATGATCAAAAGTGTTTCTTTTCTGTTACAACATTCAACTTTCAAAGCCTTTCTATTTATAACATTGTACTTTGATTTCTCATCAGCATTATTAAATAAACAAAAGTGTAATGCTATAAATAGATATGTTTTTGAAAGTACAATGTTGTAATAGAACAATGAAATTGGTATCTAAACAATTAATCAAAAGTATGTCAGTATTTCCAGCATTTAGCCCTTAAAGCTTTTTAAATGGCATGAAATAAAGAAATGACCAGAGCACTAAAAAATTAGTTAGCAACTTAGAAGCATATTTTTCTTATAATAACATTGTACTTTTACTGATTTCTTTGTTATAACATCTTAGTCTAACTTCTTTTTATTAGAGCATTACACTTTAAAAATGTATCTAAGTATAGTAATGTATAAATGAATATATTTTATAGAGTATAATGCCCTACTGAAAAATGTATTGGAAATACAATGTTATATTTAGTTTTAATTCGTCAAAATATATTGCACTAATAAGAAAAAATAATGAAATGAAATTACAATGATGTGATAAATAGAATGAAAGTAGGATGCTATAGGTTTAAGAGAACATACAGTAAGCCCTTCATAGTATGTTGACTAAAAAACGTCCATTGCAGCAAAGGAGTCGGTATTGATAGTGGTGAAATGGAGAGTATCAGTAGATCCAAATCTATTAGGGTAGATATGTAAATTATGATTTAAATAACTCAATAAATTAATAAAAAAGATCTAATTGGGTATTTTTAGATGATTCTGGAAATAGGTATTTACTCACTATGCCAAGGTCAAATGATGCTAATATTGAACTTCATCTATTGAACCTATCAACTTGAAAGAACAATGATCCTTCCTTTTTCCACAAAACAGAAAACATACTTTCCCTTAATATATTATGGTATTCATAAAGTTAAAAATCGACAATATCACTAATTTGGCGTGGTTTTAGAAACATAATTCACCTTTGGTAGTTTGGTGCCTTCAAGGAGGAAGAGCACATGCAGATGTGTATGGTCACTATTTTGAAGTGGGTTTCAATGTTATGTTAACATGTTTGACTCCTCAATGACAAGGGTAGTTTCTGTCATTTTGCTTTGGGTTCTCCTCATCCTTATTGGCAGTAGTAGGGATTAGAGAAACAACCTCTTTAGATGCCTTCTTGGAATTATGGCAACTTTATACCAGGTTCAACTCCTTGGAAACAACTTCCAACCAAGTCTACCTATATTCAATCCCAAAACCCACATCATAGTGTCTTAGTGTACAAAATAAAATAGCCAAGACTAAAAACTCATAAGGAAGAACCATAACTACTATTTTCTTGATCAGTATCACTGAAACCAAAGAACTATTGACATTTGTTAAAAAAATATATGAACAGAAAATGAAACTTCTAATTATGCTCTTTTCATGGCCATTTGATATACCATATAAAGGTAGATGTTCTTATGTTATTGCATAATATTTTGTTGTTAGCAAAGATACATGAGGAAACATGAAAATACATCTAACAAAGTTGGAATCAGTTTAATATTCAAACATCATAACAAAACAACAAAAATGAATCCAATTACCTTTTTACCTTTGGATAATATGATCCATAGATTTTGGAATTGGGATGGTATTTGAGCTACACCTACCTTTGCCTCTGATATGTCTTATTGTTGGCTGCCCGGAGCCAGAATAAACATCCATAATTTTGGTTTTAGACTCGTTTGCAACTTCGACGCCATATTAACTTGAAATTTTAACCGCAACAACATAAGATTATATTAAATATCTATCTCCCATTTTACACAGACACGCATACATAGGCATACAACATAACTTCATCAGATTCTAGATCTAAAGATACAAGATTCTTACAAATCTGAAGATTGAGGAGGTGTCGAGAATGAGCAGATGATGTACGTTTCTTTTGGCTTTAAGAAATATATATCTGATATATCTGTTAGGTTGTCAAAAATGTTGATTTAATGAGGAATAAAAAGAGGGGGTTAAACAAGAAAAACAAAATGAAGAAGAAGATTAGAGTTTTACCTTGGTCTTAGATGTTCATGTAGGGAAGGAGAAAAAGAAACGTTGTTGTGAAGAGATGGTGATGGTGGTGGTTGTGATATCATATGCATCCTTCTTATCGTCTTTAGCCCTCTTCAAGCTACCGATTTTAGCATTAGGGATGGAAATCATCTATTAAACACGCACACACAGAGTTAACAGACACAAATAATCAAATACAGATACACAAAGAACACATAGACAAAACAAATTTAGGAGGTACTTTGGGTAGTTTCAAGGAAAAAGGAGAAAAAAAAAATAATGAAGTAAAAATGATATTGACTAAATTTTTTAAGCAGAAATGCAAAAAATGAAATCGGTTTTGCAGAATTCAAATTCTATAATCGATTTGAAAGGGAAGAAAGCAGAAAAGCATTTTTTTTTGCAGAAAATAAAGTTAATTTTGCAGGGAAAAAAACCCAGAAGCAAACCTAAAGCGAGCATATTTTGGCGAGAACAAAATCAGATAATGGGAAGCGTCGGGGGAAGGGTGGCGCTGGATGTGCAGGGCAAGTAGAGGGCAGCGACGTGGCTAGAGGACAGAGTCGGGGTCAATTTCTCAGTGTCTGATGGTCTCCGGGTGGAGCAATGGTGAAGGTCGTTGGTAGAGGTGGTGTAGGTAAGAGGAGTGGTTGTTTATGGCGGTGTGCGAATGAGGAGAGTAGATTCTTGTATATTGTTGCATTCAAAGAAAAGGTGTCTCATATAGGGTCTTTGAGAGATGAGAGGCTATGAAACGTTGGCCAAAGGTGAAGGATTACAGGGTCAACTTTGACCGATTCTATTTACAGATTACTCGCGGTTAGGTTGAGATATTTAAATGTTGTGTTATCTTTTTTTATAACAGGAAATATAAGACTCACGTTTTGAATGTTTCAATATTGGAGTGTGAGATTTATTGTGCATTAAAGACTTGTATTTTCTGCATTATATTTTAAAAAACTTAAATTAAAAAATTATTTTAATCATGGTTTGTTGTACTCTTAGCTTAAATACTTGAACGTCTTAAAACTATTTTTAGAAATAGTAAGGTTTGTATAATAATATAGTAAGATTAAATAAGGCAAAACTTCATAAATGGTCCCTGTAGTTGTGAAATGACCGAAATGCCCTTCACTTAACGGTCAAAAGCTAACAGAGTTAGCGAAAATGACCATTTGTTAAAAGTTTTGAAACCACAGGGACTATCTGTGAGGTTTTTAAAGATTAGGGACTAAACTTCAGATTTTCAAAAACCACAGGGACCATTTTTGAAGTTTTTTCTTTTATTTATTTGATAAATAATTGTGGGGATATATATATATATATATATATATATATATATATATATATATATATATATATATATATATATATATATATCTCACTTGGACATACTTGAATTCTTTTCCAAGATGCTGACCTACATGCAAATATTTTTAAATTACTACCACTTCCTCATGTCTATATATATATAAAGGAGCTTCTCTATCTTCTTACAAGATTTGTTTTCTTTTCTCTTTCAATGTCTAGGGTTTATCCACAAAGACCTTCTCCTTCCTCTCCTTCACCTTACATGAGTTCAAAGCTTGAATCTTTTACAATATGGATGAAATCTTTAGTTTTCAACACTCATGGATGCACTGTCTACAATTCAAAAGGCGAAATAATTTATAGAGTTGATAATTACGACAATAAATGTGGCCAAGAAGTTTACTTGATGGATATTCGAGGCAATGTTCTCTATTCCTTACGACAGAAGGTACTTATTCACTCATGAAGTCATGATTAACTTATATATAGTTTCATTTTATCAAAAGACGATATCTTTTTTAATGTAATTGCTTTGTCGGTGCAGAAATTACGATTATTTGGATGCTGGGATGGATATAAATGGGATGATTGTAGTTCGAATAAACAACTATGGTTCCATGCAACAAAACATCGAAGCATTTGTGTGAATTCGTGTGAGCATAAAGGAAGAGGGTGTACATACAAGATTGTTAGAATGAATGGGAAACTAGGGTTCAAGATTGTAGATGAAGATCAAGAATGTGCTCTGGTAGCAGAGCTTAAACAAAAACAAACAACAACAGGAATTAATTTAGGAGATGATGTATTTACATTAATTGTACAGCCCCATATCGACCATTCATTAATCATGGCAATTGTTATGGTCTATGGGTTGATTAATAATCATATTTGAAGAAAAAAAAAGTTTGTTCAAGCTGATTATCTATAGTATATAGGACGTATATTCATGAAAATACATCGGTAAATCAACCAAATCTTATTTGCATTCGCATTTTTGATATTCTATTTCGTATTATGTTAAATTCATTTGCTGAACTCAAAAGATTCTGTTGGACATGAGATATGTGAAGAAAGAAATTTTACGATTAATTGATTAATTAATAAATTATAATTTTAGGGGTTGAGAATCGAAATCTAACAATTTGATAGAAGCTACAAAATCTTATTAATCTTTATATCTATAATTTAGTCTTTATATTTTAATGTAAGTAATTTATTACTTATTTAGTACTCTACTTTCAGTTAAGTTCCAAGAATTAAAATAAAACTTTTTTAAACTCAATATATGCATGTTAATAGAAAAAGTGGTTTTGTGACATGAAATTACTTTTATATAAATTAATTAAGTTGTCAATATGTTATATTATGATATTGGTTTATATTATTTTTTTATAATTAAAACCTAATAAATTTCACTTTAAAAACTCTGATTTTAAAAAATAGTTAATTAATTGAAAGTGGGCAGTATTAAAATTTGAATACCCTACCTGCTACACTCAAAGTGAGACCAACCCCATAAGCGGTGGATACAATCATCATCACCTCATGTCCCATAGAATTTCAATATCATTCATAGTTGTATAACTGAAATACGGGATTAAATGATATGTCATTTTATATTTAATGTTTTCATCAATTAAGTTATATCATATAAGTTTTTGGCTAGTTCAGTTAACCTGAATTCATTTTAAGACTGATTATTCTGTTCTGATCACCAACAATTTATAAGAATTAATCAAGAGTGACCATTTTACCCTCAAAGTTGTAAAATGACATGGATGCCTCTACGGCATTCAAATTTTGTGTTATATTATTTACTACAAGAATCTTGTTTAGCAATAACGACTTTAGCAACGACATATTGTCATCGCTAAAAGGAGCTACTGCACATAATCTTTGTGACTTTGTCATGGCTGACAGGTAGGCGGGAACCTCCATATCCGGTAAAATTGGAATAGCTAGCTAATAGCAAAGACTTGTTGTCGATAAAGCTGCTGTCGCAGTTAAAATTTTATTTATTTTTGCTAGATGGTTATTTATTTATAGTCATTGTTTGTTCGGTTAACTCTAAATAGGAGGTTGTTTGTGTGGAAATGTTACTATAGCATATGTGATTGTTGGGATAATAACTTGATAGGGTAAGTTACTTTTTGAAATGTATATATTTAGTCCTTTTTTTGTAAATTAAACCCTTGTACTTTATTAATATGTACACATTATGTCCTTTTGACCGGATTCTATAGGTTTTGCTGATGTGAAAGCACACGGAGTACTAAAAACAACTGCATAACAATTAATTAGCTTAGTCACTCCTTATAAACGAATGTTAACATCCAAAATCAGGAGGAATCACCTTCAAACTCGAACACATAGTAGATAAGAGAAGTGGGGAATTCGTAGAAGAAGAAAGAAGATGTCGAGTGGCTCAAGAATCTCCACAGGTTCAAGCAATCACAGGGTAGATAAGGAAGTCCTCTGTGATTGTGAACTCCCTTCAAGAATTCGTACCTCCAAGACCAAAGATAACCCTGGAAAGAAATTTCGAGTGTGCCCTAACTCATTGGTAAATACCTAAATTGATTTTATTTGTCAAAGCGCATCAATTTTCTTCTTCTTACCTTCTATGTTGTTGATTTTATTACTACAGAAACCAGGGAAAAAGTGTAAATTTTGGGAATGGATTGATGAAGAACCTGAGAATATGAAGCCCATTGCAGAAGATACTCTTTCAGATGTTGCAGATTATCTTATACAAGTTTTAGAGGATGTGACATCTGTTAGAGAAGAAGTGAAATAGTTGAAGGTTATGATTTGTGTACTGATTCTGCTGGTCATTGTTAAGATTATGTTTTGGGGTTGAAGATATGCTTCTGGAGGTTTTAAGGGATTTTGATGTAATAGACTTGTTGTGTAATTCTTGTTTATGTAATGGATGTTGATGTACTTTATGTTTATGTAATGGTAAAGTTTATTGCTATTATGTATGGATGTTGATGTAATTAAGTCAGTCAAATGAAGGTAAAACCAAGACAAATTACAGGAAATATTCTTTTATAGACAATTGGATGTAAAGACAAATAAAGGTGGCTGACAAAAGGCATCAAGCCATTTAATAATTACAAAAGATAAGCCCACCAGTAGGGGTAATACAGTAATTTAGTTCAAAATATTCGACAAGTACATCAAAAGTAAACAACTAGTAGGGGTAATATAGTAATTAAGTTCAAAAGATTACCCTACAGTACATCAAAATATATATCACATGCATTACCCCACTACACCAAAACCTAATTACTATAAGGTCACAGGTTTGTCTTCGCTGCATCCAGTTCCATCCTTGAGTTTAACATTTTTCTGAAGACCAATTTCTGTGATTCTTTCTGAAAATTTTCTCACCCTACCAGCATCATTCAAAGGAACCTTCTTCATAGGACTTCTCTTCACAGGAGCCTTCTTCACATGAGCCTTCTTCACAGGAGCTTTCTTCACAGGAGTTCTCTTGACAGGAGAAGGAGTTGATTGACTTGGACCTGCTGTGCTTGAAGCTAGAGTTGATTGACTTGGACCTCCTGTGCTTGGAGCTGGAGTTGGCTTACTTGGGCATGTGGCTTTGTTGTGGCCAGTTTGATGGCAAATGGTACATCTTAGAGGAATGCCTGCCCTTGACACAGTATGCCTTGTGTGCCCACTTAGCTCTCTTTCTGCCTGATCTCTTTTCCTTTTGACACATGGCCTGCCAGGTAACCTCCTCTTTAATGGAGGCAAAATAGTATGGATTCCTTCAACATGTGGCCACTTAGAACTGTCATTGAGTGGGTGGATGTTATGCTCATAGCTACTAAGGAAAGAGGATTTAGTATAGGAGTTTGATACAAAAGCCTCCACATCTAGGTTCAATGATGAAATTGCTGATATGGCATGTTCACATGGAATGCCTGTGAGTTGCTAGCTTTTGCATCCACATGCCCTCTTATTCAGATCAACAACATACCTCTGAGAGGATTGTAATGCCATGACCATTCCCCCCTCCAGTGTCTTCCATCAGGTTGTCCAAAAACCATTTCCATGTCCTTTTGTTCTCAACATTGACTACTGCCCAAGCTAAGGGATAGATGTTATTATTAGCATCTCTACCCACTACTAATGGGAGCTCCCCTCTACAAACACCCTTAAGAAAGAAACCATCAACCCCAATTATCTTTCTGCATCCATCTAACCACCCATACACAACACCTTTAAAGCTAACATAAAACCTATCAAACACCACAGTATTATCAGGTTGTGGCTCCAAGAACACCTCAACATGTGAACCTGGATTAGCCCTTCTGATTTCAGCTCCATAATCTCAAAATTTGGCATAATGTTCTTTCAAACTTCCCTCAACTTCATACAATGCTAACTTTTTTGCATTCCTACACTGCCCAACACTCACATTAATGTTGTATCTCTTAGATACTAGGGCTTTTATTTTCCTCAAACTCAGTTTAGGACTCTCTAAAACATCATTCACAAATTGTTTCCCTATCCACTTATATGTTACAATTGAACCAAGTTTGAATGCCCTAGAGCACTTATGCTCTGTTATAAGAGAGTTAATCTGAAAAGTGTGTTCCTCTTTCATCCAGGAAGCATACAATCTAAAAGGTCATGTTGGATTCTTTCCTTTACAACATCTAACTAGCAACCTAGTCTTGTCATTCTTTTCATACCACATATCATAACCATTTGCTACAGCATAGCAACTAAGAGAGTATTTAAGTTCAGCAGTAGTAGAGTATTTCATACCTAATCGAGGCTTCATCTCATTCCATTCCTAAGTATGATCATGTATTGGGTAGATAGGTCGTATTGCATTATGATCTTCTTCAACCAAGTCATCATTCTATATTGGACAAAGTTTGTTGATGAATTGATCATTGAAGTTTCTTTTGAGAGATATAACTTCATCGCCCTCTACATGTTCAGCTTTCAGACCATTTTTTAAAATGGAGTCAACATCATCAATAGAAACCAAATCTTCATCTTCAAGGTCTGCTTCTTCCTCCTGAATCCAATCAAACAAAGGTTCATGATAATGATCCACATACACATCCAATCTCTTCTTTTCATTTATATCTTCAAGAAACTCGTTAAAATCGCAATCATTCTGAATAACATGTAATCCCTCCGACAACCTCACTTCATGTGGACAGTAATACACATCTCTGCATCTTCCGTTAGTAAGCTTTTCAAGAAAGGGGATGAAATCAGGGAAGTTCATCTTGTTCACAACCGTGTATGGTACAGAGGCTTTTACTCCATTAAACTACATCAACGGGGTAGGTGTGAACACCCCATTATAGTGTACATCAACGATTGTATCTGCATCTTCTGCCATTGTTGATGGTGATTGTGAGTCAAGAAGTTTGAGGGATTATCGGCTGAGTGAATGGAGGAATGACTGATTAAATGAGCCCTAATTGTCGTTTCAATTCGGTGTAATTTAACAATATCCATGTAAGGTGACATGTGGATGCCACCTGGTTATTTCATTTCAAGAAAATAAAATAAAATTCGTATATGACCGGTAAACCGACTATAGTCGGTCAAAAGGATTGCATAATTACAAAAAATCGGGTAAAGAGTTTAATTTACAAAAAAAGAATAAAGACTAAATGTGTACATCTCAAAAAGTAACTTACCCTATCAAGTCATTTTCCCTCTGATTGATAGATAGATATAACTTTTTGCTTTGTCCCGTTGTTAATTTTTTTTTGCGCAATAAATGACTAAAGTGTTATTTTACTTATTAAATAGAGAAAACATCCAATTTAAATCTAGTTTTACTGGTTACACTGTCTAGGTAGGGGTGGCAAATCGAGTCACCGTGTTGTGTTTTTGTCTGACACGACACGACAATGTTTTATGTAACACGAACACGACACGACATGATGTCGTGTTTTTTTAACTAACATGAAAATGAACCGATTAAAAAATGAAAAACACGACACAAACGACAAAGATAACATAAAATACCAATTAGTTTTTTAATTAATAGTTAATCATGTATAACACGACAAACACGAAAAACACGACAAATAAATGCTAAATCGTGTCAATTTCGTGTCGAGTTTTGAACACGAACATGACATGACACGATGTTGTGTTTTTTTACACTTGACACGAACACGACACAAACACGAATTCGAATTTCAGTTTCTCCCAATTTCGTTTTGTGTCATGTATTTTTTGTCGTGTGGTGTCATCAATTGCCACCCCTATGTCTAGGTGGCTTTTTTTTACTTTAAATTAAAAATCAATTTAAGTATATGTGCAGTTTGTGTCTCGTCGTCTTCTTCATAATACCAACCTTAATTGTTTTCACCACTACAATTCCCAATTCTCAATATCCACCTATGATTTCATCTCTCTTTGAATATAAACTTTCAACATTTGATCACCTCCGCCTGCTGTTGTCCGCTTCCTGTTTCTTTTCTCTCTCTCGACGTCACCTAACTCGCCCAAACAAAATCGACATTACTGCTTGTGCTTGCCAAATGCAAAACTGACGACTTTGTACATACATGATAACGTTCAATTGTATCGTGGGATCCATCCAACGGCCTCCCGTGAGATCGAACCAAGTGCCTGGTTTGTTTAGGGAAGGTTGTTCGGTTGTTGTTGAAGGTTTTATGAAGCCAATTACATATAAAATCAAGAAGGAAGCCACATAAAAAAGTGTATTTGGAAAGGCAAGGAGTGTTGAGTTTTTTTTTCTTTGCACCTCTTAGAATATTAGAGCATCAAAGTGGGTTCCGATTTGCTGCTTCTAAGCTCTGATTTTCTGGGTTTTTTTTTCTCTGATTCGTTGATTGATTGAAGATACTGATAGGTTTTGAGCCTCATTATAACAAATAAAATGGCAGCGGAAACAACAAACAAATTGATCTAACACTCGAAACATATGGATCTAAACTCAACTAATCTATGCAACTTATTAGAACTCGATAGATACAAAACATATCTTAGATTTCTTATAGGTTTCTTCTTAAGACGAGTCAGTTGATTGGACTAGAGAACACAAATGAGAGTTCCTCTTTTGAAATAACACCCAAGGCGCAAAACTCTAACAGATCTGAACAAACCTCGAACTCCAACATCAAACAGATTCGAAGAACTTGAATCTAAGTCTCGCCACGTCGTGGGAACTAGGTTCCATCGTTTCAAGGTTTTTGAGAGGGTTCCAAAATTTGGTAGTAGAAAGGTATTATTCTCATCTCATAAAACTGGATTTGGAGCCCTCTATTTATAAGGAGATGATTTGAAACCCTAGAGATAATTACCAAATATAATAATTATTATCTATGATATTCAAATCATTTTGGAATATTCTATATTCCTGTATTTACTATTAATTAGTTAAACTATTAACTAATTAACAAAAAAGTCCCTTAAATAAATTTATTTCAGTTCTGCTTAATTTTGTTCTTGCGTGTAACCCAAAAGGACACTGTTATTTATAGTAATATTATCGGACTTGTTATGACTATGAACACTATTCTCCATCAGATCCCACTTACAGATAGGGATTAACAATTGACCGGTCCAATACTTACTAGGAACATCAGTGAGTGGTTGTCCAATGCAACTACTATACTTATCGCACTAATGCTATAAGCAGTCCTAAGACTAGTGACTTCAAATTTCTTTAATCTTCATGATATCTGTATGAATTCAATACATATATGATGGTCAATCTCATAATTCAAGATTATGTTTCCAAACACAGATTTATGATGATTGCTTCTAACTGCTAAATTGAACACATCAATATCAGTTAGGACTCGGCCGAGTACTTTAGATGTCAACACCAAATCATCAAGGGGCCTAGAGATATCTACTTCTCCATTTCTGGAAGAAGGATCAAATAAACTTTGACTACATAGGTATGTGTTATTCCTCACATAATATCTAGTCAAACCCTGTATAGTTGCCAGTTACGGACAACGTTGGAGAAAAACCAAGATACAACAAATTGTAGAACAAAACCTCATGCATCTCCATTTGAAAAATAAGAAGTATAGTCATCTTAATTTGCTCATGATATGATCCATGAAATAATCTTTAAATGTGGTTACAATAATCCTTAAAATCTCCATTTTCAAGTACTAATCATTATTGGTTGCAAGATTTAGCTATGCTTATCTCTATAAATAATCTACTAATACTATGAAAATCTAAATTTACTACTATCTCCTAAGAGGATGACTGATTGTTGAAGTTTGAATAATATATAATTCTATAAGTGGTTCTAAACATGCCAAAGTGGAACCCTAATCCACATTGTGAAGCATTTCTAAGCTTGTGAGTGTGTGTTTTGTACCTTTGAAGAAGAAGGAAGGAAGTAGAGACCATATTGGAGGAGGGAAGCACTTTAGATCCAGAAACACACCATCATTTGGCATCACTTGGAGGTATAAAGTTCTGAACTTGGTGAAGTTTCATTTAGATCTTGTTTTGGGCTTGATTTTAGGTTCTTTTTGTCCCAAATGTGGTGTTTCTTGAGCATAGCATGTTCTTGACCCAATAAGTCATCCTTTCAGACCTTTGGAGGGGTCTCAAGTCATAAAAATATAGTATTGGGGGTTAGTTTCACTCCATGCATTCCTTAGAAGGTCTTAATGCATTAAGATGTTGAGTTAAGCACTTAATGGACATGCAAAGTCATAAAGTTGGAAACTTTATGACTCTCTATGGTATTTTAGCCTTAGATTTGGAAGTTGGACATGAGAACTTAACATATTAAGCTCTTAATGTGTTTTTGGGAAGACTGGGTGTACGCCTTGCGTAATCTGAGTACGCAGCGTGTACGTGGTCAACCTCCCTAATGGTGGTTGTTTGGTGGTCAAACCAACAAATAATGGGATAAAATATTAATAATAAAATACAAGTCACTGCTACTATGTACACTAAAGATAATATAGAGTAAGCAGGGTTCGTCCACAAAAATACGAGACTTCTTATTCAACAATGTTCTCACACATCATACAACGAATGTTAAAGTGGGGAGTTATGTATGACTTCAAATTAAACTTCATAAAAAAACGAAATTAATACTAAATTCAATAAGAGAAATACATTTCCGATTCTGATTCCTATACATGTGTTGTGTTGTAAGGTGTAATGTGACTATAATTCATGTTCAATCTAGGTTGGTAATTTAGATATTAATAAGCTCTAATATCTAAATTAACAAAAAGTGTGTAACACTGTAAATTTTCGAACAAATTTTTCATTTTAAAAATCACGCAATTCTCATAAACATAGTTCACAAAACCCCAAATGACAATGTTTTCAAAAAAACATATTCAAAAAATGTTTTAAACACAATCCATGATCCTTAAAATGTAACTCTGCCTCGTGTGTACAAGCAAGCCGGCGCCTTCCCGTGATCCTGAGAAGTACCTGAAACACATAGCACATAACACGGTAAGCACGAAGCTTAGTGAGTTCCCCAAAATACCACACACATCTCATTAGCCTCTCATGGCTATACTCGAATAAGACCCTCCGGTCAATGTGTCTCAGTAGAACCCTCCGGTCCCACAACTCGGGTGGACCCTCCGGTCCTAACTCAGTAAGCTCAGAATAATACACAACATAAATCACAAAGATATAATGCAGGATATCACAATACTCAATATAAGCACATAAGACCCTCCGATCACACATAAATTACCACTCTAGGTAAGTATACTAAGAAGACTCACCTCGTAATTAAGCAAATAATCTCGTACGCGAATCCGATCTAGCCCCCGCCTAACACATATGATAATTATCTCTAATTAACACTTCATTCACGATTCTAAATAAACCCAAGTCTATTCTCTATCTCTCTAACTCTTGGAATGGGTAAAATACCATTCTACCCCTCCATGGTCTCCATACTCCCTGCCTTGACCAAACCCTAAAGTCAACTGAAGTCAACACTCGAGTCAACAGTCCATGTTCACCCGACTCGTCGAGTGCACCCATGTGACTCGCCGAGTCCCATTGTTCCTTCAAAAAAGTCATGAAAACCAAACCTAACTCGTCGAGTTGTCTCATCAACTCGCCGAGTTACTCATGTCCAGACTCATCGGGGAAAACCCTAGCCGACTCGTCGAGTCAGCTCATTTACTCGGCGAGTCCATTCAGTCTATATTCTCATTCATATGTTTAAAGGCAGATCTACAACTCCAAACTCTAGATCTAGCACCCCAGGGCTCGAATGTCATGTAAAGCTGCGAGCTTTTACATTCATGCATGGCATATAGGCTCATAATGCCAATACAAACTTCAACAAGGGTTAAATGCACAAAAGCTTGTCTCTAGCTCAATAAAGCTTGGATCTTTGGGCTCTCAAGTCCTCCTAGAGTCCAGATCTGAGGTTTCAACCTCAAGATATGCTCAAATAACTCATTGTCAAAAGATGGATGGGAGAAAACCCTAAAAACCTCCCTAAACTAAGATCTCACAAAGGAAATCTCAAGATAGAAGCTTTTTACCTTTGCACTGAAGATAATCACTGCAGAACTCTGGATCTACAGCCCCTCCTTGATCAAACACGCCAATCTCTCCAAATCTCCTTCCAAAGATGCCAAAATCACTCAATTTAACCCCTCTCTCTCTCTCACACACACACACACACAAATCAATCTGATCGATTAGGGTTTCACACAGGGGAGTGGGGTGGCTGGTGAGACGGAAATGAGGGCTTAAGGCCCTTTAAATAGGACACAACCTCAAAGATTTAGGGTTTCCTCACCCAGTGCCAACTCGGCGAGTTGGCTCTCTGACTCTTCGAGTTGGTCATTAAACCCACGTAGCCAATCCGACTATACTCGACGAGTTGGGCATACAACTCGTCGAGTCACTCAGTCAATCCCCAAAAATAAATACATAATATTATACCTGGGAGTTGGAATGTTACAATTCTCCCCCACTAGAATCAGACTTCGCCCTCGAAGTCATGCTCTGGAAACAACTCAGGGTACTGCTCGCGCATCTCGGAATCCGGCTCCCAAGTCCACTCGGATCCCCTGCAGTGCTCCCACTGCACCTTAACCAGTCGCACCTCCTTGTTCCTCACGATCTTAACTTTTCTATCCAAAATTGCTATCGGTCTCTCAATGTAATTCATGCTAGCATCCACCTGAATGTTCTCAAAGGGTACCACTGCCGTCTCATCGGCTACACACTTCCTCAATTGGGACACGTGGAAGGTGTTATGAATCCGGCTCAACTCCGTAGGTAGCTCCAACCGATAAGCTACCTTCCCCACTCTGGCAGTCACTCTGAAGGGACCGATATATCTGGGGCCCAACTTTCTCCGCTTCCTGAATCGGATCACCCCTTTCCACGGGGATACCTTGAGGAGGACAAAATCTCCAACCTGGAACTCTAGCTCGGATCGTCGCCGATCTGCGTAACTCTTCTGGCGACTCTGGGATGTCAGTAACCTCTGTCTGACGTGCTGAATCTGTTCAGTCGTCTTGAGCACTATCTCAGTGCTACCCATCACTCTCTGCCCCGCCTCTCCCCAACAGATGGGAGTCCGACACCTCCTCCCATATAAGATCTAAAAGGGATGCATGCCAATACCGGAATGATGGTTGTTGTTATACGAAAACTCAGCCAAGGGCAAATAAGTATCCCAACTTCCTCCGAACTCCATAACACATACACACAGCATGTCCTCCAGCATCTGAATCGTCCGCTCACTCTGTCCGTCTGTCTATGGGTGGTATGTGGTACTGAAGTGCAATCGGGTACCCAACTCCTCATGAAACTTCTTCTAGAACCTGAAAGTAAAACACACATCCCGATCTTGATGGGTTTCAAGCATTACATCAATCCTATGGTGCACATGCAAACCCTAATGCTTTGGATCTAGGTTTCTCTAATTGTACATGCAAATCATCCAAAGCTTGTAACCCTAATACTAGCATACAAAAATCAAAATCAAGGACTAAAACAAGTTTAGATGATTACCTTTCAATTGTAGCAAGAATCTTCAACCGTTGAGAGCTTTAGTATCACAAGTGTAATACCTCTAATTGATCACAAACACCAAGGCAATTGGAATAATGTAGGAGAGAAAGGATGGAGGTGATTTTCGGCTCTAGCAATCCTTCTAGGGTTAGGGTGTCGCTGAAAATATGATGCATAGGGTCCCTTTATATAGGTGAGGAGTTAGGGTTTCAGTCAAACACTTATCCGGTTGCTTAATTAGGCTCTAAGAAGCCCATAAGATCCTTCTGGAATCCCTTCCTTGGACGAAATCTTAAGGCCTTATCCACAAGATTTCGTCCACCCTATCTTTAGGGTTTCCTCAGCCTACTTTGCAACTATCCAATAATTACAATATCAGTCCCCTAGGTTTAATTAATATCTTTTGATCACAAAATTAATTTCTTAATTAACTCTTGACCAATATTAATCAACCAATATGATTTATCTTTTAATATATTATTCATATAATATATTAATAAACCACATTTATCCTCTTTCTCTATAATTCATCCAGTCAAGTTGCTCTGGTGAAGGCAACCCAAAAAGATCATGCTATAACCGGGTCAAGTACATACCATATATAATTATGGGATTAGACACCTAATCCAACAGTCTCCCACTTGGATAAGTCTAATAACTATAAATGCAAGTACGACTTCAAAATCCGATTACCAATCGTAGCTCTCAAAAGCCGCTGTCGAACTCTGACACGTCCTTTAGATAAGTGTTCGTATAGTCCTCCGTTCTCAAGATATCATGTGGACAATCACATGGAACATAGTCATACTTATTGTCTAGAAGTTTGTTTCTCGATCTCTGATTCGTCTGACATAGAACTTAAATGAACACATCAATTCAGTCCTGACTGGGCCCGACACATAAGTCAAACCAAATCATCGAGGGGCCTAAGATATCGCTTTTACCCTCGTAGGATAAAAGGAACATATAAACTTCGACTTATATGCATTTACTATTCACTCATCAAATCATACACAACAATGCGTTTTATAACATCAAGTTACTGATGCGTTTACGTATTATCAATGCACAACCAACTTGCAAACAATAAACCATATATCTAGGTTTAAAGACTATGATATTATCATCTCACAATCACTCGTGCTTAATTCCATGAAGCGATTCAAGTGAGCGCGGGTTTATTCCAGTACTCAAATTTTATTTCAATAACACTCATGAACGTTGCAGCAAACCTTTGCTATGTCTAAACAGTTAGACAATCTACAAGCCAATACATGACAGTCTTCTTTCATACCTACTTCCAAAGTATGAGCGACTGTGGACGGTTTAAATAATCTTATTATTTAGGAAGTCAAAACATGCAAAGTGAAACAATAGTAAATAATTAACATAAGACAATAACTTTACTCATAAATAATACTCTTTTTTTAATCATCAAATGTTAATTACAATTTATCTATTACAAGTTTCTAAATCTATCTAATCACTAAAACTAATATCGTCCTTCAGCCCAATGCTCCTAGCGTGCTGCAAGTGCTTAACCCTAGTCAGTCCCTTCGTAAGGGGATCTGCTAGGTTATCCTCTGACGATACCCTCTTCACTACGAGGAGTCCCTCTTCTACCCGATGTCTAATAAAGTGACATTTCCTGTCGATATGCCTGGATTTGCCATGATCCCTCGGTTCCTTTGTTAAGGCAACTGCACCTTCGTTATCGCAGAAAATCTCCGTAGGCTCCTTTATGGATGGCACAACTCCAAGGTCTCCGATGAAGTCTGATTCGCATGTGGAATCAGCTACGGTCTCCTGCTTGGAACTTTTCCAAGTTACTGCTCCTCCATTAAGGGTAAAGACCCAACCCGACTGAGAGCGGAAGTTGTCTCGGTCGGTCTGAAAACTGGTGTCACTATACCCTCGCACCCTTAAGTCATCACTCCCACCGAGGATAATAAACCATTCCTTAGTCCTCTGAAGGTACTTAAGAATATTCTTTACTGCGATCCAATGTGCTCTACCAGGCTTCCTTTGATATCTGCTGACCATGCTCAAAGCAAAGGCCACATCAGGGCGAGTACAAGTCATAGCATACATGATCGAGCCAACTGCGGAAACGTAAGGTACTCGACTCATCTCTACTATCTCAGCTTCGGTACTCTGGCTTTGAGTCTTACTCAACTTGGTATTGCTTTGGATTGGTAACTCCCCTTTCTTGGAATTTTCCATACTAAAACGCTTCAGTACTTTATCCAAGTAAGTACTTTGACTAAGTCCTATTAGTCTTTTACTCCTGTTTCTTACAATCCTTATCCCTAGAATATAAGCAGCTTCTCCGAGATCCTTCATAGCGAAACACTTCCCAAGCCAGGACTTAACCTCCTGTAGGGTTGGGACGTCGTTTCCTATAAGCAGTATGGCATCACCATACAAAACAAGGAAGCTAACTATACTCCCACTGGCTTTGACATATACACATGACTCATCCTCGCTTCTTGAGAAACCAAACTCTTTGACTTTCTCATCGAAACAAAGATTCCATCTGCGAGACGCTTGTTTCAATCCATAAATGGATTTCTCAAGCTTACACACTCTATTAGGGTGTTTCGCATCAACAAAACCCTTTGGCTGACTCATGTAAACATCTTCAGCCAACTTCCCATTAAGGAAAGCGGTTTTGACATCCATCTGCCATATTTCATAATCATGAAACGCAGCTAAGGGTAGCATAACCCTTATAGACTTTATATTTTCTACTGGTGAGAAGGTCTCATCATAGTCAACTCCGGGAGTTTGAGTAAAGCCCTTCGCAACCAATCGCGCCTTATAAGTGTGTACTTTCCCATCCATGTCGGTCTTCTTCTTGAAGATCCATTTGCACCCGACCGTCTTACGAATCGGTACATTGTCAACCAAGTTCCAAACTTGATTGTCATACATGGACTGAATCTCGCTATCCATAGCATCTTTCCACTTTGCAGACTCTGGGCCTGCCATGGCTTCCTTGTAGCTATTAGGTTCATCCAAATTTACTAGTGTACTATCACTAATAAACGTATCACCCTCACTTGTTATATGAAAACCATACAACACAGGTGGAACACTAACTCTGCTGGAACGTCTAAGAGGTAAGGACTCGTCAATCGGTTCAACAGGAGTTTCCTCCTCGGGTTAAACGCCAGCGTTAGACGTTCCTTCATCGCTTGACTCTTGAAGCTCTTCAAGATCAATTTTCCTCCCACTTTCCTCTTGGCTTATGAGTTCTCTCTCTCGGAAAACCCCTCTCCTCGCAACGAAGACACCATTGTCACTCGGTCTATAGAAGAGATATCCAAAGGACTTATGCGGGTAGCCGATGAAAATACACCGCTCACTACAAGGTTCGAGCTTGTCGTGAGTCTCTCGTCTTACGAAAGCCTCGCAACCCCAAACCTTGATATGTGCAAATGAGGGACCTTTCCATGTCCACATCTCGTGAGGTGTTTTGGCAACCTTTTTAGTCGGGACTAGATTAAGGATATGGGCGGCAGTCTCTAAGGCATACCCCCAAAATGAGATAGGTAACGAAGCACGACTCATCATAGAACGAACCATGTCCAACAAGGTTCGATTGCGCCTCTCAACCACACCATTCAACTGTGGTGTCCTAGGTGGCGTCAATTGTGAAACAATTCCGCATTCCTTGAGGTAATTGTTGAATTCAAAACTAAGGTACTCATCACCTCGATCGGATCGGAGCATCTTAATTTTCCCGCCCAGCTGATTCTCCACTCCTTTCTTAAAGTCTTTGAACTTTTCAAAGGTTTCTGACTTGTGTCACATAGAAGCGGCTCTCATCCCTTATGGTGGATCTAAAGGGCCCGCACACATCGGTGTGTATGAGATCCAATAAACCCTCACCCCTTTCACAAGTACCAAGTGAAGGGTGACTTGGTGATCTTTCCAAGTAAGCAAGACTCGCACACGTCATCGTCCCTAAGGTCGAATGACTCCAACACTCCATCCTTTTGGAGTTGGGCTATGCGCTTCTTGTTGACATGTCCAAGACGACAATGCCACAAGCATGCTTTGTCCAAACTATTGGAAGAATCGATATGCAACACATCATTTCCTAAGTTGTCTACAACCATCACAATTTCATATATTCCATTACAAGGCAATGCTTCAAAATAGAAAGAACCATTCAAGAAAGCATTAATAGAACCTTTTTCATTATCAAACGAAAATCTAAAACCTTGTTTATACAAACCATGAAACGAAATAATGTTTCATGTCATTTATGATGAGTAACAACAATTATTCAAATCTAAACCTAACCCACTACTAAGCACTAAAGAGTAAACTCCAATCTTGGTGATAGGCGACGCTTTCCTATTCCCCATGATCAAGTTTATCTTCCCATGCTCCACATCCGTACTTCTTCTTAGACCCTTCAAATAAGAGCAAATGTGAAAACCACATCCTGTATCGTGGACCCAAGACATAGCATGTGATGAGTTGTTAGAATGAATAGTATAAATACATGCGAATGATGGCTTTATCTTCCAATCCTTGATATCTTGCAAGTACTTCGGGAAGCTTCATTTCCAATGCCCTTTGTCATGGCAGTAGAAGCACTCTGCATCCTTCGGGTTGGAAGAGGGAGCAGCAGGACCAGCTTTGGTTCCACTTGAAGAGGTACCATCGTGAGACTTTCCTTTGTGGCTCTTAGGAGGAGCCTTCCTCTTCTTTCCTTTTTCTTGCCCAATAGCCAAAACCAGGGCAACAGTAGTAGGAGTAGACGCAACGGATTTGCCTTTCAGACTACTCTCAGCAGTCGTTAGCAAGCCTTGAAGCTTGCTTAGAGTGACCTTCTCCTTGTTCATGTGGTAGGTCATACGAAACTGGTCGTAGAAAGGAGGTAAGGAGTGTAAAATGATATCTATGGCCAGCTCCTCATCGAAGTTAACACTTAACTTCAGCAAGCGGTCCACATACCTCTGCATTTTTTCCAGGTGGGCCGTGACAGGCTCTCCATCCTCCATTTTGGTAGTGATCATTGAAGCGATAATCTCATACCTTTCCTGCCTCGCGCTTTGATGGTATCTATCCATCAAATCTTGATGCATCTCATAGGGGTATTAGTCCTCGTAGGAGTTTTGGAGTTCGGCGGTCATTGTCGCGATCATGATGCAATGAACTTTCGTAGCATCTCGCTCGTGAACCTCGTAGGCAGCGATCTCCTCGAGAGTAGTAGTGTTGACGTTGACTTCTTTCAGCTCCTTGTCGAGAACATACTCCTTGTCCTCGTAACAGGTGACCATTCGGATATTGCGGATCCAATCATTGAAATTGGTCTCATCAAAAATACCCTCCTTGTCGAGAACATTCTAATTGATAAACACACACACACAACCACCCTTGTGGTGGCCGGTGGTGGTATATGGTGGCAGCCACCACCTCACGGTGGTGGTGGTGGCGGTTCTTGGTTTTCCAGCCAAACAAACTACACACACAACACACACTACAACAGAAACAAACAGCCACACACTTTCTTGCTTGCAAACGGATCCAGCCACCCTCCTGGTGGCGGATGGCGACGTCATACACTAGAAATAGCAAACAATGGCGACGTTGACGGCGACAGCCACCATGGCCGACCGCCATGGTGGTTTTTCGTGACTCCCGTTCGACAGAAACCATGACAACAGCATCCCATTGCGAGCCACGAACACAGCCACCATTTCACAGTGACATGTGGCAGGCGGCAACCGGAGGACAAGGAATGAGGCAGCCGCTCTGAGCGGTTGTGACAACCCGAACCTTTTTCCGTTAACGTTAGCCCTATTCCGTTAAATAAATTTTAAATTTTATTTTGTTCCATCAAATTCTTATAACTTGGAAAATCATTAATTTATATAATTAAATTTTATATAAGAGTCGGAACCGCAATCGAGCGAAAACCCAAGTTTTCTTCGAAAATCAACAAAATCCGGTCTGATTGGTGTTCACGGTCGTAAACCGCTCACGGCTGGTGGACCCCACCACCGACCATGAACCCAACCTATATATATATATATATATATATATATATATATATATATATATATATATGTATTCTACCCTCATTTATACTTTTCTGGCCGAAAACACACTTTCTCTCTAAAATCATCACCCGAAAAACCCAAGTTTTCTCTTCATCTATCACTCAATCCACCTTAGAACTCATTTTGGAGCATCAAACATCCGTTTTTTTCATCAAATCAACAATTGTTGTTCTTGAGTTCACGGTCGTAAACCCTTCAAATCTTCAAATCTTCAAGGTCCGAAATCAGTTCACGGCCGTGAACCCTTCCTACCTTCATATTTTCACCAAGAACACCAAGAACAGACCGTGAACCATTTAAAGACCGTAAACCCTTCAAAGGCAGTAAACAGTTCACGGCCGAGAACAGTTCACGGCCGAGAACAGTTCACGACCGTAATCCCTTCACGGCCGCAATCAACCCTACATCGTGAATCTTGGCTGCAAACCCACTTTTCCACTTCAATCGAGTCTCGGTAACATTCCTCAACAAAAAACAAGTGTTTTATAACACTTTAACTAATGGATTTACTAATTTAAATGCAAATATGTGTTTAATTACTATTAGGATTCCTTTAGCTTCGTGTACAACAACTCGAGGGTCCTCATTCCAGTCTCGTTCTCTGGCATACACGCAACCAATAGTGAGTTCATACCCCTACGATTTTATTATTTTCACGTTTTTAGGGGGAGAATACAAGTCAAACACAAATGGTTTTTTTTGTGAACTTTATGCACAAAATTTCAACAGGACTAAAACTTATGCAATTGATACAACCAAAAGATCACCGCATTTTATAAAATGTTTAGATATCTTATCCCTTTTGTAACATGCTGAGCATAAGGGAAGTTTTCGACTTACCCCTATAATTGCATAGTTTTCAGAACAATACATGAACTGAGTACTTAACACACATGCAAACTATAATAGGTATAGTTTGGGATTCAATACATCGTTTTACAAGTTCAAGAACTGTACATCATACAAACATATATACTATGGTAGAACTAATTTATTGTATACATTACTATCTTTCGGATAAGAAGAGTACATTACTAAATAATTATTTAAGTATAATTATATTTAATCTACAAGGAATACATTCAGATTCAAGTACGAGAGAACATAACACTACACGTAAACTAGTTAATACATGGTTATGAGACATCACTTCAATTGTACCCTTCGGGGTGCGGGCTAAATCCTATCATAGTATAACCAGAGTCTCCTGGAGGGAGAGCGTGAGATTTGTGAATAGATCTATTCGGGATTGACTATCCCATACCTGAACTGCTAGCTACAGTTAGGCAGGAATGCCTGGGGTGACAAATGTCATAACGTATGACACCTGAAGAAAGTCGTAGAGGTCACTAGGTCATATCAAGCATGGTTCTACGAACTCACAACAGTATAAACTAACCATTTGTTTATGAGATTTCATTCTTTATTAGTTTTATTTTCATTAATAGAACTATTACATACTACAACTGGAGGATCCCATGGATTTCAACTCATGGTTTTATTTTAATTAATAAAACTAATATACATATTGGTGCTATCCAGGGTTTTCAAACAAGAATATACTATACATACTGGTGATAGTTAGGGTTTTCATACAAAGGGTTTTCATTCAAAACAATATTATACAATACATCTAGTGGTAACCAGGCATACGAACTAATACATTATGGAACACCGTAACGAACACACATGTTAGAAAATATTGGATTTTCTTGGAAACATACAAACATTTTCACTGATTCGTTAACGGGTTTTCATTACAAAAACATGCTTATGAACTCACCAGCTTAACGCTGATACTCTTTTCAAAACCGCTTGTATTCTCAGGAAATCAGTAGACAGGTACTCCCGCAGCTTTTGAGAAGACGGAGCGTATAGAATCACGTCTTTTTATACTTTGCTATATTTTTGATGTATACAAATATGTATCAAACAGATGTAAATATTTTACTTATTCAATGTAATGGTTGTGTTTACTTTGATTACTATGATGCAATTGTTGTGATACTATACATGACGTCCTCCACCCCGAACGTTTCTGTCGTTTCGGTTTGGGGGTGTGACAGCGCTGGTCTTCCTCCGCTACGTACGACGTGAAACAACGTCCAAACACAGCTACCCTCGCGGTGGCTCATGGCAGTTGGAGGGAAGAAGCGATGGAATAGCCTACTTCGTTGGTGATTCAAGCAGTGGCGGCTGAGAGGAGTTCTCATGAGCAAACGACGGCTGCAATGCAAGCGAGTTCGTTTTCCCCGATGTTAGGATGGACAGGATGTGGTTGCTCCGTTGGTTTGGGATCCCAACCTAGGTGGTTTGCAACTTGACGGCGAAAGGGAAGTGGCACCGAAGATAAGAGGAGATGGGGGGGGGGGGGTGGCAACTGGATGTTAAGGTGACGGCTATACTAGGGTTAGGGTTTGAGAGAGTAGCGACGGGTTTTATACCCCGATTCCTTTGAACTTTATCCCATAATAACAAAAACAGTCCCTCCTTGTATTATTTCTTTCAAAACTAATCCATAATTTACCATTTCAACCCCTCCTTCTGAAAACCCTTTCAAATCAAGTCCAAATAATACCAAACACCCCTTGACTTATGAAAATCTTTACAAATTAAGTCCCCAAATTACACTTTAGCCCCTGGAGATTCAAATCTTATCATTTGGCTTCCCGAAACCAACTCCTAACTAATTATTATTTGGTTTTGGATTATTATAATATTAAATAATAATAATAATTACTTCTCGTGGTCCCGAGTTTATTATTTAATTATCTTATTATAAATGGGATGTTACAACTCTCCCCCACTTAAATTTGATTTCGTCCTCGAAATCGTTTCTTGTCATTCCTTACACGCCAGACAACTTGAACTACGTGGTCACAATCCCGTGCATAATCCCAGCCTTCCCAAGGTGATCAAAACCAACCCTAACAGGGTTTTAAAACCCGAAAATGGATGAATTCCCTGCATTATAACCATATTACTCAATCTGAAATATGAAGTCTCGGGATGGACTGGCTCCCTGACAGACCTCTCATACCAAATCATTATTGTTGAGCCCAGTCCGCTTGTCTCCCATATAACTATTCAACTTCTGATATCTGGGGGTTCCAACATCTAGATACTTCTCATACACCTGAAGACCCAGTTAGTCAATACCGCCCTAAACACGGAAACTGTCTAAACACTGATCTGCCTGAATGGCTGCTTTCCAAAATCTATTGAGACCTCCCTGGTCTCAATTCATTCACAAATCATCTGACATACCGGGTTTCGGCCCCGTCGCGGAGCTAAAGGACTCCCACATAGTTTCCTCACACGACTTCCGAACGAAATCCTTCCCTGGAACTAGTTGCCACTAGTTATCATGCCACTGCGACTCTAACAACCTCCAGATCCAACGATCAGATACTGCGACTCTAAAAGCGATTGCTATATGACCAATGGTAGCCTTACATCACAAGCAACCTTAAGCAATCCATTGCTTCCTTGATCTCATAACTGTTGGATAAGGTGTCTAAGTCCATAACTATTTCTGGTATGTACTTGACCCGACCCGGCATGGTCCATTTGGGTTGCATGGCACCATGCAATTGGATAAACTAAAATGAGAGAAATAACACTTATGGTTTATTAATATATTATAAGTTCTAATATATTAATAATATTATTTAATTAGTTTGATCAAGAATTCATTTAGAATTAATTAAGTGATCAAAAGATAACTAATTAAATATATGGGTAGATTATGTAAATCTTCCATATCTTATATAGTGGGCTATGAGGCTCCATGGATTATCAAGTTGGGTTCCACCCATAGGATGCTCCATGGAGTTAACCCATGGATCATGAAATGAAGAGTCATGTTACATTAGGGTTTACCTAATGCAACACACTATATAAACCAAGGTGTTCTCCCCAAAATCGGCGACACTAAGAAACAAGAGGGCTAGAGCCGATTTTGCAAGTGTAAGATTCTCTCAAAGTTTACTCCTTTGCATTTGGTGTTGTGTGAAGCATTTGAGGCATCACACTTGGGGTGCTAGGCTCACAAGGTTTCAAGGATCATAATCAACAACAAGGTAAGTTATTCTATCTTTCATTCAAGTTAAAAATGTTCCCCATGTATGCTAGATAGGAATATAACCTTGGAATTCAACTTTGCATGATAATTAGACAAACATAGATCCAAGGTTATTAGGGTTGCATGTACACTTAGGAAGTGTTAGAATGCTCAAAACCCATCAGTGGTATCAGAGCCTAGGTTTGTTTGTTGTTTTTTTTGTGCAAGTTACTCGTCGAGTCTGTTCTTGCACTCGACGAGTAGAGTCTGCAGTTTTTAGAATTTCGACATTTGTTGCTGGAAATGGACTAGAAACATTACCCTAAACTGTTTTGGTGTTTTAAAACTTGTTTTAGATGGTGTAATGTTTATGGTAATCCATTTACAATGGCAATTATCAAAATTACAAGTTTTTTTTAAGTGTAATTTTTGATTCTTGAAAGTGTTCATATTCATGTTCTTGAACTTATGAAGATTAGATGATCATAGGAATTGTTTGTAACCTTCATGGTAGTTTAATTCATGATCTTAATGTGTTTTAATGGAGTCCATAACTTGTCCTCAAGTTATGGAAAACCAAAAGTCTCACTTTTATTAAAGCCATTAAAAGAACACAAGAGTTATAAAAATGAAGAGTCTTCATTTTTATTACTCAATTAATTCATAAGTTATAAGAAATGAAAAGTTTTGGAAGTTTACAAAACTTGCCCTCAAGTTTTGGAACAAGTAAAGTCTTGATTAAAACTTTAGTTCCAACCCTTAGAATTTTAAAAGTTAAAATTCAACCCTTATACTTTATAATATTATAAGTTACTAATATATATATGTATAAGATCAAGTCGTCTTACCGCTAGTACGCCTCATTCACGAAGCCGGTCTATAAGGGGGGTATAAGGTTATTGCCTATAAAATGGCAACTTAATGGGTGTCCACTCTCACCCACCGCTTCCTTGATCGGTGGAGGGTCGTTAGCCGAACGGGTAGGACAAAGACTTATAAATTCTCATTAAAAGTATGATGAATATTATAAAGTAACTAAATGCTTTTATTAAATTCCCAATTTTAGTTACTTTAGGAAAAATGTGAATAAGGTGCTAATCCATGAAATTACACTTTACACTTTGTTTAAGTCGTTAGTGGAGCTCGTGTGGTTAACCGACACACTAACTTGGACTTAACAAGGAAGGTAAAGGGTGACTTAAAGTTTATTATAGGTCGGTGGAGCTCGTGTGGTTAACCGGCACATCGATTGAGTAATAAACATTGAGTGTACCAAGTGATTTGCATGGTTACTTCACACCTCGTTTTGTGATCCTCGGTATCCGAGTCACAAAACTTGGAGGGCACACTCGAGATTGAAACATGCCTTTGAAAAGTTCATTGAATCTCAAAAGAATCTAGGAATTTCTAAGAACCAATTAAAAACCTAATATCTATATTTCGTTTTTCATGGTGGAAATTGGTGAATCGTCATTCACCTACCTTTCAAATATGTTATAGCTTGGATTACGGCATACCTCTTCTAAGTTATAATATATTGTGATTGGATCCTAGCCTTAATATTACATTTGGGTGTTTTATTAAGGACTCTCTTAATATATAAACTAATCTTGTTCTCTTCTTTCAGATGTCTTCAAACAATGCTGCTTATGGCTCTAATCCTAATGGCTCCTTTACCCTTATGAACTTGTGTGGGAAAGTCATTTTTGATGGATCCAACTTCAATGAATGGATCAGAAACATCAGGATGATTACCCGCTACGAGGACAAAGAATATGTCCTTGACAAAGAGCTTAAGGAGATTGATGAGACCACTGCAACTCCCCAGGAGATCGCTGACTTCCGGGCACATGAAAGGGATGCTACAAAAGTGGCATGCATCATGTTGGCCACCATGACAGCGGAACTCCAAAAGTCCTATGAGGACTTCTACCCTTTTGAAATGCACCAAGATCTGATGGAAAGATACCATCAAAGTGCACGACAAGAGAGGTATGAAATCATATGCTCTATCATAACAACCATGATGAAGGACGGGGAATCCGTCACGAGCCACATGCAGAAAATGAAAAGGTATGTGGATCGGTTGCTGAAGCTTAATGTGAACTTCCCTGAGGAGCTTGCAATAGATATCATTTTGCACTCCTTACCATCGTGCTATGATCAATTCAGCATGACATATCACATGAATAAGGAAGAGGTCACACTCAGCAAACTTCAGGGACTCCTCAAGACCGCAGAAACAGGTCTTAAGGGTAAGTCGGTTGTTAACACTCCTACTCCAAACTCCGCCCCGGTTTTGGCAATCGGGAAAGGTCAAGGGAAGAAGAGGAAGAGCTCTTCGAAGGGTACCAAGGCTAGGACCCTTGATGGCTCTTCTTCAAGTGGAACCAAGAAAGGTTTCGTAACTCCTTCTTCTGACCCTAAAGAGGCTGAATGCTTCTATTGCCATGAAAAGTCACATTGGAAGCGGAACTGCCCAAAGTACCAGCAAGATGTGAAGGATGGGAAAGTTAAACCCAACCATGCAGGTATTTACACTATCTTATCTAATAACTCACCCCATTCTAACTCTTGGGTCCTTGATACCGGTTGTGGTATTCATATATGTTCTGATTTGCAGGGACTAAGAAGAAGTGAGAATGTGGAGCATGGAAGAATAAACTTAATCATGGGGAATAGGAAAGCTTTACCTGTCACCAAGATTGGAGTTTATACTTTATCGCTAAGTAGTGGGTTTAGTTTAGATTTGAATAAATGTTGTTATTCGCCAGAAATGGCAAGAAATATTATTTCCTTTCATGCATTGTATAAACAAGGTTTCACCTTTTCATTTGATAATGAAGTTGGTTCGATTAATGCTTTCTTTAATAATGTTCTTTATTTTAAAGCATTACCTTGTGATGGTGTGTATGAAACTGTATCCGTGGTTGATAACTTAGGAAATAATGTATTGTGTATTGATTATGTTAATGATAATAACTTGGATAAAGCATCATTATGGCATTATCGTCTTGGACATATAAGCAAGAAACGCATAGGCCAACTCCAAAAGGATGGGGTCTTGGAGTCATTTGACCTAAAGTCAGATGATAGTTGCGAATCATGCTTACTTGGAAAAATAACAAAGTCACCCTTCACAGGTTCTTGTGAGAGGGGTGAAGGTTTGTTGGATCTTATACACACGGATGTGTGTGGGCCCTTCAAACATGCCACAAGGGATGCTAATCGTTATTATTTGACTTTTACTGATGATTACAGTAGATATGGATATGTCTACTTAATCAAGCATAAGTCAGAGACTTTTGAGAGGTTTAAAGAGTTTAAACAGGAAGTCGAGAATCAATTGGGCAGGAACATTAAGATGCTTCGATCCGATCGAGGTGGTGAGTATCTTAGTTCAGAGTTCCTCGACTATCTTAGGGAATGTGGGATTGTCTCACAATTGACACCTCCCAAGACACCACAGTTGAATGGTGTAGCTGAGAGGCGTAATCGAACCTTGTTGGATATGGTTCGTTCCATGATGAGTCGAGCTTCGCTACCAATCTCATTTTGGGGGTATGCCTTAGAGACTGCCGCCCATATCCTTAATCTAGTCCCCACAAAGAAAGTTGCCAAAACTCCTCATGAGATGTGGACTGGTAAAGTACCCAAACTAGACCACATTAAGATTTGGGGTTGCGAGGCTTTCGTGAGATGCGAGACTCATGATAAGCTCGAACCTCGAAGTGAGAGGTGTATTTTCATCGGCTACCCACAGAAATCCTTTGGTTACCTCTTCTACAGACCTAGTGAGAATGTGGTCTTTGTAGCTAGGAGGGCTTTCTTCCGAGAGAGAGAGAGAGTTCATAAGCCAAGGAGACAGTGGGAGGCAAGTTGACCTTGAAGAAATTCAAGAGTCAAGTGGTGAAGGAACTTCAAACCCTAGCACTCAACTTGAGGAGGAAACTCCTGTTGAGCCAATTGACAAGTCTGTACCTCTGAGGCGTTCCACAAGGGTTAGGAATGCACCTGAGCATTACTATGGATTCCATATTACTGCGGAAGGTGATACACTTATCAGTGATGAGACACTGATAGGTCTGGATGAACCTAACAGTTACGCGGAAGCCATGGTAGGCTCTGAGTCAGCCAAGTGGAAAGAGGCAATGGACAGCGAGATACAGTCCATGTATGACAATCAAGTTTGGAACTTGGTTGAGAATGTACCAGGTCATAACACTGTAGGGTGCAAATAGATCTTCAAGAAGAAGACCGACATGGATGGTAATATACACACTTATAAGGCATGACTGGTTGCAAAGGGTTTCTCACAAACTCCGGGAGTTGATTATGATGAGACCTTTTCTACAGTGGCCAAGATTAAGTCTATTAGGGTTCTGTTAGCCATAGCTGCATTTCATGACTATGAAATATGGCAAATGGATGTCAAAACCGCTTTCCTTAATGGAAAGTTGGCTGAGGATGGTTACATGAGTCAACCAGAGGGTTTTGTCAATACAGAGTACCCTAATAGAGTGTGTAAGCTTGAGAAATCCATTTATGGGTTAAAGCAAGCACCTCGCAGATGGAATCTTTGCTTTGATGAGAAAGTCAAAGAATTTGGCTTCTTTAGGAGTGAAGATGAATCTTGTGTATATGTCAAGGCTAGTGGGAGTATAGTTAGCTTTTTGGTATTGTATGTGGATGACATACTACTCATAGGAAATGACATCCCAACTCTGCAGGAAGTTAAGTCCTGGCTTGGGAAGTGTTTCTCTATGAAGGACCTAGGAGAAGCTGCCTATATTCTAGGGATAAGGATCTTGAGAGACCGGAGTAAAAGACTAATTGGACTTAGTCAGAGTACCTACTTGGATAAGGTGCTGAAGAGATTCGGCATGAAGGACTCCAAGAAAGGAGAGTTACCCATCCAGAGTAACGCCAGATTGTGTAAAACACAAAGCCCTAGTACTGAGGCTGAGATAGCAGAAATGAGTCGAATACCTTATGCTTCGGCTGTAGGATCGATCATGTATGCTATGACGTGTACTCGACCTGATGTAGCCTTTGCTTTGAGCATGGTTAGCAGGTATCAGGGGAACCCTGGCAAGGCACACTCAACTGCGGTAAAGAATATCCTCAAGTACCTACGGAGGACTAAGGACTGGGTCCTTACCCTCGGTGGCAGTGAGGACTTGAGAGTTGTAGGGTACAGTGATGATAGCTTTCAGACTGACAGGGATAATTTCCGCTCTCAGTCGGGCTGGGTCTTTATTCTAAACGGAGGGGCAATTACTTGGAAAAGTTCCAAGCAGGAGACAGTGGCTGATTCCACTTGTAAATCAGAGTATATAGCAGCAAGCGAGGCAGCAAAGGAGGCTATATGGCTAAATAACTTCATCGGAGACCTTGGAGTTGTACCAGCTATAAAGGAGCCAATGGAGATTTTCTGTGACAGCAATAGTGCGGTTGCCTTAGCCAAGGAACCAAGAGATCATGGGAGATCCAGACACATTGATAGAAAATATCACTTCATTAGACATCGAATAGAAGAAGGAATCCTCGTGGCAAAGAGGGTATCATCGGATGAGAACCCAGCAGATACCCTCACGAAGGGACTGACTCGGGCTAAGCATCTCCAGCATGCTCGGAGCATAGGGCTGAAGGATGATATTAGTTTTAGTAGTTAGATAATCTTGAAATTGATGTAATTGACATTTGATGATAAATAAAAGCTGTTATTTATGAGTAAAGTGTTGCTATCTCTTGTCAATCGTTTACTATTATTTCTTTTTGCATGTTTTGACTTCCAGAATAATTATGTTATGGTTTATATCATATTATTCAAACTCTCCACAGTCGGTCATATGTTGGAAGTAGATATGAATCAAGACTGTCATGGGTTGGCTTGTAGAGGTCTAAGATGTTAGACAAAGCGGGGCTACATCACTCATGAGTGCTCATAAGTTCTGAGTATTGGATTCAACCCACGCTCACTTGTATCACTTCATGGAATTTATCTCGAGTGATCGTGAGACGGTAATATCATATAAGTCTTCAAACCTAGAGATATGATTTGTTGCCTATGAGTTGGTTATGCATCGATTGCACGAAAACGCATTGGTAACTCGATGTTATAAACCGTGCTTTTGTGTGTAATTCAACAAGTAGTAGAGCAAACATATGAGTCGAAGTTTATATGTTCCTTCTAGGATTAGAAGCGATATCTGCGCTCCTCGATGATTTTGTTTTGACCTATGTACCAGGCCCGGTCAGAACTTAGTTGATGTGTTCAATTAAGTTCTTTGTCAAACAAATCCGAAATCGGGAAACAAACTGCTGGACAATAAGTAAGACATTATTCCATGTATTTGTCCGGCTGATATCTAGAACAGAGGATTATATGATCACTTATCTTAAATGGCGTATCATCATCTTCTCAGTTCCGAGAGACCTTGAAAGAGCTACGATTGCCGATCGGTTCCTGAAGTATTGCAGTTATAGTTATTAGATTTATCCAAGTGGGAGACTGTTGGATAAGGTGTCTAAGTCCATAACTATTTCTGGTATGTACTTGACCCGAACCGGCATGGTCCATTTGGGTTGCATGGCACCATGCAATTGGATAAACTAAAATGATAGAAATAACACTTATGGTTTATTAATATATTATAAGTTCTAATATATTAATAATATTATTTAATTAGTTTGATCAAGAATTAATTTAGAATTAATTAAGTGATCAAAAGATAACTAATTAAATATATGGGTAGATTATGTAAATCTTCCATATCTTATATAGTGGGCTATGAGGCTCCATGGATTATCAAGTTGGGTTCCACCCATAGGATGCTCCATGGAGTTAACCCATGGATCATGAAATGAAGAGTCATGTTACATTAGGGTTTACCTAATGCAACACACTATATAAACCAAGGTGTTCTCCCCAAAATCGGCGACACTAAGAAACAAGAGGGCTAGAGCCGATTTTGCAAGTGTAAGATTCTCTCAAAGTTTACTCCTTTGCATTTGGTGTTGTGTGAAGCATTTGAGGCATCACACTTGGGGTGCTAGGCTCACAAGGTTTCAAGGGTCATATTCAACAAGGTAAGTTATTCTATCTTTCATTCAAGTTAAAAATGTTCCCCATGTATGCTAGATAGGAATATAACCTTGGAATTCAACTTTGCATGATAATTAGACAAACATAGATCCAAGGTTATTAGGGTTGCATGTACACTTAGGAAGTGTTAGAATGCTCAAAAACCATCAATAACTGTAGTGACGTTCCTACAGTCTTATCACTGGCTTAACCATGTCTAATCCGTCTGGGGAAACCCATAAACCAATCTGTGGATTTTCATATCCTCACCGCTACACCCGAACTGGTGGGTACTACTGTCCCTTCCGCGTCCTAACAACGCGATCATGCTATCTACCAACCTAGTGAATGATGCGACTACACCCATAGACTTACATCACTCTAGCACTATCTGCTAACCTGGTGAATGCTACGACTACACCTGCAGACTTACAACACTTCTAGCATTATCTGCTGCTAGTGAATGCTACGGCTACCCCCGCAGTCTTACAACACTTTCCATACTACCTGATCGCTAGTGAATGTTACGGCTACCCCCCGCAGTCTTACAACACTTTCCATACCGGTCGAACATGCACTCGACCTAACACACAACTGAACTTAATTCATGGCTAGAATCCCAACCTGATTCCCCAAATTCCGCTATCAAGCACCGAGAAGACGCGATTCCCATGTCGAGGAGTTTTACCGAACTCCCAACTCACACAACCCTCAACCCAAACAGCCACTTGGGTTGTCTTCCTTCCTGACAACGATGCGAAACTTATCCCATTTTCAAAACTGATCCTGCTTCTGCATTCCGGGTCGATTCTCCCCCACTTAGATTCAACTAAGTCTTCACAATACATGGAAATTTGAGAATTCCCAATCCTTCTTACTTTCCAACGATTGATCTGATGACAACCAGACCTTTCAAACTAGTACTCCTTTACTAGCCAAACTAAATGATCACACGCTTCTAATAACTAGATGAACACTTCCTGAATCCCAGGGAAACCAACAGTCCCTAATGCTCGAATGATCCCACACCCAACTTGAAGTCCAAAGATAGATGCTCCAACTAATGTATCAACAACTGTTGAGAGAAAAACTTAGAGACACACTTGAACAAACGTTAGAACAAGTAGATTGCGGAATAGTTAATCTCGAAGGATCTAAAAGCTCAACAATAATATTAATAAGTTAGAGTTAGATAGTTAGAGAGTTAGTTGCGGAAAAGTAAAGAAATAGAAATAACAACAATTGTTATATCAAGTATACACATAAGTTAATTCATAACAAGGAATGCATTCAAACCAAGTTAATAAGGAAGATCAAACTTAGTGATTAAGTCACGAAAGACTTGCTCAGAAGAGAGGTTATAATCAGTAGTATTCTAGTAAGATTTGAGAGTAAGAAGTGATGCGTAGTAAGATAGAGAGATAGAAAAGATAACTTCAGAGAAGTGTATTCAGAATAGATAGATGCGTGTGTTGAGATCATTGAATACAAAGAGAATGAGCTCTATTTATAGAGACTCACGAAGTACAATAGATTACATCTCTAACAGTAGCCATGTAAGGCATACTGGACAATAGATAGTATTACAATAAAGACAAGTAAAGTAATCTAGTAAAGTGACTGCGGTAGGTAGAGACTCCGGATGCGGTTGCTGATGAAGGAGCTTGACTGCGGGTGCTTGACGACTGCGGTAGCTGAAGTTCAAGAGGGTCACTTTTATGATTCAACAATTTCCCCCTAAGTGACCTCTTTAACTTTTGTTCAGCTGTCAAGTTTAAGGAACTTGATCAGGATCCACCAAAACTTCCTGATGTTTTCCAACCAGATGATTCTCCTTAAAATCTCGAACTTGACCTCTGCAGTAGTGTGTTTCGATCTTTCAACTGCGGTTCGGCAGATATCAAGTTGCTTTCTGGTGAGACGATGCATGGCAGTCATAGGAATGAAGTATTTGACATTATCGGTCTTCCTTTTGAAAATGACTCCAAGTTCAGGAAAATTGGTTGCACCTAAGGATCTTTCTTGATAGCCTTCGGTAGGCATCGGTGCAGGATCAAGTGGTGGCAGATCAAATTTCTGGGCAATGGTGGGATAGATGTCTGCATCGATTTTAGCAAAATCAGAGACCGTTTCTTTCAAAAAAGTATTAGCCCTTTCAAGCGCAATCTTCATCTTCGGATGCTTTTCCGACTTGTTCTGAAACACCTTAGCTATAAGAAAGACTTCTTCTGGATTCATGCAAGGGAAGTCAGCTTGGGTGCGAACATAGTCGTGTCCTCTTCTAGTGAGGGTGTACTGGATGAAGTCAGCCTTCGTGAACTTCCGGACCTTGTAGTTCTTGACTGCGGATGGTCTATCGTTAGACCATATTTTCTCAATGGGAGAGGCATGCTTAGCATAGATATGACTAAGTCTCTCAAATTCCATTGGCAGTCTTTTGTGGTCAGGAAGGCTGCGGTCAAATTGCTCAAACACTGTGAAGTATTTGGCATTTGGAGAGATTGGGACATCCCAGTAACCATCCGAAGGAGGTTCAGCATAGGTGAGGTGAGGTCTGTAGTCTTCATCAAGCAGTCTGCGGTGAGGATTGATCCAAGAATTTATCAATGATTCATCCATGATGGTATCAAAACCGCATTCTCTCCATATGAGCTCTGCCAGTTTAGCTGCCTTCCAATCTTTTTTCCTTTGGGAGGTGGCAGGAGAATCATTTGAGCTTGGAGAGGACATGTGCTCAACCAGGTTTTTGAAGTGAGGGGGAGTCTCTGGTTTGTCAGGGTTGATCTCCTTTTGCGGTGGAGTGTTATGAGGAGGTGGAGTGTGATGAGATGGTTGCGGTGTAGGAATTTTTTCCGTGATGATGGGGGGACTCTGATGCTGTGAGGTGGAGTGATGTGAATGATGGACTTCTTCTTCACTTCCCCCTCTTGAGGAATGCAACCCAGGGGCTTCCTCAAGCCATTGACGAAAGCCATCAACTTTGGCAAAGACGTTTTGAAATTGAGCTTTGAGGTCATCTGCCAGTTGTTGATTATTGGGGATAGTGGAGTTGAAGAGCAGTTTATGAATTTCTTTTGTGAGCTGAAGAATCTCGGGACCGTGGAAGTTGGAGGACAGGGATCGTTGCAGTCTATTGATTGTGGCTTGAAGAAATGAGATAGTGGACTCATACGCAGTGTGAGTCTCAGCTATCAGTTTTTGAGACTGTGTGGCTTGATCCGCAATGGCTGCTTGGAGATCCTTTTTGATTGCGGTCACCTCAGAGATGAGGCGTTCCGCAGCAGCCATGAAGTCCTTGTGATCTGCTTTGCGGTTGTTGTCAAGAGACCGGATTCCCATTTCGACTTTGAGAGAAATTCTCTCAGCAGCCAATCGCTCATGCGTTTCCAAACGCTCTATCCGTTTGATGAGAGACTGCGGTCCTGGGGTGTCTTCTGGTTGCGGTTGAGTTGGCTTGACCGCAGCTAGAATTTGATCAACTTTAGCTTGTAAGCTCAGAAATTCTTTTCTCGTGACCGCATTCTTCTTCTTTTTCATCTTCTCTTTGGGTTTGGAAGTTGAATGATGAGAGCCACTGGATTCCTCTTCTTCATCGAACATCATCAGGTCATCATCAGAGGGACTGGGCTTATTTACCTCCTGAATATCCTCATCATCAAGACCGAAGGTGGGAGCAGAACTGACTTCTATTGCGGTTCCTTCGTCTTGTGATTCATGGACTGTTGGAGTTGGAATTGGATTTGGAGTTGCTCTAGAGGGGCCTGGACCTTCGCCTGTTTCTTGGGCTTTAAGGATTGTTTCAGCCATCTCGGTTATCCAGTCTTGAACCTTTTGAATGGTGGCTACGGTATTGGCATTATTGATTGCATCTGCCCAATGCTTAGCCACTGACTGGATATCTTGTTCCTTTTGTTGTTGTTGCTTGAGCTGTTGTTCCTTGCGGGCTTGGAATGCCCTCTTGAAAGCGGCATATTTCTTGATTTCTGACTCAGTTACTGGAGTGTAGCATAACCATGAGTCGTTTGATTCATCTCCGTCAAATCCTTGAAAGAGCACTGAATTGTCCTTCGGGTCCACGTATCCCTGCACATTTGTGCTCACCGTGCCTAAATCACCTGCTGCGGATGTAAGCAGAGTAGGATTTCCTGAGCTTCCTTGGTCTCCTTGACCCGTAGTCAAGTTTGGCCTCGGCTCAGTTCTGGCATGGGCGGAAGAAGTGCCCTGCGGTTGGGGAGGTGTTTGAAGTGTTTGGGTTACGTTCAAAAGGATGGAGTGCAACTCCTCAAAAGAAAAGAAATGCAGTCGGGAAGCCCTGGAGACCTTAGGGCGTGCACCAGTATCATCCTCTTGGGAGTGAACTGGGGGGAGTCTCTACGAAGTGATGAGACAAACTCACTTTCTGAGCTTGAGTGGTATTCGATGGTGGTAGTGAATGGGTCTGCGGCCACCCCAATGACTACTGGAGCCTTTTGAGAGTCTTCAGTATCGGTCCGGTCACGCATTTGGCCAGAGGTATCGGTTTTCCTTTTCATAAGGATGGCAATTGGTTGCGCATCCTCATCAGAGTCACTATCATGTGTGGGTGCGGTTGGTTTGGTTTTACGTTTCTTGGTGGGTGCGGTTGTTTTGGGAGCAACCTTCTTGGGGGTTCTTTGTTTCTTCTTGGAGGCCAATTGCTTTTTTCTTTGAGAAATATTGGATAGAGTAGTGGAAGAAGGGACTGAGGTACCTTCAAGGTTAGGGATTGCGGATGGGTTTTGAAGAGGCGGGGTAGGAAGGTATGGGGCAATACCTTCCGTAGCCTCAATATGATCTGAGACATCAGCAGTCTCAAGACCAAGAGTAGACAGAATGTGGGTAGGAAGTCTTCAAATTGGTCCAAAAATAGATTGATCAGAGGAAGGATTGTACCTTTTAAGATCCTTGGGGACAAAGAAATTGATGTCACTGCCCATGTCGATCCCTGCATCCGCATGGAGGTCTGAAATGCAGAGGGACCAGAACCTTGCAAAAGTGAGTTCAGTTGGGTTCTCCCTTGGGCTCTCCTTGGGAATGTATTGAATAAAGTCGTCCCATAGGATCTGCCCGTAGTTTACGTCATGACCTGTGAAGATACTCCACACCAGCTCCAGAAGTTTGAGTCCCATATTGTCCGTGCCTCCGGTTCTGCCCGACAGACTGCGGATGACGAAGTGGCAAACAAATTCCCAGACCGCAGGCAGTTGGTTTTTCTTGAATTCACCAATTCCTCTAATCTTCTTCTGATATCCCATCTGGTAAAGTGCCAAGGTGACGTCTGTCATAGATGGGGTGAAAATTTTGATCGAGGGATGAACAAGGAGGTTAATGGCAGAAAGAAACTTTTCTTTGGACAGAATGACCAAAGAATCGTTAACTAGGTTAAGATGAACTTCTTGTAGGTTTTCGAGTGGGCGATAGGCTGAAAAGGCACATTTGAATAAGGTTGAGATTGGGACAACGTCTGTGAAAGCATCGAAGGGGCCAAACAGGGGATGATTCTTCAAAAACTTGATCATCAGCTTGATCGGAGCATTGTAGAATAAATGATCTTCGAATATAGCTCTGAAGTTGCTTGAAGCAATTGTGGGAGAGTCTTAACCAGTAGGGTTCACTGATCCAGATGCCTTGGATTGTTTCTTGGAAACACCGGATTTCACCATTGTTGAAGCTTGAGAGAAAGAGTAGAAAACAGAGTGCTTGTGGGTTTTGAGAGGGAGGATTCAATGTTCAGAAAGCGTAAAGTGTTTTCGGGAAGAAGAAGGGTTTATATAGGGGTGAATTGGAGTAGTAACTATTTTTACCTTAGGTAAAAGAGAGGATAGGGTAAAAGGTCGTTTGGAGGGAATCTTTGAATTGGGGATTAAATCTCAGCCACATAAGACGAAACGGTTTAAAAAAGGCTTTGAGATTTTACCAAAAGGGGATTTGCATTTAATGAAAAGTCATACGTACATTATTACGTCAGGTGATCGTGTGGTGAGGGGACAAGAAGTTGTAACGGATGGGACGTGCTGGGTAAGAGGAAAAGACAGATTAAGGATGCGTTTATGGAAAAGCGTTCTTTTTGTCATCATACCTAAAATAGGTCTGACACAAGGTTTATTCAAAAAGGAGAATGAGACAGTTTCTCAAGGAATGTTTTTTTATTAATGTTTTATTTAATGAAGGATCATTAAATAGCACACTATGATACAAGGGTTGATGAAACAGTTGAGAAATTATCAATGTGATTGCGGATGGAAGCTTCATTGCGGATGACCAGATGTCATTGCGGATGATCAGATGTCATTGCGGATGGATAGATATATGACTGCAGTAGAAGACACTGAGGAGAGCACTTGTATAAAAAGTTAGTAATAACAAACAATAAGGACCCATGAGAGATACGTATGATATATGGTTGCGGTACATAGACTGCGGTACCAAAACCATCTGTCATAAGTAACTTTCAGTTAGAACCGCAACGGAGACCAAGGATGGTCTGCGGTATCTAACAATTCAAAAAGAATTGCGGGTCTGGATTCATCATTCCTAACATTTGTAGGAAGGTGTTAATTTTTGTGGAGTCGAGCGCTTTTGTGAACACATCAGCAATCTCTTCATGAGAATGAACAAAGATGAGTTCAATGTTACCTTTCAAGATATGGTCTTTGATGAAATGATACCGTAGTTCGATATGCTTAGTCTTGGAGTGCTGAATTGGATTGTGAGAAATAGCAATAGCACTTTCAGAGTCACAGTAGATCGGTATCCTCAGCATTCTATATCCGTAGTCCAATAGTTGAGTTTTCATCCAAAGGACTTGAGAACAACAGCTGGTTGCGGCCACATACTCAGCTTCTGCGGTAGACAGAGATACACAACTTTGTTTCCTTGATGACCAACTGACGAGTCTTCCACCCAGAAATTGACATCCACCTCAAGTGCTTTTTCGATCTAGTTTGCATCCGGCGTGATCCGCATCTGTGAATGCTTGAAGGCTGAAATCATTGCCTGCAGGGTACCATAATCCAAGAGACTTGCTTCCTTTCAGGTACCGTAGTATCTGTTTGGCTGCGGTCATATGTGACACTTTTGGGTCAGCCTGATACCTTGCATATACGCCTGTTGCAAAGACAATGTCTGGCCTGCTTGTGGTGAGGTACATCAAAGAGCCTATGATACCTCTATAAGTCTTGTGATCCACAAATTCGCCTGAGGGATCAGCAGAGATCTTATATCCGAAGGCCATAGGGACCTTAGCCGAAGAACAGTTGTCCATAGAATATTTCTTTAATAGTTCAGTGGTGTATTTCTCTTGATGAATGAATATCCCTTGCGGAACTTGTTTCACTTGAAGTCCTAGAAAGAAGTTAATCTCTCTATTCATGCTCATTTTGAACTTGTTGGTCATGAGCTTAGCAAATTCATCCACCATTCCTTGATCAGTCGATCCGAAGATGATATCATCCACATATATTTGTACAAGCATAAGGTGGTCACCATTTGCTTTTCTAAATAGAGTGGGATCAATCACTCCTCTTTTGTACCCGGACGAGACCAGAAATTCAGAGAGAGTCTCGTACCATGCTCTTGGGGCTTGCTTCAGACCGTAGACTGCTTTTTCAAGTTTGTAGCAGTGGTCTGGGAATTCAATACTTTCAAAGCCTGGAGGTTGCTGAAGGTAAACCTCTTCTTTTAGTTCCCCATTGAGAAATGCACTCTTAACGTCCATTTGGTGTACCTTGACGTTTTTGTGGGCTGCGTATGCTAAGAAGATTCGGATGGCTTCCATTCGTGCCACGGGAGCATACGTTTCATCATAGTCAACACCTTCAAGTTGACTGTAGCCCTTTGCAACTAGCCTTGCCTTGTTTCTGACTACCGCACCAGATTCATCCAGCTTGTTTTTGAATACCCATCTAGTACCAACAATGGTGTGACCATGTGGCTTCGGGATGAGCTTCCACACTTTGTTCCTTTTGAATTCTTCTAGCTCTTCTTGCATTGCGGATATCCAATTAGGTTCTAGTAATGCTTCTTTGATCGTTCGGGGCTCGACTGAGGACATAAACGCTGCGTAGTGACAATGATCAGATAAATCCTTGGAAGATCGAGTCTGGATACCTGCGGATGGGTTACCAATGATTTGACCTGGTGGGTGGTCCTTCGTCCATACGTGTAGACGGGGTTGTAGATGACCAGCAGCTGCGGTAGAGGGAATATCTTCAATATTAGAAGATTCTGCGGTTGGAGATGGCAGTTCCCCCTGGATTTGAGAACATCCTGCGGAATCATCTTGGTTTGTTGGAACGAGAATGGAATTTTCTTCAGCAGTTGGGAGAGGTTCCCCCTGGATTGCTGATGGGAGTTCCTCTGGAACCTGAGAAGGTTCCCCCTGGACTGCGGATGGAAGAGTGATAATCCTTGAATCGGTTCTTGTATCAATGTTCTCTATGAGTTCTTCATCCGAATCCGAAGATACGTGAGATGGTAATGATTCTCTGCGGATAGGAACTTGAGCAGCATCAAGTACTGGAACCTCGACGATTGTTGCTTGAACCGGAGTAGAGCTTTCCCCCTCAACCGGAGAGGTGGAAGTATTGAGAGATGCGACTTCGGATACTGATGGACCAGAAACATCAGCGTGTTGTTGTTGAGTTGCAGGTGACACAAGATCTTCGGATAGTTTCGCCGTTTCAACAGGGTCAAAAAGATCGTCATAATTGACTTCAACTAGATTTAAAGGACCTGAAGAGGCAGGAATATCGCTTTCCATGATTGCGGTGGTTTCAGTGGATGGAGGGGCAATGCGGATGTGAGAATCATCAAATTTCACATCGAAGCTTTCAATGATTAGCCTTGTGCGTCTGATGAGGACCCTGTAAGCGACTTTGTTTGTGGAATAGCCAAGAAAGATGCCTTCATCAGACTTCGGTGCAAACTTGTTAAGCTGATCGCGGTTGGTGATCACAAAACATCTACACCCAAAGATATGAAAGAAGAGAACATTCGGCTTGCGGTTGTTAAGGCCCTCATACGGTGTTTTGTTGAGACGTTTGCACACAATGCTACGGTTTAGAACAAAGCATGCGGTTGCTACAGCTTCAGCCCAGAAGTAGAGAGGAAGGTGTGCGAAGTTGAGCATGGATCTGGCTGCTTCTACTAGAGTGCGGTTCCTTCTCTATACTACTCCATTTTGTTGGGGGGTATAAGGAGCTGAGAAGTTGTGAGTGATGCCTTTGGAAACCAAGAAACTGTTGAGAAGATGATTGGTAAACTCGGTTCCATTATCACTGCGGATACGTCTTACTGGAAGCTTGATCTGAAGTTCTATTTCCTTGATGAAATTGATGAGAATCTGCGGTGTTTCTGACTTGAGTCTAAGGAAGAAGACCCATGTGAAGCGTGTGAATTCATCTACTATAACCAATATGTACTTCTTGTGATGGAGACTGGCTACGGTGGATGGACCGCAGAGATCAATGTGTAAGAGCTCTAGAGGTTCAGAGATTGAAGAATCAATCACCATGGGGTGACTTGCTTTGGACTGCTTCCCACATTCACATGCAGGGTAGAAAGTATCGTTGCTGAATTTGAGAATAGGGAGACCTCTGACTAGTTCTCCGGTGACCAAATTGTTGATGTACCTGAAGTTGATATGAGCTAGCTTGCGGTGCCAAAGCCAGCTGACTTCGGATACTGCTTTGGATAGGAAGCACAACTGCGGTCTGGCAATGATCAGAGAGACATCCAAAGGATACATGGTACCTTCGGATTGGGATTTGATCAGACACGTGTTCCTATCACTTGTCATTACATAGCAAAATTGGTCATCAAATTCAACTCGATGGCCTGCCTTACATAGTTGGCCAACACTGATGAGATTGTGTTTTAGGCTTTCTACATAAGCAACCTTTGAAATAGAGAAGTTCCCCGTAGTGAGAACACCGTAACCTCGGATGACTCCATTCGCATTGTTGCCGAATGTGACATTTCCACCATTGCATATTGGCCTGAAATCCCGAAGGTATTCTAACCTTCCGGTCATGTGCAAGGAGCAGGCACTGTCAATTAACCATTCTTCTTCTTGTTCCTCCTTGCACAAAGCCTGAGAATTACACGGTTAGTTTAGGCATCCAAACTAATTTGGAGCCTGGGGAAATTGGTGAATTTCTGAATGATGCATGGACCGAGGTTGCAGCGACGGATCTCTTGTCAACTTTTATTCCTAGACCTGGATGTTTATGCAGATTTGGAGTGTTGTGTTTTGAAAAAATACGAGGTTTATGACTCTGACTAGATTTGACATTGGATGAATCCTTTGACAACTACACTGACATTGACAAAAAGAGATTTTGTCTTTTGATCTGACACTATGCTTGGTCAGCGGTCTAAAGGATGAATTGGACTTGTGAAAAGGTTTAGCATATGTAGGTCTTTGAGTTCTTTTTGGTGGAGTTGGTAAAATACCCTTCCACTTTTTGAAATTTTGACGTGACTTTAAAAGTGTTGGAGTGGATAAGATACCCTTCCATTTTGGGTCATCTGAGGAATAGACTTGAAAACCATTGTTTTGAAGAGACTTTACACCCTTTTGGATTGTGTCAGATGAAATAGGAATGACTGATGAAACTTGACATTCCTTTTTGTGTGTTTTCTTAATAGGAGAGTTTTTTGAAAAGTATTGTGAGAAAACCAATTTTTCTGGACTCTTGGACTTTGGAAATCTGACATGCTTCTTGTTTTTCGAAAAAGTTTGTCTATTTGTGCCACGGAATCGAATTTCCTCTTTCAAAGCTTTTTTAGCTAAGGATTTTGGTGAACCGCAGTCTTTGTTGTTCAATTGCGGTTTCCTAGAACCCTTTGAAAATTTGTGAAAACGAGGGCTTGAGTCATCTGAACTTGAAGATTCAGGAATTTGAGAGCATTGACCCACTTCAAAGTTTTCTATGGGTAATTCGTGATGAATTGGCTGAAGAGTCACAATTCCTTTTACTGATGACTGCGGTAGTGATGAATTGACTACCTCAGAGTAAGTTGGGACTGCAGTGGGACATTTGTGGGACTTTTGGCTATAGTGAGAAACACTGCGGTCTGAGGGTAGAGATGGGAAGTCTATCGAGACTTCGGGGCCCTCAATGACAATTTCTTCATCAACTACGGATGAGGTTTGAGAATTTGGATAAATGGTGCCACAGATAGGAATTTGATCACATGTGTGACCCGAAACCTCAGGCACAATTTTCTCAATGACACAATTATTGCTTAGACTATGCAGTCTACCGAAGTGAGTTTTGATGTCTTCGGGAAAGGTCTTGTCATTGACTGGGAAATGAAATTCTCGGTCTGGAGGGACATACAGTCTGTCTTTGTTGAACCGGGGTGAGGAATCCATTGCGGTAGGATATCCATTTGACCAACCCCAATTGTATGTATTGTCCACGGTTCCATTGTTTACCAAATTTTCAATAGCTTCACTTTCATTGAACAATTTTTCGATTAAAAGATTTAAGCGTACAATTTCACTCTGAGCTAAATCTCTTTGGTTCAAAGCTATTTCTAATTGGGTTGACAGTCATGCATGTTATAGTTTAGAGTTTGGATCATAAGTTTTACCTGTTCGGCGATGCTTAGAGTTCCATCCTTTGCCATGTAGCAGTAGTTCTTGTCCAACTTTGTAGACCCATCATCATCCGCAGTTGCCAGCATGCAGATTTTCCCTTTTCCTTTGACACTGCTGATGGCATCATCTTCATCTCCGGATGACCAAACTTGATGGTCTCTTTTGACATGGGCTACGTATGCCCTTGCCTTTTCCTTATCTTCCAACTCTTGAGCCATTCTAAGGTAGAATGCTTTGTCTTTTACTACATTGGCCTTACAATCTCTTGCAAAGTGATTCTCTTTGTTGCATTTGTGACAAATTACAACATCAGTCTTGTCTTCTGAGGGAGTACCGGAGTCAGTGGTCTGAGTAGACTGCGGTGCCTCCTTTGGTTGATTATTTTGAGATTGTGGTGGTGGATGAGAACTTTTGGGATATCGAGGATGATTATTCTGGGAACCGAAGTTACGGTTGAATGGAGGTTTGTTGAACTGTTGATTCTTGCGGAAGGAAGGAGGTGGTAGACGGTTGAACTGTTGGCTAACCAGAGCAATAGCCTTCTGAAACTCTTCTTCATCATCATACTCTGAGTCAGCTTCGTATGACTGCGGTGGAGTGCATACGATGGAGAGTAAGATTGATTATGTGGAGCTTGTGCTATGAGAGCAAGCGGTCCTCCGAAGTCAGCACAGTCTTTGAGTACGGTGGATTCTTGTGCTTGCAATTCTCCATAGAGCTTGTAGAGTGACAAAGAATGAATCTTTCTATCGCCTTGGACTATCATCTTAGCCGTAGTCCAATGTCTTCCCAAACCATTAAGAAACTGAAGATTTGTTTCATGGTTACTGCGGATGGTGCCCGCATTGGATAACTTGGTGACTATCAGATTGAACCTTTTGAAGGAGTCTTCCAAGCTTTCGCCAGTATGAGCGTTGAAGTTGTTGAACTCATTGAGTGCGGTAGTAAGCTTCTTGTCTTGTGCTTGTTCTGAGCCTTCGTACAGATTCTTGAGAACTTCCTAGATCTCTTTTGCTAATTTGCAATTTATGATAATATCGAAGTTGTCAGGAGCAACTCCACAGGAGATTTCATAAAAAGCAACAACATCATTTTCCATTTTATCGAGATCATCCTTGGTGGGACGGTTCATGACTGGTTGAACTCCTCCTAGTCTGGTTGTAGCGCCGTCAGTTTGGACTGGTGTAAGGACTGGGACATGTGGTCCTTCTTCTACGGATCGCCATACATCTCTACCAAGTCTCCTTAAGTATCTTTCCATTCTTTGTAACCAGTGATGATATTCATTTGCTACCAGTATTGGGGCTCGATTAGAACCACCAACACTGTTGGAAACATTTAGAGATAACGATTGTGCCATTTGAAGTTTTTTTTAAGAAATGAGCTTCAGTGGTATAGAAGGCCCTTTGAAAATCAGAGTTCCGTTTTCAAAAAGCAACCATTATGGCTCTGATACCAATTGTTGAGAGAAAAACTTAGAGACACACTTGAACAAACGTTAGAACAAGTAGATTGCGGAATAGTTAATCTCGAAGGATCTAAAAGCTCAACAATAATATTAATAAGTTAGAGTTAGATAGTTAGAGAGTTAGTTACGGAAAAGTAAAGAAATAGAAATGACAACAATTGTTATATCAAGTATACACATAAGTTGATTCATAACAAGGAATGCATTCAAACTAAGTTAATAAGGAAGATCAAACTTAGTGATTAAGTCACGAAAGACTTTCTCAGAAGAGAGGTTATAATCAGTAGTATTCTAGTAAGATTTGAGAGTAAGAAGTGATGCGTAGTAAGATAGAGAGATAGAAAAGATAACTTCAGAGAAGTGTATTCAGAATAGATAGATGCGTGTGTTGAGATCATTGAATACAAAGAGAACGAGCTCTATTTATAGAGACTCACGAAGTACAATAGATTACATTTCTAACAGTAGCCATGTAAGGCATACTGGACAATAGATAGTATTACAATAAAGACAAGTAAAGTAATCTAGTAAAGTGATTGCGGTAGGTAGAGACTCCGGATGCGGTTGCTGATGAAGGAGCTTGACTGCGGGTGCTTGACGACTGCGGTAGCTGAAGTTCAAGAGGGTCACTTTTATGATTCAACAACAACGAGCTACTTCCCTTGGCGCTTTCCTCTGCCAATAAATAACGGTTACCAAAACCATTGAATCCTGACTATGCTGAATAACCATCCTGTGGGACCCTGTCCGCAGACCTCCCATATAATACCCTTCTTCCCAAAGTGCTCCAAAAAATCTCCCGCTCTCGGCACTAGAAATCATATCATTCAGGGTCTCGCACCCTGACTCACTCACCAAATCGATCATCCACAGCTGAACTGCAATAGCTGAAACCACCTCTGCCCTAAACCGGCCATAAACTACTCCCAAGACATAGTCTCCAATCCACAGAAATGCAATAGATCACACAATCAATCCTTACCGTCAGATGCAAGAGATCCAATGTGAATATGATCTTAGCTCCTATGGGTCGGAACGGTAATCGCGTATGCCTCACAAGATACTCATGCTACATCGACCCACCTACGCTCACCAGCAGTACACGACGAAATCATCCATGCCCTCTGGCAGGGCTAAGATTGGCGCCTCGCACAATCTCTGCCTCAATGTCTCGAATACAGCCTGCTGCTCAGGCCCCCAACGAAAGACCACGGCCTTCCTCGTTAGCCTGGTCAGGGGTACGGCTATCTTGGAGAAATCCTGGATGAATCTCCGATAAGTAGCCGGCTAATCCTAGGAAACTTCGAATCTCAGATGGAGACCTCGAAACCTCCCATCTCATCACGACCTCCACTTTGGCCGGATCTACCGAAATCCCGTTCTAGTTGACAAGGTGCACCATCGCGCAACCAGAACTAACACTTGGAGAACTTAGCATACAAGTTCTCCCTTCTCAAAGTCTCCAGAACCTCTCGCAGACGCTCCTCATGCTGCTCCCGCGTCTTGGAGTAAACCAAGATATCATCAATAAACACTATCACAGACCGGTCTAACATCGGTCTACACACGCGGTTCATGAGGTCCATGAACGCGGCAGGAGCATTGGTGAGCCCGAAAGGCATCACCACAAACTCATAGTGGCCATAGCGCGTCCGAAACGCAGTCTTCTGTACATCCTCCTCTCTGAACCTCATCTGATGATACCCTGATCGCAAATCAATCTTGGAGAACCAAGATGCTCCCTGTAGCTGGTCAAAGAGGTCATCAATCCTCGGGAGTGGGTAACGGTTCTTCACCGTTACCTTATTCAGCTCCCTATAATCTATACACATCCGATGCGACCCGTCCTTCTTCTTCACAAATAGAATCGGGGCTCCCCAGGGTGAACTGCTCGGTCTAATGAATCCCTTGTCTAACAGCTCCTGCAGCTGTGTAGACAACTCCTGCATCTCAGGAGGAGCCAACCGTTACAGTGCCTTGGCTATCGGAGCCGCACCAGGGACTAGGTCGATCCTGAACTCCACCTGTCGCTCCAGAGGTATCCCAGGCAACTCCTCGGGGAATACGTCCGCAAACTCTCGTACCACGGGCACATCGCCCACCGTCGCCCTACCCGCCTCCCGGGTATCCATAACATAGGCGACATAACCTGCGCAACCCTGCTGGAGGTAGCGCCTAGCCCTCGCTGCTGAACATAAAGTTGGTCCTTGCTGTGGCCTCTCACCTTGAATCACCAGCTCTCCCCCACTTGGGGTCCTGATCCGCACCAACTGCTGCGCACAGTCAATCACTGCCCCATTGGGGCTTAGCCAATCCATACCGATAATAACATTGTTCCCCCGCAAAGGTATGGGAACCAGATCTACCAGATAACGCTCCTCAAACAGTCGCAGGACGCAATCTCGGTAGACCTCTGATGCTCGCACTGACCGGTCGTCCGCAATCTCGACCTCTAGAGGGAAATCCAACGTGCTTGACGACTCCGGAAACTTCTTGCTAAGCGCAAGATAGACAAACGATCGGGTAGCACCCGAATCAAACAATACCTGAACTGGGATACAGTTCACATGGAACGATCCTAAACAGAGCACATACATAACATATCAAAATCACAACAGCATATCATAAAAGCATAAACAAGAAGTCATACCCGTCACCACATCGGGTGCAGCGCGTGCCTCCTCGGCTTTCAGCTGAAATGCTCGGCTCCGAACCACTGGAGCCTCCAACTTGGCCTTCTGGCCATCCACAACCCGTGCTGTCGCTGGAGTCGGCGCCACTGCCGGCGCCGCTGCTGCTGCTGTCAATCTAGGGCAATTGGCCTTTTTATGGCCCTTCTGATTGCAATGAAAGCAAATCAGGTCTGATATCTGAATCGCAGGAGTAGGGGCAGTACAATCTCTGCCAAAATGCCCAACCTTGCCACACTTATAGCAGCCTGAACCCGGCCCAGTGCAACAAGCTCCCTCGTGTGACCGACCGTATTTCCCACAGCGGTCCCGCCCTGACTGGCCTTTCGGCCTACCATCGGATCCCTTGGGCTTCTTCCCCGAAGCCCCCGTCGTCAGCCCCTCCGCTGCCTTCCTCTTCCGTATGTGCTCCAGATCAATCTCCCTCTCCCTAGCCCTGGCAATCATGGAATCCAGGGTAGGGCAAGCTGAGAAACTGACATGCTCCCGGATGTCAGCTCGTAGCATGTCATGGTAGCGGGTCCTCTTCATGTCCTCATCACCCGCATACTGGGGCACCAGCAATGCCCTCTCCCGGAACTTGGCGGTGATTTCCGCCACAGTCTCCGTAGTCTGTCTCATGTCCAAGAACTCCCTGGCCAGCTGCTGAAGCTCCACAGCTGGAGCAAACTCCGCCCTGAATCTAGTCACAAAGTCTGACCAGGTCATAGCCTCAACAGCTGGGGCTCCCAATGAGTCACCAATCGACTTCCACCAATCTCTGGCCCTGTCTCTTAAACACCCCTGCAGCGAAACAGACCTTCGACCCTTCCGGGCAGAAGCTCGTCAGCTGCGCAGACTCGATGTCTGCGATCCATCTCCTAGCAGCAATGGGGTCTTTCACCCCATGGAAATCCGGCGCACCACTCCCTCTGAAGTCCTTAAAGGACAGTGTGTGTGATCCTGACTGGCTGGCCGCCATGTCACTCCTGAACGCCCTGAGGCGATCCTCCATCAGCTCAACAATCCCTTCCTTGATCGACCCGAAAATGACCGGGGTCGACTCAAGAATGCCTCTCGTGATCTCAGACGCGATGAACTCGCGCAGCCCGTCATCAACCTGCTCGGATCCTGCACCCGAGCATGATCCTTATCCTGATCCGGAACCTCCTGCTCCATGTCGCGTGGTCACCATGCTGAAAATACACACATAAATGTCAGGATCATACATACTCTCGAGAGGTCTAACACACTCTCCAAGGTTCCCGGTTCTGTCTCAACCTTCCTTGATTCGAGTACGGATCCTCTGCTTCCAGTAGTACGGGCCCATACTACCTTCCACATCTATCTGTACTTTCCTCAAGGACTGTCTCGACTTCACCAGGTCCCTTAACCAATATCCCTTTCCATCTAATCTCATCCCAGGCTTTCCTGGGGCACTCTCTGACCTACTCTCCGCCATCAGCTGCACTAGGAGTCCCTACTTCCCTTCCCTAACTAGCTTGTGAGTACTGTTAAATAACCGCTCACTAGTTAGTTAAAGTTAGCCAGGACCCCTTAAGCACAAAGCAAGCAGCATTCGTGCATCGAGTAACCGCATCAGGCATAACCTAATCAGGCTATCCTACTGCTGACTAAACAGTCCTAGCATACAGCTCGTACAACAGGCATATAAGGCATCCTCCCAGATCCTTAGTCCTATTCTAGCATGCAGTTTTCTGAATCAAAACCATATAGAATAACATAGCAAGTATGGGTATCTTGGGGAAAACTTACTTGAGCCCGGCCAGTCGCATGCATCACACACTTCATCTTTCTTAAAATCCTTCCATTTAGATTTTAGAAAACCATTTTGCCTTGTAAAAATCTTTTAGTCCCTCGGTTTGAGTCTAGACACCCCCGAGGGTGTGTCCGAATCCCTCAAACCAGGGCTCTGATACCAACTTGTAACATCCCAAAATTCAAGCCCGAAAATTTCATTTTTAAATTAATAATTTTTAAAACATTTTACCATAACACTGTCAATAAAGCAACACATTACAAAATCCTAATGTTGTGTCCCAAACCATGACATCAAAATAAGGAAAATCAGAGTACAATCCCAAAAAATCCGATGCGGAATCATATGTGTGTGTGTGATGCGATGCTACGCCGCCGGCTCCTTCCCCTTAGACGAAGAGGTACCTGAAAACAAAACCGAAACCGTAAGCACAAAGCTTAGTGAGTTCCCCCATCATACCACATACCATTCAATATCATCGGTATCTTTCAACCGGTAATCGTCGTCGGTATCTTTCAACCGGTAATCATCATCGGTATCTTTCAACCGGTAACTGTCATCGGTATCTTTCAACCGGTAACTGGGGACTATTCCACCCCTACCAGTAGCATACAATCAACAAGATATAAACATACAGTCAGGCATATCCGGGTACTGACCTACCCTTCGGTCCTAAGAACCGCTGTCAGGGAAACTAATCCCTATTATACACGTAACATATCATACAGATAAAACTCATGACCAAAGCACGTAACCAGACCAAGATAATTATCACAAAGACAATCATCTTCTAAATACTCCTCTTTGGTGGGCCGGCATTGTGGCCTTAGACCCACCCCTACTGGAAGGTAACTCACCTCGTACGAGTAGCTGCTGATAATCTGTGCGGGAAACCTCTGTCCGCTGCTGCTCCGGAAATCCTCCGGCTACAATCCCCACAAAACACTCAGTCAGAATATGATCTCTAATCTTAGGGTAAAATGACTATTTTACCCCCAACCAAGTCCAATTCAAAGTCAACTTCCAGTTGACCCGACTCGCCGAGTTAGGCCGTCAACTCGTCGAGTCCCTTCCCTTTACTCGTCCTTATCCACGACTCGACTAGTCGAGTTTGGCAACGACTCGACGAGTTCCCCTTCTTTACGAACATCAATGAACCTTCATCCGACTCGCCGAGTCGTATGAACAACTCGTCGAGTTCACCTTCAACTGATGAACAAGTCCTGACCTTGACTCACCGAGTTGTATGAACAACTCGTCGAGTTCATCTTCAAACATAAGAAGATTGCCTTGGACTCGCCGAGTCTGTTCTAGCACTCGTCGAGTCCCATTAACTCCAGGTCTAAAACTAAGTCCAATGCGTTGGGTCACTCTTTCTATCCTGCTACAACCCTTCTAACACCCAACTGAGTTCTTTGACCCTCAACAGATATGGGACTTAAAGCCTTGGACTCGTCGAGTCCCAAGAACGGACTCGCCGAGTCGATAACGTCCACACCCTAAATCCTCGATTTATGATGTACAAAACTTGTCCAAATGATAGATCCAAGCCCCTAAGCTCGATCTAGCATGTAAAGTTACGAACTTTACGTGCATGCATGGGACTTTTGAGCCAAAAAGGCTCTAAAATGGCTCTTTTATTTACACGGACCACAAAAGCCTGAGGTATCTCATGGACCAGCCAAATCTGAATATGAGGCAGCGTCGGTGGCTTGATGTGGTAAAGGATTATGACTGTGAGATCCTCTACCACCCGGGAAAGGCCAATGTGGTGGCCGACGCGCTTAGCCCCAAGGCAGCGCCGATCAGGTATATCTGTCTGAGGATGACAGTGGTGACTCCGCTTTTGGAGCGGAGTCGGGAGGCCCAACAGAAGGCCATGAAGGAGGAACATCGGAAGAGCGAGCGGATTGTGGGACAGGTTTCCTCCTTCGACTATGACAGCCGAGGATTATTGACACTACACCGTAGGGTGTGGGTGCCGCACCACGGGGGTGTGCGCCAGGTTCTGATGGAGGAGGCGCACAAATCTCGATTCTCCATTCATCCCGGGGTGACGAAGATGTGTAGGGATCTTCGCCTGGACTATTGGTGGCCCTACATGAAGCGGGATGTAGCATGGTACGTGGAGCGGTGCTTGACCTGCAGGAAGGTCAAGGCCGAGCACCAGAGGCCACACGGCAAGATGCAGCCGTTGGATATTCTGCTGTGGAAATGGGAGGACATTACGATGGATTTTATCACAAAGCTTCCCAGGACCGCGCGAGGGGTGGATTCGATCTGGGTCATCGTCGATCGATTGACCAAGAGCGCTCATTTTATTCCGATTCAGGAGAGCATCTCGGCCGAGAAGCAGGCCGACATCTATATCCGAGAGGTGGTAGCTCGGCACGGAGTGCCAGTTTCAGTGATTTCCTACAGGGATGTACGGTTCACTTCCAGGTTTTGGAAGAAGTTTCATGACGAGCTGGGTACTCGTCTGCATTTTAGCACCGCCTTTCACCCGCAGACGGATGGTCAGAGCAAGCGGACCATCCAGACGCTAGAGGATATGCTGCGGGCATGTGTTTTAGACTTTGGAGCTAGCTGGGATACCTACCTTCCGTTGGCGAAGTTCTCGTATAATAATAGCTATCATGCGAGTATCGACCGTCCTCCCTTCGAGATGTTATACGGGAGGAAGTGCAGAACCCCGATATGTTGGGGTGAGGTTGGCCAGAGGGTAATGGGAAGCACCGAAGTAGTGCTCAAGATGACAGAGAGGATTCAGCAGGTCCGGAGCAGGCTTCAGACCGCTCAGAGTCGGCAGAAAAGTTATGCCGATAAGTGCCGATCAGACCTGGAGTTCCAAGTCGGGGATATGGTTCTCTTGAAGGTGTCTCCATAGAAGGGCGTCATCCGATTCAGGAAACGGGGCAAGTTGGGCCCCAGGTACATTGGACCATTCAGGGTCCTAGCCAGAGTGGGCAAGGTGGCGTATAGGTTGGATCTGTCAGCCGAACTCAGCCAGATCCACAGCACTTTCCACGTCTCCCAGTTGCGGAAGTGCCTGGTGGATGACTCAGCAGTGGTACCCTTAGAGGATATTCAGGTCGATGACAGCCTAAATTATATTGAGCGGCCAGTGGCGATCCTCGACCGGTAGTCGAAGGATCTGAGGAACAAGAGGGTGGAGCTCGTGAAGGTGCAATGGCAGCACCAGAAGGGCTCGGAATGGACTTGGGAGCCGGTGGATGAGATGACGGAGCATTACCCAGAGCTTTTCCAGGAACGATCAGCAGACTTCGAGGACGAAGTCTAAAAATAAGTGGGGGAGATTTGTAGCACCTGGTTCCTGGTATGTATTTTAATTAAGTAATTTTGCATTTTTGGCCTGGGACTCGGCGAGTTGAAGGCCCAACTCGCCGAGTAGAAACGGGATGAGACGTGGGATTTAAGTGATGGACTCGTCGAGTCGGGTCCCGGACTCGACGAGTAGGCTCTGACTGGACAAAACCCTAATATGAGGGTTTGCACCCTATTTAACAACCTTATACAGCCTCCATAGCAAACCCTAAGTGTTTTGGTGCAAGATCTAAGGCTTTTGAGTGATTTTTGTGGGTTTTAACCTCAAGGAAGGAGGAAGGACATAGAAGGATCAAGAGGAGACTGAAGGATTCAAGTTTGGTTCATTATTTGCAGTCTTTGAAAGGTATAAAGTCTGTACCTTGCTTGCTTGTTTGTTAGATCCTTTTTTGGGGAAGATTTAGGGCTTTTTAAGCCATATGAGGTAGCCAACCATGATTTCAAACATGGTTGGGGTCAAGACTTCGGATCTAGCACTTGGGGAGAGTCACAAGTCAGATTTGGGTTGCTTTTGCACCCAAGGAAGGCCCCATGCAACAAAAGAGCCATTTTAGAGCCTTTTTGGCTCAAAAGTCCCATGCATGCACGTAAAGTTCGTATCTTTACGTGCTAGATCGAGCTTAGGGGCTTGGATCTATCATTTGGACATGTGTTGTACATCAAAAATCGAGGATTTAGGGTGTGGATGTTATCGACTCGGCGAGTCCGTTCTTGGGACTCGACGAGTCCAAGGCTTTGAGTCCCATATCTGTTGAGGGTCAAAGAACTCAGTTAGGTGTTAGAAGGGTTGTAGCAGGACAGAAAGAGTGACCCAACGCATTGGACTTTGTTTTAGACCTGGAGTTCATGGGACTCGACGAGTGCTAGAACAGACTCGGCGAGTCCAAGGCAATCTTCTTATGTTTGAAGATGAACTCGATGAGTTGTTCATACAACTCGGCGAGTCAAGGTCAGGACTTGTTCATCAGATGAAGGTGAACTCGACAAGTTGTTCATACGACTCGGCGAGTCGGATGAAGGTTCATTGATGTTCGTAAAGAAGGGGAACTCGTCGAGTTGTTGCCAAACTCAACGAGTCGAGTCATGGATAAGGACGAGTAAAGGGAAGGGACTCGACGAGTTGACGGCCCAACTCAGCGAGTCGGGTCAACTGGAAGTTGACTTTGACTTGGACTTGGTTGGGGTTAAAATAGTCATTTTACCCTAAGATTAGAGATCAGATTCTGACTGAGTGTTTTGTGGGGATTGTAGCCGGAGGATTTCCGGAGCAGCAGCGGACAGAGGTTTACCGCACAGATTATCAGCAGCTACTCGTACGAGGTGAGTTACCTTCCAGTAGGGGTGGGTCTAAGGCCACAATGCCGGCCCACCAAAGAGGAGTATTTAGAAGATGATTGTCTTTGTGATAATTATCTTGGTCTGGGTACGTGCTTTGGTAATGAGTTTTATCTGTATGATATGTTACGTGTATAATAGGGATTAGTTTCCCTGACAGCGGTCCTTAGGACCGAAGGGTAGGTCAGTACCCGGATATGCCTGACTGTATGTTTATATCTTGTTGATTGTATGCTAGTGGTAAGGGGTGAAATAGTCCCCAGTTACCGGTTGAAAGATACTGATGACAGTTACCGGTTGAAAGATACCGATGATGATTACCGGTTGAAAGATACCGATGATGATTACCGGTTGAAAGATACCGACGATGATTACCGGTTGAAAGATACCGATGATATTGAATGGTATGTGGTATGATGGGGGAACTCACTAAGCTTTGTGCTTACGGTTTCGGTTTTGTTTTCAGGTACCTCTTCGTCTAAGGGGAAGGAGTCGGCGGCGTAGCATCGCATCACACACACACATATGATTCCGCATCGGATTTTCTGGGATTGTACTATGATTTTCCTTATTTTGATGTCATGGTTTGGGACACAACATTAGGATTTTGTAATGTGTTGCTTTATTGACAGTGTTATGGTAAAATGTTTTAAAAATTATTAATTTAAAAATGAAATTTTCGGGCTTGAATTTTGGGATGTTACAATGCGATTGAAACCCATCTTCGCGATCAGATTTAGTATACTCTTCCTTTAAGTTCCCTTCCCTTTGCTTGATCCTGCCATACATAACAATGTATTAAGAATCTTCAAATAGGAACTTAATTGAGTTAGATAGTGGACTTACCTGAATCAGAGTCAAACTTTTTGACTAGACCTTCTCTCAGATCTTTCAGGTAGTTAAGACAGCTTCGCAACCAATGCCCCTTTCTTTGGCAACAAAAACATATGGATCCTTTGGGAATGGCACACAGGACGATCTCAGACCTAGCCTTTCTTTTTACCATTTGTTCAACTGAGTTGACTATGACCGATCCCTTTCCATTGGGAAGAAAAAGCTTTTCTAGATATCCAATGTTACCAATTGTCAATGTCCATGGAAGTTTGGGAAGTTGATCTTCTAATCACATTTGCTTTACCAGTCCTCCAAATCATTTCTGATTCAGCAGCAATAAGCAAATAGATAAGATCATTAAGGGTCATGTCATAGTCTGTTTCATAGTAGTCCCAAAGGAAACTCACTATGTGACTTAGAAAGTGATTGGACAACCAACTTTCTCAAGACTTTGACACCCAAATCTCCCGGATTGTCAATATGTGACTTCATCTTCAAGATGTGAGCACACATAGACCTTGCTTGCCAATAGGGCCTGAGTGACCTTGAACTATTCAAGAACTTGTGGGATAGGGAGAATAGTTGGAGGAGGTGGAGGAAGAGAAGTATGATTTCCATTATCCAACCACGGAACATCATATTCATTAGGAAAGCTTGTTCCAAGGGATTTGGGATGATCATAGATGTCTAAACCAGACATCTAATATGGGAGATATTCAAGTCAGTTGATTTAAGTCCTTAATATAACACCCAATATAAAATATTAAGGCTAGGACCCAACACAATATTTTATAACTTGGAAGAGGGATGCCGTAATCCAAGCTATAAAATATTTGAAGGTAGGCGAATGACAATTCACCAATTTCCACCATGAAAAACGAAATGATTTACTAGGTATTAATTGGTTTTGAAACTCCTAGATCTTTTGAGATTCATTGAACTTTTCAATGGCATGTTTCAATCTCGATTGTGCCCTCTCAAGTTTTGTGACTGGGATGCCGAGGATCACAAAACAAGGTGTGAATAACCATGCAAATATACTTGGTACCCTTAATATTTATCACTTAATCGATGTGCCGGTTAACCATACGCGCTCCACCGATCCTATGATAAACATTAAGTTACCCTTTGCCTACCTTGTTAAATCCAATTTAGCGTGTCGGTTAACCACACGCGCTCCACTAACAACTTAAGCAAGGTGCAAAGTGTAATTTCATGGGTTAGCACCAAATTCACATTTTCCTAAGTAACTAAGATTGGGAATTTATAAGTGTTTAGTTACTTAGTATTTATCATTATACTTTTAATGAAGGGAAAATTATAGTCTTTGTCCTACTCGTTCGGCTAACGACTCTCCACCAGTCAAGGAAGCGGTGGGTGAGAGTGGACACCCATTAAACTGCCATTTTATAGGCAGTAACCTTATACCCCCCCTTATAGACCGGCTTCGTGAATGAGACCTACTAACGGTAAGACTGACTTGCTCTTATATATATATATATATATATATATATATATATATATATATATATATATATATATATATTATTAACTTATATTACTATAAAGTATAAGGGTTGAATTTTAACTTTTAAAAACTCTAGGGTTTGGAATTAAAGTGTGTATGAGACTTTACAAATTCCAAAACTTGAGGGAAAGTTTTGAACTATTCAAAAACTTTTGGATTTTCATAACTTATGAGTTTAATTAAGGTTTTAAAAACTTTAATGAAGAGACTCTTGAACATCCATAACTTGAGGACAAGTTATGGAGTTCATAAAACAAAAAGACTCTTCAATTGTGTAACCTATGAATTTTAATGGATCTTTAAAAGAAATGACTTTTGGTAATCCATAACTTGAGGACAAATTATGGACTCCATTAAAAAACATTTAGATCAAGAATTAACTAACAACCAATTTGCAAATAATTCCTATGATCTACCAAAACTCATAAGTGTATGAACAATCATATCAACAATTTCAAGAATCATATAAACACATAAAACTTGAAATTTTGATAATAACCTTGAAATTGGTTTACCATAATCATTACCACATCAAAAAATAGGTTTTATAAGTCCAAAACTGTTTAAGGTAATGATTTTAGAACCAATTCCAGCCTAAAAACACGAAAATATGCAAACTGGAAGACCAACTCGTCGATTTCTATAAGGAACTCGTCGAGTTCATGCTTTAACACATGAACTCGTCAAGTTTTTGGCCAGAACTCATCGAGTTTTCAGTCTGGGCAGATTCTGGATTTTGAAAATAAAGTTGCATCAAGTATAAATGAAAACAAGCCTAGTCTCTGATACCACTAAAGGGTTTTGAGCATTCTAACACTCCTATGGTGTACATGCAACCCTAAATACCTTGGATCTATGTTTTCTCTATTATACATGCAAACTTGAACTTTCCAAGGTATTACCCTAACTAGCATACAATCTTTGATACTTGGGTAATATGAACAAGTTATAAGACATACCTTTTGATGAAGCTTGAAGTCTTGATCTTTAAGAGCTTAGCCCCAATAGTGTGGAAGCCTCAAGTGGAATCACAAATCACCAAGAACACCTTGTAAAAACTTGAGAGAATAGTAAGCACACTAGAAATGACCCACTCTTGTATCCTCACACACTAGTGCCATTTCTTGTGCCAAAGACCTCTTTATATAGTATGGAGGATTAGGGTTTCATCCATGTAAACCCTAATACCCATGCCCTTTCATTTCTATAGGATCCATGGGTTAAAAACTCCATGGACTATCCATGCATGCTTAGCCCAACCTAAATGAACTTGGCCCATACTATATATATATAAGAGTCCATATTTAATTAGTTCCTTTTGATCACTAAATTAATTCTAAATTAATTCTTGATCACTACTAATTAAATAATATTATTCCATATTAATATATTAGAACTTATAATATATTAATATAAATCATAAACGTACTATTCTCAAAAGACTATCCATATAACTTGTTCCGGTGAAGTGCAACCCAAATGGACCATGCCAAATTGGGTCAAGTACATACCAATTATAGTTATGGGCTTAGACACTAATCCAACAATTTTGGGGTCTACTTACTGGCTCCGGCTGATCGTACAGTCTGCATCCTCCCTTAGTATTTTGAAAACCATTTAAAAATCATTTTGAAAATCCTTTCCTTGATTTGAGACTGGATTCACACGAGTGTTCCTCCAATTCACTCAAACCAAGCCAATAAAACTTTTTCAAATATCCATATACCATTAATTATTACAAAATGTTTTTAAAATAGTTTAATATTAGATTATCCCAGAAACCATAAGTCCAAAACACGAGGATGTGTACGGTCACACCTTCGCCTTGCCGAGATATCTGAGGCACCTGAAACAATAAACTGAAATCGTAAGCACAAAGCTTAGTGAGTTCCCCCAAAATACCAACGCCATACAAATATAACCATATCATATAACAAATACAGAACAACATGCATAATGAGCCTTTAGCCTGACTGGACCGCCTCGCAGGCCTTCAGTCTATCTGGACCGCTCTCCGCGCCTTCGGCACGTCTAGATCGCCTCGCAAGGCCTTCAGCCTATCCGGACCGCTCGCCGGGCCTTCGGTCTGACTATCATACCCTTCCGGGTTTGTAGTCTATCCGGTCCTGGGTTTGTTGGCCTTCAGCACAAAGCAGGACCGCCTCAACCCATCCCCAATCAAATAAACATGTGCACATAACCATCATACACTAGCATAACACATATAACAATCAAACCGATCTAACAGATCATATAGCATAGCAACATCCTATAACCAGGACACCGACCTAACCAGGTCACTAAGCATAAGAATATCACCATCCTAACTACCAGGATGTAATCAATAAACATATCATGCCATAATCCGGATACAAATCCATAAAGGGTCAGCATTGGTGCCTTATACCCTATTGATATAGTGAGGATAACTCACTTGGCACTACTGAAGTCCCGCGGATGAAACTCTAGCTGCTGGTTGACAGATTCCCAAACTACCAACATCAAACAACACCCAATTAATAATTGGGTTCCAAGCCCAAGGTCCAACTCACACTCCAAAGGCACAAAAGTCAAGTAATGGGCCAAAGCCCAACATATGGCCCAATTTTCCAAATTGGGCCCAAGTCCTTCACATGGGCCTTACCCTAAAACTCATCCAATTATTTTGGTCCATTTACTTGTTCTTGGATAGCCCATCAATAGTCCAACCACCAAGGCCCAAAAGAAAGGCCCAATCAAGCCCAAGGTGAAATTAGGGTTTCCACATGATATGCAATTAGGGTTAAGTGTTTCTTACTTAACCCATTAAGGACTTAATCCATTAAGTCCAATATTACCTTAGGTTAATTTTCCAATGATTATTATTTAATATTTCAAGTTTATTAAATAATTCCCGTGTGTGTGTCCCGATCAATTCCCAAAATTAGGGTTTCCAGACATTAGGGTTTTCCAAACCCTAATTAGGGTTTCCAACCGATATACTAGCCCATTAGTCAAATGGTTGGGCTTCTAGGTCCATTAGGGCTTCATTGGGCCCATTAGGGTTTCATTGGGCCCACTAGGGTTTCGCCATGCCCGTTCTGTCCAAGTATCCCAAACGAGTCAAAACGCAAACTAGGCACACCGCCACCCAACACGACGGTTGGTGGCGGCAGCCACCATCTCACGGTGGTGGTTTGAGTGTTCTTTTCATTATTCTTATCTCTAATACATGTTACAATGCTGTAATCAAGAAAATAACACACACACACACACTCTAATTGATAAACACACACACAGCCACCCTTGTGGCGGGCGGTGGTGGTATATGGTGGCAGCCACCACCTTACGGTGGTGGTGGTGGCGGTTCTTGGTTTTCCAGCCAAACAAACTATACACACAACATACAGTACATCAGAAACAAACACCCACACGCTTTCTTGCTTGCAAACGGATCCAGCCACCCTCCTGGTGGCGGATGGCGACGTTATACACCGGAAATAGCGAACAACAGCGACGTTGACGGCGGCAACCACCATGGCCGATCGCCATGGTGGTTTTTTGTGACTCCCTTTCGACAGAAACCACGACAACAGCATCCCCTTGCGAGCTACGAACACATCCACCATTTCACGGTGGCATGTGGCAGGCGGCAACCGGAGGACACGGAACGAGGGAGCTGCTCGGAGCGGTAGTCTTCCTCGGCTACGTACGACGTGAAACAGCGTCCAAACACAGCCACCCTCGCGGTGGCTCATGGCAGTTGGAGGGAAGAAGCAATGGAACAACCTCCTTCGTTGGTGGTTCAAGCGGTGGCGACTGAGAGGAGTTCTCATGAGCAAACGACGACTGCAATGCAAGCGAGTTCGTTTTCCCCGATGTTAGGATGGACAGGATGTGGTTGCTCCGGTGGTTTGGGACCCCAACCTAGGTGGTTTGCGACTTGACGGCGAAAGGGAAGTGGCACCGGAGATAAGAGGAGGGGGGGTGGCGGCTGGATGTTAAGGTGACGCCTATAATAGAGTTAGGGTTTGAGAGACTAGCGACGGGTTTTATACCCCGATTCCTTTAAACTTTATCCCATAATAACAAAAATAGTCCCTCCTTGTATTATTTCTTTCAAAACTAATCCATTATTTACCATTTCAACCCCTCCTTCTGAAAACCCTTACAAATCAAGTCCAAATAATACCAAACACCCCTTGACTTATGAAAATCTTTACAAATTAAGTCCCAAAATTACACTTTAACCCCTGAAGATTCAAATCTTATCATTTGGCTTCCCGAAACCAACTCCCAACTAATTATTATTTGGTTTTGGATTAATATAATATTAAATAATAATAATAATTACTTCTCAGGGTCCCGGGTTTATTATTTAATTATCTTATTATAAACGGGATTTTACAGCAACCTTATACCCCCCTTATAGATCGGCTTCGTGAATGAGGACTACTAACGGTAAGACTAGCTTAATCTTATATATATATATATATATATATATATATATATATATATATATATATATATATATATATATATATATATTAATCTTATAATATTATAATAGTATAAGGTTGAATTTTAAACTTGTAAAATTCTAGTGTTTAGAATTTAAATGTTTCAAAATTAAACTTTTAATCAAAAATTTAAATTCCAAAACTTGAGGGCAAGTTTTGAAACTTTTTAAAACTTTCTAGATCAAATTTCAAATAATTTAATTAAACAATTAGATATTGATTATCTAAATTTGACCTAATCCAATTCATGGCAAGATAATGCAATCAAAAATTATAAATAATTAAGGATTATCATATAACTCAATAATTATCTAATTAATTTACAATTATCTTCTATTTTGATAAGGATAATCATATCTATTTAATAAAAATCGGATTTTATTAATCAAAAACATTTTTGGTAATTATCCCAATCAAAAATAGGCCAAAATCCCGAAAGATCTGCTCTCTGACTCTCCGACTCGCCGAGTCACTGACTGGACTCGTCGAGTTCATCAGAGGAATCGACGAGTTCAGCAGTCAGAGGGCAGAATTTTCGATTTTGCAAGCAATGAATGATCAAACAAGGCATCAATTACAATAGAAAACAGACTAGGCTCTGATGCCACTAATTGGTTTGAAGCATTACATCAATCCTATGGTGCACATGCAAACCCTAAAGCTTTGGATCTAGGTTTCTCTAATTGGACATGCAAATCATCCAAAGCTTGTAACCCTAATACTAGCATACAAAAACCGAAATCAAGAACAAAACATGTTTAGATTATTACCTTTCAATTGTAGCAAGAATCTTCAACCCTTGAGAGCTTTAGTATCACAAGTGTAATACCTCTAATCGATCACAAACACCAAGGCAATTGGAAGAATGTAGAAGAGAGAGGATGGAGGTGATTTTCGGTTCTAGCAATCCTTCTAGGGTTAGGGTGTCGCCGAAAATATGATGCATAGGGTCCCTTTATATAAGTGAGGAGTTAGGGTTTCAGTCAAACACTCATCCGGTTGCTTAATTAGGCTCTAAGCAGCCCATACGATCCTTCTGGATTCCCTTCCTTGGACGGAATCTTAAGGCCTTATCCACAAGATTTTGTCCACCCTATCTTTAGGGTTTCCTCAGCGTACTTTGCAACTATCCAATAATTACACTATCAGTCCCCTAGGTTTAATTAATATCTTTTCCTCACAAAATTAATTTCTTAATTAACTCTTGACCAATATTAACCAACCAATATGATTTCTCTTTTAATATATTATTCATATAATATATTAATAAACCACATTTATCCTCTTTCTCTATAATTCATCCAGTCAAGTTGCTCTGGTGAAGGCAACCCAAAAGGACCATGCTACAACCGGGTCAAGTACATACCGTATATAGTTATGGGCTTAGACACCTAATCCAACAGATCTGACACTATCGATGTCGGCACTCCATGCCGAGCCACCACCTCTCTCACATAAACCTTAGCCAACTTCTCTGTAGAAGATCTCTCACTGATAGCAAGGAAATGATCACTCTTCGTCAACCGATCCACAATCACCCATATTGCGTCGACACCTCGCGCGGTTCTTGGTAATTTGGTGATAAAATCCATGGAAATATGTTCCCACTTCCACTGGGGAACCTCTAGAGGCTGTAACGGGCCATATGGATGCTGGTGCTCCGCCTTAACCCGACGATAGGTCAAGCACCTCTCAACTACCCATGCCACATCCCTCTTCATACAGGGCCACCAGTAATCTCTCTTCAGATCTAGATACATCTTAGTGGCTCGTGGATGGATTGAGAATTTTGATCTATGTGCCTCCTCCATCAGTATACACCGAGCTCCACCTGTATAGGGCACCCAAATCCGCCCATGTAAAGTCATAAGCTCCCGACTATCGGTCTCAAACTCGGAAACCTGTCCAATCACCCGCTCCCTCTTGAGGTTCTCTGGCCTCACAACCTCCACCTGAGCCTCTCGGATGGTATCTAGGACTGGAGTCATCACTGTCATCCTCATACACACATCTCGGATCGGTGCACTTTCTGCTCTACGGCTCAACGCATCGGCTACCACATTAGCTTTGCTTGGGTGATATAAGATCTCGCAGTCGTAGTCTTTCACTACATCCAACCATCTCCTTTGTCTCATATTCAGGTTGGGCTGATCCATGAGTTACTTCAGACTCTTATGGTCCGTGTATATGGTGCACCAGACTCCATACAGATAGTGGCGCCAGATCTTGAGGGCGAACACTACCGCCCCCAGCTCCAAATCATGGGTGGGATACCTCGTCTCATGAGGCTTCAACTGCCTCGATGCATATGCTATCACATGCCCCCTCTGCATCAACACCACACCCAATCCTGATATAGATGCATAACAATAGACTACAAGGTCGTCCACTCCCTCGGGAAGGGCTAACACTGGAGCTTCGCACAATCTCTGGCGAAGAGTCTCGAATGAGGCCTGCTGCTCAGGCCCCCAGGCAAAGGTAACACCCTTCCTGGTCAATTTGGTAAGAGGAACAACAATCTTGGAGAAATCTCTGATAAATCTCCGATAGTAACCGGCCAAACCTAGAAAACTCATGATCTCGGACGGGGATCTCGGCACCTCCCATCTCAGAACTGCCTCAATCTTGGCCGGGTCGACTAATATCCTATTCTGATTAACGAGATGTCCCGGGAATTGGACCTCTCGTAACCAGAAATCATACTTGGAGAATTTGGCATAAAGCCTCTCAGCCCTCAATACTCCAAGAATCTCTCGAAGATGCTCCTCGTGCTGCTCTCTGGACCTCGAGTACACCAGAATATCATCGACGAACACGATCAGTGATCGATCCAACATGGGCCTACACACCTGGTTCATGAGATCCATGAACGCCGCCGATGCGTTGGTGAGCCCGAAAGGCATCACCACAAACTCGTAGTGCCCATAACTGTTGGATTAGGTGTCTAAGCCCATAACTATAATTGGTATGTACTTGAATTGATAGCAGCACAGACCTTTTGGGTTGCCCTCAACCTAGCAACTGGACAAGGAAATTATGAAAGGAGAGATATTAATTTATAAGATTAATAAATTAATATATATATATATATATATATATATATATATATATATATATATATAAATGATTTATTAATATGTTAATGGATTAATATATTAATTAGAAATCATTATGTTTAATTAATTGTTAGCCAGAAATTAATCAGAATTGATTTTGGGGTTAAAAGAATTAATTATAAAGTGCAGGGACTAGTTTGCAATTAACTGATAGTTGAATGGAAGGATCCAGAACTCCCTTGGAAGGGGGTGGACGAAAACCCTAGGGGAAACCCTAGAGAATTCGTCCAAGGGGTCCAAGATAAGGCCTTGGGTCTTGCTTAGGCCCTAAGCAAAGGATAACTAGGGTTTTCCCTAAACCCTAGTTCCCTCAACTATTTAAGGAGCCTCCTGGCTCACATTTTGGGTACTGATTTCTTTGGAAGAAACCCTAAGGCCGAAATTGCATACTCTCTCCATCCTCTCTCCTCCAAGTTTCCTTCTTGCTAGTTCTTGGGTGTGATTCCATTAGAGGCATTACATTTGTGGTGCTAAGCTTCCAAGAAGATCAAGAGGATTATCAATTGTTTGCTATAACAATTGAAAGGTATGTAACTCCTAAACCCTAGTTTGTTAATTTCTAAATTAGCCTCTCTCCTCTAGGGTTCTTGTTTTGCAATTCAAAGTTATATGTTCAATAGTTAAAACATAGATCCAAAGTAGGATGCATGTGAACTTAGGAATTGTTTTCTAGTTTATTTGTTTTACCTAAAACCCATCAGTGGTATCAGAGCCATTTTTTGTTTTAAATTGAATTGCTATAATAGTTGAATTGCAAATTAGGGTTTATAGCCATTAAACCCTAAAGGCCAAATTTTCGCAATTAGGGTTTTGGATTGAAGGGTTTTCGAAAACCCTAGCCTCCAAAGAACCCTAATCGAAATTAGGGTTACGGTTTTGAAAACCCTAGCCTACTCCCTTGTGAATTTCGAAATATGCTAGAGGATAACTAGGGTTTCTTGTTTTGGATAATTGTTACTTAATTAGATTAATTGGATAATTATCTTTACCCTATATTTTCGAAATTTAGAGGGATAAGGATTAGGATTAAATTAATGGATTAATTTAATTAGATAATCCTTACAAGATTTAATAATTTGATTAATAGTTAATTAAAAGATAAATATTAAATCTAGTTAATTGGTTTATTTAAATTTAAATTTAATAGCTTAAATTTCGAAATTTATAAACCCTTGAAGTTTTAAAATGTTTTAAAACACACCTTATATATATATTATAATTAAAAGTTTAATATTATATATGTATAAGAATATGGTCAGTCAAATCGCTAGTATGCCTCATTCACGAAGCTAATCTATAAGGGGGGTATAAGGAAACCGCCTATAAAATGGTAGTTGAATGGGTGTCCACTCTCACCCACCGCTTCCTTGATTAGTGGAGGGTCGTTAGCAGAACGGATTTGATAGGACAACTACTTCTCATTAAAAGTATAATGATATTAAAGAAAGTACTAGAACATTATTTTCAAAATCCCAACTCTAGTTACTTTAGGAAAAATGTGAAAAGTATGCTAATCCATGAAATTGCACATTATGCTTTATTGGTCGTTAGTGGAGCGTGTGTGGTTAACCAGCACACTAAAAGGCACTAATAAAGAGTAGTAATGGGTATCTCATAATTGTCATTTTGATGGAGCGTGTGTGGTTTACCAGCACATCAATAGTTAATGATAAAGACAATGAGGTTACCAAGCACATTTGCATGGTTATTCACATCTTGTTTGTGATCCTCGGCATCCCAGTCACAAATAGAAGAGCATAATCTGAGATTAAAACATGCCATTGAATAGTTTCAATGTATCTCAAAAGAATTAGGAATTTCACTTCGTTTGTTTCGTCTAATGGTGGAATTGGTGAATCGTCATTCACCTACCTTTATGAAATTTGCACTTGGATCTCGGCATCCCATTTCTAAGTTGTGAATCTTCATAGTTGGATCCTAACCTTGATATTATATCCTTGGGTTATTCTATTAAGGTATCTTGAAATCTAACTAAAACTTTCTTTCTTTTCAGATGTCTACTCCTGGAAACACTTTTGCTTCGTCCTCCTCCAACCAAAACTTCTCTTTGCTCAATATATGCTCCAAAGTCGTTATGGATGGCTCAAACTATAACGATTGGATGCGCAACATCAAGATGGCTCTTCGTTTCGAGAACAAAGAATATGTTCTTGAAAAGGAGCTCAAAGAGCTTGATGAGAATGAAGCTACTCCTGAAGATCTTGCTGCCTACAAGAAACATTACGATGATGCTACTAAAGTGGCATGCATCATGGTGGCAACTATGTCCCCAGAACTGCAGAGGTACTATGAGGACTACTGGCCTTTCGAGATGAACAAGGACCTTATGGAAAAGTACCATAAGCGAGCTCGTCAAGAAAAGTTCGAAGTAGTCAAGTCACTCATGGCTTGCAAGATGAAAGATGGGGAGTCGGTTGTGTCACATGTGCAAAGAATGCAACGCTACATAGAGCGTTTGGTCAAGCTCAATATTCACTTTGATGAGGAATTGGCCATTGACATGGTCTTGAACTCACTTCCTGAATGTTATGGTCAGTTTATTCTAACTTACCATTTGAACAATAATGAGCAGACCTTGGCCCAATTGCACAACTTGTTGCAGACAGCTGAGGCAGGGATGAAGGGTAAAAGTATACCCTCCACACCTACGAGTGCCCCTGTTTTGGCTATTGGACAGGGAAAGGGGAAAAAGAGGAAAGGTCCTCCCAAACAAAACTGGAAGAGCAAGGCTCAAGCTGGGTCGTCTAGTAATGGCCCAAAGGCTAAGCCCAATGGTTCCACTCCCCATGTTTCTGATCCAAAAGAGGCAGTTTGCTTTTACTGCAACCAAAAGGGGCATTGGAAGAGATCTTGCCCACAATATCTGCAAGATATCAAGGATGGCAAAGTGAAGCCATCTTGGGCAGGTATTTACACTATTTCTGCTAATAACTCATTATCTTATCGTTCATGGGTCCTTGACACAGGATGTGGTTTTCATATCTGTTCTGATTTGCAGGGTCTAAAGGAAAGTGAGGAGATAGAGCGAGGAAGGATAAACCTGATCATGGGAAACAGAAAGTCTTCACCAGTAACCAAGATCGGAGTTTATCAGCTTCTACTTAGTAATGATGTTAGATTAGATTTAATAAATTGTTGCTATTCGTCTGAGATGACGAGAAACATTATTTCATTTCATGCATTGTTCAGATAAGGTTTTACATATTCTTTTAATGATTTGAATGGTTCAATTTCTGTTTATAAGAATGGTGTTTTTATGTTTGAAGCTTTGCCTTGTAATGGTGTGTATGAACCAGTGACTTGTGTTGATAGCCTAGGAAATAGTGTACTTAATATTGACTTGTCTAATAGTGTAGACAAGGCATGCTTGTGGCATTGTCGTCTTGGACACATTAACAAGAAACGCATAGCCCAACTCCAAAAGGATGGAGTGTTGGAATCATTTGACCTAAAGTGAGATGATATGTGTGAATCTTGTCTTTTGGGAAAGATGACAAAATCACCATTCACAGGGTCTTGTGAAAGAGGTGAAGGTCTGTTGGATCTCATACACACGGATGTGTGTGGGCCCTTCAGATCAACTACAAGAGATGCTAATCGATTCTATGTGACTTTCACTGACGATTATAGCAGATATGGATATATCTACTTGATCAAGCATAAGTCAGAAACTTTTGAAAAGTTCAAAGAGTTTAAGCATGAAGTCGAAAATCAATTGGGCAGAAAGATAAAGATACTTAGATCCGATAGAGGCGGGGAGTATCTTAGTATCGAGTTTAACGACTATCTGAAAGAATGTGGGATAGTCTCACAATTGACTCCTCCTAGGACACCACAGTTAAATGGTGTAGCTGAGAGGCGTAATCGAACCTTGTTAGACATGGTTCGTTCTATGATGAGTCGGGCTTCGCTTCCCATTCACTTCTGGGGGTATGCCTTAGAGACAGCCGCCCACATCCTCAATCTTGTCCCTACAAAGAAGGTTGCCAAAACACCTCACGAAATGTGGACAGGGAAAGTTCCCTCGTTAGCACATATTAAAGTCTGGGGTTGTGAAGCTTTCGTAAGACGAGAGACTCACGACAAGCTAGCAGCTAGAAGTGAGAAATGTGTTTTCATTGGTTACCCAAAGCAGTCTTTTGGATATTTGTTCTACAGGCCTAGTGAGAACGTGGTCTTTGTAGCACGAAAAGGAGTCTTTCTTGAAAGAGAGCTCATATTCAAAGAGGACAGTGGGAGCACTATTGACCTTGAAGAAATTCAAGATTCAGCCAATGAAGGAACCTTAGATGACACTAGCACTCAACCAGAGGAAACAGTTCCTGTTGAACCAATCGATAACTCATTACCTCTTAGAAGATCCACTAGGGTGAGTGTGCCACCTGAGTTGTATGGTTTTCATATTACTTCAGATGGTGACACATTCATAAGTGACAGAACACTGGTAAACTTAGATGAACCAGTCACTTATAAGGAAGCAATGGCAGGCCCAGAGGCTTCCAAGTGGAAAGAGGCAATGGACAGCGAGATTAAGTCCATGTATGACAACCAAGTTTGGAATTTGGTTGATAGTGCACCAGGTCGTAAGACAGTTGGGTGCAAATGGATCTTCAAGAAGAAGACAGACATGGATGGAAATGTGCACACATTCAAGGCTCGACTGGTTGCAAAAGGTTTCACTCAAACCCCAGGGGTTAACTATGATGAGACCTTCTCGCCAGTGGCTAAGATTAAATCTATTAGGATATTGCTCGCCATAGCTGCCTTTCATGATTATGAAATCTGGCAGATGGATGTCAAAACTGCTTTCCTTAATGGGAAGTTGGCTGAAGATGTTTACATGAGTCAGCCAGAGGGTTTTGTTGATGCAAAGTTCCCCAATAGAGTGTGCAAGCTTGAGAAATCCATTTATGGATTGAAACAAGCATCTCGCAGTTGGAATCTTTGCTTCCATGAGAAAGTCAAAGAGTTTGGTTTCTCTAGAAGTGAAGATGAGTTCTGTGTGTATATCAAGGCTAGTGGGAGTATAGTAACTTTTCTGGTGTTGTATGTCAATGACATATTACTCATTGGTAACGACGTTCCAACCTTGAAAGAAGTTAAGTCTTGGCTTGGAAAGTGTTTTGCCATGAAAGACCTTGGAGAAGCTGCCTATATTCTTGGGATTAGAATATTGAGAGATAGAAAGAAGAGACTAAATGGACTTAGTCAGAGCACATACTTGGATAAGGTACTAAAGAGGTTTAGTATGGAAAATTCCAAGAAGGGAGAGCTACCTATCCAGAGCAATACCAAATTGAGTAAGACTCAATGCCCGAGTACAGATGTTGAAATAGAGGACATGAGTCGTGTACCTTATGCTTCCGCTGTCGGATCGATCATGTACGCTATGACATGTACTCGCCCTGATGTGGCATTTGCTTTGAGCATGGTCAGTCGCTATCAGGGAAACCCAGGTAGAGCTCATTGGATAGCAGTTAAGAATATACTCAAGTATTTGCGAAGGACAAAAGACTGGGTCCTTGTGCTTGGTGGCAGTGATACTTTGAGAGTAGATGGTTACAGTGATGCCAGCTTTCAGACGGATAGAGATAACTTCCGTTCTCAGTCGGGCTGGGTGTTTTTACTGAATGGAGGAGCAGTTACTTGGAAGAGTTCCAAGCAAAATACGGTGGCTGATTCTACTTGTGAATCAGAGTACATAGCAGCAAGTGAAGCGTCGAAAGAAGCAGCTTGGTTGAGGAACTTCATCGGGGATCTCGGAGTTGTTCCAACCATCCAGGAGCCTATGGAACTGTTCTGCGATAATGAAGGAGCGGTTGCCTTGACAAAGGAACCGAGAGATCATGGTAAGACCAGACATATCGACAGAAAGTACCATTTCATCAGACATAGAGTAGAAGAAGGCCATCTTATAGTAAAGAGGGTGTCATCTGAAGATAACCCAGCAGATCCTCTCACAAAGGGTCTGAGGAGGGCTAAGCATATTCAGCATGCTCGGAGCATAGGACTGAAAGATGATATTAGTTTTAGTAGTTAGATTAGTTTTTGAAACTTGTAACAAAGTAAATGTAATTGACTTTTGGTGATTAAATAATAAAGTATTATTTATAAGTTTGGCTACTACCTTTTGTCAATTGTTTATTATTGTGTTTCATTTTTGCATGTTTTACTTCCTGAATAATGAGATTATTCAAACTCCACAGTCGCTCGTACTCTTGGAAGCAAGTAGTGAATTAAGACTGTCATGAATTGGATTGCAGATTGTCTAAGGATAGACATGGCAATAGAATTGCTGCAACGTTCATGAGTACTCAGAAATTGAGATTTGAGTATTGGATAAAGCCTCGCTCAGAGTATTACTTCATGGAATTCATCACGAGTAATACTGAGACGATAATATCTTATAATCTTGAAACGAAGATATATGAGTTGTAATTTACAAGTCGGTTGTGCATTGGTGATACGAAAACGCATCAGTAACTTGGTGTTATAAAACGTATTGTCATGCATAATTTGATGAGTAAAAGATACAAGCATATGAGTCAACGTTTATTCGTTCCTTTTGCCCTAACAGGAAAAGCGATATCTGTGGGCCCCTCGATGATTTGGTGTTGACTTATGTGCTGGGCCCAGCCAGGACTGAATTGATGTGTTCGATTAGAAGTCCTTCATCATCACAAATCAGGAATCGGGAAACATAGATTCTGTACAAAGAGATTGATTACATTCCATGTCTTTTGTCTGGGGATATCAAGCAGAACGAAGGGTTATATGATCACTTATCTTAGGACACATAACTGACTGGGTCAGAGTTCGGCAGCAGCTTTTTGGAAGCTATAATTTGCTGGTCAAATTTAGAAGGCATACTAGCAATTATAGTTACAGACTTATCCAAGTGGGAGACTGTTGGATTAGGTGTCTAAGCCACAACTATAATTGGTATGTACTTGAATTGATAGCAGCACAGTCCTTTTGGGTTGCCCTCAACCTAGCAACTGGACAAGGAAATTATGAAAGGAGAGATATTAATTTATAAGATTAATAAATTAATATATATATATATATATATATATATATATATATATATAAATGATTTATTAATATGTTAATGGATTAATATATTAATTAGAAATCATTATGTTTAATTAATTGTTAGCCAGAAATTAATCAGAATTGATTTTGGGGTTAAAAGAATTAGTTATAAAGTGCAGGGACTAGTTTGCAATTAACTGATAGTTGAATGGAAGGATCCAGAACTCCCTTGGAAGGGGGTGGACGAAAACCCTAGGGGAAACCCTAGAGAATTCGTCCAAGGGGTCCAAGATAAGGCCTTGGGTCTTGCTTAGGCCCTAAGCAAAGGATAACTAGGGTTTTCCCTAAACCCTAGTTCCCTCAACTATTTAAGGAGCCTCCTGGCTCACATTTTGGGTACTGATTTCTTTGGAAGAAACCCTAAGGCCGAAATTGCATACTCTCTCCATCCTCTCTCCTCCAAGTTTCCTTCTTGCTAGTTCTTGGGTGTGATTCCATTAGAGGCATTACATTTGTGGTGCTAAGCTTCCAAGAAGATCAAGATCAAGATCAAGAGGATTATCAATTGTTTGCTATAACAATTGAAAGGTATGTAACTCCTAAACCCTAGTTTGTTAATTTCGAAATTAGCCTCTCTCCTCTAGGGTTCTTGTTTTGCAATTCAAAGTTATATGTTCAATAGTTAAAACATAGATCCAAAGTAGGTTGCATGTGAACTTAGGAATTGTTTTCTAGTTTATTTGTTTTACCTAAAACCCATCAATAACGAGTCCTCAATCTTGGAAAACCAAGATGCTCCCTGCAACTGATCGAATAAATCGTCGATCCTCGGTAGCAGATAACGATTCTTGACCGCCAGCTTGTTCAACTCCCGGTAATCGATGCACATCCGGTGTGAACCATCATTCTTCTTAACAAAAAGGATAGGTGCTCCCCACGACGAGCTACTCGGTTTGATGAAACCCTTCCCTAGCAGCTCCCCACGACGAGCTACTCGGTGGGAGACTGTTGGATTAGGTGTCTAAGCCCATAACTATAATTGGTATGTACTTGAATTGATAGCAGCACAGTCCTTTTGGGTTGCCCTCAACCTAGCAACTGGACAAGGAAATTATGAAAGGAGAGATATTAATTTATAAGATTAATAAATTAATATATATATATATATATATATATATATATATATATATATATATATATATATATATATAAATGATTTATTAATATGTTAATGGATTAATATATTAATTAGAAATCATTATGTTTAATTAATTGTTAGCCAGAAATTAATCAGAATTGATTTTGGGGTTAAAAGAATTAGTTATAAAGTGCAGGGACTAGTTTGCAATTAACTGATAGTTGAATGGAAGGATCCAGAACTCCCTTGGAAGGGGGTGGATGAAAACCCTAGGGGAAACCCTAGAGAATTCGTCCAAGGGGTCCAAGATAAGGCCTTGGGTCTTGCTTAGGCCCTAAGCAAAGGATAACTAGGGTTTTCCCTAAACCCTAGTTCCCTCAACTATTTAAGGAGCCTCCTGGCTCACATTTTGGGTACTGATTTCTTTGGAAGAAACCCTAAGGCCGAAATTGCATACTCTCTCCATCCTCTCTCCTCCAAGTTTCCTTCTTGCTAGTTCTTGGGTGTGATTCCATTAGAGGCATTACATTTGTGGTGCTAAGCTTCCAAGAAGATCAAGATCAAGATCAAGAGGATTATCAATTGTTTGCTATAACAATTGAAAGGTATGTAACTCCTAAACCCTAGTTTGTTAATTTCGAAATTAGCCTCTCTCCTCTAGGGTTCTTGTTTTGCAATTCAAAGTTATATGTTCAATAGTTAAAACATAGATCCAAAGTAGGTTGCATGTGAACTTAGGAATTGTTTTCTAGTTTATTTGTTTTACCTAAAACCCATCAATAACGAGTCCTCAATCTTGGAAAACCAAGATGCTCCCTGCAACTGATCGAATAAATCGTCGATCCTCGGTAGCAGATAACGATTCTTGACCGCCAGCTTGTTCAACTCCCGGTAATCGATGCACATCCGGTGTGAACCATCATTCTTCTTAACAAAAAGGATAGGTGCTCCCCACGACGAGCTACTCGGTTTGATGAAACCCTTCCCTAGCAGCTCCTGGAGCTGTGAGGATAACTCATGCATCTCTGGTGGCGCAAGGCGATAAGGTTCCTTGGCAATAGGCACCGCACCCGGAACCAAATCAATATGGAACTCCACCTGCCTCTCGGGAGGCACACCCGGCAACTCCTCCGGAAAACATCCGGAAACTCGCACACTATCGGAACCTCGGAGATAGAACTCGGCCTCTCTGTAGCAACCCGCGTATCCATCACGTACGTAAAAAATCCCATACAACCCTGTTGTAGACTCTGTCTCGCTCTAGCAGCAGAGCAGAAAGCTGATCCAGATCTGGTACCCTCGCCATACAATGTAAACACTCCCCCACTAGGGTCTTGTATAGTCACCATCTGACGCTCACAGTCGATCATAGCTCCAAACCGACTCAACCAGTCCATGCCCACTATGACACAGACATCACCCATCGTGATAAGTCTATCGGGAACTCAACACCAAAAATCTATAGTACACATCCTCAGAATACATCAGTAGTGAAAACCACATACTCGTCGGCTATAGAAAACCTCAGTGGTCGACTCAACGCCTCACGTCGGATACTGATGTGACGACTAAAAGCTAAAGACACGAAGGATCGACTCGCACCCGAGTCAAATAACACCAAAGCAGGTACAAAACTCACAAGAAAAGTACCTATATATAACACATAATAAGCACAAGAAATCTAAAAATAGTATAAATAAGGGAATACGTACCAGCCACGACATCAGGTGCTGCGCGGACCTCCTCCTCTGTCAGCTGAAAAGCTCTCCCATGAGACCTCAGAACCTAGGCCTTCACCGGCCGACTATCAGTAGCACGCAAAGCAGCAGGTGTGGAACCCTGGGCTGATCCCTGAATGAGCTGAGGGCACTCGGCCTTCCGATGGCCGGTCTGGTTGCAATGAAAGAAAACTGCAAACCCATTGGGGAAATCCTTCGCCATGTGCCCCTCGTTGCCACATTTGTAGCAAATCCCTGCCCGACATGATCCCTTGTGACTCTTGCCACACTTACCACAAGTGCGGCCCTTCTGGCCCCCAGCTCTAGTATCAACGGGCTTAGCTCGCTTCGTCGCCGGCTGCGACTGCATTGGTCTCCGGTCCCTTCCCTAGGACTCTCCCTCCACCCTGGCCTGCAACTCAAGCTCGATCTATTTCCGCCTGGCATTGGTCTGAAGCTCAGCCAATGTCCAGTATGAGGAGTTCTCCACGAACTCCCGTATATCCCTCCTCAGTATGCTCAAATATCGGCTCACACGTGCCTGCTCGGTAGACACTTGCTCAGGGCAAAATAGCGCCCTCTCATGGAACATCCTCGAAATCTCAGTCATAGTTTCTGTCATCTGCTTGAGAGACAGAAACTCCTTGGCTAACCGTTCCCTCTCCACCTGGGGAACATACTCGTCTCGGAACAACTGCGTAAACCTCTCCTATGTCACCGCAACATGATCTACAAGGGTAAAGCTGGTTGTCACAAACTTCCACCAGTCCTTCGCTGCCAAGCGAAGCTGGTTCAGCGCAAACCGAACTCTCAAATGCTCGGGGCATGAACACATGTAAAAACATCCCTCGATGTCGGAGATCCATCTCATAGAAGCAATCAGATCCTGTGTCCCATCAAACTCTGGTGGCTTCGTATTGCTGAATTCTCGAAACAACAACGAGTCACCTCCCTGTGGTCTAGCAGCGGCAACAGTTGCGGTAGCTGCAGCAGCAACGGCCTTAGTAACAGCGGCATACCGCTCATCAAATGTCTCAATCAGGGTAGTCGTAATAGACCCAAATATCTACAGTATCAGCTCTCGAATAGCTGTGGCCACCTCCTCATGGATGATCCTACGAATCTCCTCGTCACCAGCACTACTGCTCTCGGGGTTATGGCGTGTACCCATCATGATGTCTCTGAAACACAACACAAAAATCATCAGAGACTCGCTCGAGCATACTCACACTCGATTTCCCAGCCCAACATGCTCTTTAATACCCTAAGGATTCTTACTTAGGCTGCATACAGATCCGGTGTTTTCAGTAGTACGGGCCCAATACTACCTTCCACACCAACTTGCAGTCACCCCAATTCCTCCTCCTAGGATCCCAATTCACACGTACTCTATCTCTCACAAATAACATACTACTCTCTCAGCAGACCCTCATATTCTCATCTAGGTACCTCTCCTAGATTATTACTCGACTCATAACTCTTTCTAAGTGATTCTGCTAGATACTCCTACTCAGCACACACTCAAGGCAACAACAGATAGCAGCAACTCCTAGGCTAAGGCATCACAAATCAGGCAACACTAGCCCTAAATATGAAATACCTAGCCTATCATCTAGCATGCATCCCTAACATCTCATAAATATCTCATAACACAAATAAGTAAGAGTATTTTGGGAAATCACCGTTCGGGCTCTGGCTGATTGTACACACTACTCCAACTCGTTTTCTCTTAAAAACACTTGCTCGGTTTTAGAAAAATCATTTCTTTTGAAATTTTTTCTCAAATCCTCAGTTTGAGTCCAGACACACCCGGAGGTATATCCGAATCCCTCAAACCAAGGCTCTGATACCAACTTGTAACACCGTAAATTTTAGAACAAAATTTTCATTTTAAAAATCACGCAATTCTCATAAACATAGTTCACAAAACCCCAAATGACAATGTTTTCAAAAACACATATTCAAAAAATGTTTTAAACACAATCCAGGATCCTCAAAATGTAACCCTGCCTCGTGTGTACAATCAAGTCGGCGCCTTCCCGTGATCCTGAGAAGTACCTGAAACACATAACACATAACACGGTAAGCACGAAGCTTAGTGAGTTCCCCAAAATACCACACGCATCTCATTAGCCTCTCATGGCTATACTCGAATAAGACCCTCCGATCAATGTGTCTCAGTGGAACACTCCGGTCCCACAACTCGGTGGACCCACCGGTCCTAACTTAGTAAGCTCAGAATAATACACAACATAAATCACAAAGACATAATGCAGGATATCACAATACTCAATATAAGCACATAAGACCATCCGGTCACACATAAACTACCACTCTAGGTAAGTATAGTGAGAAGACTGACCTCCTAATCAAGCAAATAATCTCGTACGCAAATCCGATCTAGCCCCCGCCTAACACATATGATAATTATCTCTAATTAACACTCCATTCACGATTCTAAATAAACCCAAGGCTATTCTCTATCTCTCTACCTCTTGGAATGGGTAAAAGAACATTCTACCCCTCCATGGTCTCCATACTCCCTGCCTTGACCAAACCCTAAGGTCAACTGAAGTCAACACTCGAGTCAACAGTCCATGTTGACCCGACTCGTCGAGTGCACCTATGTGACTCATTGAGTCCCCTTGTTCTTTCAGAAAAGCCGCGAAAACCAAACCTAACTCGTCGAGTTGTCTCATCAACTCGCCGAGTTACTCATGTCCAGACTCATTGGGGAAAACCCTAGCCGACTCGTCGAGTCATCTCATTGACTTGGCGAGTCCATTCAGTCTATATTCTCATTCAGACGTTTAAAGGCAGATCTACGACTCCAAACTCTAGATCTAGCACCCTAAGGCTCGAATGTCATGTAAAGTTGCAAGCTTTTACGTTCATACATGGAATATAGGCTCATAATGCCAATACAAACTTCCACAAGTGTTAAATGCACAAAATGTAACAAAGAAAATTTTCAAACCAAATTTTTCATTTTCAAACATAATAATCACATATCATATTTCCCGAAAATCTCAAGTATCAACATTAATCCATTTCATTTATCAAAAGTTGTTTATCACAAAAACCAGGATCCTAAAAAACATATCTCCAATGCGAGTTTGTGTACAATCAAGCCGGAGCCTTCCCGCGATCATCGGAAGTACTTGAAACACATAACACATAACACGGTAAGCACGAAGCTTAGTGAGTTCCCCAAGATACAACACACAGCTCATTAGCCACTCTAGGCTATAACTCGATAAGACCCTCCGGTCAATGTGTCTCAGTGGGACCCTCCGGTCCCAACTCAGTAAGCTCATAATAACAATACTCAGCATAATCACAAAGACATAATGCAAAATATCAAATACACAGATAAGCACAATAAACAGCTCAATCACACAAAGGTACCACTCAAGGTAAGTATAGTGAGAAGACTCACCTTGCAAGAAGTCAGCAAATCTCGAACTCAAATCACCGGCCTAGCCTCCGCCTAACATACACGACAATTATCCCTTATTAATCACGGCTCTCAAGAGGCTACACTAACTCACAGAAGGGCAAAAGACCATTTTACCCCTCAATGGCCATAAATGTCCATAAATTGACCAAACCCTAAAAGTCAACCAAAAGTCAACGGCAGGGAGTACGCTGCGCGTACCAGCTTCTTACGCTGGGCGTACTTGGCTGCCATGCAGGCATCGGGGATGCGCGACCCCTACGTTGCGCGTACTGGAATTACGCTCGGCGTACACTCCAGTTTCACCCTTCTCACTAGTTTGGTCTTAAACAGTTAAGACCTTGGATCATATTTCAGATCTAGACTCTCTAATAGCTCTCAACCCATAAAGTCAATGACTTTAAGCCTTTGCATGGCTGATATGGTCACCAACACCCAAAATATTCACTATTTTGTCTCAAGAAGCTCATATCTCATGCATGGAATGGTTCTAACGACCAAGATGGGATTTTTATGACATTACACCACTAATATAGTCAAAAGGGGTTGGTCCTAGTCTCTGGAACTCAAGATCTCATAAAGTCTCCACCTTTTTGGGACAAAACCCTAAATTGATGCACATAACAAAAGAGGGGTAAAGTTTGAAGCTTTATACCTCTATAAGAAGCTCCCAACTCAGATTTGCTCAGATCCAAGAGCTTGGACTCCCACTCCTTCTTCTCCAAAGCTTTCTCTTCTCTTCAAGAACACACAAAAACTCTCAAAGGCTCACAAATGCACTCACAAGCTCCAAAAAGAGGGTTAGGGCACACTTAGGGTTTGATGTCTGAGAATGGTGGCCAGAAATGAGGCCATCATATCCTTTATATAGGGGACTCACCCTAAATTAGGGTTTTCACTCTGGGCCTAGTACGCCCAGCGTACTCGGTGGCTTTCGCGTCAAATGCACGCATACGAGTACGTCGAGCGTACACTCACGTACGCCCCGCGTATTCATTCACCACCCTATCCCATAAAAGGACTAAAAGGGACAATCTTTCAAAGACCAAGGGTTACAAGATATACCTGAACTCGAGATGTTACAATTCTCCCCCACTAGAATCAGACTTCGCCCTCGAAGTCATGCTCATCAAATAACTCTGGATTCTGCTCACGCATCTCAGCGTTCGGTTCCCATGTCAACTCGGACCCTCTACGATGTTGCCACTGTACTTGAACCAGGGGAACCTCTTTGTTCCTCAGAATCTTCATCTTCCTATCCAAAATCGCGATCGGCCTCTCGATGTAATTCAGGCTTGCATCCACTTGAATGTCCTCTAGGGGTACCACTGTCATCTCATCGGCTACACACTTCCTTAACTGAGACACGTGGAAGGTGTTATGAATCTGACTCAAATCTGCAGGTAGCTCCAACCGGTATGCTACCATAACCACTCTAGCGGTCACTCTGAAAGGACCAATGTACCGGGGCCCCAACTTGCTCCGCTTCCTGAATCGGATCACTCCTTTCCATGGGGATACCTTCAGGAGGACAAAATCTCCAACCTGAAACTCAAGCTCGGATCGTCGCCTGTCTGCATAACTCTTTTGGCGACTCTGGGCCATCAGTAACCTCTGTCTGACCTGATGAATCTGCTCAGTCGTCTTCAGCACTGTCTCAGTTCCACCCATCACTCTCTGTCCCACTTCTCCCCAACAAATGGGAGTCCGACACCTCCAATATAGAAGCTCAAAGGGGGGCATACCGATGCTGGAATGGTGGCTGTTGTTGAAAGAAAACTTAGCCAAGGGCAAATAAGTGTCCCAACTTCCTCCGAAGTCCATCACATATGCTCGCAGCATGTCCTCAAGCGTCTGAATCGTCCGCTCGCTCTGCCCGTCTGTCTGCGGATCGTATGCGGTGCTGAAGTGCAACCGTGTACCCAATTCCTCATGAAATTTATTCCAGAACCTGGAAGTAAAGCGCACGTCTCGATCTGAGACTATCGAGGTCGGAACTCCATGCCGAGCTACCACCTCTCTCACATAAATCTCGGCCAGTCTCTCTGCAGAAGAACTTTCACTAATAGCAAGGAAGTGAGCACTCTTCGTCAATCGGTCCACGATCACCCAAATCGCGTCGACACCTCGCGCGGTCCTCGGCAATTTGGTGATAAAATCCATGGAAATCTGTTCCCACTTCCACTGGGGAACCTCTAGTGGCTGCAACTTGCCATGAGGATGCTGGTGCTCGACCTTAACCCCACGACAGGTCAAGCACCTCTCGACTACCCAAGCCACGTCCCTCTTCATACAGGGCCACTAATAATCTCTCTTCAGGTCCAAGTACATCTTAGTGGCTCCTGGATGGATCGAGAATCTCGATATATGTGCCTCCTCCATCAGAATACAGCGAGCTCCACCTGTATAGGGCACCCAAATCCGCCCGTGGAAGGTCATAAGCCCACGACTGTCTGTCACAAACTCGGACACCTGCCCCACCACACGCTCTCTCTTGCGGTTCTCCGCCCTCATAGCCTCCACCTGGGCCTCTCGGATGGTATCTAAGACTGGAGTCATCACTATCATCCTTATACACATATCTCGAATCGAAGCACTCTCTACTCTGCGGCTCAAGGCATCGGCTACCACATTAGCCTTGCATGGGTGATATAAGATCTCACAGTTGTAGTCTTTCAATACATCCAACCATCTCCTCTGTCTAATATTTAGATTGGGGTGATCCATCAGATACTTCAGGCTCTTATGGTCTGTGTATATGGTACACCGGACACCATAAAGATAGTGGCGCCAAATCTTGAGGGCGAACACCGCTGCCCCTAACTCCAAATCATGGGTGGGATACCTCGTCTCATGAGGCTTCAGCTGCCTCGACGCATATGCTATCACGTGACCCCTCTGCATCAATACTGCACCCATCCCTGAAATGGACACATCACAGAAAACTACGAAGTCCTCCAATCCCTCCGGAAGATCCACTACTGGAGCTTCGCACAATATCTGGCGAAGAGTCTCAAATGATGCCTGCTGCTCAGGCCCCCAAACAAATGTAATGCCCTTCCGGGTCAATCTGGTGAGAGGAACCGCAATATTGGAGAAATCCCTGATAAATCTCTGATAGTAGTCGGCCTATCCCAGAAAAATCCTGATCTTGGATGGGGATCTCGGCACCTCCCATTGCATAACTGCCTTAATCTTGGCCGGATCGACCAAAATCCCATTCTGATTAACTAGGTGCCCCATGAACTGGACCTCTCGTAACCAGAAATCACACTTGGAGAATTTGGCATACAGCCTCTCCGACCTCAATACCCCAAGAACCTCACGCATATTCTCCTCATGCTGCTCTCTGGACCTCGAATACACCACGATATCATCGATGAACACGATTACCGACCGGTCCAACATAGGCATGCACACCCGGTTCATGAGATCCATGAACGCCGCCGGTGCGTTGGTGAGCCCGAAAGGCATCACCACAAACTCGTAATGCCCATAACGAGTCCTGAAGGCCGTCTTCTGAATATCCTCCTCACGTACTCTCATCTGGTGATACCCAGATCTCAAATCAATCTTGGAAAACGAAGATGCCCCTGCAACTGATCGAACAAATCGTCGATCCTCGGAAGTGGATAACGGTTCTTGACCGTTAGCTTGTTCAACTCCCGATAATCAATGCACATCCGGTGTGAACCATCCTTTTTACTGACAAAGAGGATCGGCGCTCCCCACGGCGAGCTACTTGGTCGAATAAATCCCTTCCCCAGCAGCTCCTGAAGCTGTGAGGATAACTCCTGCATCTCAGGCGGCGCAAGGCGATAAGGTGCCTTGGCGATTGGCGCCGCTCCCGGAACCAAATCAATCCGAAACTCCACTTGCCTCTGGGGAGTCACACCTGGAAACTCCTCGAGAAAAACATCAGGAAACTCGCACACTATCGGAACCTCGGAGATAGAACTCGGCCTCCTTGAAACAATTCGCTTATCCATCATGTATGCTAGGAAAACCATACAACCCTGCTGCAAACTCTGCCTCGCTTTGGCAGCGGAGCAGAAAGCTGACCCAGATCTGGTACCCTCGCCATACACTGTAAGCACTCCCCCACTAGGGTCTCGTATAGTCACCAACTGTCGCTCACAGTCGATCACTGCTCCAAAACGGCTCAACCAATCCATGCCCACAATGACACAGACATCACCCATCGCGATCGGTACCAGTTCAATCGGAAACTCGAAACCAAAAATCTCCAGCACACATCCTCAGAATACATCAGCAGAAAAAACCGCATGCTCGTCGGCTATAGAAACCCTCAGAGGTCGACTCAACTCCTCGAGTCGGATACTGATGTGACGACTAAAACCTAAAGACACGAAGGATCGACTCACAGCCGAATCAAATAACACTAAAGCAGGTACAAAATTCACAAGAAATGTACCTAGATATAGCACAGAATAAGCACAATAAATCTCATAATAAACAATAAAGAAATACGTACCAGCCACGACATCAGGTGCTGCGCGGACCTCCTCCGCTGTAAGCTGAAAAGCTCTCTTACGAGCCTTCGGAGACTCGGTCTTTACCGGCCGAACATCAGCAGCACTTAAAGCAGCAGGATCGGAACCCTGTGTTGATCCCTGAACACGAGGAGGGAACTCGGCCTTCCGATGGCCGGTCTGATTGCAGTGAAAACAGACTGCAAATCCCTTGGGGCAATCCTTTGCCATATGCACCTCCTTGCCATATTTGTAGCAAATCCCCGCCCGGAAAGATCCCTCATGACTCTTGCCGCACTTGCCCGAAGTCCTCCAATCCCACCGGCCGCCGGTCTCTCCCCTGAGACTTCGCATCCTCCCTGGCCTGGATCTCCAACTCGATCTCCCTCCTCCTGGCATTTGCCTGAAGCTCAGCAAATGTACGATAAGATGAGTTCGCCACGAACTCTCGAATATCCCTCCTCATAATGCTCAAATAACGGCTCATGCGTGCCTGCTCAGTCGACACATGCTCAGGGCAGAACAACGCACTCTCGTGAAATATTCGAGTAATCACAGTCACCGACTCTGTCTTCTGTCTGAGAGACAGAAAGTCCTGGGCCAACCATTCCCTCTCCACCGGGGGAACATACTCATCACAGAACATCATCACAAATCTCTCCCAAGTCACTACAGTATGCTCTGCAGGAGTAAAGCTGGCTGTCGCAAACTTCCACCAGTCCTTCGCTCCCAAGCGAAGCTGGTTCAACGCGAATCGCACCCTCAAATGCTCTGGGCATGAACAGGTATAGAAACATCCCTCGATGTCAGATATCCATATCATCGTAGCAATCGGATCCTGAGCCCCATCAAACTCTGGTGGCTTCATGTTGCTGAACTCCCGATACAGCAACGAGTCACCCCCTTGTGGCCTGGCAGCAGCGACAGTTGCGGTGGTTGCAGCAGCAGCCGCCTCCGAAACAGCAGCATATCGCTCATCAAATGTCTCGATCAGAGTGGTCTTAATAGACCCGAACATCTCTGGAATAGCCTCCCGAATGGCTGAGCCCACCTCATCATGAATCATCTTGCGAATCTCGTCATCGCTAACTCCACTGCTCTCTGGGGTGTGGCGCGTAGCTACCATGATGTCTCTGAAACACAACACAAAATCATCAGAGACTTGCTCGAGTATACTCACACTCGGTCACTCACCCCTACCTGCTCCTTAGCATCCTAAGGATTTGTACTTAGGCTTCCTGCAGATCTGGTGCTTTCAGTAGTACGTGCCCAATACTACCTTCCACACCAACCCCGTAGTCACCCGAAGTCCTCCTCCTAGGATTCTAATTCACAAATACTCTATATCTCACGATTCATAGACTACTCTCTTAGAAGACTCCTCTCAAGCTCATCTAGGCATCTCCTCCTAGATTATCTCTCAACTCAAAACTCAGTACATACTCAGAGCAATAGCATATAACACTGATCAAGAACATCTCCTAGGCTAAGGCATCACAAATCAGGCAACTCTAGCCCTAGAATATGAAATACCTAGCCTAATTTCTATCATGCAATTCTAACAGAATATTTCATAAATATCTCATAACATAAAAGTAAGGGTATCTTGGGAAATCACCGTTCGGGCTCTGGCTGATTGTACACACCGCTCCAACTCATTTTCTCTTAAAGCTCTTTCTCGTTTTAGAAAAATCATTTATTTTGAAATTTTTTCTCAAATCCTCAGTTTGAGTCCAAACACACCCGGAGGTGCATCCGAATCCTTCAAACCAAGGCTCTGATACCAACTTGTAACACCGAAAATTTTCAAACCAAAATTTTCATTTTCAAACATAATAATCACATATCATATTTCCCAAAAATCTCAAGTATCAACATTAATACATTTCATTTATCAAAAGTTGTTTATCACAAAAACCAGGATCCTCCAAAACATATCTCCAATGCGAGTGTGTGTACAATCAAGACGGGGCCTTCCCGTGATCATCGGAAGTACCTGAAACACATAACACATAACACGGTAAGCACGAAGCTTAGTGATTTCCCCAAGATACCACACACAAATCATTAGCCACTCTAGGCTATAACTCGATAAGACCCTCCGGTCAATGTGTCTCAGTGGGACCCTCCGGTCCCAACTCAGTAAGCTCATAATAACAATACTCAGCATAAATCACAAAGACATAATGCAGAATATCAAATACACAGATAAGCACAATAAACAGCTCAATCGTACAAAGATACCACTCAAGGTAAGTATAGTGAGAAGAGTCACCTTGCAAGAAGTCAGCAAATCTCGAACTCAAATCACCGGCCTAGCCTCCGCCTAACATACACGACAATTATCCCTAATTAATCACGGCTCTCAAGAGGCTACACTAACTCACAGAAGGGAAAAAGACCATTTTACCCCTCAATGGCCATAAATGTCCATAAATTGACCAAACCCTAAAAGTCAACCAAAAGTCAACGGCAGGGAGTACGCTGCGCGTACCAGCTCCTTATGTTGGGCGTACTTGGCTGCCATGCAGGCATCGGGGATGTGCGACCCCTACGCTGCGCGTACTGGAATTACGCTCGGCGTACGCTCCAGTTTCACCCTTCTCACTAGTTTGGTCTTAAACAGTTAAGACCTTGGCTCATATTTCAGATCGAGACTCTCTAATAGCTCTCAACCCATAAAGTCAGTGACTTTGAGCCTTTACATGGCTGATATGGTCACCAACACCCAAAATATTCACTCTTTTGTCTCAAGAAGCTCATATCTCATGCATGGAATAGTTCTAACGACCAAGATGGGATTTTTATGACATTACACCACTAATATACTCAAAAGGGGTTGGTCCTAGTCTCTGGAACTCAAGATCTCATAAAGTCTCCACCTTTTTGGGACAAAACCCTAAAATTCTATTCTATGATGAACATAACAAAATAGGAGTAAAGTTTGAAGTTTTATACCTCTATAAGAAGCTCCCAACTCAGATTTGCTCAGATCCAAGAGCTTGGACTCCCACTCCTTCTTCTCCAAAGCTTTCTCTTCTCTTCAAGAACACACAAAAACTCTCAAAGGCTCACAAATGCACTCACAAGCTCCAAAAAGAGGGTTAGGGCACACTTAGGGTTTGATGTATGAGAATGGTGGCCAGAAATGAGGCCATCATGTCCTTTATATAGGGGACTCACCCTAAATTAGGGTTTTCACTCTGGGCCTAGTACACCCAACGTACTAGGTGTCTTCCGCGTCAGATGCATGCATACGAGTACGCCGAGCGTACACTCACGTACGCCCCGCGTACTCATTCACCATCCTATCCCATAAAGGGACTAAAAGGTACAATCACTCAAAGACCAAGGGTTACGAGATATACCTGAACTCGGGATGTTACACAAAAGCTTGTCTCTAGCTCAATAAAGCTCGAATCTTTGGGTTCTCAAGTCCTCCTAGAGTCCAGATCTGAGGTTTCAACCTCAAGATATGCTCAAATAAATCATTGTCAAATGATGGATGGGAGAAAACCCTAAAATCCTCCCTAAACTAAGATCTCACAAAGGAAAGGTCAAGATAGAAGCTTTTTACCTTTGCACTGAAGCTAATCACTGCAGAACTCTGGATCTACAACCCCTCCTTGATCAAACACGCCAAGCTCTCAAAATCTCTTTCCAAAGATGCACAAAACCACTCAATTTAACCTCTCTCTCTCTCTCTCTCTCACACACACACACAAATCAATCTGATCGATTAGGGTTTCACACAGGAGAGTGGGGTGGATGGTGAGGCGGAAATGGGGGCTTAATGCCCTTTAAATAGTACACAAACCCGGAGATTTAGGGTTTCCTCACACAACGCCAACTCGGCGAGTCGGCTCTCTGACTCGTCGAGTTGGTCATTAAACCCACGTGGCCAATCCAACTCTACTCAACGATTTGGGCATACAACTCATCGAGTCACTCAGTCAATCCCCAAAAACAAATACATAATATTATACCTGGGAGTCGGGATGTTACAAAGTGTTTCATTCAAAATATGTTCTTCAAATAAAACTTCATTTAATTGATTCAATTCAAATAAGCTCTTGCATCAAATTATTAAATGACATTAAGTTCTTGCAACAATTACCAACAATGTCCAACATTCCTTATAAGTTCGGGAATATGAACATCTAATCTTTGATTACACTAATTTTGATCTATTTACAATCAATCAAGTGCATGTTACCAACATCAAATCATAAAACATATACGAATTTCACAATTTGACTAACTAGATTGATAAGAACCCTAATTCCATTGATCAAGTGAAAATAGGACTAATCAAACACATGTTTAAGATCAAATCAAAGATTACTAGATGATATACATGAAATCAAGTGCAAATTACAATCTAACAACAAACACATAAGAATATGGAATCGGAAATGATAGAGAAGTTAGCCACACATGGCTAAATCAAACTACAAATTCAACAAGTTATGATATCCCAAAATCGCCCTTTTGAAGTCCCAAGTCGAAATTCTCTCAAAATGTGCCAGGAACCAAAGATAAATCGGAAGTTACAAACTCAAAACCACTCAGATCACGTTACACTCCCCGTGTAATGTGTGCCTTGTCATTACACGACCGTCTAATGATCCTAATGTGCTGAAATGCTTCCAAAGCGCGGTCGCGTAACGTATGCCTTGGCAAATTGCGGGTCGTGTAATGAACTGCAACATAGCCAATTTCCTATTTTTTTCAATATCTTCAATTTAGCTCCGAAAATTCCGAAAGTTCACTAAGAGCTTCCCTCGAACATCCTAAGCATGCTCCAATCTTCAAATCAACCTAAAACATCCATAGAAAATGGTGAAATCTTGATAGATCCTCGATAATGTCCCTAAATGCAAAATGCATGAAAGTTACACTAAAAATGCAATGCAATGCTATAAATAAACATGAAATTTACCTATGAAAAGGAGCAATTTATGCACCTAACAGTGGTCAATGCTCGAGTATGCCCCGTGTACTTTTGGAGTATGCCCCACGTACGTGCCCTGAGTTGACTTGGCTAGGTTGTGTAACACCCATAAAAATCATGCCAAATTTAAAAATTTTAAAACATTCAAAGCCAATAATTATTACAAAATTTGTTTTTAAAATAGTTTAGTGTCAGAGTATCCCAAAATCAAGTCATGAAAATATAAGGATGCATACAATCACGCCTTCGCCTTCCCGCGATCATTAGAAGTATCTGAAACAAAATCAACAATTGTAAGCCCGAAGCTTAGTGAGTTTTGAAGGGTTTTGAGCATTCTACCACTCCTATGGTGTACATGAAACCCTAGAAACCTTGGATCTATGTTTTACTATGATACAAGCAAATTTGATTTTCCAAGGTTCTTAACCTATCTAGCATACCTAGGGAACTTTTAAACATTAATGCTAGAAGAAGAACATACCTTTTGTGGTTTGGATTCCTTGAGAACCTTGTGAGCCTAGCACCTCAAGTGTGATGCCTCAAATGTCTCACACAACACCACAACACTTGGAATAACCTTGAGAGAAGTTTCACTAAACCTCAAAATCGGATTGCCCATCTTTTCAGATTTGAGAAACTTTTATCTTTCTGCCTAATTTGATTCTTCTCATTCGTCCTACCATACATCGAAACTTTTCCAATGTTTTAGAATTATACTTAAACTGGTAAGTATAACCATATTTACTAAACTTTAGTAAATAATGACGAATAATCTTATTGATCTTTTTGTGGTGGACTTAACCAGTGCACAAGAATATGTACTTGATCCCTTAGCCCTTCACTCGACTCACATATACATGTGAACAAGGAATTAGTCTTAATTTTCCAAAGATGAAAAATACTCATTCATCATACATTACAAGTTGCATGATTCCAAGTTTCTATCCAACTGAAATTTGGGTGATGAGAATCTTTCCTTATTTGGTAAATTTAGACACTACCACAAAAGAAGGAATCAAATTCATATTTCCATTATTGCTAGAACCATACAAACATCAATTTTCCATAAATGCCATTGCAAGGAGATATAAAATAAAGTAAAACAAAATTTTATTTATTTAATAAATGCGGAAAAAACTTTTTCCTTATAATGAAACTTTAAATGAAAACTATGCTATTACATATTTTATAGAAAGCTATCATAACTCTTAAGTAGTAGCTCAAAAATCCGATCTTCGAACCATGCGATTGAAATCCATCTTCGCGATCAGATTCAGCATACTCGTCCTTTAAGTTTCCTTCCCTTTGCTTGATCCTGCCAAACATCAAAATGTAACCGAGTCACATTTTGTATTAAGAATCATCAATAAGGAACTTAACAGAGTTAGATAGTGGACTTACCTGAAGCAGAGTCAAATCTTTTGGATTTTTCCTTTTCTTTTAGATCTTTCAGGTAGTTCAGGCAGCGTTGCAACCAATTCCCCTTCCTTTGTCAATAGAAACATATGGACCCTTTGGGAATGGTACACGGGACTATCTCATACTTAGCCTTTCTCTTTACCATTTGGTCAACCGAGTTGACTATGGCCGATCCCTTTCCATTGGGAAGACAAAGCTTTTCTGGATTTCCAATGTTACCATTGTCACTGTCCATGGAAGTTTGGGAAGTTGATCTCCTAATCAAATTTGCTTTACCAGTGCTCCAAATCATTGCTGATTCAGCAGCACCTAGCAAATAGATAAGATCATTTAGGGTCATGTCATAGTCTGTTTCATAGTAGTCCCAAAGGAACTCACTGTATGACTTAGAAAGTGATTGAACAACCAACTTTCTCAAGACTTTGACACCCAACTCTCCCGGCTTGTCAATATGTGACTTCATCTCCAAGATGTGAGCACACATAGACCTTGCTTGCCAATAGGGCTTGAGTGACCTTGAACTATTCAAGAACTTGTGGGTTAGGGAGAATAATTGGAGGAGGTGGAGGGAGTGAAGAATGATTTTTGGGACATCATCTTCAAGAGTTTTGGGAAGATCATAATTGTCTGACTCAGACATCTTTTGGGAGATATTCAAGATAGTTGATATAAAGTCCTTAATATAACACCCCAATATGAAATATTAAGGCTAGGACCCAACACAATATTTTATAACTTAGAAGAGGGATGCCGAATCCAAGCAATAAAATATTTGAAGGTAGGCGAATGACGATTCACCAATTTCCACCATGAAAAATGAAATAATTTATTAGGTTTTAATTGGATTTGAAACTCCTAGATCCTTTGAGATTCATTGAACTTTTCAATGGCATGTTTCAATCTCGAGTGTGCCCTTCAGGTTTTGTGACTGGGATGCCGAGGATCACAAAACAATGTGTGAATAACCATGCAAATATACTTGGTACCCTTAATATTTACCCCTCAATCGATGTGCCGGTTAACCACACGCGCTCCATCGATACTATGATAAACATTAAGTTACCCTTTGCCTACCTTGTTAAATCCAGGTTAGTGTGTCGGTTAACCACACACGCTTCACTAACAACTTAATCAAAGTGCAAGGTGTAATTTCATGGGTTAGCATCTTATTCACATTTTCCTAAAGTAACTAAGATTGGGAATTTTATAAAACATTTAGTTACTTTATATTCATCATTATACTTTTAATGCGAATTATAGTCCTTGTCCTACCCGTTCGGCTAACGACCCTCCACCAGTCAAGGAAGCGGTGGGTGAGAGTAGACACTCATTAAGCTGCCATTTTATAGGCAACAACCTTATACCCCCTTATAGACCAGCTTCGTGAATGAGGCCTACTAACGGTAAGACTGACTTACTCTTATATATATATATATATATATATATATATATATATATATATATATATATATATATTATTAACTTATAATACTATAAAATATAAGGGTTGAATTTTAACTTTTAAAACTCTAGGGGTTGGAACTAAAGTTTTTAAAGTGACTTTACATGTTCCAAAACTTGAGGGCAAGTTTTGTAACTTTCAAAAATTTTCATCTTTCATAACTTATGAGTTAATGGATTAATAAAATGAGAGACTTTTCATTTTATGTAACCTATGTGTTTAATAATGAACTTTAAAAGAGTGACTTTTGGTAATCCATAACTTGAGGACAAATTATGGATTCCATTGAAACACATCAAGATCAAGAATTAAAATAACAAGCAAGTTACAAATAATTCCTATGATCTTCTAAACTCATAAGTTCATGAATGTTCATATCAACAATTTCAAGAATCATAAATAAACCATATAAAACTTGAAATTTTGATAATAGCCATTGAAAATGGATTAGCATAACCATTACACCATCTAAAACAAGTTTTATAACAACAAAACAGTTTAGGGTAATGTTTCTAGTCCATTTCCAGCAACAAAACTCGAAAATCTGCATTCAGGGGCTCCTGCTCGTCGAGTGCATGAACCTACTCGACGAGTAGGATGAACTAACTCATGGACTCGTCGAGTACCTCCATGGACTAGGCGAGTTCATGCTGCAGAATGCAAAAAAAAATGAGTTTTTTCAACAAGTTTGCATCAAGTATCAAATAAACAAGCCTAGGCTCTGATACCACTAAAGGGTTTTGAGCATTCTACCACTCCTATGGTGTATATGCAACCCTAGAAACCTTGGATCTATGTTTTACTATGATACATGCAAATTTGATTTTCCAAGGTTCTTAACCTATCTAGCATACATAGGGAACTTTTAAACATAAATGCTAGAAGAAGAACATACCTTTTGTGGTTTGGATTTCTTGAGAACCTTGTGAGCCTAGCACCTCAAGTGTGATGCCTCAAATGTCTCACACAACACCACAACACCTGGAATAACCTTGAGAGAAGTTTCACTAAACCTCAAAACTGGATTGCCCTCTCTTGTACAAGTAGTAGTCATAGTGCCGATTTTGCTTGCATAGGGTTCTTTATATAGTTGTGACACAAGTAGGGTTACACCATGTAAACCCTAATTGTCATGGCTTTCCATATTCCATGATCCATGGGTTTGTAACCTCCATGGATTATCCATGGAGCACCTTATGGGTTTTAACCCAATCCATACAAACCATGGATCATTAGCCCACTATACAAGAATAGATGATTTACACAATCAACTCCATATATTTAATTAGTCTTCTTTTGATCACTTAATTAATTCCAAATTAATTCTTTGATCAATACTAAATAATATTATTAATATATTAGAACTTATAATATATTAATAATCCTTAAGTTTCCTTTCTCTCATTTAGTCTATCCAAGTGTTGCAATGCCATGCAACCCAAATGGACCATGCCAACCGAGTCAAGTACATTCCAGGAATAGTTATGAACTTAGATACCTAATCCAACAAGTTTCCCCCAAAATACCAACGCTATACAATCATAATCATATCATATAAACAAACAACATGCATAATGAGCCATAAGCCTGACTGGACCGTCTCGCAGGGCCATCAGTCTATCTGGACCACTCTCTGAGCCATCGGCATGTCTGGATCGCCTCTCAGGGCCTTCAGCCTATCCGGACCGCTCGCCGGGTCTTCAGCCTGACTAGTATGCCCTCCCGGGTCTGCAGTCTATCCGGTCCTTCCAGGGTATGTTGGCCTTCAGCATAAAGCAGGTCCGCCTCAACCCAACCCCCTAATCAAACAATCATGTGCACATAAATATCATACGCTAGCATTTATATAACAATCAAACCGATCTAACAGATCACTAATCATAGCAACATCCTATAACCAGGATACAGACCTAACCGGTCACTAACAGATCATTATCATATATACCAGGATACCAACCTACCAGGTCACTAAGCATATCATGCAATAAACCCGAATACAAATCCGAAAAGGGCCAACATTGGTGCCTTCGACCTTGTTAGTATAGTGAGGACAACTCACCTCATAAGTAGTGATGAACTGGACTGAAAGTCTTCGACCGTTGTCTCCGAAAATCCTAAACTATCCAAAATAACGAATACAAGTCAACACATGGGATATCAATCTTGACTAAGGGTCCACATAGTCCATTTTGCCTTTTTCTCTAATTTGGGCCAAGGCCCAATATCAAATTCACTATCCAAAAGTCCATATACATAAGGCCCATTATTGGCCCAATTTTCCCAATTTTCCCAATTGGGCCCCAACTCCTAAATCGGGCCTCATTTTAAGATCTATTACCACTAATGGCCCAAAACACATTTATTCAGAAAGCCCAGCAAGGACCATGTCAAACTGGCCCTAAAAGGCGTCCAATACCGAAGCCCAAATCGTCAAAAGCCCAACAGAGGGCGTACGCGGGGCGTACTCCTATGGTACGCTGGGCGTACTTCTTTTTTGCATTGACCACCATTGGGGTGGTTGACTCAGTACGCTGGGCGTACATAAATTACGCGGCAAAACCCTAATAAGTGCTTAATGGCTTAAGCACTTAAGCCCAAACTCCAGATCCATCGACCAAATGTGCCTTAGAACCATAAAGTCTTGAACTTTAAGAAGTTGGACGTCCATAAAGTTCCTAATACATGGTATTTGTGACACACCAAAATTTTTTGTCTTGTAAGTCCAACCATTCAATTCAATCGAGATTCAGACTCGTTTCTGCTATCTTTTAGCATTGTTTAGGGTCTGTTTGAGTGTTCTAAGCCTAGTACATTCAAGTTTTGGGTTTAGGGATGAGTTAACTTAGGTTATTCATGTTGCACTCGAGCCAAACACTCCATCAAGAGGAGTGTACAGCCGCACACATGGGTGTATGGCCGTACACTCAAGGTGGTCGTGAACCCATGCCCATATATAAGTTATTCCTTCATTTTTTCACACTTTGCACACTTCCAAGTCAAGAAAGTCAATTCTCTCTCAACTATCATCAAGCTTTTCACCTTGATCTTCAAAAATGTAAGTATTCCTTCCATTGATTAGTTGATACATTGCTTTATCTAGTGAAGATCCATGATTTCATCCATGAAACATCATCAAACTCATGAACATCAAGAGTCTACGGCCGTACACTCTATCTACGGTCGTATACCCTTGTTAGGTTCATAATCAAAGGCCTTAAACACTTGCTAAGTACTTGTTATCCATTAGAACTCTTGAACCCTTGAATCCCTATGAATCAAGACCCAAAATGCATCCATCTTGGAGTGTTTACGGCCGTACACACTTGATGTGGTCGTACACACCTCACGACCCTCCAAAATGAGAGCTTTGTTCATCCTCTTGTTGTGCATTTTTCACACTAGTTTGCCCATGGATCAAACACCCCTTTTTGCATGTTTTCCATGAGTGTACGACCGTACACTCCATGACCGTACACCCCTTGGCCGTACATTCTCTTGTGTGGTCGTAAAATCATTTTAGTCAATCACATGTGTTTGTAACACTTAGTTCAAGTGTTTCCTAGTCCCTAAGGTTGTTTCCTTGCATGTTAGTTGTGTAAAACATTAATTTCATGCCTATATATATGCCATTATATGTCATTTAGGACTCGTTTCTGTCTCGGAAATTCATTCGTGGAACTTCTCATCCTTACGCGAATCTGCAATTGAATCACCCACATAAGGTGAGTTCATACCCCTATAATCAATCTTTTAAATGTTTTAAATGCTTTTAAGGGGGGAAATACAAGTTGAACACAATGATAATTGTGTAAATGTTATTTGTGATAACCATCACGTTAAAGGATTTCTTATGCTTTTATAAGTGATCAAAACCATTTCAAAATCTCTTTTTGAAGCTATGTTACTTTATTGTTTATAAAACACCGTTTTTAAAGTACAATCATAACTCAGTAGATAAATGAGTCTTTTATTCAAGTCAGTATCAGTTCAAGTAAACATACTAGTAAACTATAATATGTATAGTTTAGGGGTTCAGTTCATACTATCACTAGTACAGGGACGAACATACTATAAAGAGAAACAGGGAGGAACATACTATATACTAGAATAGGGAGAAACATACTAAAACAAGAACAAGATAACATTAATGTGAGACTACTTCACGGCTTAGCAATATGTTTGTTAATTCGCGTTTTGTAACTAGAGTCTCCTGGAGGGAGAGCGTTATTAGTATGGTTACAACCACATCACATTTTTGACCTTAATTAAACGAATTGGTTTTAAGGTAGTCAGTGTGTTATTAGTATGGTTACAACCACATCACATTTTTACCTTAATTAAACGAATTGGTTTTAAGGTAGTCATTACTTCAATAGTCACTTTAAATACTACTGTATGCTTTCATTTACCCATTACATTCATATTGTGATATTCTCACATAAAAGGTAATGCAAACTATTTTCCAGTAAAGAGAGTCTTAAACTTGGGAAAACTTACATCATTACAAAAGACAAACAGAACAGTCGAGTCTTAGTACATTCAGTTAGAAGGGGGCCTATAATGCTAACTTTATGATTCTTCGGTAGATACATCAGGGATATATATATTAATCGGGTCCGAAAGATAGTAGGATGTGTGCCTTCCGCTTCATTTCCTGTTCCTTGTTTGGTTGTGGGCTTAGGGCAGATTCACACAACTAACTATCCGTTCGATATTAGATTATATATAGCTAGTATAAAATAAGTGATTATAGAAGGAATTATTGTGGTTACCATTTTTACTAAAGGAAATAAGTGTTTTTCTTAAAGAATGTTTTCATCAAATATAAAGGAACTATTACAGTTAACTCCGTGAGTACCAAATGAATACACCATGGTTATATACAACGAAGATCTAACAAACAATGGGATGTGTGTCTTCCACCTCATTTCCTGTTCCTTGTTTGGTTGTGGGCTTAGGGCAGATACACACAATCAATTGTTTGTTTACTCTGGGTTTTATATAACTTGTATCCATTTAGTACTCATAGAAGGGATTGTAGAGTCATTTTTACTTATCTTTCATCATATCAGGAAATATAGGATTTTCTGGAGGAACATGCGAACTTTTCTAAAAGAACTTTCAACTTACATTACATCATTAAAATCTTATGAACTCACCAGCTTAAATGCTGATCTACTCTTTCAAAATAACGTGTGTTCTCAGGAAACTAGTAGACACGTACGCGCGCTGGGATTCAGAAGATGAAGTATAGTAGCTTCATGTCTTGTTTTGTTATTTACTTTTGGATTCAATATTTTGTGAATCACTACTTGTAAACACTTTAATATTAATACAATGGTTGTTTGTTAATATGATTACTATGATACATGTGTTGTGATACTAAACATGACGTCCTCCGCCCCGAACGTTTCCGCCGTTCCGGTTTGGGGGTGTGACAGTATTAGCCCATTAAGACCTTTCTACTACATGCATGGGACACTTTCAGCCCTTGGGACATCATTTTAATCACTTAGGACCCTTTCTAGGGTCTGAAAGGACAACTTATCTCGTTCAAAACATAACATGCACCAACTTGGGACTTTTGGGACAAGAAATGGTTTCATAAAGCTAGCATGGCAAGATATACATCATACAAGCTTAAAGGTTGGAGCTTTTTACCTCCTGGAGCTTTTAGAGAACAAAGAAACCTCATATCTACAAGCTTGTCTCCCTTCTCCAACTTCTTGATGGAACACCTTCTTCTCCAACTGCCAAATCTCGGGATGTTACAACTCTCCCCCACTTGACCTAGACTTCGTCCTCGAAGTCTGCTGTAGCAAATAGATCCGAATAATGCTCCCGCATCTCTGCCTCCAGCTCCCACGTCCACTCGGTTCCCCTCCAGTGCTGCCACTGTACCTTTACCAAAGGTACTTCCTTGTTCCGTAGAACCTTTACCTTCCTCTCAAGAACGGCCACTGGCCTCCCCACGTAATTCAGGCGCTCATTGACTTGAATATCATCTAACGACACTACTGCGTCCTCATCCGGTATCTACTTTCGCAACTGTGAAACATGAAAAGTGTTGTGAATCTGACTGAGCTCCTCCGGGAGGTCCAGTCGATACGTCACTTTTCCAACCTTGGCAATGATCCTGAATGGCCCGATGTATCGGGGACCCAATTTCCCCCTCTTCCTGAAGTGAATCACACCCTTCTAGGGTGAGACCTTCAGGAGTACCATGTCATCCACCTGGAACTCCAGCTCAGATCGGCGTCTGTCAGCGTAACTATTATGCCGACTCTGAGCGGTCTGCAACCGCTGTCTGATCTGCTGAATCCTCTCGATAGTCTGTAGAACTACCTCTATCCGTCTCATCACCCTATGACCGATCTCACCCCAACAGACTGGAGTGTGACATCTCCGTCCATACAACAGCTCATATGGTGGAGCACCAATACTGGAATGAAAGTTGTTGTTGTAGAAGAACTCTGCAAGGGGTAGGTAGGAGCCCCAGCTCCCACCGAAGTCAATAACACAGACTCTCAGCATAACCTCGAGAGTCTGTATGGTCCGCTCACTCTGGCCGTCTGTCTGCGGATGATAGGCTATACTGAAGTGCAGCCGCGTGCCCAGTTCCTCGTGGAACTTCTGCCAGAAACGGGAGGTGAACCGAACATCGCGGTATAAGACAATAGAGACTGGAACCCCATGGCGAGCAACGATCTCGCGGATATACAAGCCGGCCAGCTTCTCAGCCGATGAACTCTCCCGTATCACTAAGAAGTGGGTGCTATTGGTCAATCGATCCACGATGACCCATATAACATCATATCCCTTCGCCTTCCTCGGTAGCTTGGTGATAAAATCCATCTTGATCTGCTCCCATTTCCACATGGGAATCTCCAGAGGATGCAGCTGACCGTGCGGCCTCTGATGCTCAGCCTTGACCATCTGACAGGTCAAGTACCTCTCCACATACCACATAATCTCCCTCTTCATGCATGGCCACCAGTAACTCAATCGCAAATCCCGGTACATCTTGGTGGCCCCTGGGCGAATAGAGAAGCGAGACCTATGGGCCTCCTCCAGGACAATTTGTCTGACCCCACCAGACATCGAAATCCAGACCTAAACGCAAACGGGTCAATAATTCCAGGCTATCCTGCACAAACCGGGTGTTCTCACCCCTAATCATCTCAAGCTTCCAATTTTCCTGTCGCGTACCCTCATCATGAGCTTCCCTGATCAAGCTCACAAGTGGAGAATCCACTGATATCCTCATACATGTCATCGGAGTAGAAGATCCAGTTGACTTGCGGCTCAGAGCGTCTGCAACCACGTTCGCTTTACCAGGATGGTAAATGATCTCGCAGTCATAATCCTTGACCACGTCAAGCCACCTACGCTGCCTCATGTTCAGGTTCGGCTGATCTATGATGTGTCTCAAGCTCTTGTGGTCCATGTATATGGTATAGTGGACCCCATAGAGGTAATGTCTCCAAATCTTGAGAGCGAATACCACCGCTCCCTAATAAAGACACTAAAAAAATAAGAAAATGAAAAAAGAAAAAATTTTAAATTTTTTTTAGACAAAAAACGAAAAAATACAAAGAAAAATAATTAAAAAATAAAAACCAAAAAACCGAGTGTATATATATATATATATATATATATATATATATATATATATGTCGAATTTTTTTTTTTATTTTTTTTTAAATTAAAAAAAAAACAAAAATAATTAAGAAAAAAACCACTTAAATTATGTTCATCGCATGTGATTAAATCTTCGAGCCTGTATTAATTACTACAGACGTGTGTTGAAATCGAACGCGTCACACGCAAATATTGGGTTTGATGTTTGTGCCCTTAACAAAGTAGATGGTGGAGAATTGTCCTCGCAATCATCACCACTTTTGAGTCCTCACCGGAACCGGATCATATATATATATATATATATATATATATATATATATATATATATATATATATATATATATATATATATATATATATATATATAGTTACAAAAGCCTTACTATTATTATTATTATTATTATTATTATTATTATTATTATTATTATTATTATTATTGTTGTTGTTGTTGTTGTTGTTGTTGTTATTAAAAATGTAAATAAATATACTATTTTTTAAATTCGTTATTATTAATATGGTGAATAATACATATAAATATGTTTAAATGAAAAAAGAATATTAAAGATATTTTTTAAGGGTGAATGTGGAGGGGACGGTGATGCTTTAAACATTGAAATCTTGAATGTTTTCTTGTATATTTTCACTTTGTATATGGTCATTTCATATTTGTTATTATTATTTTCAATTCATAATATTAACATTTAACTATTTAAAAGAAGTTGCATATTTGTAAATTTATTTATAAATAGTTTAAGGTAAAATGATTTCTCACATTGTATATAAAATTGTTTAAGGTAAAAGGATTTCTTTTCAAATCCAACAGATCCACTATAAACATCTACAAAGGTAGTCTATATTAAAATTCAAAAGTATTAATCTTATTTAATAAAAAGTAATATGACATGTTTTGCTTTATCACATTATATTTGTTATGTTTCCAAAAAACCAGAAGAATAAAATAATGAAAAAGGCAACACACATGTTGGTAATTCAGATACTTAGACACAATACATAAACACATAACGCACACCCACATACTAATACATCTAGTAGTAGACCCAAACATAATCTTGATCTGATCCCCGCTGCAGACCCAACTCGATTCAAGAAAAATATATATATATATATAAAAAATGTGCGCTTACAAGTTGAGAATGAAAAGAAAAAAACTGAGAATTTAATGATAATATTGATAGTCCATGACGTAAAATCAGTATTTATAAATAATTTTACAAGTAGACAACTTCTTTTAAATTGTTAAGTGTTAATATTTTGAATTTAAAACAATAATACAAAATGTGAAATGACCATATATATAAGTTGAGAGTATACAAGCAAACATTCATTATTTCAATGCTTAAAGCGTCACCATCCCCTCCACCTTCACCCTTAAAAAATGTCTTTAATATATATTTTTTTAATTTAAACGTATTTATATGTATTATTAACATTATTAATAATAATGAATTTAAAAATAGTATACTTATTTATATTTTTATTAAAATAATAACAACAACAACAACAAAAACAACAACAAGAATAATAATAATAATAATAATAATAATAATAATAATAATAATAATAATAATAATAATAATAATAATAATAAGGTTTTTATTTGCAGAAAAATCCTAATATTTTTGTTTGCATAAAAGTCCTAATAGTTTGGGTCAGTTTATGAAATAGTCTCAAATGAACTTGTTACCGGTTCCAATCGATAAAAAAGGGTGAAAATACATATTTTTGCCGGTTTTAGGACTTTTTCGTAAACAAAAATTAATATAGGACTAAAACATAAACTTTGCCAAAATTTTGGGATTTTATTGGAGATTTCCCGTGTAAAAATCACCTAAAAACCATAATTACTACTAACAACTAGGCACCAAAAAGGAGCAAAATCATAAAACAACAATGTATACAAATTTCAACAACTTACGCAAAGGCGGATAGCTTTCAACGGTCTCAAACCACATTCCAACTTCACAAGCTTCTACCATCGACTCCTCCCTTGTAAAATCAAAGAACCGCGTAGGCAACAAATTTGACCATTTTTTACAACGACATGATTCTGTAAACTGGTAGAATGATTTCGTCAAAGAACTCAGGAGATTAACATTCTTAATCAAGTCGAGTTGACCTAGGAAATTGATTTTGGCTATAAAAACTAGGACTAGGAATACATGCAACAGATTGGATAATTTTTTCCTCAATTCTAGATCTCTGAACACATGACTGTCTCGGAAGCATCGTCTAGTTTGCCCACACCACCAGAATTTAGTTGGGATCAGAAGACATTATAGAGGGAGAAATGGAAGAGATCTATGATAATATGTAGGTGTGATGATTATTTAGAGAGAGCGAGAGAAAAAAAAGAGCTTCAACAATCTCCTTCCTCGATTCAATGAATAAGAGAGATACTTGATGGGGGAGACCATTGATTTCGGACGCTGGTTCTGGATTGGAGAACCAACGACGATGAAGTTGTGAGAGAAAGAGGGATGACGAGAGGATCGAGGGATTTGGGAGAGAAAGAGGGCATTGATTGATTTGGGGGGGGAATGATTTTCAGTACTATAAATGTCTTTAGATTAATTTTAGTATCATACCTTCGTGTTTAATTTTTTCAAATATTTATAAAAATACCACAAAACATCTTAACCTTTTATTATTTTAATGTAATGGCCATCGTTTTGTTCTCGAGAAACTATAAGTTCCCAAAATATATATATATATATATATATATATATATATATATATATATATATATATATATATATATCCAATAATAGTGTGGGTTAGCCCCTGCAAATATTGAAGTGTAGCCCTCACTATAAATGCACTGCTAAACATAAACATTTTGATGGTTGGAGAGATTCAAATATGATTTTTTTTAATATGTTAATTTATGTGATATATTTTCAAAAATAAATCAATAAAGATGAAGATATATAACATTTCACTATCTTTTATGGACAAGGATATTACGCATCATCAAGAACATGATATATCTCAATCAATTGATATTGTGGTCATCATTTAAAGAATAAAAAATATCATATCATATATATCTTTATATCTTTATAAAATTATAAAACTAGGTCTTCCAAATTATTATAATTAAAGATAAAACACATATCTTGAATTATATACATTTAAAACTCCTACATTTTCAAACTACGCGAGTTAAATGAAATATTTTTCCAATACAAAAACATTCTTTGCATGTTTTGTTACTTATATTTTTGTCTATTTTTTCATTCATTGTTATCTGGAGTGCATCAAAATGAAAAAAAAAAAAAATAGCATATATGTACTAATCCCTAGCCATAAGATTGAAGGTGAAAGAGATCTATAGACGTCAAATCTCTGAAAGAGAGAGTAGAATGAAAAAAACATATGGGAGTGAACTAAAGAAGTGTATCATGATCAAGGTGTTGAAAGGCTCAAAACGATTTGGATATTTTGTTTTATGTTTCAATTTATATCCATATCTTTTTTCCATCTACTTTCTTTAAAGTTATTGAAACTGTATTTTTTATTTTGCAATATATATGATTGGAATAGGGTCCTACTAAAAACCCCAATGGGGTTTTTAGTTTCTGTTTTCCGTAATCGTCAAATCAATGTCTTCTTCTTTATATATATATATATATATATATATATATATATATATATATATATATATATATATATATATATATATATATATATATATATATATATATAATGAAGGTCAATGCAAGGTAACAAAAACCAAGATGATCACTTGGTAAATCAAGTTGAGAAAGGCACAAACCCAAAAGGTTGAGAGACCAATATTGTTTACGAACCATGGTCCATAGATGTTGTGTTGGTTGAGGTGGGGTGCAAGGTTAGCTAAGGTTCATAATCCTTCCCACATGGATGTTTCTAACTGCCCACCCAAGTGGCTATGCTAAATTTTGAACAGAAATGTAAACAAACTCAGCTGTTTTTAGATGGATGCATTGAGTATTTTAACTTTAATCTGGGGTAAAGTTTATTTTCGTCTGAAAGTTATATTGAAAACTTTTCAAGAATTTAGTTTGACGGAAATACATATGTGACATTAAAAAACAATTTTTTTGAGGGTAAACTGGTCAATTAATGTCAACTTAATTATTATTGCGATACGTATAAATATTACATGATTAAGAGTTTTAACAAACAAAATACTATATTTAGCTTCTCTCTTAAAGGCAATCAACCTAAATCACCTCTCTAGTTAGCACGTATCTTTTATTTTGTATCTTCTTATATCCGTCACCAATAATATGAGACATAATCAACAATTTCACACGATGTGGCACCGTGTTAGCAAATTTGACAAAAAGACAGAATATTCATCCGTGACACATTTAGGACACATTTAGGACCAAAATGTCAATACTTTTAATCTAGTTTATTCATTAAAAGTTAGAATTAGTTTAGGCCAGCTATGAGTCATAATCTAATATTTTAGGATCAGAAAGTGTTTTGCAACAAATTATAAAACATATAAAACAGGTGAATTCACTATTGGAGCAAATGGGAAACTATGTGCATTCAGCAAGTAGTTTCAGCACAACTTGGAATGCTAAATCATCATTTAGTGAGACTATGAATCATTATGCAATTAACTGATGTAAAAAACTTCATTATATGTATTTGGAAAAGATAATGGGATTAAAGAAACCAAAAAGAAATACATATATGCAAATTATGGATCGTCATTGTTCTTATCTAAATCAAAAAGGTTTAAAGTAAAAAAATTATGTCAATTAAAGATGAAATAATTCATCAATGTTGATTGTTAAAGTTTACTTTTTATAATAAGAATACTAAAAAACAAAGTCATGTGGGTATTAGCTAAAAGAGTATTGTCAACATATTTATGAATTATTTATATAAGCGGGTTTTCATGAAAAGAGTTTCTGATAAGTATTATTTTCAAACATCATAGATAAGATAGATGTGGACCTTTTGCTTCTCTAATCGGGACAACTTTGATTATCGGACAATAATAGCGACCTTCGACTCTTCATGTTTGAATTGCAGTGTAAAAAACAAGATTCAAACTATTGGAAAATATGTAAGAACTGTATATAACCCGAGATAACGTATTTTTCTAATCTTTTTAACGTTTATCAATCCTTTTTATTTTGGTTTATTGAGTCTTCGCTTAGCTGAGAAAATTTATTGGTTACGATTGCGATGACAAGCATGCCAGCTTTATTATAAACCATAGACGAAAACTATATTACTAAATTATCAAAATGTAAGAGAAATTAATATATTGATTCATTGATATGTCGTCTTCTTGATACAGAACTTCGAGAAGAACTTTAAGAACAATGGGTCATCTCAAGGTTGAAGTTGTAAGATATATGTCGCGTTTCATCAGTGGCGAGTCTAGAACGTAAAATCAGATAATTTACTATTTAAATGAAACAGACAGAATATATATATATATATATATATATATATATATATATATATATATATATATATATATATATATATATATATATATATATATATATATATATACAGCTAGGTTCAGATATTTAAAGTAATTATTATGTTATTGTATGAATAAATGTAGGCCAATCATTTCAAAAGGGTAAATATGTAATCTTATATTTAATTAATTATGGTAAATATATAAATCAATTAATATCCCTTTAATTTAGGAATATCAGTTTTAAAACTCAATTTCTAGTATATATCATCGCCCCAACCTTTTCCCTCTCATCTCCCTCTCGTACACAATTCACTTCCGGCCGACCAAGCACACACACGACGACATATTCTGGAATACGACCAAGCACAACCTTTTCCCTCTCATCAAATTCACAAGTTGTTGCTGTCGGGGTATTCATAATGTATGCCCAAACACTTCCAATTTCAAATTATAATCTCAATCCCACAAAAACCTCATCTTCGTTTCGCTGCTTAAACCCTAACCCACCTTCAACCCAATTTGTTAAATTTCAATCCTTTTCGAATTATAGATTTGGGTTATGTAATTCAACCAGAAGGGTATCTGATTCATCAAACAATATGAGGGGGCACGTTGGATTAGGTGGGATAACATGTGAAGAAGCGTCATTTGGGAAAGATGATAAGAAAGATAATGACGATGAATTTTATATAAGGAAGTGTTTGGAGCTTGCTAGAAAAGCTATTGGGCATACTAGCCCTAATCCCATGGTTGGTTGTGTTATCGTTAAAGATGGGAAAATCATCGGTGAAGGATTTCATCCCAAAGCTGGGCAACCTCATGTTGAGGTACTTACTTCAATATTGCCTTTTCTGCTTCGAACTTTCACATATATGATATATGTATGACTCGCTTTTTTTATTCCAATTCACAGGTTTTTGCTTTAAGGGATGCTGGGGAATTGGCAGAGAACTCAACTGCATATGTGAGTTTAGAACCATGTAATCACTTTGGAAGAACTCCTCCATGTTCTGAAGCACTAATCAAAGCAAAAGTGAAAAAAGTGGTGGTGGGAATGGTTGATCCAATTCCAATTGTAGCCTCAAGGGGCGTTGCTAAATTACAAGATGTAGGAATTGATGTAACAGTTGGTGTTGAAGAAGAACTCTGCAAAAAGTTTAATGAGGCATGGATACATCAAATGAAAACTGGGAACCCTTTTGTTACCTTAAGGTAAGTTTTATTTTGATGTCATTAAGTGTTGTATGGATAAGTGATGAATACCCCGACAACAATTGTTAACAATTTGGTAAATTCGAATTCTATACATATTGATACTGTGAAGGGTAATTTAGGTATTAACAGATCAGATGTTGATCCTAGGAATAAAAAGGAGAAAGAGATTGATGGTAATGTAGTGTTGTCTGGTGGTGAAAATAAGAAAAACAATAAAAATAGATTTGATGTTTTAGGATCGATTGAAGAGGATCTTTTTGAAAAAATGGATGAGGATTCTGTGACTGAAGATATATGACCGATCAGTTGACCAGAACTTACTACCAGTAGCAAAGGTAACATATGGAAGAACACAAAAATAATTCTATGAGAATATTGCACACCAGGTGTTTCTAGAAATGCCTGAAAGAGAACTTGATGTTCAAATTCTTGAAGAACACAAAAATAATTTATGAGTTCGTTATTTGTGTTACTTGATTTTACCATGTAGTATGAGTTCTCTTAGAATTACTAAAATTTGTTTTATTTTTGTTGTATAAAAGCATTCTCACATAGTTTTATTCTTACATAATTCAATTTCATGACAGTTATTCACATAGAATGAATGAAGTACATGATGATCAATGGCCCGAAGGTTGGATGAATGTGTGTGGGATAGACATGAACAATCCTCAATGGTCACCGTTCTTCCACAAAAATGCACTACTCATTGTCATATTCTGTTAGATTAATCTATAATAGAATGATAAGAGTATATGTAATATTATATTCCAATAGAATAATCTACATATTATATTTGTTTGTTATTAAGGAGTATTTCATTATTATAGAATAAAATATGTAGTTTTTTATTTTTTCAAGGATGTGATAGAAAAAATTTAACTTGTATCTAAAAAAAAAAATTATTCTGCGAGAAGTAAGACTATTTATTAGTTTATGGCTTGCATTTTCATAGAATATCATTATAAAAAGAATGTCATTCTGTCAGAATAAAACCGGGTATGATTAAAAATTATGTTAGAATTATTTAAACTAAATTAATTTAAAAAAAATCAAAATTCAAAAATTAAGATAATCAAAGATCCATTAAAATCTGTAAATTTCTTTTTTTAAATTTGGGTTTCCTAATTTTAAGGCAATGCAAATGTACAATATTACCCTTCTTTTAATTAAATAACATTATTCTATTTTTCTTTTATTTAATAATATAGGTAAATCACTTTCTTAAAATAAGTAAAATGATTGGCCTACATTGATGCATACAATAACACAATAATTAGTTAAAATAGAATAACCTAAGCCTATAGGCTTAGGTTATTCTATTCGAAGTAATTATTGTGTTATTGTATGCATAAATGTGGGCCAATCAAATTTACTTATTTTAAGAAAGTGATTAATATATATTATTGAATTAAATATAATTGAAAAATATCATCTTAATTAATTACAAGGGTAATTTAGTCAACTAATATAGATTTAATAAAGGAAAATTGCATTTTTTAAAGGATCATAGATTCTATTAATTTTAAAAATCCGATTTTACGAATTATAATTCTTTTAATTCGGACATTCTGACAGAATATGTTTATGAGTATATTCAAAAACAAAAATATTCTTGAACCATAAATAATAAAAATATTCTTGAACCTATTTCTTGATCATGAATTTAAAAATTTCTTGTAGAATAACAAATTCTTGAACAATCAATTGAAGAATAAAAACAAAAAATATATTATTTCTTATAGAATACGGGTAACAATTGTTAAGAATTACATTTATTGTTAAAGAATAAAACTAAAAAAAACTTTCAAAACGGGAAAGAAAACATCAAAATCTAACAACGACTAATACATTCTAAAAGAATAATATTGCTTAGAATCACTTTCAATTTTGTGGTCCGTTCTTCAAGCATCAACTTCTGTTATTCCAACAGAATTGAAATTCGTGATTCCATTCCAATAGAATTGAAATTCATGATTCCATTCCAATAGAATTAGAATCTCACCAATATCATCCATTGAATCATCTACATAAACATACTTGATACATTTTCAGAATTCAACCTTGTCAAGATCCTGCACTGTCCACATAAATGAAGTGTTAAATCAGAAAAAAAAAAAACATAAATTGAAATATGAATCAATTCATAAAATGCAGCCAAAAAACTGCTCATTCTGATATGCTTTTGATTCTCAGGCTCCAACCTCCCCAACTCTTGTGAAAATGTCTGTAGCAGCTGTCTTGATACAACCAACAGAACATCGTCCGAAATAACTGTCAATTCAACACAATAATCAATAAATAAAAGAACGTACATACACAAAAAGTTACACAGATTGCAACATCACCTGTTAGATAAAACCCTAACTGCCTTTTGGAAAGAAGAATCAACAATGGAGCTAACCTCTTTTTTTGATTTTTGAACAATCAAGAATCGATCAGAAAAAGAAGAATCGAGAATCGGAGAATCGACTGGTAATGGTTTCCAGCTTTCTGCAGTTCTGAGGAGAATGAAGAATGAAATCAGAGGACAGAATCACAAAGATTCATAGAAAGAAAAAGAAGTCGCAATTGATTGCCTCACCTTAAATATAAACACAGATGTTAATGTTGGAGACAAAAGACTGGGATAGTGAAATTAGGGTGGAAGGAAATTGGCATACCTGTGGAGTCAATGACGAAAACGAAGATGGAACTGTGAACCAAACGAAGATGGAGTCAATGACGAAAACGAAGTGAGATGAATTGATTTCGTTCTTCAATTTTATCGTTTTTAAATTCTATGTCGTTCATTCTCTCGTTCCTACTTTAGTCGATCATATGGGGGGCGATGGTAGCTTGGTGGTGGGTGATGGTATTGATCGGCGACGGTGGTTGGAAGACTCACCTTTTCATCGATGTACAAGGTCGATGACGGCTGCCCTTCTTTTTGTTTCAAGTTATTATCGACGGTTGTATATAAGAAAATAAATTAGGTTAAAAGTGAATGTTAGCATGATTATAGAGACTATATGTGGAAACTATTTATCAAATTACTAACATACCCTTGATTGTTTATTTAATTATTTAAATTTGATTGGCCCACATTTATGCATACAATAACACAATAATTAGTTAGAATACGTGAACCTATCTCTCTCTCTTTCTCTCTCTCTCTCTCTCCTCTCTCTCTCTCTCGCTATATATATATATATATATATATATATATATATATATATATATATATATATATATATATATATATATATATATATATATATATATATATATATATATATATATATATATATATATATATATATATATATATATATATATATTAGTTACGGGTACAGATCGGGTCGAATTGTATAAGCAAAAAATATCAAATTATTTTTACAGACATTCTTCATTTTGATTTTTGAAATAATTAACAATCAAATAATCAATTCACTTGAAATATTGAAACGAAAAAAAAAAACTTAGTATGAACTCATGGAACAATAAAAAAAATGAAAAATAAATTCATTAAGTATTACCAAACATTTAATAGTTTTGTCTTTGATGCTTATGGAATAAATATTAACAAGCAATAACTAGAAAAAGAAAAGAAAAAAAAAACCAACGGTGAATGCAATTAAACCTACTAACTAAATTATGAATATTCAATTCACGAATTACAATAGTGGCTTTTTCGACTATTTGATGCTCATGGAATACTAGAATTGGAAATAGAATTTCCACATAGTTTAATTTACCGGTGGTTGCAAATTGGATTGGCGATTATGAAAAAATGAATATCGAATGTTAACGTGTTGTGAAACGATTGATTTGTGATTCAAATTTTTTATTTTTTATTGTAAATTGTATTTGGCTATGCATATTGGATTATACATTAAAAGATATTGGGCTATTAAAATTATTCAAAAATCTAATTTTTACACTTTTATATTGTCAAAGATATTAAAGTGGTTCATTTGCAATTTTTTTTAGATAGGCCATAATTTCTATTTCATATAATTTGTTATACAAAAATAAAAAAAGGTGGGTCAAGTGACCCACCATAATTACACATAAACTCGCCACTACGTTTCTTATTAACTCTCCAAAAGAACACTTGTGGAGAGAGGGGGAGTCCTAGACATTTATTAAACCATCTCACACCGATATGTGACACACTAATATTCTCCCTTAGATTCAGAGGCTCGATGAGGATACAAAAGGATGTGTTGATCCACAAAAGGATGTGTTGATCCACGAGGGTGCGGGACGTCAACTCTGATACCATATAAGATATATGTTGAGTCTCATGTTAACTCTCTAAAAGATCCCTTTTGGGGAGAGGGAAAATTTCAACATCAATAGACATTTATTGAACCGCCTCTCACTAATGTGTGATACACTAATAGAAGTTTGTGTTATGTTACTTACACTCTTCCTCATCACGACTTTTAGTTTTTTTTCAACTAATATTTAATATGGGTATAAGATTACAAAAATAATGTTTTTGTATGCATTTGAATGTTAGGACCATCAATAATCTTAAAGGTTTACGGTTTCTATTAAACTCTAACAATTTTTTTATCAATTTATACACTTTAATCTAAAACTAAATAATTATTTCAAACTTATAAAGTATATAATGTATATCTTATGGAATATTAATTTCAAATATATTAAATTTATTATTAGCAATTACTAATAATCTCTCGTATGGGTGTTTATTATATGCTTGAAGTGTATTTTATTTAAAACAATTTTATCTATCTTATGCATATAAATATAACCAACGCGACTTTAACTATTTATATAAAAGATGACTAAATGATGTTGATGATTTTAGAGTCATTGTGGTTGGGTCACTCTAATAGATTCACCTGTTTCATTTTGAGTTATTGAAATTATATTGTGTGAATGATATTCAAAGTCATGGATATAATGCAAACAAGGAGGTGTGGAGTGCACACTTGCATAAACCTAGACTAGAATATGTATATAAAAAGTTTAAGGAAAATGAAACATGTTTGAACTCCTAGAGTAACTTTAAAACATGATATCAATTAAGTTAAAGAGGTTTCGAATTGAAATCCTTGGTATACTATAACATGTATTCTAGATATGAATCAACTTTTTATGTATTAATCTTAATTAGGGTGCCCACAGCGTGGTGGAGCATCACCACGATGTGGCGAGAAGTTTTGGACCGCATGATTTAAATGACCCGCCATGGCGTGGTAGGTGTTTTAGTGAAAAACCCTAATTTCGTGCTTTAGCTCCTATAAAAAGAACATTAAGGCTAGGGTTTCGTGATCATTCAGCCTCCATCTCTCTCTCAAACTCAGAAACCTAAACCCTAGCCTCCATTGAAGTTGTGAGCTCATTATTGGTGCTTTTTGGTGATTTTTGAAGGAGAATGAAGCCCTTGGTGTAGTAGTTACTTGGTAAGCATCATCTTCTTCAACTAGGACATCTCCTGGACCTTGGTGAGTGTCCAAGATCCAACCTTTTTCTTGCCATGTTACTATATCTCTTGATTTTGTCCCTTTTCTTCATGTCTTGATGGATTTGAGTGGTGGATCTCATAAAGTTTGTAACTTTATGAATATGAAGGTCAAATAGAGTATTTGGTGTTTTGGATCTAAATTATGAATGATTTTTGGTGTCATGCATGGAGTTTTGGTCATTAAACCCTAGTTTTTTGACATCAAATGGAAAGGACATGCATGTACTTAAAGCTATTGTTTTTAGGGTTTATTATGAGTATGAAGTCATTCTAGAAACTTTTTAGGTGCACCTCTAAGGATTGGGTGCTTAATGAGAGTCTTGGTGCATTAAGTTGTCCTTAGGAGTTAGGGTTTGGGATCTTGACTTATTAAGGGGTCTTGAGGAATAAATGTAATGCCCTCAGATTCGGGCTAGTCAATTTAGAGATAATAAGCGTCAAAAATGACTTTTTATGGAAGATTATTTAGAGTAAATCATCTTAACCAAGTTATAGTATATGTCACAAGGGTTTCGTACATATAAATAACGTCAAAATCCGAGTTATAACGAAGAAGTTATGACTCGTCGAAGTTTTACAGCAAAACCGGCACGACAGCGCGTAACGTAAAAAGTGAATTTTTGATAAATTACTTTTTAGCCTTAATGATCTAAACGAAATTCTTAGTATACGTTAAACCGAAAACGTGCATAAAAAGAACGTCCAAATCTGACTTCGTATGAGGAAGTTATGATTTTTCTAAGGTTTAGAATAGCAGTGCACAACCTGGAATTCGAATTTTAGATCGATCGATTTGCTTACACAACCTATGAGAATTGAATATCTCATTAATAGGATCTCAATGATAAAAATACAGTCGAAAACGGAGTCCGTATGTAGAAGTTATGAATTTTACACGGTCGTTAACAATGTAATCTTCTCATACTGTTAAATTTAAAATCGATCGAGAGTTAGCTGATGGAGTCAAAAAGAGAGTTGTAGATCTTTTCAATACCTATGTGTGGATATAAAGAACGTCGAAAACGGAGCTAGTATGCGAAAGTTACGGAATTTAGAAGTCGGAAGGGTGCTACTGCGAAAGGGGTGACGTGGCTTAATCTGGACCATTGATTTCTCCCCACGCCTTGCCACTAGATGGTGACATGTGACACTAATTCGACGAGTTAGAGGCTCAAACTCGACGAGTTTGGCTATTTTCCAGCCTATAAATAGGATGCGAGAGCACCCCATTTTCCTCACACCTTAACCCTTCTCTCTCTCTCTCTCTCTCTCTAACTTCTCTCTAAACCTCTCACAAAGACCTAGTAACTCCTAATTGCTAGAGGAAAGCCCAGAGCGCTAGAAGGCTTCGAGAATAAGAACTTTCGGCTCGGAAGTTCTGCCCCCTTAGAGCATGGTTCCTCGCTAAACCCCATGTGAGTTGAGTTATGCTTATCGTACTTTAAGTATAACTTATGTTTAAGTTCATTATCGTTATTATGAACCTATAAAAAAGATTTATCAGTGCTTCCAAGTCATTATACCGATTGATCTACTTACGGGGATGATTTCTAGGCTGTGATTTAGTGAGGTGTTTAAAGTGGGATTTCCAAACAGTATACTTCGTATACCAAACGGACCCTACCTCCGATATGATCCTACCTGGTTGTTCCTTACTTGATAGATCATGAAAGTAGACTTTGAGTTAATGATGAATCTAGACTAATAATTAGTCGCAATAAATATTAGACTAAAACTTAGCAACAGTAATGTTAGGTTTCGTCGAAGGAAAATAGAATCGTTAGAAGCAAAACGCTTCCCGAGTTTGGAATCATCACTTTAACAAGTGAATGCATAGTTACTTCCATCTTACACATAGATATGAAGTATTTAATATAAATTATGTGCTATGCGTGCATATTATCTGTGTTCTTGTTATCTATGTTGGATGAACAAAATATACATGTTTTATTCGATTTAAACTGTATACGTATTTTATACCTATAATTATGATGGGTAAAGATGGGTAGATTAGAGATGAGGTGAGAGATGAAAGATGAGATGAATGATGAGAGATGAAAGATGATATAGATGATGAGAGGTGAAAGATGATGAGAAGCGATGACCCAACCGATGGCCCAGTCATCTAGTAGAGTATAGATGACAACCACGGACTATTCTAGACAGTCCAGTGGAACACTAGCAGGCTCGCAACCTGTAGGTGTTGTGAACGATATGTTCACCAGATGTACTCTAAAAACCAATTGACATGTATTGTGGGTGGACTCCCTAAAATAATAATGTCGATAAAAGAAATAAACCCTAGCAGTTATGGATTTAGTGCCCTATAGATGAATATTGGCAGCTGCGCCACAGCCTATAGATGTTTTTGAACTACGTGTTCACCAGATCCTAGCAGCTGCGCCTAAAGGATAATGCTGGCAGTTGTGCCTAATAGATAACATTGGAAACTATGGACTTAGTGCATATTAGATAAACCCTGACAGCGATGGACTTCGTGTCTATTCCTTAGGACAATCCTTAGGAATGAATAAATGAAGAATAGATGATTCTTAGGGTAGATCCTTAAGAATAAATAAGATAATGGGGATGAGTAATTGGGTTAACTGTTTGATGATGAAACATAAAAACTTTATTATTGTGGGTTGAAAACCCTATGCACTCACCAGGTTTCCCAATCTGACCTACTCAGTTTACTTGTATCATAGGTATCGATACGAAGCTACATTACACTGAGAGATTAAAGGAGATGTAAATCACTAGTGTAAATGAATGAAATGTCTGGAAGCTTATGTTTCTATATTGACGATGACATCTCAAAGTTTTAATATAAAAAAAATACATTTCTTCGGAAATGCTTTGATAATATATTTATCATGTTTTCTAGGAACAAATTCCGCAATATTATTCTTTAAAATGAATACTCTGATTTTCAAATAAGCATAAATAAAATTTTTAAAATGACCGTGAATTTGGGTATGTCACAGTTGGTATCAGAGTATTTGTTTAAGCGAACCAGGAATAATGATTTATTTCTAGACTTAAACTTAGAATGCTAAGCAATGATCGTGAAGAGTGTGTCTAATATATTTTAGGTAGTATACTTGAATAGACACAAGCACTAGCTTAATTAGGGAAGATGCCTAAATTGCTTTATGTGCTAAATGATTTGTGATGCTTTATGATGCTATCGTTTGATCGGATCTATGGTCTGTTGCCGACCGGATCTGAAAACTTTATGTGTTCAGATTTCTAAACGTTTAATTACGGTATTAGAACTGACATGTAACTTTTCAAAAATATAAAGAGATTTATACGTCTATCGTAAATAAAGCTTTCCGATCTTAATTCTCATCACTACTCACCGAACGTCGGATTTGGTGTATAAATCAACATGGTGAGAACTCAAAGCGGATTAGGAAACAGAAGTCAACAACCTGAGCCTGAGTGTAGCACCTGGTTCCTGGTATGTATTTTATTTAAGTATTTTTGCGTTTTTGGCCTGGGACTCGGCGAGTTGAAGGCCCAACTCGTCGAGTAGAAGCGGATTTGACCCGGGATTTAAATGACGGACTCGTCGAGTCGGCTTCCGGACTCGACGAGTACACTCTGACTGGACAAAACCCTAATCTAAGGGTTTGCACCCTATTTAAACATCTCATTCAGCCACCCTTCGTCTCTATTGCTTCCAGAAACCCCCCCATAGCAAACCCTAACTGTGTGTGTGAAGATCTAAAGGCATTTGTGGTGATTCTTGGTGGTCTTGATCACAAGGAAGAAGGAAGGGCCTAGAGGAATCAAGAGAAGACCCAGGGGGTTCAAATTTGTGCATCATTTGCAGTTCCCAGAAGGTATAAAGTCGATACCTTTCTTGTTCATTTGTTAGATCCCTCTTTGGGGAGATTTAGGGATTTTATAAGCCATTTTTGGTAACCAACCATGATTGCAAGCATGGTTGGGGGTTGAGGCTTCGGATCTAGGTCCATGAAGGAGTTACAAGGCAGATAAGGGCTGCTTTTGCACTCATGGAAGCCCCCATGAAACTCAAGAGTCTCTTTTAGAGCCTTTTAGGCTCAAAGTCCCATGCATGCACGTAAAGTTCGTAACTTTACGTGCTAGATCGAGTTTAGGGACCTAGATCTATCATTTGGACAAGAGTTGTACACCATAAATCGAAGAAATAAGACTTGGACAAGCCTTAGTCTTGGGACTCGGCGAGTCCGAGGTTAGAATCCCTTTTCTGTTATGGGTCAAGGAGACCCAGTGGAGTGCTGGAAAGGTTTTAGAGGGTCCGGGGGAGTGACCCAACGTATTGGGATAAGCCTTAGTCCTGGAGTTCATAGGACTCGGCGAGTACATGAACAGACTCGGCGAGTCCAAGGCAATCTCCCAACTCTTGAGGATGAACTCGAAGAGTTGTTCATACAACTCGGCGAGTCGAGGACAGGACTTGTTCATAGGATGGAGATGAACTCGACGAGTTGTTCATACAACTCGGCGAGTCGGATGAAGGTTCATTCGGGGTTGTTTTAGAAGGAGAACTCGTCGAGTCGTTGCCAAACTCGACGAGTAGAGGCGTGAGGAAGGACAGATGAAAGGATAGGGACTCGACGAGTTGGCGGCCCAATTCGGCGAGTCGGGTCAACTGAAAGTTGACTTTGACTTTGACTTGGACTTGGTCAGGGGTAAAATGGTCATTTTACCCTAAGAATAGATATCAGACTCTGACTAACCGTTTTGTGGGGATTATAGCCGGAGGATTTCCGGAGCAGCAGCAGACAGAGATTTCCCCGCGCAGATTATCAGCAACTACTCGTTCAAGGTGAGTTACCTTCCAGTAGCGGTGGGTCTACGGCCACAATGTCGGCACACCAGTAGGAGTTGTATGTTAGATGATCGTCTTTGTGATATCATCTAGGTTTGCTACTACCTGATATGTTATATTCTGGCATGATATGTTATATGTGACAGTAGTAGAGTTCGGTTGTTAGGACCGAAGGGTGAGTCAGGCACCCCAGATATGTCTGACAGTATGTGATGATATGTTATATGCTGGCATGATATGTTATATGTGATAGTGGTAGTAGGGAGGGAATAGTCTCCAAGTTCGGTTGTTGGGACCGACGGGTAGGTCGGACACCCCAGATATGTCTGATAATATGTTATGATATATGTGATAGTAGCTGTAGGGGAGTGGAATAGTCCCCGAGCTTCGGTTGTTAGGACTGATGGGTAGGTCAGCACCCCAGAACGGCTTGACACGGGTAGGTCAGTACCCCAGAATGGCTCGACATGGGTTTGTCAGCACCCCAGAATGGCTTGACATGGGTAGGTCGGCACCCCAGAATGGTCGGACCGGGTAGGTCGGGCACCCCAGAATTGCCTGGCAGTATGTATGCTATGTGAATGTATGGTATGTGGTACGATGGGGGAACTCACTAAGCTTCGTGCTTACAGTTTACAGTTTTGGTTTCAGGTACCTCTTCATCGAAGGGGAAGGAGCTGGCGCGGTAGCAGCACATCATACACACACGCATTGATTTTCCGCACTTGAGATATTCTGGGATTGTACTCTGAAATGTTGCTACTTTATGATTTGGGCTTTCAGACATGATATGTTGATTTATGAAATGATATATTTTTACGTAGTTTTCTTATGAATGCTTTTATACTCAGTTAATTAAAATGAAATTTTTGGACTCGAAATTTGGGGTGTGACAAGTTGGTATCAGAGCCCTGGTTTGAGGGATTCGGACACACCCTCGGAGGTGTCCGGACTCAAATCAAGGGATTAAAAGCTTTTACAAGAAAATGGTTTTCTAAAAGATAAGTTAAAGGAGTTTTGAGAAAGAACGAAGTGTGTGATGTGCGCGATCGGCCGAGCTCAAGTAAGTATTCCCCAAAGTACCCATACAAGTTTATGTTATGTTTATCAGCTTCAGTAGAACAGCATGCTAGAATAGGACTAAGGATCTAGGAATGATGCCGTATGTGCCTGCTTTATGTGTTCCAGCTTATTGAGAGCTGCATGCTAGTGCAGATTAGTCAGTATGATAGCCAGAGTAGTATATGCTTGATTATGTGTACTCAACGCCCGAATGCTGCTTGCTTTGTGCTTTTAGTAGTTCTAGTTGTCTTTCACTAACTAGTAAACGAATATGTTAAGTTACATATTGCAAGGACTAAATAATTTCAGAAGGTTATGTCTGTTGGGTTTTGAGCATTCTAACACTCCTATGGTGTACATGCAACCCTATAAACCTTGGATCTATGTTTTCTCTATTATGCATGCAAATATTAACTATTCCAAGGTTTCATCCTAACTAGCATATTATGAAGCACCTATACTACAAAGTTCTAGTTAGATGACATACCTTTTAATGTAGCTTGATGTCTTCAAGCTTTAAGAGCTTAGCCCCAATAGTGTGGAAGCCTCAAATGGAATCACAAATCACCAAAACACCTTGGAAGAACTTGAGAGAATATGTATGCACACTAAAATCGGCACACTCTTATTTTCACACACTTGTGCCAATTTTGTGAGCCAAGGACCCCTTTATATATTATGAGGATTAGGGTTACATCCATGTAAACCCTAATACCCATGACCTTTCATTTACATAGGATCCATGGGTTAAAAGCTCCATGGACCATCCATGAAAGCTTAGCCCAACCTAAATGAACTTGGCCCATTCCATATATATAAGAGTCCATATTTAATTAGTTCTTTTTGATCACTTAATTAATTCTAAATTAATTCTTGATCAATACTAATTAAATAATATGATTCCATATTAATATATTAGAACTTATAATATATTAATATAAATCATAAATATACTATTCTCAAAAGACTATCCATATAAATTGTGCCGGTGAAGTGCAACCCAAATGGACCATGCCGGGTCGGTTCAAGTACATACCAAATATAGTTATGGACTTAGACATTAATCCAACAGTCTCCCACTTGGATAAGTCTAAAACTATTATTGAGTATGACTTCAAAACCTAACTGGCAATCGTAGCTCTTAAAGCCGCTGTCGAACTCTGACCTTGTCAATGACTTGTCCATTAGATAAGGGATCATATATTCCTCCATTCTAGATATCATATGGACTGAGACATGGATTATAATCATTCTCTCTGTCCATTTGTTGTTTCCCAATTTTCGATTTATGATGACTGACTGATTGAACAAATCAAATCAGTCCTGGCTTGGCCAAGCACTCACATGTGTCATCGCTAAATCATCGAGGGGCCCACAGATATCGCTTTTATCCCGAAGGTAAAAGGAATGGATAAACTTCGACTCATATGGCTTGTTCTACGACTTGTTGAATCATACACAAAGGCACGTTTTATAACATCGAGTTACCAAATGCATTTTCGTGCAATCAATGTATAACCAACTCATAGTAACAACTCATATCTCTAGGTTTGAAGAATATAAGATATTATCGTCTCATGATCACTCGTGATAAAATCCATGAAGTGATTCAAATGAGCGCGGGTTGAATCCAATACTCAGAACTTATGAGCACTCATGAGTGTTGTAGCACCACTTTGTCCACCAACTTGGACCTCTACAAACCAACCCATGACAGTCTTGATTCATATCTACTTCCAACATATGACCGACTGTAGATGGTTTGAATAACTTAATCATTCAGGAAGAGCGACTTAGTTATTATGGAAGTCAAAACATGCAAAGTGAAACACAAGAATAAATGAATCAAATATGGTATCAAACCCTATGAATATAAATAAACACTTTTATTTATCACCATACTGATTACTCATTATTCATTGTTTCGGTTTTATCAACTTTATACTTGAATTAAAAACACTAGTTGTCCCATGCTCCAAGCATGTACACTATGTTTTTCTTAAACAATAGCTTTGCCATACACCAAGTATGCACTCTATGTTTGTCTATGATCCTTACTTTGTGAAATAAACCAATTGAACATAATTTCAATGATTCTAATTTCACACTCCCAAATCCTTATCGAAAAATGTGAGAATTTCAAATTCCTATCATTTATCGAAATCTGTTTAGATTTTAAACTTATATGCACTGACCCTCCTGTAATGAATATGTACAAAATCACAAAGACTTGTCAACAGTCATTATAAGGTATTCCAATGGAGATCAACTCCATGGAAACTAAGTCTCATATTCAAAGTACATTGCTATGGACATGCTTCTTGCATTAAGTTTCTAATCTTACACAGATAACTTCCACCTATGGAGACAACTCCATATTCTCATTTTGACTATCACTTCTGAATAAGAGATGCCTCTTTTCAGAATATGTCAATATGGTCCTTCCAAAATTAGCACTATACTTCCAACTGTCCCTGAGCAACCAATCTTTGGTAAACCTCAGATTGTCCTCGACAATTGCTTAATCATTTTAGTCATATCCAATTCTAGACCTTTTCCCTTCTTAATGCCTCTGGGCATTTGGAAAAATTTAGAAATGACAAATATTATAGCACATGCAATCGATCCTGTACCCAAAGCAAATGGTACACGATTCATGATGTCTCACATAAAGACATGATTCTAGACCAGTCTTTTGCTACAATATTTTTATTTGCTATGTTTTCAAAATTTGACTATGAAGAGGGATGTCGTAATCATAATCGAATTTTGAGAACGCAATATATAGAATTTCCTTAAGTTGAACCAATCCAACATGAAATTCATATATATATTCTTGACTAAAGATGATTAAGGTCTCAATCTAAGCCTTTAGAACTGAAATGAAGTATATCCTCTCCCTTAGTTATAGCAAAACAACTTTTTCAATCCTTGCAGCCTCACGAATTGAAACTTTTGTTTTCTATAATTAACATTGCTAACTTGCAACACTAACAATAATTATCATGCTCCCACTAACATGATGATTATTAGCATAACACTTATGCTCCCACTAGCTTTGACATGTACTCAGAAATCAGCTGGACTTCTAGAAATCAATACTTTATTGACTTTCTTACCAAAGTTCAGATTTCTGATACGAGATGCTTTGATAAAACTTTATCAAAATCATACACCTTTCCTTAGATAGCATGCATGTGTGTCTAAACAATTTCAGAACTATGAAAAGGGATGCCGTAATCATAGTCTCAATTGTTTAGACCTTTTGCCATCTGCTTCAAATCTACTTGGTGGAAGTGTTTCCTCACCATCATTTTCATGAATCGGAGAGAAACCTTATGACCCTTAGATTTTATGGTGTATGTGTTCTTATCCATGTGAATCGTCAAAACCATAGTCACAAGACAAGGATAATGACAAATCCAAACTCATATGGACTGAACTTATGCAATCTTAACTTCTTGCCACCTGGCAGTACAGGGCCTGCCATTGCTTCCAAGTTGTTATGCAACCAATTGAGAACTTTCAGAACTCTTATGCAAAGCCAACTTTAACTGGAATGGGCACAGAATATGTCAACACGATAGGTTATAAACCTCAAGTCGTGTGCTAGTGAAGAACCTCAGGTTTTATTCTTGATTAGTTCTTGAAATTCTTTTTAGGATCTTTAAGACTCCCACTATCCTCTTGACATATAAGACTATCTTGCCAAATATTCAAAAGATAGTGCGGATTCTTTATCAAGACAAACACTTCACACAATTGGCCTTAGTTGGTCTTTGTTTTATCCAAAACATCACAACTTATTAATTTCAAATGTACAAGAGTAGGACACTTTTACTCTTACATTTGACAAGTGTTTTAAACCTTTCTTTAAGATATGTCACTCAAGTTACAATCTTGGAGTATGACTCTAAGAATTGTTTTGGAACGAAGTATGACTCATCTTCCTGATCTAACCATTTCAACAATTCATGACTCCTCTTCTTAGTCATAAGAATGCACTAAGATGACCTTTAGAGGACTAATTGTGATATGATTTCTAAATCATTAAGATGATCACAAACATGATACTAAAGTACTCTCCCATCTTTTCAGATTTGATAAACTTTTATCTTTCTGCCTAATTTGATTCTTCCCATTCGTTCTGCCATACATTGAGACTTTTCCAATGTTTCAGAATTATACTTAAACTTGTAAGTATAACCATATTTACTAAACTTTAGTAAATCAAATAGTCTTAACGAGCTTTGTGGTGGACATGACCAGTGCACAAGAATGTGTACTCGATCCCTTTAGTCCTTCACTTGACTCACACATCCATGTGAAAAAGTAATTAGTCTTGATTTTCCAATGCTTGAAAGTTCTCATTCATCATACTATTCAACTTGCATGATTCTAAGTTTCGGTCCAATTGAAACTTGGGTGATGAGGAACTTTCCTGATTTGGTAAATTTAGACACTACCACAAATGAAAGAATCAAATCCATTTTCCAATATTGCTGTCAGTGGAATCATATAAGCAACAATTTTCCACAAATGCCATTGTAAGGATACTTCAAATAAACAAAATTAAACAATTTTCTTTTATTTTAAAACTTTGCGGAAAAACTTATCCTTACAATCCACATGGAAAATTGTTGTTATCTATTCCTTAGCAATATATCATAACTTCTTAAGCAACTGCTCAAAATTCTGATGCGATCGAAATCCACCTTCGCGATCAGAATCAGCATATACTTCCTTTAAGATTTCTCTCTATTCTTTGATTCTTAAAACATCAACATGTGACCCAGTCACATCATGTAATGAGGATCTCAGAATAGAACTTAACAGAGTTAGATAATGGGCTCTACCTGATGTAGAGTCAAACTTATTGACTTTAACATCCTTAGGTAAATTTGGCAGCTTTGCAATCAACGCCCCTTCCTTTGGCAAAATAAACATATGGACCCTTTGGTAATGGGACTATCTCAGACTTAGCCTTTCTCTTTACCATTTGGTCAACCGGGTTGACTATGGCCAATCCCTTTCCATTGGGAAGAGAATGTTTTTTCTGGATTTCCAGTGCCACCATTGTCACTGTCCATAAAGTTTTTGGGAAGTTGATCTTCTAATCAAATTTGCTTCACTATCGTTCCAAATCATTGCTGATTCAGCAGCACCAAGCAAATAGATATGATCATTAAGGTTCATGTCATAGTCTGTATCATATTAGTCCCAAAGGAACTCACTATGTGACTTAGAAAGTGATTGAACATCCAACTTTCTCAAGACTTTGAAACCCAACTCTCCCGGCTTGTCAATATGTGACTTCATCTCTAAGATGTGATCACACATAGACCTTGCTTGCCATTAGGGCTTGAGTGACCTTGACTTGTGGGTTAGGGAGAATAATTGGAGGAGGTGGAGGAAGAGAAGTATGACTTCCATGAGCCAAACTCGAGAAGTCATATTCATTAGGAAAGCTTGGTTTGGGAAGATCATTGTTGTCTAAACCAGACATCAACAATGGGAGAAATTCACGTAAAGTTGATTTAAGTCCTTAATATAACACCCAATATGATATATTAAGGCTAGGACCCAACAAACTATTTTATAACTTTGAAGAGGGACGCCGTAATCCAAGCTATAAAATATTTGAAGGTAGGTGAATGACGATTCACCAACTTCCACCAAGATAAACGAAATGTATTATTAGGTTTTAATTGGTTTTGAAACTCCTAGATTCTTTTGAGATTCATTGAACTTTTCAATGGCATGTTTCAATCTCGAGTGTGCCCTTCAGGTTTTGTGACTGGGATGCCGAGGATCACAAAACAAGGTGTGAAGTAACCATGCAAATATACTTGGTACCCTTAATATTTACCCCTCAATCGATGTGCCGGTTAACCACACACGCTCCAACGATACTATGATAAACATTAAGTTACCCTTTGCCTACCTTGTTAAGTCCAGGTTAGTGTGCCGGTTAACCACACACGCTCCACTAACAGCTTAAACAAAGTGCAAAGTGTCATTTCATGGATTAGCACCTTATTCACATTTTCCTAAGTAACTAAGATTGGGAATTTATAAGTGTTTAGTTACTTAGTATTTATCATTATACTTATAATGAAGGGAGAATTATAGTCTTTGTCCTACCTGTTCGGCTAACGACCCTCCACCGGTCAAGGAAGCGGTGAGTGAGAGTGGACACCCATTAAACTGCCATTTTATAGGCAGTAACCTTATACCCCCCTTATAGACCGGCTTCGTGAATGAGGCCTACTAATGGTAAGACGACTTGCTCTTATACATATAATATATTAAACTTTTAATATTATAATAGTATAAGGGTGTATTTTAGACATTTAAAATACTTGGTGGTTTAATCTATTAATTAAACTAGACTTTTAATTTAATTAAACTCAAACCATATATTTATGGATTTAATAATACTCTTTTAATTAAACGCTTTAATTAACTATTAATAAAGTCCATAAGAGTTAATTTGAACTATTCAACAAAACATCATAATTCCAATTATTAAACTCAAAATTAAAACCATTTAATTAATTGTTTAAGTTATGAACCCAAGCATTTTAGAATTCAATTCTTTTTTTTCATAAAAAACTTTTCTCAAATTCCAAAACTTGAGAGCAAGTTTTGTAATTTTTGAAAACCTTTGGATTCCATAACTTATGGAATTAATGGTGTTTTATGATGAAACTTTCCATGTTCCATAACTTAAGAATAAGTTATGGAATTCTTTAAAACATTAACACCAAATTTTGTAACTCCATAAAAACTTTGAATCAAATTTTTTTTTTAAAAAAAACTTTCATATCCATAACTTATGGAAGTTTCAAAAACCCTTAAGATCACAACTTAAAAAAAAACTTTTGAGCTCCAAAATTTTATGACAAAATATGTAACTCCTTAAAACATTTAGATCAAACTTTTAAAACTAATAAAATAATCATATCATTTTATCTTTTTCTAAATTTGACCTAATTCAACTCATATAACAAATGATTCAAATTTTACAAATAATTCGCTTTTCACAAAACAAGTAATTATCTTAAAATTTGACAAACGTCATGTTTTTTTTTCCTTTTTTTTTCAACTTGAAAATAAAACATTTGCATCAATATAACAGAAAACAACCCATGACTCTGATACCACTGTTGGGTTTTGAGCATTCTAACACTCCTATGGTGTACATGCAACCCTATAAACCTTGGATCTATGTTTTCTCTATTATACATGCAAATATTAACTATTCCAAGGTTTCATCCTAACTAGCATATTATGAAGCACCTATACTACAAAGTTCTAGTTAGATGACATACCTTTTGATGTAGCTTGATGTCTTCAAGCTTTAAGAGCTTAGCCCCAATAGTGTGGAAGCCTCAAATTGAATCACAAATCACCAAAACACCTTGGAAGAACTTGAGAGAATATGTATGCACACTAAAATCGGCACACTCTTATTTTCACACAGTTGTGCCAATTTTGTGAGCCAAGGACCCCTTTATATATTATGGAGGATTAGGGTTACATCCATGTAAACCCTAATACCCATGACCTTTCATTTACATAGGATCCATGGGTTAAAAGCTCCATGGACCATCCATGAAAGCTTAGCCCAACCTAAATGAACTTTGCCTATTCCATATATATAAGAGTCCATATTTAATTAGTTCTTTTTGATCACTTAATTAATTCTAAATTAATTCTTGATCAATACTAATTAAATAATATGATTCCATATTAATATATTAGAACTTATAATATATTAATATAAATCATAAATATACTATTCTCAAAAGACTATCCATATAAATTGTGCCGGTGAAGTGCAACCCAAATGGACCATGCCGGGTCGGGTCAAGTACATACCAAATATAGTTATGGACTTAGACATTAATCCAACAATGTCTAGCTCTATTTCGCAGCTCTTGTTTGAGTCCAACCGTTGTAGGGTAGGATCTCTCATTCGAAGAATTATCTAGTCTGAGTAATATGTAATAGTATTCGCAAGCTAGTTAAGGGAATAAAGTAGGGACTTCTTATGCAGCTGATGGCGGATAGTGGGTTGGTGATTACCCTAGGGCAAGCCTAGGATGAGAGTAGCAGAGAGCAGTAGCAGTAGAAGGGACTTGGTGGAGTCGAGGCGATTCTTGAGGAAAGTACGGATAGATGTGGAAGGTAGTATGGGCCCGTACTACTGAAAGCAGAGGATCCGTACTTAAATCGAGGAAGGCTGAGGCAAGACCAGGGAACTTGTGATGGATGTGATCCCTCTAGATGTATCAGTATCACTGAAGGTTGTCATTATGTATTGCAGAATGGTGGTACTACGTCCGAGGCCAGTAGTTGGCAGTTCAGGAGAGGGATCGGGTTCGGGTTCAGGTTCTGAACCAGTGGATGAGAGGCTACGCGAGTTCATCGCGTCCGAGATCACTAGAGGCATCCTTGATGCGACCCCGGTCATCTTTGGGTCGATCAAGGAAGGGATTGTCGAGCTGATGGAGGATCGCCTCCGGGCGTTCAGGAGCGACATGGCGACCAGCCAGTCGGGATCACGCACACTCTCCTTTAAGGACTTCAGGGGCAGTGGTGCGCCGGATTTCCATGGGGCAAAGGACCCCATTGCAGCCAGGCGATGGACAGTTGAACAGCTTCTGACCCGAGGGGTCGAAGGTGAGATATGCAGCAGGGTGTTTGAGAGACAGGGCCAGAGATTGGTGGGAGTCGGTTGGTGACTCTCTGGGAGCCTCGACTGTTGAGGCTATGACATGGCCGGATTTTGTGACCCGATTCAGGGCTGAGTTCGCACCTACGGTGGAGCTTCAGCAGTTGGCCAGGGAGTTCCTGGATATGAGACAGACGACTGAGACAGTGGCGGAGATCACCGCCAAGTTCCGGGAGAGGGCGTTATTGGTGCCCAAGTATGCGGGAGATGAGGACATGAGGAGGACCCACTACCATGACATGTTGCGAGCTGACATTCGGGAGCATGTTAGTTTTTCAGCTTGCCCTACCCTGGATTCCATGATTGCCAGGGCAAGGGAGAGGGAGATTGATCTGGAGCATATCCAGAAGAGGAAAGTAGAGGAGGGGCAGACGACTGGGGCTTCGGGGAAGAAGCCCAAGGGATCAGATGGTAGGCCAAAAGGCCAGTCAGGACAGGGCCGCTGCAGGAAATGTGGCAGGCCGCACGAGGGAGCGTGTAGGTTGGGATTTTCGGGCTGCTACAAGTGCGGCAAGACGGGGCACTTCAGCAGGGATTGTACCGCCCCTGCACCCACTATTCAGACATCCGAGTTGCTATGTTTCCACTGCAACCAGAAGGGCCATAAGAAGGCCAATTGCCCCCAGCTGACAGCAGCAGCGCCAGTGAAGGCGCCAGCTCCAGCGACCCTGCGGATTACTGATGGTCGGCAGGGCAAGGCAGAGGCTCCAGTGGTGAGGAGTCGGGCCTTCCAGTTGACTATCAAGGAGGCACGCGCCGCACCCGATGTGGTGACGGGTATGATTCTTCCCCTCTGATCTATTTATATGATGTTTATGATATTGATATATGCTCTGTATATACATGTTTAGGATCGTTCCATGTGAACGGTATTCCGGTACAGGTGTTGTTTGATTCAGGTGCCACTCGATCTTTTGTTTCTATTGCGCTCAGCAAGAAGTTTCCTGAGTCCTCGGGTATGTTAGATTTCCCACTAGAGGTCGAGATTGCGGACGACCGATCGGTGCGAGCATCGGCGGTTTTCATAGATTGTGTTCTGAGGCTATTCGAGGAGCGCTACCTGGTAGACTTGGTTCCCATTCTGTTGCGTGGGAAGAAGGTGATTATATGCATGAATTAGTTGAGCCCTAATGGGTCGGTGATAGACTGCGTACAACAGTTAGTGCGAGTCAGGACCCCAAGTGGGGGAGAGTTGGTGATCCACGGTGAGAGGCCACATCGTGGACCCATATTATGTTCAGCAGCGAAGGCTAGGCGCTACCTTCAGTAGGGTTGTGCTGGGTATGTCGCCTATGTTATGGATACCCGGGAGGCGGGTAAGGCGATGGTGAGCGATGTTCCAGTGGTGCGGGACTACGCAAATGTGTTCCCAGAGGAGCTTCCTGGGATACCTCCGGAGCGGCAGGTGGAGTTCAGGATCGACCTAGTCCCTGGTGCGGCTCCGATAGCCAGGGCACCGTATCGGTTGGCTCCTCCCGAGATGCAGGAGTTGTCTACACAGCTGTAGGAGCTGTTAGACAAAGGATTCATTAGACCGAGCAGTTCACCCTGGGGAGCCCCGATTCTGTTCATGAAAAAGAAGGACGGGTTGCATCAGATGTGTATAGATTATAGGGAGCAGAATAAGGTAACGGTGAAGAACCGTTACCCACTCCCGAGGATTGATGACCTCTTTGACCAACTACAGGGAGCATCTTGGTTCTCCAAGATTGATTTGCGTTCAGGGTATCATCAGATAAGGGTCAGAGAGGAGGATGTGCAGAAGACTGCGTTTCGGACGCGTTATGGCCATTATGAGTTCATGGTGATGCCTTTCGGGCTCACCAATGCTCCTGCCGCGTTCATGGACCTCATGAACCGCGTGTGTAGACCGATGCTGGATCGGTCCGTGATAGTTTTCATTGATGACATCTTGGTCTATTCCAAGATGCAGGAGCAGCATGAGGAGCATCTGCGAGAGGTTTTGGATACTCTAAGGAGAGAGAACTTGTACGCCAAGTTCTCCAAGTGTGAGTTCTGGTTGCGTGAGGTGCAGTTTCTTGGGCACCTTGTCAACCAGAACGGTATTCTGGGCGACCCGGCCAAGGTGGAGGCCGTGATGAGATGGGAGGTTCCGAAGTCTCCATCCGAGATTCGGAGTTTCCTGGGATTAGCCGGCTACTATCGGAGATTCATCCAGGATTTCTCCAAGATAGTCGTACCCTTGACGCGGCTGACGAAGAAAACCGTATTTTTCGTTGGGGGGCTGAGCAGCAGGCAGCGTTTGAGACACTGAGACAGAGATTGTGCGAGGCGCCGATCTTAGCCCTGCCAGAGGGCGTAGATGATTTTGTTGTGTACTGCGATGCGTCTGTTTCGGGTTTGGGCGCGGTATTGATGCAGAGAGGGCATGTCATCGCCTACGCTTCGAGGCAGCTGAAGCCTCACGAGGCGAACTATCCGACACATGATTTGGAGTTGGGGGCTGTTGTGTTCGCCCTCAAGATTTGGCGTCATTACATGTATGGGGTCCGTTGTACCATTTACACGGACCACAAGAGTTTGAGGTACCTCATGGATCAGCCAAATCTGAACATGAGGCAGCGTCGGTGGTTGGACGTAGTGAAGGATTATGATTGCGAGATCCTTTACCACCCGGGGAAGGCCAATGTGGTGGCAGACGCGCTTAGCCGTAAGGCAGCGCCGATCAGGAATGTCTGTATGTGGATGACCGTGGTAACTCCGCTGCTGGAGCAGATCCGAGAGGCCCAGCAGGAGGCTATGAAGGAGGAACATCGGAAGAGCGAGCGTATTGTGGGTCAGGTTTCCTCCTTCGACTATGATAGACGAGGGTTATTGAGTCTTCACCGTAGAGTGTGGGTCCCCTATCATGGAGGCGTCCGCCAGACCTTGATGGATGAGGCGCACAAATCCAGGTTTTCTATCCATCCCGGAGCGACGAAGATGTATAGAGATCTTCGTCTTGACTCTTGGTGGCCCTGCATGAAGCGGGATGTAGCATGGTATGTGGAGCGGTGCTTGACCTGCAGGAAGGTCAAGGCCGAGCACCAGAGGCCACACGGCAAGATGCAGCCGTTGGATATTCCCCTATGGAAGTGGGAGGATATTACCATGGATTTCATCACCAAACTTCCCAGGACCGCGCGAGGCGTAGATTCGATTTGGGTCATCGTCGATCGGTTGACCAAGAGCGCCCATTTTATTCCGATTCAGGAGAGTATTTCGGCCGAAAGGTTGGCCGATATCTGCATCAGGGAGGTGGTGGCGAGGAACGGGGTACCAATTTCGGTGATTTCAGACAGGGATGTGCGGTTCACTTCCAGGTTTTGGAAGAAGTTTCATGACGAGCTGGGTACTCGTCTGCACTTTAGCACTGCATTTCATCTGCAGACAGATGGTCAGAGCGAGCGAACCATCCAGACTCTGGAGGATATGCTGCGGGCGTGTGTGTTAGATTTCGGTGGTAGTTGGGATACTTACCTCCCATTGGCTGAGTTCTCGTACAACAACAGGTACCACGCGGGTATTGACCGTCCTCCCTTCGAGATGTTATACGGGAGGAAGTGCAGGACCCCGATATGTTGGGGTGAGATTGGCCAGAGAGTCATGGGGAGCACCGAAGTGGTGCTCAAGACGACAGAGAGGATTCAGCAGGTTCGGAGCAGGCTTCAGACTGCTCAGAGTCGGCAGAAACGTTATGCCGACAAGCGCCGATCAGACCTGGAGTTCCAGGTCGGGGATATGGTTCTCCTGAAGGTGTCGCCATGGAAGGGCGTCATCCAATTCAGGAAGCGGGGCAAGTTGGGTCCCAGGTATATTGGACCGTTCAGGGTTTTAGCCCGGGTGGGCAAGGTAGCGTACAGGCTGGACCTGCCAGCCGAACTCAGTCAGATCCACAACACTTTCCACGTCTCCCAGCTGTGGAAGTGCCTGGTGGACGACTCTGCAGTGGTGCCCTTAGAGGATATTCAGGTCGATGATAGTCTGAATTACATTGAGCGGCCTGTGGCGATCCTTGACCGGAAGTCGAAGGATCTGAGGAACAAGAGGGTCGAGCTGGTGAAGGTGCAATGGCAGCACCGGAAGGGCTCGGAATGGAATTGGGAGCCGGTGGATGAGATGATGGAGCATTACCCAGAACTTTTCCAGGAACAAGCAGCAGACTTTGAGGACGAAGTCTAAAATAAGTTGGGGAGATTTGTAGCACCTGGTTCCTGCTATGTATTTTATTTAAGTATTTTTGCGTTTTTGGCCTGGGACTCGGCAAGTTGAAGGCCCAACTCATCGAGTAGAAGCGGATTTGACCCGGGATTTAAATGAAGGACTCGTCGAGTCGGCTTCCAGACTCGACGAGTAGACTCTGACTGGACAAAACCCTAATCTAAGGGTTTGCACCCTATTTAAACATCTCATTCATCCACCCTTCGTCCCTATTGCTTCCAGAAACCCCCCATAGCAAACCCTAACTGTGTGTGTGAAGATCTAAAGGCATTTGTGGTGATTCTTGGTGGTCTTGATCACAAGGAAGAAGGAAGGGCCTAGAGGAATCAAGAGAAGACCCATGGGGTTCAAGTTTGTGCATCATTTGCAGTTCCCAGAAGGTATAAAGTCGATACCTTGCTTGTTCATTTGTTAGATCCCTCTTTGGGGAGATTTAGGGCTTTTATAAGCCATTTTTGGTAACCAACCATGATTGCAAGCATGGTTGGGGGTTGAGGCTTCGGATCTAGGTCCATGAAGGAGTTACAAGGCAGATAAGGGCTGCTTTTGCACTCATGGAAGCCCCCATGCAACTCAAGAGTCTCTTTTAGAGCCTTTTAGGCTCAAAGTCCCATGCATGCACGTAAAGTTCGTAACTTTACGTGCTAGATCGAGTTTAGGGACCTAGATCTATCATTTGGACAAGAGTTGTACAGCAGAAATCGAAGAAATAAGACTTGGACAAGCCTTAGTCTTGGGACTCGGCGAGTCCGAGGTTAGAATCCCTTTTCTGTTATGGGTCAAGGAGACCCAGTGGAGTGCTGGAAAGGTTTTAGAGGGTCCGGGGGAGTGACCCAACGTATTGGGATAAGCCTTAGTCCTGGAGTTCATAGGACTCGGCGAGTACATGAACAGACTCGGCGAGTCCAAGGCAATCTCCCAAATCTTGAGGATGAACTCGAAGAGTTGTTCATACAACTCGGCGAGTCGAGGACATGACTTGTTCATAGGATGGAGATGAACTCGACGAGTTGTTCATACAACTCGGCGAGTCGGATGAAGGTTCATTCGGGGTTGTTTTAGAAGGAGAACTCGTCGAGTCGTTACCAAACTCGACGAGTAGAGGCGTGAGGAAGGACAGATGAAAGGATAGGGACTCGACGAGTTGGCGGCCCAACTCGGCAAGTAGGGTCAACTGGAAGTTGACTTTGACTTTGACTTGGACTTGGTCAGGGGTGTTGGGACCAACGGTAGGTCGGACACCCCAGATATGTCTGATAATATGTTATGATATATGTGATAGTAGCTGTAGGGGGTGGAATAGTCCCTGAGCTTCGGTTGTTAGGACCGATGGGTAGGTCAGCACCCCAGAACGGCTTGACACGGGTAGGTCAGCACCCCAGAATGGCTCGACATGGGTTTGTTAGCACCCCAGAATGGCTTGACATGGGTAGGTCGGCACCCCAGAATGGTCGGACCGGGTAGGTCGGGCAACCCAGAATTGCCTGGCAGTATGTATGCTATGTGATTGTATGGTATGTGGTACGATGGGGGAACTCACTAAGCTTCGTGCTTACAGTTTACAGTTTTGGTTTCAGGTACCTCTTCATCGAAGGGGAAGAAGCTGGCGCGGGAGCAGCACATCATACACACACGCATTGATTTTCTACATTTGAGATATTCTGGGATTGTACTCTGACATGTTGCTACTTTATGATTTGGGCTTTCAGACATGATATGTTGATTTACGAAATGATATATTTTTACGTAGTTTTCTTATGAATGCTTTTATACTCAGTTAATTAAAATGAAATTTTTGGACTCGAAATTTGGGGTGTGACACTGAGCATGTGATGGGTCAAGCATCGGTCGTTGCACCTCCACCCGAACCTATCACAAAGGAATAAGTTCAAGAAAAAATGTGAACCATGTTAGACTAAGCAAATGGAGGAAATTAGAAGGCCTACGATAGTGAATGACACTCATTGGAAGATATCATAATAGAGATATCTTGCCTTTAGAATGCGTCTAATAAGTAACATGTCTAGTACGGGAGAAGTATACTTTCGGTTAGCAGAAAGAAAGAAATTTTGGTATAATCCATGAAGTTATCTCATCGTCTGGCATTTCCACCACCAACCGAGTTGAAGCAGAATTGATGATTGAAGATACGCATGGAAGAAGTCCTGGTAGAGTCTAGGGAAATTTTTGTGATTATTTGGACACATGCATATGTGTTAAATCGTTTTGTGATTTTAAGAAATAAGAACTTGGGGACTGCGAGACAATACTTGGTACAAGTATGAGTAGGTGTGAAAGGTAGTAGAGGCCTATACTACCGGAAGCACAAGACTCGCACTTGGATCAGGGAAAGTCACAATGTTAACAAGAAGCTAGTAATTGATTCCGTTTTTTTCAAGTATGTCGTTACCATTGTTTCGGTAATGACTAAGAAGATGATTGTTATTCCGACCCTAGTGGTCATAATAAATTGAGTCCGACTTAGATAAGTATGTTACATGGTTTAGAGAACCAAGATCGATGTAGCATCTGACTTAAGCTAGAAGATTGAACTGAAAGATAATCGAAGCGATCAATAGAAGTATCACGATTACCGTTAAAGTAAAGAAGCTTGTAGCTAGAAGTACTACATGCTAGAACGTGGTTATATCACATTAGAATATGAAGGAATGCTTATTCCATTGTGGAATTTGACTCTAAGAGACCTGAGTCTAAGCATTGCATCATACGATGAGAGGTCATTAGAACATGACCCATCTCCCTGTCATGATAATCGAAGTAAATAACTTCTCTTAAGTTAAGTCTGTTAAGAAGAAAGAGTCTCCAATAAAGATTGATTTTGTAACACGAAGGTTACAATTGAAAGCCCAACGCGAGATAGAGAGCGGGTGCAAGATTGAGCACCGCCTGCAGTCAAGAAGTCCAAGAGTTACATAATCATTAGAAGGAACATATAAGTTACGATTATTACCTAGGATAAAGAGATTACGTATGGAGTCATTATACACGCCCTGTCTCGTTGATGATTCTGGGACGTAATCATCCTAAGGGGAGATAATTGTAACGCCCGCAGATTCGGGCTAGTCAATTTAGAGACAATAAGCGTCAAAAATGACTTTTTAATGGAAGATTATTTAGAGCAAATAATCTTAACCAAGTTATAGTATATGTCACAAGGGTTCCGTACATATAAAGAACGTCGAAATCCGAGTTATAACAAAGGTACATTGTGTTTCTCAAACCAATCTTTTTAACCATAATGTTCTTATACGATCACACACAATGACATATGCCCAAGAGATCTCTGGTTTGAACCAACCAGGATTTAGGCATGTACAAAGTCTGTGTTTATGATCCGCACTCATGAGACCGTGATGATGGTGAAACCCCACATTTCGAAATCTTTAAGGAATTGACGGTGAACTTTTGTTCAAGAATGTAATGAAACATTTGTTTCAATACCTCACTTCGATATTCAAAATCATATTCTTTCGTTTTGAGTGGTCTTGCTAAAATGTTCAAAACCACAACATTTTTACCCAACAAGATCCAAGAATATTTTATTTTTTTTGGAATATGATTTCAGTCTGAATATCAATTCGATACTTTGTTACTTTATATATTTTCCAAAGCACACTTGTCACTGACTACACTGGTCAAACAAGTAATTTTGTTTACATTTCATCACACTTATTTTGAGTTGTGCTATGTAAAAAAATTCATGCCTACTTACGAAGCCTTTCAAAAGATGCCCTTCGATACTCCTCTATGAGTATTCGATTGTACTTCACGGGAAAACACACAAGTTGTTCGACATCTCTCTTGATGTAGAATGAACCGATCTTTTCCTGGGATCTTACTGCATTTATGTCAATTTTTAATTGGCATCATAGATCTATAATTTTTTTATCTTGATCTCATCCCAATTTTTGGCACACATAAGCACACACTGAAATCCTTGAGGTTCTGAGTAATACCAACTCAGGATGATGATTTCAAAAATTTTGGCATATGACTTCGCTTCGCAACCCAAAAGCGAAAGAGCCTAGCCTCCATACCGAAGGGTTCGTGAAGGTTGTTATCCTATTGGGGTAAGTGAACAGGCTGACTGATGTGACGTTTTTGTTGCCTTGCAGTTTTCAAGGAAAAAGTGATTGTCACTTTTCAGACGTGGCGACTTTTACAGCTACTGGTCCGGCTATCAAGGAGACAACGTGGCATGCATTTAATACTTAACCGCTTCAAATTCAAACTTGGGGTTGACGTATAAAAGGGTTTTGAGTTATCTCTTTCCAACTTTCCACGATCAAGATTTCCCTAAATTTCATTTCCCTATACGCTCTGTTCTCTCAAAAACTCTCAAAACCTAAAATGGCGGCTACCAAAGGTCATGTTGATCCATCTCAAACCATTGATGAAGCGACATCACAACCACTCTTGAAGATTTAAAGCACGAATTATAGGGTTCAACCGAATGTTGATGTTTATCCTAAAGAACTGAAGATGCTCATCGTTGCCTTGAATCACTCTGTTTTATCTACTGCTATGTCGGCATCGTTTTCCATTCCAATGACATGGTTATCGCTTGCTGCTTCTACTGTTGTGTTTAACAAGACTACAAAGGTGGTTACTTTTCAATTGATCAATGAGAAGAAATACAAATTGACCAAGAAGCAGCTTTCCCAAATCTTGAACATTCCTAATGTCGAGCCTTTTTATGAGGTTGCGAATGAATAGGTGGTTCATATGTTCAACGAGATGGGTCATCAACCACCTCTTACCAGAATGAGTGATCACAAGAAATCATATTTTCCTTGCATCTGGAACTTTCTTTTTGGTATCTTTCTTTGTTGCTTTACAGGACAAACTGTTGGTTTGGATAAATCAAAACTAGAGGTTTATGATACGGTTGTTGGATTATACTACGATTTACAGGTTGATTATGCAACTCAACTATGGCAAGAGTTGGGAAACAGTATTGCAAACATCAGTGTGGCAAATGGAGCCTCTTGTGCTCGTTACTAGAGTCTGATTTTTCAATTTGTGTACGAAAAGGAAGGGATCTTGGTACTTGCTGATGATCCTAAAGCTGAGTTTGCTGTCTATCAACATCCTAAGACTGTGGAGGATGATTCCGAATTTTTTTTCCAATATTGCAAGGATACCTGATGCAATGCTTCGTAAAGTCGATCTTGCTAATCCATTTCTTATTGCTTATATTCAAACAATCAATCCTTCGATTGAAACTGGTGTTTTGTTACCAAAAAGTGTTGGAGGTCCATCGAAGAAAAGAAAAGGTCCAAAGAAAGGTGTACAAGTTAGTCCTTCGAAACCTAGTCATGTGCCCACGGAGAAAGTAATAAAGAAAGTTGTTCAAGATGACGTTGTTAAAGAACCTGTTGAGGAGACTTCTCAACCAGCAAAGGTGGTTATGCCTTCGAAGTCTGGTGTTCTCAAGCGATTAAAGAAAATGGCTCACAGACCTCGTCATTCATCGGAAAAGCCTGATGTCGAAATTCCTGAAAAGTCACCATCTTTTACAAAGAGGATTTGTAAGCCTCAACTCAATCGTAAGGGTGTTGCATTTCGTGAGATTCCAGCTCCTGTTTCTCCAGCCTCTAAGAAGCAAAGAGCTCAACGCATGGTGAAGAAGATTCAGAAGAAGAAAAAGAAGGTTATTGATTCTTTGGATGAGGTAGTTCCTGAATCTGATTTTGATAAATCTCCATCTCCAAGAATGGATGATAATTTAGGCTTTCCATCACCTACAAGGGGCTATCCACTCAAGTCGAATTTCGAGGAGATTAGAGGTCCTGGTAGCAATGTGGAAACATCTAATGTGGACAAAACCATCAATCAAGGTGATTCTTCGAAAGTATCCGCTCATGAGAAGACTACAGGCATACCACCCGAAGTTTCAAATGCTGAATCGGTTTCTGAGGAGGTTCGAACTTTAGGCATCCCTGCGAACATATCTGATATGGACGCAAATGTCAACAAGGGTGACAGGGTGTTGAATAACGAAGCCTAAGGTACTTCTACCATTATTATTTCATCTACTTTCGACACATCTACCATTGATACCACTACTTCTTTACCACCATTTAACATATATCTAGTACATTACCTCAATCCACTACTTCACCCACTTTTCACAACATCCTCAATCAACCTATTACCTCCTTATTTTCATCACAATCTACGGAAGGACCTAAATCTGTTCAAGAGGATGATACTACCGAAGGGGATGAGGAAATGGTAACTTTTGCCGACATCCCGTTTGATCTAGAAGAAGAGAATATACTAGATAACATGCTTATGTCTGGTAAGTAGCTCAAAATTCTTAACAGAAAACACAATTCCTTGTTGGAACTTCAAGTTGATGCTGGAAGTAGAAATCATGTGTCTGGGATTGAAGCGGAAGTGATGCTCAAGGTCCAAGAGCTTCGTTTGAGAAATGAAATGGATCACATGGATAAGAATAACGAGTTGCGAGTGAAGTGTCAATCTGATTATTTCACTCGTGCATTAAAAGAATTGAAAGTTGTTGCGAAGGAACGTCATGTGTTGTTTGTTCAAGATGTGAAACAGTTCGTGAAAATGTCAACTTGAAGATTGAGGAACTCAGAGCTGATATGGAGAAGGAGGTTGCAGCTCTTGATCACAATTGTTCATCTCTTCATAAAAAGGTGGACATAACTGTTGATGCTGTAACAAAGGTGGTTGAATGGTACAAATCTTTTCTTCCCAAGGTTGATAAGAAAGGTGAGGTTGATGTTCAAAGTTTTGGTAAAATTGAAGAGACGTTGGGTAATCTAAAGGAATTAGTTTCAAAGCTTGGGTCTTCATCACCATCGTTAATCACTCAGGAATCATTATGTCAACAATTGATGTCTTTGGAGTCTACAATCAAAGCAGAAATGGCTATGTTGCAGAAGTTCATAAATTTGATGCCAACTGATGCCCCGCCTGTTCGCACAGGGGTGCAAGGGGGAGAAAGAGTAAGTGTTGGCATGGGTTCAAACGTTGGTATGGGAGGAAGTGGTTCTTCGAATAATGGAGATGATGCAAAGGTTTTTGGAAAGGTTATATCAACTCAAATTCCCACTTCAATGCCCAAGACTTTTGTTCCAATAACCTCTACAACGACAACAACAAGGTCGTTGACGAAAGGAATTGTTATTAGAGGATCAAGTTCTTCAAATCCACCTCAATCAACTGAGGCAGTTAAAGGAAAGGGAAAGGGTATAAGTATTGAGCCTACTGCTGAAGAGAAGAAGGCAACTATTGAAAAATAAATGGAGAAGCAAAGGTATATCCAAAGTATTCTTCGTCAAAGAGAAAGTGATCCACCTAGTTGGGAGAAAGGTGATCCAACAAAGCCTTATTGCTATGAAACCATCGAAGCATCACTTTTAGTGGGGAAATGCATGAGTTTGAGAAAGTACCAAAGAAAAGTTATGCTATTGAGAATACTGATTTTAATCAGTTAGATTTTCCAATTAACGAAATGATGTGTTATGGCTGCCCAATATCAAATCGTTGATAAGTTCGTAGATAAGGAGGAGTATAAATGATTGAAGATAAGATTTCATACTGTCCTTGGGAAATGAGTAGAATAAATTTGGTCTCTTGTCAAGATTGTAAGAGTTATTCACATTGCTAGGGATGTCTTGTTCGAAGGTGTACTGCAGAACTTTAGATTTTAGGCAGTTCGAGCAAACAATCTTGTGTTTGACTTCTCACTGGCTGATTTCCTGTTAATGAATCTTCATGATCTTATTACTGTTGCCAGAATATTAAAAGGAGTGGATGTTTTGAAACTCCAAATGACAAGCAAGGAAGACTTCTTAATTGGCTATGCTCACATTAAAATGTTCATCGAAAATAATTATGATTGTCTTGCGATGACTGATGTGAAGTTAGCCTTGGAAATGGGAAAACAAATAATTGTGCCTTAATCTTTGTTGAAGAGTAAAGCAGATTTGAAGAAGTATGTTGATGGTGAGATTTGTCTGAAGCCATTGGGGGTGGTGTTCATTGGGAAGAGCAAGAAAGTTATAAAACGAAGTTTCTTTTTCAAGCTTGTGACGTTGAAAGATATAAAAATTCTCAATATATGAATCTTCTGGTTCGTATGAATAGTTTCAAGAAAAACAATGATGGTGATAAAGCTGAAATTCGCAAAGTTATTAACTGGTATTCAGAAATTCGAAGGGTGATACATTAAGCTACTCAGATGCTAATGAGTTAGATTCGACATTTCTCACAAAGGGGGAGAATGTTGAGGTTGAATGTAGTTGTGAGATGTCGAAGTCTATGTGAGTCTGTCCTAGTTTCGAAAGTTAGTTTGTGTATTTTGCATAGGGGCATTGTTAGTTCCGGAACTATAACGCTTAGTCCCTTGTGTATTTTTTGTATCCTTTTTGTATTTCTTATAAATAGGGGATGGATACTAGAGTTAGAGTAATCTTTGAGTCTAAACAACTTGTACTCTATTTTTCTCTGTATTCTTCAAGAGCATAATCAAGCCAACCAGATCATACTTACATCGTATGTTCTTAATTCGTTCATTACTCGGATTTCTGTTTTCATACTCGATCATATAACAACTACAAGGTCAAAGGTCAAAATCGGTCAACAGGCTGAGTATGCCATGCGTACTCAACTGTATGCCCGGCGTACAACCAAAACAGGATCGGGATCCCAAATGAGTATGTATTGCGTACTCAGGAGTACGCTCTGCGTACTTTTTCTGAACCAAAACTCTTATCCAAGGGCTTAATCTTTTAAGCCTTCACGTCTAAAGCCACATCTAGGTCTTAAATGGCGTCCTTAACCATTAAGTTTCCAACTTTATGGTTTTGCATGGCTATTAAGAGCTTTACACCAAAAACCCCAACTACTTAATCCATAACGACACTATTAATCATGCATGGAGGAAAACTAACGTCCAAGGTCCCATTTTTATGATTCTAGACCCATCAAGACATCTGAAAGGACAACTCAAAGGGTCTGGAGTAACCCATAATCACCAAGACCAAATTTTGGGGACAAAAGAAGCATAAGACCATAACATGAAGAGATCTAAGCATACAAAGATCAAGGTTGAGACTTTATACCTTCTTGCAACTGAGAAAGGTGCCTAGTCTCTGGATCCACAAGCTCAAGCTCTAACAAAGCTTCTTCACCAACTCCTTCTACCAAAGGCACCAACTAACCAAAGATACACCCAAAAAGGTCAAGAACACTCAAAGATGCTATTAGGGTTCGAGATTAGGGTTTTAGGACAATGGAGGATGATAAAGAGGCCAGCCCTTGGAACTTAAGGTGATTATATAGGGCTTGAACCCTAAAAATTAGGGTTTTGGGTCTGAGCACGTACGTCGTGCATACATCCTTGTATGTCATGCGTACGTGCATAGCTCCGCATCCCACTTAACCTATCTACGCCCCGTGTCTACAAGGTTGTACGCCGTGCGTACGGCCTTTTCTTAGCCTAAAATGACAAAGTCCAAACCTCCAAAAGCCCAAAACAAGATTACATAAAAAACCAAATAATTAAATAATACTTTATAAATTTGAAGACGTTACAAATCTCCCCCACTTAAATTTGACTTCGTCCTCGAAGTCTGCTGATGCAAACACCTCAGGGCAATGCTCCCATATCTCGCTCTCAGGCTCCCATGTCCACCCGAAACCCTTCCGGTGCAGCCAATGCACCTTCACCAACCCCAAAACCTTGTTCCTCAAGATTTTCGTCTTCCGGTCAAGAACCGCTACTGGTCTCTTGATGTAATTCAGGTGATCATCCACCTGAATATCCTTTAAAGGAACCACTGCGGTGTAACGCCCGCATATTCAGGCTAGTCAATTTAGAGATAATAAGCATTAAAAATGACTATTTGATAGAAGAATATTTAGGATAAATAATCTTAACCAAAGTTATAGTATATTTCACAAGGATTTCGTACCTATAAAGAACGTTGAAACCCGACTTATAACGAAGAAGTTATGATTTTTCGAAGTTTTATCATAGCAATATACATCTCAAAAATTGAATTTTAGATCGGTCAACTTTTAGCCAAAAAGATCTAAATGAGAATTGAATAAATCATTAATAAGAGTTCAACAATAAAAAGACAGTCAAAAACGGAGTCCGTATGTAGAAGTTATGAATTTTACACGGTCGTTAACAGTGTAATCTTCTCAAACTATTAAATTTAGAATCGGTCAAGAATTAGCCAATAGGGTCAAAAGTAAAGTTGTAGATCTTGTCAATACCTACGTGTGGCTATAAAGAACGTCAAAAAAGGAGCTCGTATGTGAAAGTTGTGAATTTTTTAAAATTGGTTGTTTTACCTGCGTCACGCGCCACGTGTTAGCACTAAACGAAGACTTGGTGCCTACGCAAGCTCACGACGTGAAAGGCATGTCTCACGACATGAGAGGCCCCTGGACAGCCTATAAATAGAGCTGAAATTCACTCATTTCATCACACCTTTCCATTCCATTCTCTTCCAAACCCCACAAGGTCCTTAGGCCTTTTCTCTAGCACTTCCTAGGTGTTAGTAGCGAAGCATGGAGTGCTAGAAAGCCCTGGGAATTAGAGATTTTAGCTCAGAAGTTATGCCCATGCAGAGCATGGTTCCTCGCTAGACCGCCTGTAAGTGAGTTATGCTTACCATACTTTAAGTATAACTTATGTTTAAGTTCATATTATGAACCTATAAACAAGATTTATCGGTGATTCAAAGTCGTTATACTGATTGATCTACTTACAGGGATGATGTCTAGGTTGTGATTTAGTGGGGTGTTTAAAGTGGGATTTCCAAACAGTATACTTTGTATACCAAACGGACCCTACCTCCGATATGATCCTACCTGGTTGTTCCTTACTTGATAGACCATGAAGTAGACTTTGAGTTAATGATGAATCTAGACTAATAATTAGTCGCAATAAATAATAAACTAAGACGTAGTAATAATGATACTAGGTTACGTCAAAGGAAAAGACAGTTGCTAGAAGTGAAGCGTTGCCCGAATTTCGAGTCGTCACTTTAACAAGTGAGTGCATAGTTACTTCCATCTTACACATAAATATGAAGTATTTAATAATAATACATGCTATATGTGCTTATTATCTGTGTTCCTGATATCTATGCTAGATGAACGATTTATACATGTTTTACTTGCTTTAAACTGTATATGTATTTTTATACCTATAAGTATATTGGGTAAATATGGATAGATGAAAGATGATATAGATGATGAGAGATGAAAGACGATATAGATATTGAGAGGTGAAAGATGATGAGAATCCTTGACTTTAACGTTGATCCGGTCATCTAGAAGAGTATAGATGACAACCACGGACGATTCTAGACAGTCCAGTGGAACGCTAGCAGGCTCGCAACCTGTAGGTGTTTTTGAACTACGTGTTCACCAGATGTACTCTAAAAACCATGGCAGCTATGGACTTAGTGCCTTATAAATGAACGTTGGCAGCTATGGATTTAGTTCCTTATAAATGAACATTGGCAACAATGGACTTAGTGGCTAATAGCTAACATCGACAACTATGGACTTAGTGTCAGTTAGATAAACCCTGGCAGCGATGGACTTCGTGCCTATTCCTTATAACAATGCTTAGGAATAAATAAATGAAGAATAGATGATTCTTAGGGTAGAACCTTAAGGATAAAGAAGATAATGGGGATGGGAAATTGGTTAATTGTTTGATGATTAAACATAATAATTATATTATTATGGGTTGAAAACCCTATGTGCTCACAAGGTTTCCCAACCTGACCCACTCAGTTTATTGTATCACAGGTAGTTATACGAAAGATACATTTTGCTGAGAGATTTAAGGAGTATTAAGCCACTAGTTTAACTACTGTAAGGCTTGTAATATTTTGTTATGCTTATGTTTCTGTATTGAAGATGACATCCCAATGTTTTAATATAAATAAAATACATTTCTTCGGAAATGCTTTGATAACATCTTTATCATGTTTTCTGGGAACAAATTCCGCAATACTATTCTTCAAAAAGAATACTCTGATTTTTAAATAAGCATAAACAAATTGGTCTTTTCTGGACGTGAATTTGGGGATGTCACATACGGAGTCATCAACCAAACACTTCCGCAACTAAGAGACGTGAAAAGTATTATGAATCTGACTGAGCTCATCCGGAAGCTCCAAGAGATATGCAAGCCGGCCCACCCGAGCCAAAACCCTGAAAGGACCAACATACATGGGGTCCAGTTTGCCCCTCTTCCTGAATTGGATGACACATTTCCAAGGTGACACCTTCAGGAGAACTATATCCCCCACCTGGAACTCTAAATCTGATCGCCATCGGCGCCTGTCGACATAACTCTTCTGCCGACTCTAAGCTATTTGGAGCCTATTCCGAACATGTTGAATCAGCTCAGTGGTCTTGAGTACCACCTCGGTAGTCCCCATAACCCGTTGACCGACCTCGCCCCAACAAATTGGGGTCTTGAATTTCCTACTGTAGAGCATCTCGAAAGGAGGTCAATCAATGCTGGCGTGATAACTGTTGTTATAGGAATATTCTGCCAACGGAAGATATGTAACCCAACTCCCACCAAAGTCCAAAACACATGCCTGGAGCATATCCTCTAATGTCTGAATCGTCCGATCGCTCTGACCATCATTCTGCGGATGGAATGTTGTGCTGAAATGGAGACGAGTGCCCAACTCGTCATTGAACCTCTTCCAAAACTGGATGTAAATCATACATCTCTTTCAGAAATCACTAAAACCGGCACCCCATGATGTACCACAACCTCCCTGATATAAATCTCAACTAATTTATCTGAAAAAAATACTCCCCTGAATCGGAATGAAATGTGCCCTCTTGGTCAACCCATCCACGATGACCCAAATCGAATCCACTCCGCGTGCAGTCCGGGGTAACTTCATGATAAATACATGGTAATATCCTCCCATTTCCATACATGAATCTCCAATGGCTGCAGCTTGTCGTGAGGTCGCTGATGTTCGACCTTGACTTTCCTGCAATTCAAGCACATCTCCACAAACCAAGCCACATCCCGCTTCATGCAGGGCCACCAATAATCAGGACGAAGATCCCTATACATCTTCGTCGCCCCGTGATGAATGGAAAACCTAAACTTGTGCGCCTCCTCCATCAAAACCTAACGCACACAGCCCCAGTACAGAACATAAACCACGGATGAAGAGTCAACAACCCACGGCTATCATAATCGAAGGAAGCCACCTGAGCCACAATACGCTCACTCTTCCGGTATTCTTCCTTCATAGCCTCGACCTGAGCCTCACGAATTCGCTCCAAAAGTGGAGTAGTCACGGTCATCCTCAAACATATATCCTTAATCGGAGCCGTGACCGCCTTGCGGTCGAGATCATCGGACACCACATTGGCCTTCCCCGGATGATAAAGGATCTCACAATCATAATCCTTCACCACATCCAACCATCTGTGCTATCTCATGTTCAGATTTGGCTGATCCATAAGATATCTCAAGCTCTTGTGATCCATGTAAATAGTACAACGGACCCCACAGAGGTTATGCCTCCAAATCTTGAGGGCAAAAACCACAGCCCCTAGCTCCAGGTCATGAGTCGGATAATTCACCTCATGAGGCTTCAACTGCCTTGAAGCATAAGCGATCATGCGACCCCCCTGCATCAATAGTGCTCCCAAACTCGTGATTGACAAAACACAATAAACCACAAAATCCTCAACACCCTCCGGCAGGGTCAGAATTGGTGCCTCACACAACCGCTGTCTCAAGCTCTCAAAAGCTAGCTACTGCTCAGACCCCCAGTGAAAACTAACCGTCATCTTCGTCATTCGAGTCAAAGGAATAGCTATATTGGAGAAATCCTGGATGAATCTCCAATAGTAACCTGCTAAACCAAGGAAACTCCGAATCTCAGATGGAGACCTCAGAACCTCCCACTGCATCACGGCCTCGACCTTGGCCGGATCGACCAGAATACCATTCTGGTTGACAAGGTGCCACAGAAAATGCACCTCCCGCAACCAGAACTCACACTTGGAGACCTTTGTGAAAAGTCTCTCCCTCCTCAAAGTCTCCAACACTTCCCTCAAGTGCTCTTTACTGCCGAACACAATAACGGCCCACTTTGAGCAATCTCTCCCTGAACCGCTAACTCTCCCCCACTTGGAGTTCAAACCTGGAATAATTGTTGCTCACAATCGATCTGTAGTGGTTTGATTATGATGGCGTGTGCGGAATTAAGAATGATTTAGTGAATCATCAAGTAAAATCAAGAACATGAACACAAGATCTAAATAATTCTTTTAAGCTCTCATTAGTTTCATAGAAAGAGTACAAAATGGGTTTTGCAATTCTCTCTCTAAACTAATCTCTCAAAATGTTCATTAGATAAAATGAGTGTCACTCACTTCCTTATAAAGGAAAGACAACTCATTATGCACAATCAAAGGAGTAAGTCCTCATAACATCCAAGAGTGACTTTGCACCCTTACATTCTCCCCCTCAAAGTTAGGATTAGATGCCCGACTTCAATCTCCAACGAGCACGCGCGATCAAGACCAAACTCCCCCTCGAAGTAAACACCGATCTTCAAATCCGCAAATGAAATATCCGCTTCGAATACCCATCATTCTCCCCCTTTTTATAATCAAAAAATGATTATAAAACCCATTACGGTTGAGAAGCGCTCGAGGAATGAACTTTACAAAACTCCCCCTTGATGTGTGCCAAAAATGAAACACCAAAAATCTTGCACGGAAAAACAATCACGAAAAAGCCACAAAAAATTTCCAATTTATGAAAATTTTTGACTTTTTGGGTGAAAGTTGCAAGATTTTTCAAAAACCGGGTAGAAATTGTCACTTTCTGAAACTTGCAGGGACCAGTTGCGCCAAAACCAGCCTAATATGCGAAACTCTATCCCATTTGCAAAACTGGGCATAAAGTGTAAATTCGCACAAACTGCAGGGACCAGAAATGAACATTCTTCAATTTCTCAGCAAAAACAGTCCTTTGTTGAAATTGGATACTTGTTGCCAAATTGTCGAAATTATAGGGACTGCTTACGAAACTTTTCCATTTGTCTTCAAAACTAACGAAGCTTTTATCATATGCAAAACTATCGAAACACCAGGGACCATTTTCGAAACTTCATGTTTTCCTTCCCCTTCGTTAGTTTTAATTACCCCTTCGTGCAAAATCATCAGCACCCTTCGTTAGATTCAAAGCAACCCTTCGTATGAAATCCTTTCTCTCTCCCCTTCGTTAGATTCAATCATAGCACTAAATCAACGAAAATTTTTCCACTGCCATTTTAACGAAGACGAAGGCACACGAAGCCTCTGAATCATTCAATTCCTCACTGAATCAAAAATTCCCAGTACATTTCGTTTACACAACCTTCGTTCGTTCTCATGTCGACATCAAAATCAACCCTTCGTTTTTTTTTTTGTTACTAACCCAAATCAACAATCAAATTGCTTCATCTGTTCGTTCCCAAACCATCGACTTTAACCAAATCAACGAAATCAAAAGCATCAGACTCCTAACTTCATATCTTCGACGTTGATTCACCCAAGCATCTCCAAAGATTTGTTCTTTGCTTTTCATTATTGTTTCCCCAAAAATCAAATACCCTCATTCGCTTTCAAAATCCATGGCTTCCGATTCGTTATCAACCACCAAAACAAGGTTTCGTTAACAATCAATCCATTTGCATCAACTTTTTATCAGTTTGTCTACACAGCGACCAGCAGGGCTTCGTTTTTAGAGTTCATACCAAAGCAATTACCATAGACCATTTAACTGATAGGCAACGAAAATCGACACCTAAAATCATTCATCCCTTCGAAATTACATCCAATAAACCCAAATCAATTATGTAACCCTTCGAAATATCGGACCCAAATTCATCAACACACAAACGCAATATCATTCAAGACTTCGTTTGACTCCAAATCAACAATTCTTGTTCATCCTCAAACCAATACTCGACCATCGACAATGCATCATCGAGACGTCGCTGTTGAATTCCAAAATCAACAGACCTTCGCTTTTTCTTACCCATCACAGTCGATATCACAATTCCAAGCCATCGATTCCAGTTTAGATATCCCTCGACATCAACAACTCCAAAATCATACTTCGTTTTTCATTCTTCAACACAAATACCATCCGATTCAACATTCAAACATCAATCAAACAATCGATTCATAATCTTCGATTTCAGTCACCCCAAAACATCAATATAGATCTATCGACTCCAAGAGAAACTCAGAACATCAATTTCAACTCAAGACTCAACAATCAATACCAATCAAAATTGATTTTGACTCCTACTGAAAATGATTTCTAAATTGATTTCATACAAATCAAATATAAGCCGACAAATACATGCGACTTGGAATCACGAATTAAAGAGATCAGACAATATAGATTTTGATTCCAAATGAATTGCGAATTAGAGGTTTCAGTTGACTTCGATTGAGAATGTCAAACTCCACAGATGCGAGATAAAAGATATCAATTGATCTACTGATTGATATACAATCGAAATGTGGGCTCAAAGAATAATATCAATGGGCTAAAATAAGACCATGAACAGTAAAGACTTCAAAATTTTTGGGCTCAAGAATAGGTGAACAGTAACAAATATCCATTTTGAGTCATTTTGATGAACAATGACGATTTCGAACAATTGGAAAAAAAAATATTGATTTTGAAATTAAAAAAAATTGAAGAATATGATTTTGATTTTTGGAATTTTGATCTAAACAAAAATAATTGGATCAACTATGGGGTTGAAACGGATTAGATCCAATGAGGCAAGTCGATCAAAAACGAAAAACGCAAAACACGAATCGAAATCAAGAACGTTTTGGAATCCATTTGAGAATTTGTGATACCTTTTTGACAAATCGAGTTCCGTTTTCAACGAATGAATCAAATTTGAAGGATCTTGGTTCTTTTGTTGGAATGAGAAAATCTCCAATTTGAACACTGTACCACCCATTATGCGTGTTGTACAACTCGTTCTTCGTGTGCTTCATCAAACCAAGAACATCTTCAAAAGAACCACCAACACTCTTGGGTTTTGACTTCAAATTCAATGTAACACTTGGAGATTGTTGCTTTGGAACCCAAATTGCTTCATGGATTTAGATTTCACAACAATATTTGACGATTTTTGTGAATAAACCCGCTTGTTTTTGCGATTGATCTTCTTCTTCCTTTTCTTTCTCATCTTTTTGCATCTTGAAGACTTGATTTCATGAACAAACCCACTTTCCACAACTTCTTGAGTTTGAATCAAATCTTTTGGAGTTTGATACTTGTGAATTTCTTGGATCACCGGTTTCCGATAAGGAATCATTCCTTCCAACGAATCACAAGAACACAAAATATCATCGGTTTGAACTCTAATCGAGCAAAAAACTTTTTCATTATCAGAATTAACTTGAATCTTCTTATCATGAACTTCAAGAACATCACATTGAACTCCATTGTCTTGAACTTCAACAAACTTAAGAGCACGAAGATCATTTGGGTCTTCAATAAGAGAAACATATTTCTTTTTGAACAAATATTTTTCTTCTCCATTCTTATCATTACTACGTGTTGATATGGACCATGTAATATCAGCCAACCATTTGATCTCACAAAGTGGTTGAAATATCAAGCTTCCATGATCATCCTTCAATCCTCCATAAGAAACCATAGTTCCCCAATATATCAACTTGTTTAACACCAACCCATAATATTGATCTTAATTGACTTTGTATTTGATATCTTCAACGATCACAATCCAAGAATTGTAAGGCAAATTCACCATGATCACAAAAACTTAAAGATTTCTAGAGAGAGAAAGTAAAAATCACTTGAATTCTAGTGAAGAAAATCGAATTTTGAATAGAATCAAAGATGAATTCGATTTCTAGAATCCAAAAACTCTCTAATACACAAAGATCAAAGATCAAAAAATGAATCACCAAATCAAGATTGCCATCAAGGATCAATTCTTGATCCAATCAAGAACACCCGCTCTGATACCAATTGTAGTGGTTTGATTATGATGGCATGTGCGGAATTAAGAATGATTTAGTGAATCATCAAGTAAAATCAAGAACATGAACACAAGATCTAAATAATTCTTTTAAGCTCTCATTAGTTTCATAGAAAGAGTACAAAATGGGTTTTGCAAATTCTCTCTCTAAACTAATCTCTCAAAATGTTCATTAGATAAAATGAGTGTCACTCACTTCCTTATAAAGAAAAGACAACTCATTATGCACAATCAAAGGAGTAAGCCCTCATAACATCCAAGAATGACTTTGCACCCTTACACGATCACCACCCCATTGGGGCTCAGCCAATCCGTACCAACAATAACCTTGTTCCCACGCAAAGGAATGGGAACCAGATCAATCGAATAATCTTCACTGAACAACTGAAGAGTACAACCCCGATGAACTCTGGTAACCCGAACAGATCTATCATATGTGATCTTGACATCTAATGGACAATACAGCTCCCTCGTAGCTCCAGAAAACCTCTTGCTAAGCGCAAGCAATACAAAGGATAGGGTAGCCCCCGAATCAAACAATACCAAAGTAGAAATTCCGTTCACGAGGAACGATCCTAAAATAAAACATAAAAACATGAGCAAACAATTCAACATAAATAAAGAGATAAGGAGAAGATACATACTCGTCACCACGTCCGGAGTTGCACGAGCCTCCTCGGCCCTCAACTGAAAAGCCCAGCTCTTCACCACAGGTCCATCCGCCGGGCCCTGGCGGCCTTCAGTAATCCGAAGAGTTGTAGGAGCGGGTGCTGACATCGGTCCAATTGCAGCCAAACTCAGACAATAGGACTTCTTATGGCCCCTCTGATTGCAATGAAAACAAATCATATTAGATACTGGGGTGGTGGTGGTAGTAGCAGTGCAATACCTGCTAATATGACCGGTCCGACCGCACTTAAAGCAGCCAGAACCACCCACCCTGCACGCCCCGTCGTGCATCCTACCGCACTTGCCACAGGCCCCGATCCTGTTGGCCCTTCCCTCTCGCATCAATAACCTTGGGCCACTTTCCTGAACCCCCTGATACCTGATCCTCATCCGGCTTCCTCTTCCTATCCATCTCGAGATCAATCTCCCTCTCCCTAGCCATCGCTATCATATCCTCTAGTGTCTTGCAACTGGATCAGCTCTCAAACTGCCTGATATCGCTCCTCAACATCTTGTGATACCTCTCTTTCTTCATCTCCTCGTCCGCCACATACTGCGGAACCAAAAGTGCCCTCTCTCGGAACATCGCGGTGATCTCAACCACCGTCTCAGTAGTCTGGCATAGATCTTGAAACTCTTGTGCCAATAATTGCACATCAATCACCGGTGCAAACTCAACCCTAAACCTAGTAACAAAATCAGCCCATGTCATCGTATCAACAGCCTGGTCACCAAATGTGTGTCCCACTTCCTCCCACCAATCCCGTGCCCTATCCTTCAGAAGACATGACGCAAGTCTGACCTTTACCCCCTCGGGGCAACTGCTGGTGCGGAAGGCATTAGCAACATCCGCTAACTACCTCTTGTTCGCTATCGTGTCCTTCCCCCGTGATAGTCTGGAGCTCCACATGCCCGGAATGCCCTCAAGATCAAAGAATGCACTCCCACCAAGGCCGCCATCTCAGAATGAAACGAGATCAACTGCTCATCCAAAATCCCAGAATGCCCTCCTTGACCGTACCAAATATCATAGGAGTCTGCTCAAGAATGAAACGCGTAATCTCAGACGAAATGAACTCCCTCGTCTGCTCATCCAACTGCCCGGCTCTAATCCTGAGCTCGGGCCCTCCCCAGCACCAGAACTACCAACAGGTCTGCCCCACAGAGTCACCATACTGAAAATAGACCATACAAACCATGAGAATAAGCATCAGAATATATCGAGGGATCACAAATTCTACAAGCTTCCTGTTTTCATCACAACTCTCCTTGACTTGAGTATGGATCCTCTTATTCTAGTAGTACGGGCCCATACTATCTTCTACATCTATCCATACTTTCCTCAATGATTTCCTTGAATCCGCCAAGTCACCTTATATCTATACAATTAACCCTCATCAATCAAGGTTTCTGCACTATATCTCATCCTAGGTTTCCCTAGGGAAAACTCCACACCACTCTCTGCCTTCAATTACAGAAGGAACTCCTACTAACTTCCTCTAACTAGCTCACGAATACAATTACATATTACCGAAACCAGATAATTCTTCGAATGAGAGGTCTCACACTACAACGATTGGACTCAGACAAGAGCTGCGCAATAGAGATAAAACCTAACCTTCTAAAATTATTTAGTTTCCATAATATGTAACTTAGAATATTCGCTTACTAGTTAGCTGAAGCTAGTGAGAACTCCTAAAAAGCACAAAGCAAGCAGCATTCAAGCATCAAGTAATCAGAACCAAGCATCACCACCCTATCACTGACTGATCAGTACTAGCATGTAAGTCTATAAGCTCATACAATAGGCATACAAAGGCATCTCTCCTAGCATTCTATCATGTAAATATTAAGCAGATTCTTAGCCCTAACTAGCATGCGATTCACAAATCAAATCAAATCAAATATCATGCATGGGTATTTTGGGAATACTTACTTGAGCTCGTTCGATTGCATACACCACACCCTTTCTTGTCTTAGATAACTATTTTCTTAAAAACACTTTTCTTTTTGAAAAACTTTACCAAATCCTCAGTTTGAGTTCAGACACACCCGAGAATATTTTTGAATCCCTAAAACCAAGGCTCTGATACCAAATTGAAACGTCCCAAAAATAAGACCCGAAAATTTTCATTTTTAGATTAATAAAATAGTAAACCATATCATTGTCATAAAACCAATGTAAACAAATTGCATCAATACATCATCAATCATCAGAGTAAATCACAAAATGCGGAATCGAGTGGTGTGTGCTCTGCAATCATCTGGGGCTCTTCCCTTTGGAACCAAAAGTACTTGAAACATAAACTGAAAGCCGTAAGCACAAAGCTTAGTGAGTTCCCCAAAATACCAAATACCATACATAAACAAACACATAATGGGCCCATCCCAAATGAGTGTATCGGGCCCCGCCCACACTCACATAATGGTCCTCCCCACTGAATATAACGGTCCCCGCCCAAACTTGCATATTGGGCCCCATCTGCTGAGCACAACGAGCCCCGCCCCAAACTCGCATAACGGGCCCAGCCCAACATACAAATCAAGTAAGCATATACACATACAAGAGTCACACAGACATCTAATATCTTATCATACTGATCATGGGTCGGCATTAGTGCCTTAGACCTGCTAAAGATTGTGAGGAAACTAGCCTCGCACTGCTGAATCTCACAGAAAATATATGGCTACTGGCCCGCTAAAATCCCCGCATTAACAATCACAACATAATATCCAATTAATAAATGGATTTAGACTCACGCCAGGAGTCCAATCTAAGGTAGAAGACCTTAAACCCTTTCCCTAAATAGGTCTAACGCCAAAGCCCAATCCAATGTCAAAAAATCCCAATTCCAAAATAATCACCCAAGGCCCAAATATGGCCCAAACTAAATAGGCCCATAAGGCCAAACAAGCACCAAACTAATGGGCCCTAAGGCCCAAAAGCTCCAAGGACAACCCTAAAGAGGTCAAATGACCAAAATGCCCTCCCTGAGTCAAAGCAGTTGACCAAGGTCCACTTGGTCAAAAAGTCAACGGTCGAAATTAGGTCAAAGGTCAAAATCGATCAACAGGCTAAGTACACCCTGCGTACTCAGCAGTATGCCCTTCGTACAACCAAAATAGGATCGGGGTCCCAAATGAGTATGTGTTGCGTACTCAGGAGTACGCCCCGCGTACTTACTCTGAACTAAAACTCTTATCTATGGTCTTAATCTTTTTAGCCTTCACGTCCAAAGCCATATCTAGGTCTTAAATGGCGTCCTTAACCATAAAGTTTCCAACTTTATGGTTTTGCATGGCTATTAAGAGATTTACACAAAAAAACCCAACTTCTTAATCCATAAAGACACTATAACTCATACCTGGAGGAAAACTAACTGTAACATCCCAAAAATACAACCCAAAAATTTTCGTTTGAAAACTTTACTAAACCATAATATCAAATATTAAAAGATAAATCCATGGATCATGCGTCTCAAAATATCATAATAAATTTATCAAATCAACTGATGTCAAAACATATCAAAATATCCGAATAAAACTCCCAGGATAAACTGAAGCTGTGGTGTGTGTCATGCCATCATCCCGAGCTCTTCTCCTTACTAGCGGAAATACCTGAAACCAAAAACTGAAACTGTAAGCACAAAGCTTAGTGAGCTCCCCCAAACTACCACATACCATACAATAACATCTAAATCAACTACTGGGCCTTGCCCACTGCATCGGACCGAAGTCCGGAACTAACCAGGGTCTTGCCCTCTGCATCAGACCGTAGTCCGGAAACTGCATCGGACCGTAGTCCGGAACTAACCAGGGCCTTGCCCTCTGCATCGGACCGAAGTCCGGAAACTGCATCGGACCGTAGTCCGGAACTAACCAGGGCCTAGCCCTCTGCATCGGACCGAAGACCGAAAATGACTGAACATAGCTTAGCATAATCATAACTACTAACATAAACACATATATTGCATACTGCATCAGACCGAAGTCCGGAACACATAACACGAAGACATGCTTGAATCACAAAGACATCAAGCACACTGAACTATTGCATCGGACCGAAGTCCGGAACTACTGCTAACTAAACGGGCTGGCATTGTGGCCATAGACCCGTTCCTACTGGAAGGAAAACTCACCTCGTAACACTGGCTGCTGAGATGCTAAATCTGAAACTGGTTGACTGCTGCTCCGGAACTCCCCGGCTACAATCCCATAAACACTAAATCAGATACTAATAACTATTTTCAGGGTAAAACGACTATTTTACCCCTGGTCAAAGTCAACTTCCTGGTCAAACTCAACTTCCTGGTTGAATCTACTCGTCGAGTCCTACTATGAACTCGCCGAGTTCCCGGACTCACACTTCTCTAACTCGCGACTCGACTCGCTGAGTCGGGACGTAGACTCGCCGAGTCCCTCTACTTCCAGATCCTTGTTCTAACTCACTGAGTCCTCTCCCACTCGCTGATTCAACTCACAACTCTAAAATCAGAGAAATCGGGAGTTTGCGCTCCGACTCGCCGAGTCCAAGAACAACTCGTCGAGTCCTATGCATGTCCTCACTAAACAGTTGATCGATTCCAGTGCATCCAATTCATAGATCTGAGCTTCTAGGGCCGGTATAACACGTAAAGTTGCCAACTTTACGTACATGCATAGAGGTATGAAGCTAAAACACCAAAATAAGCTAGAAATGGGAACCTAGGGTTTGGAACAAGGCCTTGCTTTGCATAAAGGTAGCTACTTTGAGCTCCTGGGGCTCAATGATGTCCAGATCTATAGCTCACTACCGTAAGGGAGCTCCAATCCCGAGTTTGGACCTTGAAATGTCCCAAAAATGGCAAAACAAGCATATATGAAGATCTACTAGGAAAATGAACAAATTAGAGGCTTTGTTACCAGATGAAGTAGCAAATGGAAACTAGCTTCTGGATCTCCTTCTTCTCCTTTGCACCTTCTCTCTTTCCTTTTCTTCTACACTTCTAAGAATACACCAAAACACTCAAAATCAAGAAGGAATCACTCAAACTCACCAATGGAGGCTAGGGTTTTGAGAGGGAAACGCTCTAAGGGTGCTGGAGGCTGGGATGGGGGCTATAAGGACGTTTAAATAGGGTACAAACCCTAAGGATTAGGGTTTCATCCAGACTGGCCTACTCGTCGAGTCCAGGCGCGGACTCGCCGAGTAGATCACTTAAAACCCGCGTCCAACCTGGCATCTACTCGACGAGTTAGGGCTACTACTCGCCGAGTAGCTCTTTATAAAAGACATTTAATAAATTAATACGTACCAGGAACGGGGAGTTATACTAACGTCCAAGGTCCCATTTTTATGATTCTAGACCCATCAAGACGTCTGAAAGGACAACTCAAAGGGTCTAGAGTAACCTATACTCACCAAGACCAAAGTTTGGGGACAAAAGAAGCATAAGACCATAACATGAAGAGATCTAAGCATACAAAGATCAAGGTTGAGACTTTATACCTTCTTGCAACTAAGAAAGGTGCCTAGTCTCTAGATCCACAAGCTCAAGCTCCAACAAAGCTTCTTCACAAACTCCTTCTTCTACCAAAGGCACCAACTAACCAAAGATACACACAAAAAGGTTAAGAACACTCAAAGATGCTATTAGGGTTCGAGATTAGGGTTTTAGGACAATGGAGGCTGATAAAGAGGCCGACTTTTGGAACTTAAGGTGATTATATAGGGCTCGAACCCTAAAAATTAGGGTTTTGGGTCTGAGCATGCCCGTCGTGCGTACATCCTTGTACGCCATGCGTACGTGCATGGTTCCGCATCCCATTTAACCTATCTACGCCCCGTGTACACAAGGTTGTACGCCCTGCGTACGACCTTGTCTTAGCCCATAATGACAAATTCCAAACCTCCAAAAGCCCAAAACAAAATTACATATATAACCAAATAATTAAATAATACCTTATAAATTTCCAAACGTTACACTGGGAGAGCTCCTCGGCCGAAAATTTAGCCGGTGTATGTTTGGGAGATTGTTGCTCGTCATGGGGTTCTAGTCTCTTGTGTATCACACTGAGAGGTTCGGTTCACTTCTCGATTCTGCCAGAAGTTACACGAGGAACTGGCTATGAGGCTACATTTTAGCACTGCTTATCATCTGCATACCGACGGTCAGAGTGAGCGGACCACTCAGACACTTGAGGATATGTTGCAGGATTGTGTCATAGATTTTGGTGGGAGTTGGGATTCCTATCTACCTCTTGCGGAGTTTTCCTACAACAATAGTTATCATTCCAGCAATGGTGCCCCGCCTTTTGAGTTATTGTATGGTCAGAAATTTCGTACCCTAGTTTTTTGGGGAGAGGTTGGTCATATAGTCATGGGAAGGATTGAAGTAGTCCTCCAAAACATGGAGATAATCCAGCAGATCAGATAGAGATTGCAGACAGCTCAAAGTCGGTAGAAGAGTTATGTCGACCGGCGTCGATCAGAGTTAGAGTTTCAAGTCGGCGATATGGTACTACTGAAGGTCTCACCCTAGAAGGGTGTGATACACTTCGGGAAGAAGGGAAAATTGGGTCCCCGGTATATTGGAGCATTTCAAGTGATCGATAGGGTATGCAGGGTGGCCTACCGGTTGGATTTGTCAAGTGACTTGAGCCAGATCCACAACAGTTTCCATGTTCCGCATTTATGGAAGTACATGTTGGACGATGAGGCAGTGGTCCCTTTGGACGATATTTAGGTCGATGAGTGCTTAAATTATATTGAGAGGCCGATAGCGATAATGGAGAGAAAGATGAAGGCTCTGCGCAACAAGGAGATACCCTTAGTAAAGGTTCAATGGAATCATCGGAGAGGCTCCGAGTGGACCTGGGAGCTGGAGGCAGAGATGCGGGAGCATTATCCTAAGTTATTCGCAGCAGCCGACTTCGAGGACGAAGTCTAGTTGAAATGGGGAAGAATTGTAACATCCCGATGATGAGGTATTTTCAATTTTAACCCTAAGTATGAAAAAATATTGCATTCTGACCTTTGGGTTTGAGAAAGATTGAAAGACTGGCCCATAGTGACATTTTGGTAATTTTGGCCAGGGATTAGTATGTTGAGCGTACGTTGTGTATGCTAGGAGGACCCTAGTACGTTGGGCGTACACCACATCATTATCTCTCATTTCTCATTCCCTCATCAGCCTCCATCTAAGAAAAACGACCCCCTAGCTAACCCTAAGTGAGAAGAGTGCATTTTGAGCTTATCTTTGTGTTTTGTGGCATTCTTGAAGAATAAGGTGGTGAGAAGAACTTGGATCTTGGAAGCAACTTGGATCTGAGATTATCTCCTTGCTATCAACCTCTAGGATGTAAAAAGGTCATAACTTGATCACCCTATCTTGTAGATCTAGCCATTTCTTCATTTAGGGAACTTTTGGTCCCAAATATGGTGATTCTTGAGCATGGCATGCTCTTAACCAAATAAGTCATCCTTTCAGACCTTATGAGGGGTCTTGAGTCATAAAAATGTGGTATTGATACTTAGTGTTTCTCCATACATGCTCTAGAAGGTCTTAAGGCATCAAAAAGTTGGGATTTTATATATTAAGCACTTAATGGTCATGCAAAGTCATAAAGTTGGAAACTTTATGACTCTTAGTGGTATTTTAGCCTTAGATCTGACATTTTGACATGATAGCTTAATGCATTAAGCTCTTATTGAGAAAAGGAGGTTCTGAGCGTACATTGTGCGTACCTCAGTGTACGCTGCGGTTACGTGGTCAACCATCGGATTCTGGTCAAAGCTCGAGTACGCCCAACGTAGGAGCTGAGTATGCCCCACGTACTCGATTGAGTGGACCAAGTTGACTCCTTGACCCGTTGACTTTGACTTTGACCTTGAACAGGGTTAACCAAGTTTGACTTAAGGGTATTTTGGGTATTTTAAGCTATAGTTAAGCCTCGGTCTCTATCTGTTGAATAGGTGACCTATAGAGCCGGTATTTGGAGTGGTGTATTGTTTAACTATTCGTTATACTGTGAGGCGAGTTTCCTTACTGTTCTTGTGGGTCGAAGGCACCAATACCGACCCCTTTAGTTATGTATCCTGGTATATAGGATGTTTCTATACAGTAGTGATCTGTAGATATGCCTGCTAGTCTACTAACTGGTTATATGATTATCTGTTTTTGGATATATGTTATTTATTATGTGCATGTCGACATGGTATGGTGGGGTTGAGACTGTACTACTTTATGTTGTAAGTCAATAGACCGGGGCATTCCAACTGTAAGGTTGTGGGCCAGGACATTCCAACCAGAAGGTTGTGGGTCGGGGGTAACCCAACTAGGAGGTTGTGGACCTGTTATGTATTGGGCATTCCAACTGTAAGGTTGTGGGTCGGGGCATTCCAACCGTTAGGTTGTGGGCAAGGGGTAATCCAACCAAGAGGTTGTGGACCCGTTATCTATTTGATTATATGTTTGTGTGGTGGTACTTTGGGGGAAGTCACTAAGCTTTGGCTTACAGTTTTAGTTTATGGTTTCAGGTACTTCCGAGGATTGTGGGAAGGCGAAGGCTTAATCATACACAACTTCCTGTTTTATCACTGGATCTTGGGGGGAAAAACTTTTATTTGAAATAATACTTTTGAAACAATGACTATTTTCTAAACAATGATGATGAATGGTTGATTTTTTTGAAAAATTATTGTGATTTTTGAGCATTACATCAATCCATCCTTCGCCAAAGTGCCAAGAGAAATCAAATTCTTTCGAAGTTCCAAGACGAACCAGCAATCCAATTTCCTGTCCATACCATTATGCATCTTGATCTGCACCGTTCCACTACCCTTGATACTACTCACCCAATCATCACTCATCTTGATTGTGCCATTCCAATCTTTAAAGGAGTCGAACCAGACACGATTGCATGTCATATGATAAGATGCTCCAAATTCCAATACCCAAGTATCAGCAGAACTAGATGTACAAACTGTCAAAACTTCACCATCATCCCCTTCATCGAAATTTCCTTAAACAACAAAAACATTGTTGTCGCTTGATCCAACACCATTATTCCCTTTCTTCAGCAATGGACAGTCCCTTCTGAAGTGTCCATTTTACTTGCAGTTATAACATTTAATGTTGGCTTTAGATTCAGAACTTGACGTCCCTCTGTTACCTCCACCTCTCTTTGATGTTCTTCCTCTGCCTGCAAAAAAACCGGAACTGGAAAATTCTTCTCCAACTGAAACTTTTCTTTTTCAGTTCCTTAGACATCAAATAATCCTTCACATCATTCACAGTGATCGTTGTCCTACCATACAACATGGTATCAACAAAATTCTCATAAGAATTTGGCAGTGAACATAAGAGGATAAGTGCTTGATCTTCATCTTTAATCTTTACATTCACACATTGTAAGTCCAAGATGATCCTATTGAATTTTTCCAGATGATACTTCACTTGAGTGCTCTTCGACATCCTAAGAGTATACAAATGTTGCTTCTGATATAGCCTGTTCGTGAGAGAATTGTTTTGATACTTGTCACAAAGTTTATCCAAAATCCCAGAAGCTGTTGTTTGATCCACGACCTCTCTCAGTAATTCGTCTGTCAAACTCAACAGAATAGCGTTATGCGCTCTTTCAAGAATATTCATATTCCTTTCAGCCACCATGTCTTTAGGCAGTTGATCTTCTCTTTCTAGTGCCGATGAATTTCCTTGTTAAACTAGAAGAACCTTCATCTTCAACTTCCATAAAGTGAAATCATTCGAACCACTGAACTTCTCCAAATCGAACTTGTGAGATGCCATCTCTAATCAACAGAATACCAACTGCAGCTCTAATATCACTTCATTCGGGGTTGTTTTAGAAGGAGAACTCGTCGAGTCGTTGCCAAACTCGACGAGTAGAGGCGTGAGGAAGGACAGATGAAAGGATAGGGACTCGACGAGTTGGCGGCCCAATTCGGCGAGTCGGGTCAACTGAAAGTTGACTTTGACTTTGACTTGGACTTGGTCAGGGGTAAAATGGTCATTTTACCCTAAGAATAGATATCAGACTCTGACTAAGCGTTTTGTGGGGATTATAGCCGGAGGATTTCCGGAGCAACAGCAGACAGAGATTTCCCCGCGCAGATTATCAGCAGCTACTCGTTCAAGGTGAGTTACCTTCCAGTAGCGGTGGGTCTACGGCCACAATGCCGGCACACCAGTAGGAGTTGTATGTTAGATGATCGTCTTTGTGATATCATCTAGGTTTGCTACTACCTGATATGTTATATTCTGGCATGATATGTTATATGTGACAGTAGTAGAGTTCGGTTGTTAGGACCGAAGGGTGAGTCAGGCACCCCAGATATGTCTGACAGTATGTGATGATATGTTATATGCTGGCATGATATGTTATATGTGATAGTGGTAGTAGGGAGGGAATAGTCTCCAAGTTCGGTTGTTGGGACCGACGGGTAGGTCGGACACCCCAGATATGTCTGATAATATGTTATGATATATGTGATAGTAGCTGTAGGGGAGTGGAATAGTCCCCGAGCTTCGGTTGTTAGGACTGATGGGTAGGTCAGCACCCCAGAACGGCTTGACACGGGTAGGTCAGTACCCCAGAATGGCTCGACATGGGTTTGTCAGCACCCCAGAATGGCTTGACATGGGTAGGTCGGCACCCCAGAATGGTCGGACCGGGTAGGTCGGGCACCCCAGAATTGCCTGGCAGTATGTATGCTATGTGATTGTATGGTATGTGGTACGATGGGGGAACTCACTAAGCTTCGTGCTTACAGTTTACAGTTTTGGTTTCAGGTACCTCTTCATCGAAGGGGAAGGAGCTGGCGCGGTAGCAGCACATCATACACACACGCATTGATTTTCCGCACTTGAGATATTCTGGGATTGTACTCTGAAATGTTGCTACTTTATGATTTGGGCTTTCAGACATGATATGTTGATTTATGAAATGATATATTTTTACGTAGTTTTCTTATGAATGCTTTTATACTCAGTTAATTAAAATGAAATTTTTGGACTCGAAATTTGGGGTGTGACAAGTTGGTATCAGAGCCCTGGTTTGAGGGATTCGGACACACCCTCGGAGGTGTCCGGACTCAAATCAAGGGATTAAAAGCTTTTACAAGAAAATGGTTTTCTAAAAGATAAGTTAAAGGAGTTTTGAGAAAGAACGAAGTGTGTGATGTGCGCGATCGGCCGAGCTCAAGTAAGTATTCCCCAAAGTACCCATACAAGTTTATGTTATGTTTATCAGCTTCAGTAGAACAGCATGCTAGAATAGGACTAAGGATCTAGGAATGATGCCGTATGTGCCTGCTTTATGTGTTCCAGCTTATTGAGAGCTGCATGCTAGTGCAGATTAGTCAGTATGATAGCCAGAGTAGTATGTGCTTGATTATGTGTACTCAACGCCCGAATGCTGCTTGCTTTGTGCTTTTAGGAGTTCTAGTTGTCTTTCACTAACTAATAAACGAATATGTTAAGTTACATATTGCAAGGACTAAATAATTTCAGAAGGTTATGTCTGTTGGGTTTTGAGCATTCTAACACTCCTATGGTGTACATGCAACCCTATAAACCTTGGATCTATGTTTTCTCTATTATACATGCAAATATTAACTATTCCAAGGTTTCATCCTAACTAGCATATTATGAAGCACCTATACTACAAAGTTCTAGTTAGATGACATACCTTTTGATGTAGCTTGATGTCTTCAAGCTTTAAGAGCTTAGCCCCAATAGTGTGGAAGCCTCAAATTGAATCACAAATCACCAAAACACCTTGGAAGAACTTGAGAGAATATGTATGCACACTAAAATCGGCACACTCTTATTTTCACACAGTTGTGCCAATTTTGTGAGCCAAGGACCCCTTTATATATTATGGAGGATTAGGGTTACATCCATGTAAACCCTAATACCCATGACCTTTCATTTACATAGGATCCATGGGTTAAAAGCTCCATGGACCATCCATGAAAGCTTAGCCCAACCTAAATGAACTTGGCCCATTCCATATATATAAGAGTCCATATTTAATTAGTTCTTTTTGATCACTTAATTAATTCTAAATTAATTCTTGATCAATACTAATTAAATAATATGATTCCATATTAATATATTAGAACTTATAATATATTAATATAAATCATAAATATACTATTCTCAAAAGACTATCCATATAAATTGTGCCGGTGAAGTGCAACCCAAATGGACCATGCCGGGTCGGTTTAAGTACATACCAAATATAGTTATGGACTTAGACATTAATCCAACAGTCTCCCACTTGGATAAGTCTAAAACTATTATTGAGTATGACTTCAAAACCTAACTGGCAATCGTAGCTCTTAAAGCCGCTGTCGAACTCTGACCTTGTCAATGACTTGTCCATTAGATAAGGGATCATATATTCCTCCATTCTAGATATCATATGGACTGAGACATGGATTATAATCATTATCTCTGTCCATTTGTTGTTTCCTGATTTTCGATTTATGATGACTGACTGATTGAACAAATCAAATCAGTCCTGGCTTGGCCAAGCACTCACATGTGTCATCGCTAAATCATCGAGGGGCCCACAGATATCGCTTTTATCCCGAAGGTAAAAGGAATGGATAAACTTCGACTCATATGGCTTGTTCTACTACTTGTTGAATCATACACAAAGGCACGTTTTATAACATCGAGTTACCAAATGCGTTTTCGTGCAATCAATGTATAACCAACTCATAGTAACAACTCATATCTCTAGGTTTGAAGAATATAAGATATTATCGTCTCATGATCACTCGTGATAAAATCCATGAAGTGATTCAAATGAGCGCGGTTTAAATCCAATACTCAGAACTTATGAGCACTCATGAGTGTTGTAGCACCACTTTGTCCACCAACTTGGACCTCTACAAACCAACCCATGACAGTCTTGATTCATATCTACTTCCAACATATGACCGACTGTGGATGGTTTGAATAACTTAATCATTCAGGAAGAGCGACTTAGTTATTCTGGAAGTCAAAACATGCAAAGTGAAACACAAGAATAAATGAATCAAATATGATATCAAATCCTATGAATATAAATAAACACTTTTATTTATCACCATACTGATTACTCATTATTCATTGTTTCGGTTTTATCAACTTTATACTTGAATTAAAAACACTAGTTGTCCCATGCTCCAAGCATGTATACTATGTTTTTCTTAAACAATAGCTTTGCCATACACCAAGTATGCACTCTATGTTTGTCTATGATCCTTACTTTGTGAAATAAACCAATTGAACATAATTTCAATGATTCTAATTTCACACTCCCAAATCCTTATCGAAAAATGTGAGAATTTCAAATTCCTATCATTTATCGAAATCTGTTTAGATTTTAAACTTATATGCACTGACCCTCCTGTAATGAATATGTACAAAGTCACAAAGACTTGTCAACAGTCATTATAAGGTATTCCAATGGAGATCAACTCCATGGAAATTAAGTCTCATATTCAATGTACATTGCTTTGGACATGCTTCTTGCATTAAGTTTTCTAATCTTACACAGATAACTTCCACCTATGGAGACAACTCCATATTCTCATTTTGACTATCACTTCTGAATAAGTGATGCCTCTTTTCAGAATATGTCAATATGGTCCTTCCAAAATTAGCACTATACTTCCAACTGTCCCTGAGCAACCAATCTTTGGTAAACCTCAGATTGTCCTCGACAATTGCTTAATCATTTTAGTCATATCCAATTCTAGACCTTTTCCCTTCTTAATGCCTCTGGGCATTTGGAAAAATTTAGAAATAAAAAATATTATAGCACATGCAATCGATCCTGTACCCAAAGCAAATGGTACACGATTCATGATGTCTCACATAAAGACATGATTCTAGACCAGTCTTTTGCTACAATATTTTTATTTGCCATGTTTTCAAAATTTGACTATGAAGAGGGATGTCGTAATCATAATCGAATTTTGAGAACGCAATATATAGAATTTCCTTAAGTTGAACCAATCCAACATGAAATTCATATATATATTCTTGACTAAAGATGATTAAGGTCTCAATCTAAGCCTTTAGAACTGAAATGAAGTATATCCTCTCCCTTAATTATAGCAAAACAACTTTTTCAATCCTTGCAGCCTCACGAATTGAAACTTTTGTTTTCTATAATTAACATTGCTAACTTGCAACACTAACAATAATTATCATGCTCCCACTAACATGATGATTATTAGCATAACACTTATGCTCCCACTAGCTTTGACATGTACTTAGAAATCAACTGGACTTCTAGAAATCAATACTTTATTGACTTTCTTACCAAAGTTCAGATTTCTGATACGAGATGCTTTGATAAAACTTTATCAAAATCATACACCTTTCCTTAAATAGCATGCATGTGTGTCTAAACAATTTAAGAACTACGAAAAGGGATGTCGTAATCATAGTCTCAATTGTTTAGACCTTTTGCCATCTGCTTCAAATCTACTTGGTGGAAGTGTTTCCTCACCATCATTTTCATGAATCGGAGAGAAACCTTATGACCCTTAGATTTTATGGTGTATGTGTTCTTATCCATGTGAATCGTCAAAACCATAGTCACAAGACAAGGATAATGACAAATCTAAACTCATATGGACTGAACTTATGCAATCTTAACTTCTTGCCACCTGGCAGTACAGGGCCTGCCATTGCTTCCAAGTTGTTATGCAACCAATTGAGAACTTTCAGAACTCCTATGCAAAGCCAACTTTAACTGGAATGGGCACAGAATATGTCAACACGATAGGTTATAAACCTCAAGTCGTGTGCTAGTGAAGAACCTCAGGTTTTATTCTTGATTAGTTCTTGAAATTCTTTTTAGGATCTTTAAGACTCTCACTATCCTCTTGACATATAAGACTATCTTGCCAAATATTCAAGAGATAGTGCGGATTCTTTATCAAGACAAACACTTCACACAATTAGCCTTAGTTGGTCTTTGTTTTATCCAAAACATCACAACTTACCAATTTCAAATGTACAAGAGTAGGACACTTTTACTCTTACATTTGACAAGTGTTTTAATCCTTTCTTTAAGATATGTCACTCAAGTTACAATCTTGGAGTATGACTCTAAGAATTGTTTTGGAACGAAGTATGACTCATCTTCCTGATCTAACCATTTCAACAATTCATGACTCCTCTTCTTAGTCATAAGAATGCACTAAGATGACCTTTAGAGGACTAATTGTGATATGATTTCTAAATCATTAAGATGATCACAAACATGATACTAAAGTACTCTCCCATCTTTTCAGATTTGAGAAACTTTTATCTTTCTGCCTAATTTGATTCTTCCCATTCGTTCTGCCATACATTGAGACTTTTCCAATGTTTCAGAATTATACTTAAACTTGTAAGTATAACCATATTTACTAAACTTTAGTAAATCAAATAGTCTTAACGAGCTTTGTGGTGGACATGACCAGTGTACAAGAATGTGTACTCGATCCCTTTAGTCCTTCACTTGACTCACACATCCATGTGAACAAGTAATTAGTCTTGATTTTCCAATGCTTGAAAGTTCTCATTCATCATACTATTCAACTTGCATGATTCCAAGTTTCGGTCCAATTGAAACTTGGGCGATGAGGAACTTTCCTGATTTGGTAAATTTAGACACTACCACAAATGAAAGAATCAAATCCATTTTCCAATATTGCTGTCAGTGGAATCATATAAGCAACAATTTTCCACAAATTCCATTGTAAGGATACTTCAAATAAATAAAATTAAACAATTTTCTTTTATTTTAAAACTTTGCGGAAAAACTTATCCTTATAATCCACATGGAAAATTGTTGTTATCTATTCCTTAGCAATATATCATAACTTCTTAAGCAACTGCTCAAAATTCTGCTGCGATCGAAATCCACCTTCGCGATCAGAATCAGCATATACTTCCTTTAAGATTTCTCTCTATTCTTTGATTCTTAAAACATCAACATGTGACCCAGTCACATCATGTAATGAGGATCTTAGAATAGAACTTAACAGAGTTAGATAATGGGCTCTACCTGATGTAGAGTCAAACTTATTGACTTTAACATCCTTAGGTAAATTTGGCAGCTTTACAATCAACGCCCCTTCCTTTGGCAAAATAAACATATGGACCCTTTGGTAATGGGACTATCTCAGACTTAGCCTTTCTCTTTACCATTTGGTCAACCGGGTTGACTATGGCCAATCCCTTTCCATTAGGAAGAGAATGCTTTTTCTGGATTTCCAGTGTCACCATTGTCACTGTCCATAAAGTTTTTGGGAAGTTGATCTTCTAATCAAATTTGTTTTACTATCGTTCCAAATCATTGCTGATTCAGCAGCACCAAGCAAATAGATATGATCATTAAGGTTCATGTCATAGTCTGTTTCATACTAGTCCCAAAGGAACTCACTATGTGACTTAGAAAGTGATTGAACATCCAACTTTCTCAAGACTTTGACACCCAACTCTCCCGGCTTGTCAATATGTGACTTCATCTCTAAGATGTGATCACACATAGACCTTGCTTTCCATTAGGGCTTGAGTGACCTTGAACTTGTGGGTTAGGGAGAATAATTGGAGGAGGTGGAGGAAGAGAAGTATGACTTCCATGAGCCAAACTCGGGAAGTCATATTCATTAGGAAAGCTTGGTTTGGGAAGATCATTGTTCTCTAAACCAGACATCAACAATGGGAGAAATTCACGTAAAGTTGATTTAAGTCCTTAATATAACACCCAATATGATATATTAAGGCTATGACCCAACAAACTATTTTATAACTTGGAAGAGGGATGCCGTAATCCAAGCTATAAAATATTTGAAGGTAGGTGAATGACGATTCACAAATTTCCACCAAGATAAACGAAATGTATTATTAGGTTTTAATTGGTTTTGAAACTCCTAGATTCTTTTGAGATTCATTGAACTTTTCAATGGCATGTTTCAATCTCGAGTGTGCCCTTCAGGTTTTGTGACTGGGATGTCGAGGATCACAAAACAAGGTGTGAAGTAACCATGCAAATATACTTGGTACCCTTAATATTTACCCCTCAATCGATGTGCCGGTTAACCACACACGCTCCAACGATACTATGATAAACATTAAGTTACCCTTTGCCTACCTTGTTAAGTCCAGGTTAGTGTGCCGGTTAACCACACACGCTCCACTAACAGCTTAAACAAAGTGCAAAGTGTAATTTCATGGATTAGCACCTTATTCACATTTTCCTAAGTAACTAAGATTGGGAATTAATAAAAGGTTTAGTTACTTAGTATTTATCATTAATACTTTTAATGAAGGGAGAATTATAGTCCTTGTCCTACCTGTTCGGCTAGCGACCCTCCACCAGTCAAGGAAGCGGTGGGTGAGAGTAGACACCCATTAAACTGCCATTTTATAAGCAGTAACCTTATACCCCCCTTATAGACCGGCTTCGTGAATGAGGCCTACTAATGGTAAGACGACTTGCTCTTATACATATAATATATTAAACTTTTAATATTATAATAGTATAAGGGTGTATTTTAGACATTTAAAATACTTGGTGGTTTAATCTATTAATTAAACTAGACTTTTAATTTAATTAAACTCAAACCATATATTTATGGATTAATAATACTATTTTAATTAAACGCTTTAATTAACTATTAATAAAGTCCATAAGAGTTAATTTGAACTATTCAACAAAACATCATAATTCCAATTATTAAACTCAAAATTAAAACCATTTAATTAATTGTTTAAGTTATGAACCCAAGAGTTTTAGAATTCAATTCTTTTTTTCATAAAAAACTTTTCTCAAATTCCAAAACTTGAGGGCAAGTTTTGTAATTCTTGAAAACCTTTGGATTCCATAACTTATGGAATTAATGGTGTTTTATGATGAAATTTTCCATGTTCCATAACTTAAGAACAAGTTATGGAATTCTTTAAAACATTAACACCAAATTTTGTAACTCCATAAAAACTTTGAATCAAATTTTTTTTAAAAAAAAAAACTTTCATATCCATAACTTATGGAAGTTTAAAAACCCTTAAGATCACAACTTTTAAAAAAAAACTTTTGAGCTCCAAAATTTTATGACAAAATATGTAACTCCTTATAACATTTAGAACAAACTTTTAAAACTAATAAAATAATCATATCATTTTATCTTTTTCTAAATTTGACCTAATTCAACTCATATAACAAATGATTCAAATTTTACAAATAATTCGTTTTTCACAAAACAAGTAATTATCTTAAAATTTGACAAACGTCATGTTTTTTTTTCTTTTTTTTTTCAACATGAAAATAAAACATTTGCATCAATATAACAGAAAACAACCCATGGCTCTGATACCACTGTTGGGTTTTGAGCATTCTAACACTCTTATGGTGTACATGCAACCCTATAAACCTTGGATCTCTGTTTTCTCTATTATACATGTAAATATTAACTATTCCAAGGTTTCATCCTAACTAGCATATTATGAAGCACCTATACTACAAAGTTCTGGTTAGATGACATACCTTTTGATGTAGCTTGATTTCTTCAATCTTTAAGAGCTTAGCCCCAATAGTGTGGAAGCCTCAAATGGAATCACAAATCACCAAAACACATTGGAAGAACTTGAGAGAATATGTATGCACACTAAAATCGGCCCACTCTTATTTTCACACACTTATGCCAATTTTGTGAGCCAAGGACCCCTTTATATATTATGGAGGATTAGGGTTACATCCATGTAAACCCTAATACCCATGACCTTTCATTTACATAGGATCCATGGGTTAAAAGCTCCATGGACCATCCATGAAAGCTTAGCCCAACCTAAATGAACTTGGCACATTCCATATATATAAGAGTCTATATTTAATTAGTTCTTTTTTATCACTTAATTAATTCTAAATTAATTATTGATCAATACTAATTAAATAATATGATTCCATATTAATATATTAGAACTTATAATATATTAATATAAATCATAAATATACTATTCTCAAAAGACTATCCATATAAATTGTGCCGGTGAAGTGCAACCCAAATGGACCATGCCGGGTCGGGTCAAGTACATACCAAATATAGTTATGGACTTAGACATTAATCCAACAATATCCTCTCCAAGGTTGGCATATCAAGACATCCACTCCACAATAACACGTCCACCTCATGAATGGCATATCCAGCACTTGGTGGCATATCCTGTCACTTGATGGCATATCATGTAATTTGGTGGCATATCCAATCATTTGATGGCATATCATGTCACTTGGTGGCATATCATGTCACTTCATGGCATATCAAGTTCCAATAGTGGCGCACCTTGACTTCTAAGTGGCGCATCCAAGCATAGGCTGCTCCATTCCACTTCCAGGTGCTCCATACCTCCTTTTAGAAGATTCGTTCCTTTGTCACTTGATCCGTTCCTTTGTCATGAGATCCAACCCTTTCTCAGATGATTCGTTCCTTTTTTACATGCTCCATGAGTTTCAAGTGCTCCATTGAACTCAAATCTTCCATATTAATGCTCCAAATGCTCAAGTCACATTTAACAAATACTTTCTCCAAAACATTAATTCATGCACATAGGCATATCAAATTACCCCTACAATTTAACAAACTTTACAAGATAGGAAAAATGTATATTTTTTTACAAAAACATTCACCAAAATCTGAACCGTAATAAATATCATCAATAAGTGAGTTGATTTTATATAAGTAAGAATATTTTTTCTTCTTGTCTTTAGGTATCTCAAACACTTTCTTTATGGATTTCCAATGAGCAATTCTTAGGTTCTTTAAAATCTAATGAACATATCAACAACAAAAATGATGTATGGTCTTTTACAAACTTGTGCATACATTAAACTTCCAAAAAGAGAAGCATAAGGGAATTTTTTTTTTTTTTCATTTCTTCACTATCCAAAGGATCTAGTCAATACTAATCAAGCTCAAGCCTGTCTCTTTTATGTAGTAGAGCGGGAGTAAGAGAATATGGTATCGTGCTAGATCTTTCTATAACTTTATCAATATATGATATGATTTCCATGACAATCCTCAAATTTCAAGTGGTTCATCACAAAATATTTATAGCTTTATCATATATAAGAAGCCTCATCCAAATCTTTCAATATAAAACTCTCGAATAGATTAATCCTGGTTTCATATAATAAACCAAGATTACTACTAGCCAAAATATGCCCTCAACATACAAAATTAAAAATTTGAACATATAGCATGTATATTTTCTTAATTGTACTTGGGCCTTCGTGGTGGGCTCTAATATATCTTTAGAAAGAAATTGGTCATGTATTTGGATTGAGTTCCTTTGGGATGGGGATTTAAATTCTAAAAAGATTTATCGGGTCTTAAACAATGAACATAGGGCTATGATAATTCGATATATGCAAAAAAAAAAAAAAAAAAAAAAAAAAAAAAAAAAAAACTTTACTACAATACTAACGTGGTTCCTTTTATATTCATAATCATTTGGATAAGAAAAAGAAAAGCTGCAAGTCTGCAATCTTTTAAAACAAGCAAGGAATATATTGATGTGTACAACTACTACGACAGAAGAAAAAGGAAAGTTCGATCTTGTAGAGTACTACTCTTCATGCATGAAATACAACATTATGATGCACCAAAAAGGGGGACCAAGATCTGAACACCCTGAAAAATATTCTGCCAATCATGAATCCAAATTTCGAGTCAAAACATGAAATGAAGAACAACACATAAAGGGGACCAAAGAACTGGAACACCCTCAACTCTGAACAATATCATATCCTGCCAATTTCGAATCATTAAAAACAAAATAAAATTAATTAATTAAACCTACAACAGAATTACACAAAATCATGGGATTTCTTTTTCGTATATCATATAGGGTATATTATCCATGAGGAGGACATGTAAATATTTAACTAATATCTTGAAAGTAAACACGAATGAAAAATTAAAAAAAAAAAAAATAAAAAAAAAATAAAAGAAAACCATATATATATTAATATTACTGATTTACACATGACAACATTTGATTATCTCTGGGATTTCTTTGCGTTCTTGACGTTTCTTAAAGTCATCACAAGTTTTTGCCTTTCACCTTCTACTTCTGCAAATTTCAGACTTATTTCTGAATATCTTTCTTGCATTTCCAACAGTTCTTCTTCCATGGATTTGTTTAATTTCTTCAATAATGCAATTTCCTCAGCCCTTGAAGCCTGTGTTCCAATATAATATATTAACATTTAAATATAAAAATCGAATCTTTATTGTTTAAAATGACAAGATTATTTACCTGTGAAATGGCAATGCTTTGATCAAGATCCTCCAATCTTGTTTCCAACTCTTTTATTTTATGTTGAAGATCTTTCTCTTTCTCATGAAATGAACTTTCAGAGCTTTTCAAAGCTGTGTCCTTCATTTTTATTTGACCCTAGTGATCAAAACACAATATTTTTCTTATATTTACAATCAAGAACTAAATTTAATAAAAATGGGAAAAGGGTAGAGTTTATATTTATAATATAATACCTCAAGTAGCTCTATTTTGTTCTTCAAATTGGTAACCTCTTTTGAGCTTTTTGGGGTGTTTCTTGAAGCAGCTTTACTTAATCCCTCCAACATTATTACTCGATTGCTACTATCTTTAAGCTTCTTTTCCATTAAATTTAATTCATCTTGCCTCTTTTTGACTTCTCCTTTTAATTGAGATATTTGGATCTTCATCTTCTCTTTCTCAGATTCATCTTCTGCAATGGAAAGCTTCATGTCATTATATCGTGATTCAAGACTTTCAATCTCTGAATGCAATAGTTCGTTTTCACAATCTTTTTGCTTATTAGCATCTGTTAATTCGGTCAACTCCTTCTTTGACTTCTCGAGTTCCATCTTTACAAAATGAACCTCACTTTCAAGATTCTTTCTTTCATCTTCAAGATTCTCAATCTTAGTTCTACAAATGGAAGATAAATCTTCCATTTGTTTCTCCATCTTCTCCAACTGTTTTGATTTCAGAGTTATTTGTTTCAAAAGATCAACCAGCTTTTCTTCATGATGAACACGAAAAAAGTCTAAATCTTGTTTGACTTTCTTGACCATATCTTCAAGATAACGTTTCTCTACACGAAGGTGATTGGCTTCCTCCATGGCTTTCATTGCCACCTTCTCATTCGCTTCAAAACTTGAATTCATTTGTGTAGAAAGCTTCCTGAAATCTTCTTGAAGTCTCTCTGCTGTATTAGCATTTTGTATTTTCATCTTTCTCATGCTTTCTTCTGCCCGAATTGCCCTTTGCTCCTGTTTGACTTTTTCATTCATGAGATCTTCAATATCTGCTTCAAAACCGTTTTCTTGATCTTCCAAATCTTTCTCCAAGTTCTTGACATAGGTTTTGAGCTCTTCAATGGCTAGAAATGAATCCGATAATTCTTTTGACTTCATTTTTAGCTCATTGTTCAAACTTTCTATTTTTGATTCGAGTTCATTGACTACAGTATATGTGCCACATTCGTATTGCATCTTCAGTTGTTCTTGAAGTTGACTTTGTTCAAGTTTGTAAGACATATCATGGTTTCCTTGCTTCAAGATTTCATAATCAAGGGCGATTTGGTCCATTTGCATTTCGAGCTCATCTTTATCTCTTTTGTACATCTCTATTTCCCCATAGAGATCTGTTATCTTTTGTTCTAGTAAAAACGCCTCCTGCATTCCACTATGTTCTCTCACAATGTCTTCCAATGCCTTTTGATCTTCATCATCATCTATCTCAGATTTGACTTCTGTTGACTTTGACTTTGACTTTGATTTTTCCGAATCTTTCTGTTCCAGCATTTCTTCAAGATCCTGAACTGCAAGAATCAACTCGGAGTTTGACTCTTGTGTTTTTTGAAGTTGTAATCTGAGATTGGAATTCAAATCCTTTTCATAGTTAAGTTCTTGTCTCAGTTCATCAACAAGATCCCATGGATCCCCATTGTTGACTTTGACTTTGACTTTGACTTTGGATTCTTCAGAGAGCTTTTCACACTCCTCCTTGAACGCATTTCTTTCTTCTTTAAGTTCATCCACTTCCCTTGAAAGATCCTGACCTTTTTTTCTTTCTTTCACTATCTGCTTACGAAGAGTCTGTAATTCTAACTCTGAAACATCAACTTGTCTAGCCAAAACATCGAGTTCAATTTTGAGCTTTTTGATCATGGCATCTGGTGAACCTTCTTCTGATAATGAAGATTCATCTGTGCTTAATTCAGGAGGTGAACCTTCTAACCAATCCCATTGTGATGCTCTCTCATGTTCATGTTCATGTTCATGTTCTTCATGAATTGTTGCAGGTGGTGGTTGTTCATGATCAGAACCTGATAATGTGAGATCAGATCCACTGGATGTTCGATTATCTCTGTTAATGTTATCATTCAAAACCTCACAATCCTGTTAAAAAAAGAGTGTGTTGAAAGTTTACGTTTTTGCCCTTTAGTAATTGTTTACAAAATGGTAGATGAAAAATGAGAACTTACTTCATTAAGATTGCTTTGAATGATTTCTTCTGTATTTCCATTGGTTAATTGAGCCCTTAAACTCCTATCTTCTCGGTTTGCATTTTCACTTTTATCAAAATCCCTGTAAATTTTGTGAGTTTTAAGTTAAATTGCAGGAAATATTGAAAGTAATACTAGTTGAAATATGGATTTTACCTTTGATCTAATGACTCCTGTACCCTTTGAATTGATACCTAGAAGAACACACAACCATTAAACATGAAACACTTTAAGCCCATTTGTCTTTTTGGTGATTAATCCTGAATGGATTGTAAAATATGTATGAATAAGAGTAAGAAGGGGCTAACATGTAAAATAGCAGCACAGTTTGCATTTTTAAGAGGAAGAGATAAAGAAGAGGTCTTTGTAGCTTCAGCAAAACTTGCAAAATCAATTGAAACTTCACCAATTCCACTGGATTTTGAAGAGCCCTACAAAAAGATTAAAAAAAATTAACTGTGTTTTTAAGTTGCTTAATTTTGGATTTTGCAAGTATGAATTTGAAAGAATGTATACCGTTGCAAGAGAAAAGTGATAGATTTTCTCATGAAAATTTCCATTTTTTGGATCTTGAACAAACTTCACAGTTTCACAATGTGGTTTTTCCCAATAACAATTTCCATCTTTGACTTTGGCTTTTTCTAATCTTGTTGTTGGTTTTCCTGTATCTGCTGGAATGATAGAGATGATCAAAGTATCCCCTGCTAACTGTTTTAGCTGCATACAAAATCGATAATCAAGAATCAAGAGATCGATTTACTAAATTTTACTAGTTTTAGAGATCGAGATGAAAAATGGGGTAAATTTCCGATATTTTGATTTATATATTGTATAATTGCATTGGATGCCTATAAAAGCTCAAACCTTGAAAGTTTTCTCTTAGTCAATTCAACTAACACAAAGTGTGCAATAATTCAATCAATCATTTCAATGTAAAGATTGACATGAATGGATTATTGGGAAACGTCTAAGATAAAAGGAGTATTACCTGCGTTACATGAAATTGCAATCTGAATACAGCTTTGATCTTGTTCTTCTCGCTCCTCCATCTCGCCGACTTGAACATTTTCTCTCCCCTCGCCGTGTCTCTCTATAAATACATGTATACGAGCTTGTGTGTGAAATGCTTAATTCCACAATGTGGAACTCCAAAATTCAGAGTTCCCCTGAGCTAATTCAAGGAAATCTGCAACTTCATCGGAGCTCCGGCAAGCGGCCGGAAAATCATATAAGAACATCCATTATCCTCAAGACAAACTCAATGCGAATTTGCAAATCCAGAGCTCAAACGCACTAATTAAACTTCAAGAAGTGCAAATAAACTCTCAGTCAAAGATCTTACAACTTACCCATGTTACTTGTTCCCAAATAATAAAAACCCAGATCAATTCCTGAAGATCATGCTCAACAAACACGTATCAGATCAACAGACACTACGGCATTGAGTGAATTGACAAAATGTGAGTGAATGTCGGAGGTGTTTAGTGAGAGAGGTATCTCTACGTTGTAGAACTCGTGAATGAATTTAAGAATGAGCTTCAAAGCTCACAAAGCAGGTAGAGTAGATCTAAAAAGTAGAGTCCCCTCAACTTCTCTCTCTTCTCTCTCTGTTTCTCTCTCTACAATCATTTTAAAGATTTATGTTATTGTTATGTATTTGAGTGTATCTACAGTTCGTTGGAGAGAAGCTTACTATTATATATTGTGGTTTAATCTAAAAACAATAAAGAAAAGAGGGGTTAGCTACAAAATAGAAAAAGTGTAAGGGAAGCTTCTCTTGGATTTTATATATAATTGAGATTCGATAAAGAACCAAAAAGTGTCCAGAATTTACATATCACCCCCTACAATTCAACACAGTATTCAAATTTTATATCAACTATGAAATATGTTAGGTTTGGTCCTTAGTCATCAAGATAACATATTGAAGGCTCTTATAACATCAACAAAAACTAATCATGATATATAAATAAAGAAGCTGAAAGTAATTTATCACAATGTTTCTACTGTTAAAAATGGTATATCTTCTCAAAGAAAAATACGATGATCAGTGTATGATATTGTTTGTCGGATAATATTACATCAAAATAATATTATTTTTTTTTCGAACGGAAGGTTACTATATGTCTAGGATAAAACTCAAGATCTTTTTGTTAGACATATTGTTATATTGTTAGGTAAGTGGGCTAGCCCCAAGTTATATATCAAAGTAATAATATTAAAATGACAAATTTTCTTTTGTTGAAAATGGTATATTTTCTGAAGGAAATTCCTAGTATTTGTTTAGACACATAAAAATTTATATATGTTTTCACTATTTACCAAATATCTAAAACATTTTTCAGTTTTAGTAATCTTTTTATAAATAATATACTATTTATAAAAATCTGAAAATGTAAAATTATAAATTCTGATAGTTCCATGACTTAAAGGAGACAGTAAAGGCTTCCATTCCTGGGGCTGTAGTGTAAATAATGGAACAAGGGGCATTGAAGTCAAAAGACCCAAATGGTATTAATTTTTCTTTTTTTTTGGTATAAGTATAATATACTAATACACTAATAGATTAGTAAATTGTATAAAAAGTTTTAAATGTGTATCGTTTATATCAAAATCTAGCCAAAATTTTACCAAAAAATGAGTAAAATAACCATTATACAATCAATTTAATTTATATTTTCAAAAATAATATAAAATTTAAAATATTTTTGCAAAACTAAAAATCTTTTGAAGAAACATGGATAAGAGGTTGTATTATACAGTACAACTCACATAGCCCCATCCTCGGCTGTCGATCATCCCCACCAGGTCTCCCCCTTGCCCCTCTCCCTTGTCAACTCCTGCCCCTCCAAAGATATTGGTTGCATTGTTTTTGCACTATATATGTCTGTTAATAGAAATATTAATTAATATCATGTTTATAGTTCAATGTATTTGTTATATGAATTAAATCAAATATTGTACTTATTGACAATGTCAAAATAAAAATGTATCTTTCCATTGTGGTCATCAACTTTAAAAATCCACTCCAACAATGCATTCTATTAGCGGTTAACTGCTTGTTTGAGCAACCAAGTTACAAAGTTTTTCCAAAATATGTGAAGAAATTGATTTCTTACATATTTATGGAATCATGTTTAATTAGTTGTCACTAAAAATTAACCAAATTACTGGTAACCAGATCAACTTCCTTTCATAAGTTGGTTAAATTTTGATAGCAAAGATGAATGGTGCGGTTGGATTTGTGTGTGCTTAGACCCGTTGGTATGCCACATACCGCACACCACGTCGAATTTGTTTGGGAAACCCAACCCGATCCCGAACCGGTACTCGAGTCCGAACCCGAAATTCTTCAGGAAACCCAAAACTATCCAACACCAAAATACGAGGAAAAGGAAAAGCACCTGTTAGAAAAGAGAAGATGGCATCTCAACAATGGCAAACGGACAAAGAGATGATTTTAGTGCAATCATGGGCGACATTTTGGAGGATTCGAGAACCAGAAATGCGCAAAAAGATGACCATTTTTGCGACGTATTATGTAGCGATTTTTTAAAGTTATGAGTTGTGGCGATTACCACACTAAAACCCGATTTACTAGCAAGTTTCGCGAGATGAACAAATATGCTACAAAATTCAATGGCATTTGAAACAATTTGGTAACTCAATGGAAAAGTGGAGAAGCCGAGAACAAATTCTAGAGACGGTCCTTCAAAATTTTCTTGTTGATAATAATAAAAAGTCGTTCAAGTTTCTCGATATTTTGAGGTTTTTATCCACATCCCTTAAATGGATAGAAGATTTTGGTAGCGAAGAAGGTGGTCAGAAAAAAAAACAAACTTTCTGAGATGAGTTACACTACTTCATCGAATACCCATTGTGGGGTTGATTTGAACTAAGTGTATGAGCTCGAGCTTGAAGAGGTAGTTCGACCGATAGGTCGAGATAAGGTGAAAAAGAGAGGTTCTTCGTCGAACACATCAGGAAAGGGAAAAGGAGATGAAATTCACAGAGTTGCTACAGATGAGTTTTGATACAAAATATAAGTTAGTTTTTCATAAAAATCGGTCAACGGAAGCGTTAAAAATAACAAGTTTATATTTAATTCATAACAAACCAAATCATCAATGATCCATTTATAGAGGTTAGAATGAATAAAAACAACAAAAGAATTTTTAGAATAACAACTTTTGAAGCATTTGAACCCACTTGGTGTTGGTGATTTTATATCATCAATATTATTTAAGTGTAATAAGATTAAAATTGTTGACAAAAAGTGATCTTGTTGAATATTGAACAAGTTAGGATGGTGTAGGAGTGCACACTTGTTCAAGTTTTTCAAGATTCAAAGTACATTGTTATTTAGGGGCGAAGCCCCTAAACGAACAAGGGTCCGGGGGCAGCGCCCCTGGGAGCGGGGTCCTAGGGGCGGCAGCCCCTGGCTGGGAAAGTTGACCCTTTTTTTTCCTGAGATCCGTTTAATGACAGGTTTGGTAGTTTTATGACAGTTTGTAACTGTCTATTAACAGTTTTCAGACAGGAATGATATATCCGTTTTTGGTCATTTTTCTGGTACATCTGGAAGAACATTTTCACAGACATTCTCAGATTTCATTCTCTGAATTTCATCCAATTGAGTGTTCGATCTGTACCATCGAAATACTTCAATTTGATAGTGAATCACGACTTTCAGAGAATCCAAGCAATCTATTCATCCCCTAATTTCTAACACTTGGTTTTGGGATGTTGATGAAGATAGCAAAAATTCAAAAGTAGAATTTCTCTATGTGTATTGTAACATCTCGAAAATCACAATAAATTTTGATTTTTCAAAAACAACCCATAACCATAATTGTTTACAAAACCATTGTTTCAAAAGTGTATTTTAGTAATCAGAGTATCCCAAAATCCAAACAACATAAGAACCAAAGGATGTGCACGATCACGCCTTTGTCTTGCTAGGGTCATCTAAAGTACCTAAATCAATAAACTGAAACTGTAAGCCAAAGCTTAGTGAGTTCCCCCAAAGTACCAACACACAACATATAACAACATATAATGGGTCCACAGCTAACAGACTGGATTACCCCTGAGCCCATAGTATGAGTCGAGCTTGCCCATCAGGCCCACAACTCATATTTGGCTTGTTCCCCGAGCCCACAGCATAAGTCTGGCTTGCCCTACAGGCCCACACATTATGCTTGGCTTGCTCCCGAGTTTGTTGGCTACCGAACAACGCAGTACTAACTCAACCATATTATGTCGACATATACATAACATATAACATATATCCAGCAAACAGATAACATATAACCAGTCATCAGACAAACAGGCAGATCTACAGATCACTACCGCATACTACATCCTACTTACCAGGATACCGATCTAAAAGACCACTATAACATATCAACATCCTCTATACCAGGATGAATAATGTAGTGGGCTGGTATTGGTGCCTTCGACCCGCAAGTACAGTGAGGAAAACTCACCTCTCAGTCTGAAAAAGATCGTTGAACAGGACACAGCTCCGAATCTCAACTCAACGATAACCTAATCATCAAATAGTGATCAGTCTCAATTACAACTCAAAATACCCAAAATGCCCTTAGGTCAACTTGGTCAAAGTCAAGATAAATCAATACTCAAAAGTCCCGCAATCCACTAGTCACATCGTGACCCCTAATGGTCACGTCGTGACCTAATAAGTCCAAAACAGTCGAGGAATGACAACCTCACGTCGTGACACCCTTGTGCTCACGTCGTGAGAACGCTCTGATAAGAAGTTCTTAATGAACCTCTTAATCTCTTTTTGGCCCATCAACCAAATCCCATCATAGAGTCTTATTTACTCCAAAACATCATAAAAATCATGGCTTTTTGGACATGCATGTCCAATGCATGTCACAAACACTAGCTAGAGCACAAACAGGAAAAATGACATCAAATCTCATGTAAGAGCCATAAAACTCAACCATCTTCCAGATCTAGCAGTTATACTACTCAAGGGACACTGGAGATCCATAAAGTTGGCAACTTTATGGATTTCAACCACTACATTATCTTGAACATGAAGAGTTAAGCATAAAAACTTAGATCTAAGCTTATGGACTCATAAAGCAATGAACTTGAAACTCACAAAAGGTCCAGAAGATGTACAAATTCTTGGTGGTGAGACTTGAATGCGAAAACAATGGACTAGATGCTCTTCCTCTTCTTTTCCTTGGCTAAAATCACCACAAATAAGCTTCAAGATCAAATATGGATGATAGGGTTTCAAAGGGGAGTGCAAAGAGGTGATGGAGGTTGAGGGTGGGCTAGCCCTAACCCTCACTTTCTTTAAATACGGAAATAAAACCCCTAAAATTAGGGTTTCCTCTTATGCAGTCCTCACGTCGTGAGTCAAAATGTGCTCACGCCGTGAGCCTAAAAGTGATGTGCGTACTCATTAAACTCCTCACAATGTGACATACATTCCTCACGTCGTGAGTAGGGTTAAATCCTTTGAAATTTTAAACTTGAAAATTGCTCACCTGAACTGAATGTTACAATTCTCTCCCACTTGAACTAGACTTTATCCTCAAAGTCCGCTGCTATGAATAACTCAGGGTAATGCTCCCTCATCTCTGACTCGGGTTCCCACATACATTCGGAACCTTTCTGATGCTGCCACTGAACCTTGACAAATAATACTACCTTGTTGTGCAAGGCCTTCGTCTTTCGATCCAGGATCGCCACTGGTCTCTCAACATAATTCAGACGATCATCAAACTGAACATCATCCATAGGAATAACCGTTGAATCATCAACCACACACTTCTGAAGCTACGAAACATGGAAGGTGATGTGGATCTGACTGAGCTCCTTGGGTAAATCCAGCCTGTAAGCTACCTTGTCAACCCTAGAAACCAATCCAAATGGCCTAATATACCGAGGCTCCGATTTTCCCCTCTTCCTGAAGCGTATCACACCCTTCCAGGGTGATACCTTCACCAAAACCATGTCTCTAACCCGAAACTCCAGCTCAGATTGATGCTTTTCGGCATAACTCTTCTACCGACTATGAGTTGTTTGAAGTCTCTTCCTAATCCGTTGAATAAGATCTATCGTATGAAGGACTACCTCATTCCTTCCCATAACTCTATGACCAACCTCTCCCCAATAAACAAGGGTATGACACTTCCTTCCATAAAGGAGCTCAAAAGGCGGTGCACCGATACTGGAGTGATAGTTGTTGTTGTAAGAGAACTCAGTTTGGGGAAGGTAGGAGTCCCAGCTCCCACCGAAGTCTATGACACAGGCTCTCAAAATATCCTCAAGTATTTTAATGGTATGCTCACTCTGACCTTCCGTCTGCGGATGATAAGCAGTACTAAAATGCAATCTCGTACCCAGTTCCTCGTGGAACTTCTAGCAAAACTGCGAAGTGAACCGAACATTCCGGTCTGAAACGATAAAAACTGGAACACCATAACGAGCTACGATCTCATTTACATAAACATCGGCCAATTTCTCAGCCGACGACCTCTCACGAATGGCTAAGAAGTGGGCTCTCTTGGTCAACCGATCTACTATCACCCAAATCACATCAAACCCTTAGCTGTCTGTCACACCCCAAAACCGGAACGGCGGAAACGTTCGAGGGTGGAGGACGTCATGTTCAGTATCACAACAATGCATAGTAGTAAACAAGCAACAACATCATCCATTTCATTAATAGTATAATTTCATACAAGCGTATTCTGTAAAGTTTAATAGACACCAAAAAGTAAATCAAAATAAAAGATGAGTCTTGAACGAGCTCCATCTTCTCAAAACCTGGCACCGGTACCTGTCTACTGATGCCTGAGAATACAAGTTATTTTGAAAGAGTTTATCAGCTTTAAAGCTGGTGAGTTCATAAGTACTTTAGTGTCATTGTTTGTATGAAAGTGTTTGTATGCACTTGATGTATAAGTTTGTAAAATGTTTGTAAATGTTTGTAACTCCTAGAAAATCCTATATTTTCTACTAAACGTAGCCTTCTACCAAGGCATCAAATGAAATGTATGTTTGTTTCTTGTAAAAGTGTGTATTTTCCCAAATCTGACTATCATTAACCAAAAATATAGCTTTTACATTACTGTTCATTGTGTGAAGGTCACAAAGTGAATGCAATGGGGAGATAATAAAGTACTGTAGTGTTGTATTAAGTAACTACTGTTGTACTAACTACCTTAATCCATTTGTTAATTAAAGTACCATGTGATATGCCTGTACCATACTACCGACTATAAACACGACGATGAAAGACGTCGAAAGAAATGACATTTGGCACCCGTAGACTTGCAAGTCCCACTGTAGCGAGCAGCAAGGTGTAGGATAGTCAATCCAGTATAGATCTATACACAAACTCAACGCTCTCCACTTAAGGAGATTCTGGATACAAAACGAGCCATGACAGGTGATGCCATGCCCCGTTACGTGGCTCACATAATTGTTGTAATGTTCTTGTATATGTATTGAATGTACTAGCTGTATTGTATGTTCTCTCTCTGTCTAGTATGTATGTGCGTTCTCTTTGTTTTTCGTTTGTTTCTCGTTATAGTATTCTCTATCTGTATGTTATGTTTGTTTCTCATCATAGTATTCTCTATCTGTATGTTATGTTTGTTTCTCATCATAGTATGTATTGACTCATGTATGAACTGACTCACTGTATGTTTCACTGTTCTAGTAATAGTATTGTATCTTCCTAAACTATACCTATTATAGTTTACTAGTAATGTTGTTTATATGTATGAACATGTTTGTATACCTTTGCTACCCAAAGGTATTGAAATGAAAGAAGTAACTTTTATATCTATATACATATACATAATATATATAACTAAGATTCAAACGACCTTCGGACAAATAACCGATACCCTAAGTCCACAACCAAACAAGGAACAGGAAGCAAGGTGAGCTATCAGTCCTAAGTCCTTTCAATCCTACTTATATAACTATATCTATATAGATACGCATTTGACAAAGTATAAGTTTAAAAGAGTTTATTGAAAGTATTTAACATGTAAAAGAGTTTGTAAAACAGTTTGAAGTAGTTTGATTGATAACATAGTTTGAGAAGTAAGAAATCCACTTGTTTGGTAGTTATTAATCACATGTGATTGATATAATAACTATAATAGTTCAACTTGTATTCCCCCCCCCCCCTAAAAGCATTTAAAATCATTTAAAAGGTTGATTAAGGGGTATGAACTCACCTGTACTGAGTGGTTTGGATGAACGGATGGTATAGGATGCTAAGTGTCAAGTGAAGACTTGAGCACACACACGGATCCTATTTAACATATAATTACACATATATGTATCCAATTAGTCATTTAACAACTAATTAACCAAGTTAAGACACCCTAGGACATGGAAAACACCTTGATTCAAGTGCTAGAAGTACTTAGGGTTGCATCTAAGGGTTGTAATGCCACTTAAGGGAGTTTTCGGTCCAAGTGGTATTCGGTCCAAGTGGTATTCGGTCCATATGGTTCTCGGTCCGAAGAGGTTCTCGGTTTTTAGGGTTTTCGGTCCCTGTGTTTAAGACCGAAAACTCATCATTTTTGGTGCATAAGGTGATTTTCAAGGGCCTTCAACAATCAATGAAGAGTTCTAGACTTAATACTAAGCATTAGGAAAGGATTATAGTCATTTTGCACCCTTTATAAGGGTTTTCGGTCTAAGGAGATGCACTAGACCGAAAACACCTTTGTTCTTGGATAAATGGATGTTTTCAAGGCCCTAAATCAAGTATCCTTACTAGATAACAAGTATAGGAGATAGATACTTACAATATGGAAGCAAAGAAGGGTGTTTTCGACCCAAAACACTAGTGTGTGTTCTTGGTGTTCTTGGTGAAATGAAGAACACTTGAAGATCTAAGAAAATGGAATGATTTCATGGATGAAATCATGTAAGATCACTAGATAATGGATGAGATCAACTAAACAAGGAAGGAAACACTTACAATCTTAAAGATCTTGACAAAAATTCAGATGATACTTGAGAGAGAATGTTCTTGACTTGGAAATGGAAAAATGACTAAAAATGACTAAGTGTCATTTATATACCCTTTAGGGTTTTCGGCCCTATCACTATTTTGGGCCGAAAACTCCAAACTCTTGGAGTTTTGTGACTTAAATGTTGCACAATTAATCCTAAAGCATACCTCCTCTAATTTGTTCTCTCAAGAAAATCATTATTAAAAATAACACCCAAACGGACTTTAAACCGAGCTAAAAATTAGCAGAAATGAATTTGACTTTTAATTGAAGTGTTTGACTGTAGAGTTCGTACAAATGAAAATTTCAGGTTGTCACATCATCCCCCCGTTAGAGGGAATTTTGTCCCGAAATTAGAGTTCAAGCAACTAAGTTATTCCTAATAACTAAGTAAAAAGATGAGGATATTTCAGCTTAAACTGATCCTCGCGCTCCCAAGTGAATTACGGTCCTCGCTTGGCGTTCCAGCGAACCTTCACCATCGGGATACGGCTTTGCTTGGTTCGTTTGACCTCTCGGTCCATGATCTCTACTGGTTCTTCCACGAAGTTGAGGCTCTCGTTGATTTCGATCTCGTCGAGTGGGATCACAAGAGTCTCGTCGGACAGACACTTTTTCAAGTTCGAGACGTGGAAAGTAGAATGTACGTTACTGAGTTCACGAGGTAAGTTAAGTTTGTAAGCTACCGGGCCGATTCTAGCGAGAATCTCGAAAGGCCCTATGTATCTTGGATTTAGCTTTCCACGCTTTCTGAAGCGTATCAAGCCTTTCCAGGGTGAGACCTTCAATAGCACACGGTCGCCCACCTGGAATTCCAACGGTTTCCTTCGTTTATCTGCGTAGCTTTTCTGTCGGTCCCTAGAGGCTTTCAATCGTTCACGAATCTGAACGATCTTCTCTGTCGTTTCCCTAATAATTTCCGGACCAGTGAGAGTGCTGTCAGGAACTTGTCCTTTAGCTAACTGGGTATCACCCACCTCAGCCCAGCACAGAGGGGATCTGCACTTTCGGCCATAGAGGGCCTCGAATGGAGCAGCCTTTATGCTCGTGTGATAATTGTTGTTGTAGGAAAATTCGACAAGGGGTAAATAAGTATCCCATGCCTTCCCAAAGTCGATCACATAGGCTCGCAACATATCTTCCAAGGTTTGGATAGTCCTCTCACTTTGTCCATCGGTCTGTGGATGGTAGGCTGTACTCATGTCCAGCCTAGTTCCTAGGGAACTTTGTAGCGACTGTCAGAACCTCGAAGTGAATCTACTATCTCTGTCCGAGATAATGGATATGGGAACACTGTGCAGTCGTACAATATCCCGTATGTAGGTTCTTGTAAGCTTCTCCATCTTGTCTGTTTCCTTGATAGGCAGGAAGTGTGCGGACTTGGTCAATCTGTCGACGATGACCCATATGGTATCAAGTCCACCCGTCGTCTTGGGCAACTTGGTTATGAAGTCCATAGTGATCCGCTCCCACTTCCATTCTGGTATTTCAGGCTGTTGTAGAAGACCTGAGGGTTTCTGGTATTCGACCTTGACCTTGGCGCAAGTAAGGCATTTACTTACGAAGGTAGCAATCTCTGATTTCATGTTAGGCCACCAGTATAGCTGTTTAAGATCCAGATACATCTTATCTGAACCTGGGTGGACGGAATAACGAGTGTTATGCGCCTCGGTCGTGACCAAGTCTCTGAAACTACCGTGTTTCGGTGTCCAGATCTGATCCATGAAATATAAGGCTCCGCCACCTTTGACTTCCAAGTTCTTATCCATCCCTCTCAGGGATTCACTCGCCACATTTTCAGGTTTCAAAGCGTCGAGCTGAACCTCCTTAATTTGCTTGGACAAGTGTGAATGGATAGTCACAGTTAATGATTTGACTCTACGACCAGAGTATTCTTTCCGACTTAGGGCGTCAGCTACTACGTTGGCCTTGCCGGGATGATAACGAATTTCGCATTCGTAATCACTGAGTAGCTCGACCCACCGTCGTTGTCTCATGTTGAGCTCCTTCTGTTCGAATACATGTTGTAGGCTTTTGTGGTCTGTAAAGATAGTGCTTTTTGTACCATACAGGTAGTGTCTCCAGATCTTCAGAGCAAACACAACTGCTCCTAGCTCAAGATCGTGAGTGGTGTAGTTGACCTCGTGTGTCTTCAGCTGTCTCGAGGCATAGGCGATGACCTTACCTCGTTGCATCAGAACACAGCCGAGCCCTTGATTTGACGCATCGCAATAAACAACGAAGTCTTCTATCCCTTCGGGGAGGGATAGTATTGGTGCGGTGCACAAGGCCTGCTTGAGCGTTTGGAACGCTCTCTCCTGCTTTTCTTCCCAGTCAAAGGCTACGCCCTTCTGGGTCAGTGTTGTAAGAGGTTTCGCAATTTGGGAGAAGTTCTGAATGAACCTGCGATAGTAGCCAGTGAGGCCTAGAAATTGTCGAATTTCGGTAGGCGTCTTCGGTGCTGACCAGCTCTCAATGGCTTTGATTTTGGAAGGGTCCACGTGCATTCCCTCTTTGCTAACCACGTGCTCTAAGAATTCGACTCTTCGGATCCAAAATTCGGATTTCGAGAATTTCGCATAGAGCTTCTCCGAACGTAGCGTTTCTAAGACTTGTCGTAGATGTTGACTATGCTCCTCCTTACTACGAGAGTAGATAAGTATGTCATCGATGAAGACGATGACGAACTGATCCAAGTAAGGACGACACACCCTATTCATTAAATCCATGAATACTGCGGGCGCGTTTGTTAATCCGAACGGCATCACTACGAATTCGTAGTGCCCATAACGAGTTCGGAAGGCTGTCTTCAGAACATCCTCTCCTAGCACTCGTAGTTGGTGATATCCGGATCTTAGATTGATTTTTGAAAAGAAGTTCGCCCCTTGAAGTTGGTCAAATAAATCGTCTATACGAGGCAAAGGGTAACGATTTTTTACGGTTAGTTTGTTGAGCTCCCTGTAGTCGATGCACATACGAAACGATCCGTCTTTCTTCTTGACGAACAAGACTGGAGCTCCCCAGGGTGAGAAGCTTGGTCTTATAAAGCCCTTGCTGAGCAGCTCGTTAAGTTGACCGGACAGTTCTTGCATCTCTGCAGGTGCTAGACGATAGTGCGATTTGGCTACTAGGGTAGCCCCTGGAACTAAGTCGATTCTGAACTCGACTTGACGTTACGGAGGTAATCCCGGGAGTTCTTCTGGAAAGATGTCGGGAAAATCACGTATTACTGAAATGTTCTTAATAGATTTCGTTTCATGACTCACATCGACAACATGAGCAAGGAATGCACGATATTCCTTTTGCAAGAATTTCTGGGCTTGGATGCTTGAGATGATACGAAGGTTAGTGCCGGGTTTGTCGACGTAGATTACTAGAGTTTCATCAGACGACAGATTAAGGCGAACAGCCTTTTCATAACACATGATGTCGGCACGATGTAGACTCAACCAATCCATGCCAATAATGACGTCGAAACTTTTAATTGAAACCGGAATGAGGTCGATCGAAAATGAATGGCTATCTAGAGTTAAGGTACATCCTATGTATATACTGCTAGTGCTCTCTGTCTTCCCATTAGCCATTTCTACAGTGAACGGTTCTTTAAGTGCTCGTGATTTTTGCTTAAGTAAATGAGCAAATTTTTGGTTCACGAAACTCCTCTCCGCTCCACTATCAAATAGTATGCATGCATAAGAGTTATCGAGGAGAAACGTACCAGTGACCACTGTGGGGTCGGCAACCGCTTCCTCGTGGCCTATAGCCAGAACTCTTCCCACTCCGCCGACGATCCATGCCTTCGGGTAGTTCCTTTTATAGTGGCCCACTTCGCCACAATTGTAGCAAGCTTGGCCCACTGTAGCGCCGGGGACTTGGTTGATTGGCCTCGCCGGAGCTTTGCAGAAACGGGCAGTGTGCCCCTTCCTGTTGCAGTTTGAACACTGCATTTCCCGGCAGGCTCCAATGTGGTGGAAGTTGCATTTGTTGCACTTCGGCAAACTTCCAGCGTACTGCTTGACCGGAGCAGCAGCGGCAGGTGATATCGCAGCATGAACTGCCACGACCTGCTGCTTCTTGGCAGCCTTCTTCTTCTTCTTGTCATCCCAGAACTTCCGCTTGGAATCAGCGGTTTTGACGGGTTCTGAGATGGCTAGGGTCGTTGTTGCGGCCGGGGTACGAACCCCATTGTCAATAAGCCATTGCTCCAACCGCTTGGCACTATCGAATGTAGTGGGGTTTGAAGCTAAAGCATTCCCCTGAAATGGAGGCACCAGCCCCTATATGTACCTCTCTATTTTCTTTCCCTCTGTATGAACCATGTTGGGACAAAGGGCCACCAGTTCGCAGAACCTGGCGGTATAGGTCACAATGTCGGAGCCCTTCATGGTCAGGCTCCAAAGTTCTTGCTCCAGCTTCTGGATTTCGCCCCTCGGGGAGTATTCCTCAATCATCAGCTCTCTAAGAGCTTCCCAGCCCATGGCATTTGCCACTATAAGAGATAGTGACTTGACATGGCTATTCCACCATGTCAGGGTTTTTGCCTCGAAGGTGCACGCAACAAATTTGACTTTGCTTCCTTCCAGGCATGAGCAGATCTCGAAGATCGACTCTGTCTTTTCGAACCATTGCGAGAGGGCAATGACTCCGCCAGTCCCTTTAAAGGACAGTGGCTTACAGTTGGTGAAGTCCTTGTAGGAGCACTCTCTCAAGCGCACAGGGATTTCACCATGAGTAGACTGGACCGGTGTTCCTCCTCCAGTGGAACCGGAAGAATGATATTGAGCCATGGTTGTTGCCAAAGCCGCAGCTACTGCAGCATTTAGTGCTGCCGTATCAATCTGAGGAGTAGGTGGTGTTGCAGTTGCTGGAGGATTGCGTCTCGTTGATCGGCGTGGAGGCATCTTTTAACTATTAGTTTATGAAGATATTGATAAGAATTAAAATAAGGATCAATGATGAGAGTGACTCATGGACTAACTCTCCGTAGCCCAACAACACAATTGAATAGCATGATTGAATGTAGATCTAGTACTAAAAGATGATAGCATTTGGATAATAATTTCCATGAGATTAGATATCTATCAATAATACTGGAATTACAGATGTAACAAGTTCGGGAAAAATGACCTAGAAGTAAGCCTTACATCAACCAAGATGGGGAAATTTTGACAGAACTACGACCTAATCAAGACCTAACAGGTCCAAGTTTTAACAAAGATAGGAAATTAGACTAGAGTTTTTACATAAACTAAGTTATATCCAAAAGAGAAGGTTGAGTAGGCTCTATCTACGACGAGAACCACTCGAATGAGTCCTTGATTCAGACAGACGGCGCTCTATGTCTCGCATGCGCCTTTCATACATTGACTGCCTAGCCCGAAGTTCCCTAACTTCAGCTTGGGATGCAGCTAGCTGTTGCTGCAGAGTCCCATTGGTTATCCTAGCCCTTTCCATAGCTAACTCGAGTTGGCGAATGCGGACCGTGTTAACGCCAGAGTTGGCGTCAATCTCCAGGACTCGGTCGATAGTTGCTCGACCTTGCTCGGTGTTCCGAGAAATCCTACGGACCATGATGGGCAGGACTTGGTCAACTGAACCTCCCTCGTTTAGGTTGTAAAAGCTTCTGTCCCCATTGTAGGGAATGGGTTGACCCTGTTCCTGACTCCATCTGTTCAAGTTTGTGGCCTACAGAGGTGTGAGTCCTTGAAATGCTGGACGAGGGTTAGGATTTGGATTTTGAGCTACTGGAGGTAGGTTGTTGACTTCTGGCTCTGAGTCAGAACCATCAGAAAAGCCTTCAGCTTGGTGATCATCCAAAGGGATTGGGTGATCATCTTCTGGTTCTTCTCCCAGTCATCTTGCATTGCCGTTGTTGGGATAGTACGGGTCTCTAGGGATATGGAATCCAGCCATGGTATCTACGCGAGAAAAGGGGTATAAGAAATAACTAAATAGACGAACTAATTAGATAATTATAAGATGATCTTTATCAGTTACTTCAATACTTGTTTAGTGCATACCAGTTATATGTACTTAAAACAAGATAGACCTTCGAATAAGTGACCCTAACTCTAAGCCCACAACCAAACAAGGAACAGGAAGTAAAGCAAAGATCACAGATTCTAAGTCTATGATATCCTAGTTACATATAACCTTAGCGTATTCACTCTGCAACTATTGACATACTAATAAAGACCTTTAGTTCTCAGAAAAGTAATTATAGTAACACAAAATACTCCTATAGTATTTTAAGTTTATGTTTTGTTCTAATGTATTCATTGTAGTATTGTTGGTAAGTTTTTAGACTTGTTGCAACCTCACAACCACCCTTAGGCACATGTTAGTCACTCCTCGGATAATATAGTTGATCAGGCTATATCTTCCCAGGGTTGACTATATGTCTCTAAGTCTAATTGTGTTGTCCAACAATCGTAATACTTTTGTTCTGTCTTAGTGACACTGACTTTAGTATGAATGCAAGTATGTATACTTGGTTAAATATTTTATTATTTAAAAGTATAAACTCTTGGTCAGAGTATTTTAATCCCGTTGTGTTTATAGTTTGTATATCTTTTATGGGTTGATATACTCGATTCACTATAAACAATGATCTGATACCAATCTGTCACACCCCAAAACCGGAACGGCGGAAACGTTCGAGCGTGGAGGATGTCATGTTCAGTATCACAACAATGCATAGTAGTAAATAGGCAACAACATCATCCATTGCATTAATAGTATAATTTCATACAAGCGTGTTCTGTAAAGTTTAATAGACACCAAAAAGTAAATCAAAATAAAAGATGAGTCTTGAACGAGCCCCATCTTCTCAAAACCTGGCACCGGTACCTGTCTACTGGTGACCTGAGAATACAAGTTATTTTGAAAGAGTTTATCAGCTTTAAAGCTGGTGAGTTCATAAGTACTTTAGTGTCATTGTTTGTGTGAAAGTGTTTGTATGCACTTGATGTATAAGTTTGTAAATGTTTGTAAATGTTTGCAACTCCTAGAAAATCCTATATTTTCTACTAAACATAGCCTTCTACCAAGGCATCAAATTAAATGTATGTTTGTTTCTTGTAAAAGTGTGTATTTTCCCAAATCTGACTATCATTAACCAAAAATATAGCTTTTACATTACTGTTCATTGTGTGAAGGTCACAAAGTGAATGCAATGGGGAAATAATAAAGTATTGTAGTGTTGTATTAAGTAACTACTGCTGTACTAACTACCTTAATCCATTTGTTAATTAAAGTACCATGTGATATGCCTGTACCATACTACCGACTATAAACACGACGATGAAAGACGTCGAAAGAAATGACATTTGGCACCCGTAGACTTGCAAGTCCCAATGTAGCGAGCAGCAAGGTGTAGGATAGGCAATCCAGTATAGTGTTGGGTTATGAGCATTCTAACACTCCTAAGTGTACATGCAACCCTAAATACCTTGGATCTATGTTTTCTCTATTATACATACAATTATGAACATCCAAGGTATTATCCTAATCTAGCATACAAAATAATAAATATAACAAGATAGAATACATACCTCTTTGATGTAGAATGTCTTCATGAAGCTTGAGTACCTAGTGCCCCAAGTGTGACACCTCAAATGGTTCACACAACACCAAATACACTTGGAATAACTTGAGAGAAACTTGAACACTCCTTGAAATCGTCTAGCCCTCACACTCACACATTAGTGACCGATTTCTTGAGCCATGGGATTCTTTTATATGGTGGCTATTAGGGTTACACCATGTAACTCATAACTTTACCCATTCCTTATGCTCCATGGATTTTAACCTCCATGGAGTATCCATGGGTCACCCCATGGACTTAGTCCAACATAAGGAATCTTGGATCACAAGCCCACATATATAAGAATGAATGATTTACACAATCAACCCATATATTTAATTAGTCTCCTTTTGATCACTTAATTAATTCCAAATTAATTCTTGATCAATACTAATTAAATAACCTTATTAATATATATTAGAACTTATAATATATTAACCAACCTTAAGTGTTATTTCTCTCATTATAGTCTATCCAAATGCATGATGCCATGCAACCCAAATGGACCATGCCGGGTCGGGTCAAGTCTTACCAATTATAGTTATGGACTTAGACATTAATCCAACAGTCTCCCACTTGGATAAGTCTAAAACTATTATTGCATATGACTTCAGGAACCGATCAGCAATCGTAGCTCTCAAAAGCTTCTGTCGAACTCTGACCTTGTCGATGAACTCTGACCTTTGTCAATGACTTGTCCATTAGATAAGGGATCATATATTCCTCCATTCTAGATATCATATGGACTGAGACATGGATTATCAATCATTCTCTCTGTCCATTTGTTGTTTCCCGATTTCCGATTCATGATGACTGACTGATTGAACAAATCAAATCAGTCCTGGCTTGGCCAAGCACTCACATGTATCATCTTTAAATCATCGAGGGGCCCACAGATATCGCTTTTATCCCGAAGGTAAAAGGAATGGATAAACTTCGACTCATATGGCTTGTTCTACTACTTGTTGAATCATACACAAAGGCACGTTTTATAACATCGAGTTACCAATGCGTTTTCATGCAATCAATGTATAACCAACTCATAGTAACAACTCATATCTCTAGGTTTGAAGAATATAAGATATTATCGTCTCATGATCACTCGTGATAAAATCCATGAAGTGATTCAAATGAGCGCGGGTTGAATCCAATACTCAGAACTTATGAGCACTCATGAGTGTTGTAGCACCACTTTGTCCACCAACTTGGACCTCTACAAACCAACCCATGACAGTCTTGATTCATATCTACTTCCAACATATGACCGACTGTGGATGGTTTGAATAACTTAATCATTCAGGAAGAGCGACTTAGTTATTCTGGAAGTCAAAACATGCAAAGTGAAACACAAGAATAAATGAATCAAATATGGTATCAAACCCTATGAATATAAATAAACACTTTTATTTATCACCATACTGATTACTCATTATTCATTGTTTCGATTTTATCAACTTTATACTTGAATTTAAAACAATAGTTGTCCCATGCTCCAAGCATGTACACTATGTTTTCTAAACACTAGTCATGCCATACACCAAGTATGCATACTATGTTTGTCTATGATCTTTACTTTGTAAAATAGATCAATTGAACATCACTCCAATGATCCTCTTTTCACAGTCCCAAATCCTTACTGCAAATGCAAGAATTCCAAATGCATGCCATTTACTGAAATCTGTTAGACTCTAAACTTATATGCATTGATCCTCTTAATGATTATGCACGAAGTCAGAAAGACTTGACAACAATCATTACAGAGCATTCCAAAGGAGATCAGCTCCTTGGAAACATCCTTCTTTCATTAAGTTTCCTAATCTTACACAGATTGAATAATTTCTAACTTTGAAACATTTCCATATTCCATTTTGACTATCACTTCTGAACAAGAGTTGCCTCCTTACAGATTATGTCAATATGGTCCTTCCAGAATTAACATTATACTTCCAACTGTCATTGAGCAACCAATCTTCGGTAAACCTTAGATTGTCCTCGACAATTGCTTAATCATTTTAGTCATATCCAATTCGAGACCTTTTCCCTTCATAATGCCCCAGGCATTTGGAAAATTTTAGAAAGGATGAATATAGCACATGTAATCGATCCTATATCCGAAGCATATGGGACACGATTCATGATGTCTCACATAAAGACTAAACCAGTCTTTTGCTATAATATTTCCATTTCAATTTGCCAAGTTCTCAAAATTCAGATTATGAAAAGGGATGCCGTAATCATAATCGAATTTTAGAACGCAAATAATGGACCCATATATAGAATTTCCTTATGTTGAGCCATTCCAACATGAAATTCATATATATATCCTTGATTAAATACGATTAAAATCTCAATCTAAGCTTTTAGAATTGAAATGAAGTATAATTTCCTCTCCCTTAATTATAGCAAAACAACTTTTTCAACCCCTGCAACCTCACGAATTGAAACTTTTGTTTTCTATAATTAACATTGCTAACTTGCAACCTTTGTCATAATTATCATGCTCCCACTAACATGATGATTATTAGCATAACACTTATGCTCCCACTAGCTTTGACATGTACTCAGAAATCAGCTGACTTTCTTACCAAAGTTCAAATTTCTGATACTAGATTGTTTTGATAAAACTTTATCAAAATCATACACCTCTCTTAGATATCTCACATGTGTGTCTAAACAATTTTAGAACTATGAAAATGGATGTCGTAATCATAGTCTCAATTGTTTAGACCTTTGCCACTTCTCACAAGTCCATGTTAGTGTGCCGGTAAACCACACACGCTCCACTAACGACTTTGAGAATGCAAATATCACAATTGCTATCTAGCTAAAATCTACTTAGTGAAAGTGTTTCCTCACCATCATTTTCATGAATCGGAGAGAAACCTTATGACACTTAGATTTAATAGTGTATGTGTTCTTATCCATGTGAATTTGTCAAAACCATAATCACAAGACAAGGTTAGTGACAAATCCAAACTCATATTGATTAAACTTGTGCAATCTTAAATTCTTGCCATTTGGCAGCTCAGGTGCCTGCCATTGCTTCCAAGTATTTGTGCAACCAATTGAGAACTCTCAGAACTCCTATGCAAAGCCAACTTGAATAGGCACAAAAATTTCAACACGATAGGTTATAAACCTCAAGTCGTGTGCTAGTGAAGGACTTTAGGTTTTATTCTTGATTAAGTCTTGAAACTTTCAAGAGCTTTAAGACTCTCATTGTCCTCTTGACATATAAGACTCCCTTGTCAAATATTCAAGAGATAGTGCGGATTCTTTATCAAGACTAACACTTTACACAATTAGCCTAAGTTGGTCTCTGTTTTATCCAAAACATCACAACTTACCAATTTCAAATGTACAAGAGTAGATAACCTTTTACTCTTACATTTGACTAGTGTTAACAAACCCTCTTTAAGATATGTCACTCAAGTTACAATCTTGGAGTATGACTCTAAGAATTGTTTTGGAACGAAGTATGACTCATCTTTTTGATTTAACCATTTCAACAATTCATGACTCCTCTTCTTAGTCATAAGAATGCACTAAGATGACTTTAGAGGACCAATTGTGATATGGTATCTTAATCATTAAGATGATCATAAACATGATACTAAAGTACTCTCCCATCTTTTCAGATTTGAGAAACTTTTATCTTCCTGCCATACTTTGATTCTTCTTATTCGTTCTGTCTCATATTGAAACTTCTCCAATGCTACAGACTTATACTTAAACTTATAAGTATAACCGTATTTACTGAACTTAAGTAAATCATGACGAATAGTCTTCTTGATCTTTTGTGGTGGACTTGACCGGTGCACAAGAATGTGTACTCGATCCCTTAGTCCTTTCCTTATTCACATAAGGAATTAGTCTTAATTTTCCAAGCTGAAAGTTCTCATTCATCATACTATACAACTTGCATGATTCCAAGTTTCGGTCCAATTGAACCTTGGGTGATGAGAATCTTTCCTTATTTGGTAATATTAGACACTACCATAACCGAAAGAATCGAATCCATTTTTCCAATATTGCTATCAATGGAATCTTATAAGCAACAACTTTTCACAAATGCCATTGTAAGGATACTTAAAGTAAATAAAATCAAAACCTTTTTCTTTTATTTTAAAACTTTGCGGAAAAACTTATCCTTACAATCCATATGAAAACCTTGTTGTTATCTATTCCTAAGCAATATAAATATCATAACTCTTAAGTAATAGCCCAAAATTCTGATCACCGAACGATACGATTGAAATCCATCTTCGCGATCAGAATCAGCATGTACTTAATAGAGTTAGACAATGGACTTTACCTGAAGTAGAGCCAAACTTATTGACTTTAACATCCTTAGGTAAATTTGGCAGCTTCGTAACCAATGCCCCTTCCTTTGGAAATAGTTACCTATGGACCCTTGATAATGGGACTATCTCAGACTTCGCCTCTCTCTTTACCATTGGGTCAACCGAGTTGACTATGGCCGATCCCTTTCCATTGGGAAGAGAGAGCTTTACTGGATATCCAATGTCATCATTGTCAATGTCCATAGCGTTTTAGCAAGTTGATCTTAGCAAATAGATAAGATCATTAAGGGTCTTGTCTTAGTCTGTTTCATAGGATTCCCAAAAGAACCCACTATGTGACTTAGAAAGTAGTTGAGCCACCAACTTTCTCAAGACTTTGACACCCAACTCTCCCGGCTTGTCAATATGTGACTACATCTCCAAGATGTGATCACACCTAGACCTTGCCTTGCCAATAGGGCTTGAGTGACCTTAAACTTTTTAGGAACTTGTGGGTTAGGGAGAATAATTGGAGGATGTGAAAGAAGTATGATATCCATGGGACATCATCTTCATTTAGGAAAGCTTGTTTCAAGAGATTTGGGAAGATCATAAATGTCTAGACCAGACATCTTTTTGGGAGATATTCAAGATAGTTGATTTAAAGTCCTTAATATGACACCCAATATGAAATATTAAGGCTAGGACCCAACAAACTATTTTATAACTTAGAAGAGGGATGCCGTAATCCAAGGTATTATCCTAAATACCTTGGATCTATGTTTTCTCTATTATACATACAATTATGAACATCCAAGGTATTATCCTAATCTAGCATACAAAATAATAAATATAACAAGATATAATACATACCTCTTTGATGTAGAATGTCTTCATGAAGCTTGAGTGCCTAGTGCCCCAAGTGTGACACCTCAAATGGTTCACACAACACCAAATACACTTGGAATAACTTGAGAGAAACTTGAACACTCCTTGAAATCGTCTAGCCCTCACACTCACACACTAGTGCACGATTTCTTGAGCCATGGGATTCTTTTATATGGTGGCTATTAGGGTTACACCATGTAACTCATAACTTTACCCATTCCTTATGCTCCATGGATTTTAACCTCCATGGAGTATCCATGGGTCACCCCATGGACTTAGTCCAACATAAGGAATCTTGGATCACAAGCCCACATATATAAGAATGAATGATTTACACAATCAACCCATATATTTAATTAGTCTCCTTTTGATCACTTAATTAATTCCAAATTAATTCTTGATCAATACTAATTAAATAACCTTATTAATATATTAGAACTTATAATATATTAACCAACCTTAAGTGTTATTTCTCTCATTATAGTCTATCCAAATGCATGATGTCATGCAACCCAAATGGACCATGCCGGGTCGGGTCAAGTCTTACCAATTATAGTTATGGACTTAGACATTAATCCAACAGGACCTAGTCTAAGGACTTTCATCGGGGTGACAACACATGCTTCGGGGGTTTCTCAGCAATTCATGTCAAATAAGGCAACCATGTGGGGGATAGAGTACTGCTGGTGAGCACACAATTCAAGTAAACACCTACAGGTTGCGAGCCTGCTAGCTTTCCACTGGACTGTCTAGAATAGTCTGTGGTCGTCATCTATACTCCGCTAGATGACTGGATCATCAATAACATCTATATAGAGGCCTCTCATTATTTTATTTTGTCACACAACAACTATTCATCTACCCATGTTTTACCCAACACATTTTGTAGATATAAAGTACATATACAGTTTAAATCATTTAAAACATGTATAAAATCGTTCATCCAGCATAGATAGCAAGTATACAGATAATATGCACACACAACACGTAATTTATATAAAATACTTCATATCTATGTGTAAGCTGAAAGGGACCATGCACTCACTTGAAAAGGTGGTGATTCCGAACTCAGACAGTTCTTCGCTTCTTAAAAATAATTTCCTTCGACGAAACCTAGTATTATTACCACTAGAGTTTAGTCTATTATTCGCCGAGACTAATTAATAGTCTAGCTATTATTACTATTATATAAGCGTTAAACAATACTTATATAACCCATAATAATAGTCCAAGTACTTATTATAAGTTCCTAATAACGTTACTATAATTAAATAAAAGCTATATTAAAAATAGCGTAGGCGTAGCTTACTTACAGCGGGTTTTATAGAAAATCGGGATTTTTTGGAGCAGCGTTCCCTAGCCAAAAAGCTCTTCTTCTCGGAGCCGTCGAGCACTCCGGGGCTTCCGCCTCGTGCTAGGGAGGTTCCCTAGGCTTTTCGGGGGGTTTCGGGGCTAGAGAGAGGTTCTAGAGAGAGAGTAAAGAGAAGAAAGAATGGGAAAGGTGTGAAGAAAATGAGGGTGGGAGAGATTCTATTTATAGGGTGAAAAATGGCTGAACTTGGTGTCACATGTCACCATCTAGTGACAAGACTTGGGGAGAAAGCAATGGCCAAGATTGTGCCACATCACCCATTTTCGCACAACACACTTCCGACTTCTAAAATCCGTAACTTTCACATACGACCTCCGTTTTTGACGTTTCTTTATATCCACGCGTAGGTAAAAATAAGATCTACAAGTTTCATTTTGACTCTGTCGGCTAATTCTCGACCGATCTTAAATTTAACAGCACGAGGAGATTATACTGTTAAATGTCCGCGTAAAATTCATAACTTCTACATACGGACTCTGTTTTCGTCTGTATTTTTACCGTTGAGTTCCTATTAATGAGATCTTCAATTATCATTTAGGTCGCGTAGGCCAAAAACCGCTCGATCTAAAATTCGAGTTTCAGGCTGTGCACTACTAAGCCAAATCTTAGAAAATTCATAACTTCTTCATACGAAGTCAGATTTGGGCGTTCTTTTTTTTTGTATGTTCTCGGTTTAACTTATACTACAACTTTTGTTTAGATTTCTAAGGCTAAAAAGTTCTCCATCGTAAATGCACTATTTACGTCTCCCGGTGTCGTGCCGGTTTTGCCGTAAAACTTCGACGGACCATAACTTCTTCGTTATAACTCGGATTTCAACGTTCTTTATATGTACGGAACCCTTGAGACGTATTCTACAACTTGGTTAAGATTATTTATTCTAAATAATCTTTTGTCAAAAAGTCGTTTTCGACCCCTATTATCTCTAAATTGACTAGCCCGGATCTACGGGCGTTACAGGAATGTACTTTGAATTTGAGACTTCGCTTCCTTCGAATTGTCTTGTAACAATCTCCAAAGGAATACTTTGTAATATCATTGGTCAAGTCTCCATGACTTTTGGTACCTACACATTACAAAGGAATCATTGCATGATAGTTTATAATCTAACACATTCTGGCAGTGACAAGGATTTGGAATTCTTACACTGGTGATAAAGATTTGGAATTGTGAAATAAGTTTCATTGAAGATGTGTTCAATTGATCTATTTCACAAAGTAAGGACCATAGAAAAACATAGTGTGTATGCCTGGAGCATGGCATAGCTATTGTTTAGACAAACATAGCGTGCATGCTTGGAGCATGGCATAGCTATTGTTTTAATTCAAGTATTAAGTTGATTATTTGAAACATTATACAATAAATAATAAGTAATCAATATGACTCAATATAGGATTAGTATTATTATTATGTTTCACCTTGCATGTTTTGACTTCCCGAATAACTAGGTTATTCAAACCATCCAAAGTCGATCATACTTTGGAAGTAGGTATTGAGGCAAGACTGTCATGAATGTGTCTGTAGTTTGTCTAGGACACAGCTGCAGTGTTCATGAGTGCTCCTGGAATAAGATTCGAGTATTGGATTCAACCAACGCTCATTTGAATCACTTCATGGGTTTTATCACGAGTGATCATGAGACGATAATATCTTATATTCTTCAAACGGATATGTATGAGTTGCATTTTACAAGTCGGTTGCACGTTGATTGATATTTAAACGCACCGGTAACTCGGTGTTATAAAACATATCATTGTGTGTGATTTGATGAGTAGATAGAGAAAGCGTATGAGTCGAAGTTTATCCATTCCTTTTACCCTTGGAGGGATAAAAGCGATATTTGTGGGCCCCTCGATGATTTAATGATGACACCCTAAGCGCTCGGCCGAGCCTGGACTGATTTGATTTGTTCAATTAGTCGGTCGTCATAAATCGGAAATCGGGAAACAACAGATGGACAGAGAGAATGATTATAATCCATGTCTCAGTCCATATGATATCTTGTAGAATGGAGGAATATATGATCCCTTATCTAATGGACGCGTCATTGACTAGGTCAGAGTTCGACAACAGCTTTTAAGAGCTACGATTGCTAGTCAGGATTTTGGAGTCGTACTTAAAATAATAGGTATTAGACTTATCCAAGTGGGAGACTGTTGGACTAGGTGTCTAAGCCCATAACTATAATTGGTATGTACTTGACCCGAGAGTAGCATGGTCCATTTGGGTTGCATATCATCAGGACAATTTGATAGGATGGACTTTTGAGAAGAGGTTTATGTATGATTTATTAATATATTATAAGTTCTAATATATTAATATGAAATCATATGATTTAATTAGTATTGATAAAGAATTAGTTTGGAATTAATTTAGTGATCAAAAGAGACTAATTAAATCAATGGGGACTAATTGTGTAAATTAGTTATATTTATATGTTGGGCTTATGATCCATGTTGGACTAAGTTTATGTATGGATACATAAAGAGTTGGGCCACATGAACCATGGATCATAAACCGATAGGTATGGATTAGGGTTAACCCATGACCCTTGGAATCCCACTTATAAATATGTGACTCCATAGCCAAAATCGTGGACTACTAGTTCTTGGAGTTCATGGACGATTTTGGGTTCAAGATTCTTTCTCAAAATGTCATCCTTTGTCCTAGATGTGTTGTGATTCCATTTGAGGCATTCACACTATTGGTGCTAAGTTCTTAAAGGCCAATTACATCAAGGGCAACAAGCAACAAGAAAAGGTATGTCATCTAACTTGTTTTATTACCCAAGTATCAAAGTTTTGTATGCTAGTTAGGATAATACCTTGGAAAAAGAAATTTTGCATGTATAATAGAGAAAACATAGATCCAAGGTATTTAGGGTTGCATGTACACCTTAGGAGTGTTAGAATGCTCAAAACCCATCAGTTCTAGCATAAACATCATATCAAATAACAATGTTATAACATGGGTTTACTTTCTTGCTCCAGCTGATCGTACACATCGCATCCTTCCTCGGTCACTTTTGAAAACAATTTTGAAAACCATATTAAATACTTTAGCAATTCCTTAGTTTGCGTTTGGATTCACACGAATTTTCATCCAATTCTCTCAAACCAAGGCTCTCATACCAACTTGTAACATCCCGAAAATAATAATAAATCTTAATTTTGGAAAAACAACCCATAACCATAATTGTTTAGAAAATCATTGTTTCAAAAGTGTATTTTGGTAATCAGAGTATCCCAAAATCAAACAACATAAAAACCAAAGGATGTGTACGATCACGCATTCGCTTTTCCACGGTCATTTGAAGTACCTGAAACAATAAAGTGAAACTGTAAGCCAAAGTTTAGTGAGTTCCCCCAAAGTACCAACACACAACATATAACAACATACACTGGGTCCACAACTAACAGACCAGATTACCCCTGAGCCTATTGTATGAGTCTGGCTTGAACATCAAGCCCACAACTCATATCTAGCTTGATCCCGAGCCCACAACATAAATTTGGCTTGCCCTACAGTCTCACATCTTATGTATGGCTTAATCATGGGTTTGTTGGCTACCGCACAAAGCAGTACTACCTCAACCATATTATGTCAACATATATATAACATATAACATATATCCAACAAACAGATAACACATAACCAGTCAGTAGACAAACAGGCAGATCTATAGATCACTACTGCATACTACATCCTATTTACCAGGATACCAATCTAATAGACCACTATAACATATCAATATCCTCTATACTAGGATACATAATCTAGTGGGTCGGCATTGGTGCCTTCGACCCACAAGTACAGTGAGGAAAACTCACCTCTCAGTCTGAAAAAGATCGATGAACAGGACACAGCTCCGAATCTCAACTCAGCGGTAACCTAATCATCAGATAATGACCAGTCTAATTTACAACTCAAAATACCCAAAATGCCATTAGGTCAACTTGGTCAAACCCTTGTCAAAGTTAAGATAAATCCATACTCAAAAGTCCCCAATCCACTAGTCACCCTGTGGCCCCTAATGCGCACGTCGTAACCTAATAAGTCCAAAACAATCGAGGAATGCCATCCTCACGTTGTGACACCCTTGTGCTCACATCGTGAGAACGCTCATATCAGAAGTTCTTAATGAACCTCTTAATATCTTTTTGGCCCATCAAATAAATCCCCCATAGAGTCTTATTTACTCCAAAACATCATAAAAATCGTGGCTTTTTGGACATGCATGTCCAATGCATGTCACAAACTCTAGCTAGAGCACAAACAGAAAAAATGACATCAAATCTCATGTAAGAGCCATAAAAGTCAACCATCTTCTAGATCTAGCATCTGTACTACTCAAGGGACACCGGAGATCCATAAAGTTGGCAACTTTATGGATTTCAACCACTACATTAACTTGAACATGAAGATTTAAGCATAAAAGCTTATATCTAAGCTTATAGACTCATAAAGCAATGAACTTGAAACTCACAAAAGGTCCAGAAGATGTGTAAATTCTTGGTGGTGAGAATTAAATGCATAAACAATGGACTATATGGTCTTCCTCTTCTTTTCCTTTGCTAAAATCACCACAAATAAGCTTCAAGATCAAATATGGATGATAGGCTTTCAAAGGGGGCTGCAAAGAGGTGCTGGAGGCTGAGGGTGGGATAGCCCTAACCCTCACTTCCTTTAAATATGGAAATAAAACCCCCAAAGTTAGGGTTTCCTCTCAGGCAGTCCTCATATCGTGACAAAATGTGCTCTCTTCGTGAGCCCAAAAGTGATACGCATACTCATTAAACTCCTCATATATATATATATATATATATATATATATATATATATACATATATATATATATATATATATATATATATATATATATATATATATGTTGCAGTAAGCATAATTCCAAAATTTTATAAAGTAAACAGTTCTTTTAAAAACATCATATAATAGACTGAAGGGTCTATTTTTATCCTCTTCAAAAACATGTACTATCGACATTCAGTTAGTGGTCAGGTGACCCTATCCCACTAGAGAATTCGAAGGCTACCACGAACATCATAAGATAGATCCAAATGACCAGGTGATCATGTGCCAGAAGAACCATACTAATGACGAGTGAGTGTTTTTTATGGAATGAGCTGTGAATCGATTCCACGACTCCTAAGATGTTCCAAGAAGACTTGGTTTTCAAAACTCATTTTCTTTATCACGATGAAAAGTTAATGATGATCTCATTAAGTTGTATTTCAATCTTCACTATGAAACAATTTGAGTAAATCAAAATTTTCAATAATAACGAATAAAATCCGTCAGTGAAATTGATTAAGTATCTATCACCAAATCTATTCATGTGTGTTTGTTCCTTTTGCATTCGATACATTTGGTTTTCTCGCACCAGAGGCGGTGGAGCTCCTCAATAGAGTCCAACGGGTCATGCATTCTAATGTCATATCTCCTAGATCCACAAATGTAGTTTTCAAAAGAATTGGTTTTGCTATCCAGAAAGGGATAGCGGCGCAGCTTGTTGCCCGTTTGCCTTCAATCGATATGTATTGATCTTACAATTGAGTAATAGTATCGTTGAGCCTAAAAAAAATAGATAAAGACACTTGCGAATCATCTTCCCATATAAATAGGATTTACATATATCAAATGAATCAAGCTCATTTGCCTTCAAAAATTCCATCCTTTTGAAGTTAGTATATGTGTTTCATATTTATATAGTCATGATGATTATGACATAGATAAGTTTCAATAAAATATCATTTTATTATTTAGTTGTTATGATTAGAACTATCAATTTAACGAAAGATTATAGATTTACTTCATAAATGACATTATGAGAAAATATTCTTTAACACGGAATACATCGTCTCAGACCATGAATGTGAACATCCATTAAGCGATAAGTAAATCTAAATTTATTCATAAATTTACAAATGTTACACGTCCCTATAAGAATAGGTACAAAACATCTATTGTTTAAATAAAGACTATAACATCACTTGTTATATCTTTAGTACAAAATACCATTCGTTTGTAATCAGTTGATTATTTCTTCCAATCACCAGCACATAATATCAATTATTAGTGTCATATGAAGTATAACATACTCAAGTGAATGATGGAAAATAAATAGTTCTATCATATAAATATTTGAAGTCTTGATCAAGCCAGACTTCCTTCAGCTCGGTGAGATTAGAGGAGCAGTTGCTCTTTCAATGTCCAGTTTCTTCCACAATAAAAACAACATTACTCATTTAGATCATTTCTGATTTCTGGGTTTGTGTTGTATATCCCTTAACTGCACTATAAGTCTATTTGTGTACACAATATCTTAGACTTACATTATTCAATGCTCAAACATAATTGAAACAACTTGTAGTATTGTAACTAACCAGTGACAAGGTGACCCTTTAGAAACCAGAAACTACAAAACTACCCCTAACATCATAAGACAATCCTAATGACCAGGTGACCCTGTGCCATAAGACCATACAAATGATAATGAGTGTTCTTCAAAATGACGACAATGACTTGCATTTTTAGAAAATGTTTTATATATGTTTTACAATTATAGTTCTAAAAACATGGTCTCATGAATATTGAATGCATCCAACAATTCATGTACCATTTTGTAAAAATCATATCACTTGTTATAAGGTTCTTTAGGTGTCAAATAAAACTTCATTTTATTGTCCATTAGCCGCAATCAATTATAAACCAAAATCCGATATTTTAAAGTTTAGTCGTAGAACGGTTTTAAGAACCGATAATAGTCTTAATAAAATTTCATTTTATAGTTAAGACTTGAAGTTTTGGATGAGTTTTAAAATCAAAATTTTAAATCTCCTTTTAACAATCAAAATCTTTTGACTTCATGATTTTGTAGAATAAAACCATTTTATTTTATAAACTCAATTTTATGCATCTTATGATAAAAGTTATATTTTGATCAACCAAAACTTGGATGATGATACTTATGTTTTAAATCTTATTTGGCATGCATAAAACATAATATCAACATGTTGCGTTATGTTTGAAACACTAATATCATATATTAAGTTTTGACGCAAAAAATAATCACTACTTTTATTATTTGTCGTTATAATGCTATGAACTGATTTTAGTCTTTTTAATAAAAACTCATTATTGATTATAAAGACATGGAGTTTATATATTGTTTAAACACCTTTTAAACCATTTCAAATATTAAAGTTGGGTATTTATAAGTTTTACAATAAAACTATTTTTAACAAAAAATCAATTTTTAACCGGTAACCGGTAAAAACGTTTTTATAAATATTCATTTATAAACATCTTATGTTATCTTTTAAATATTTTTTTACTCAAACTCCAAGTGATATTATCTTATGTTAAAATGTTTTTTTGACATGTAAAACTCATTTTCATACACAAAACATAACATACAATAGCATATAAATAAACATCACATGCATTTTGTTAGTCATCACAAGAACTAATAAGTCTTTCCTAAAGGACTTAAGGGACGCTTCAAAAGGTCTTCAAGTTCCCACTTGCCAAGTCAATTATTGCTTGCAAAAGGACTTCAAATCTTCATGTTGTGAAAATTACAACACTTAAACCATTAAGACTATAATTAAGCCCAAAACCAAGAGTAGAAGCTTATAGTTGAGATTATGGTCTCAAATGGTTAAGTCATCTTCAAGGTGATCATTTCTTCATCTTGTTACATTTAAAATAAATACAACTAGTCTAACTAATTTATTACAACAAATCAACAAATAAAAAATACATATTTGTCTATTACATCTTATGAATAAATAAATATCAACTAACAATAACACAAAAGTCCAAATGAATTGTTTATTTTTCTAAGACAACTTTTATACAACCAAGATGCATGAAAAATGGTTATATATAAAAATAAACAATTTTAACCAAGAAGTTGCCAAAGAAGACAAATATGGACTTTTTTTAACAAAAAGAAATTTATGCTTGTTTTCCAATAACCAAAGATTATCAAACATATAAAAGATTGCTCCGATACCACTAATGGGTTTTGATACAAAATATAAGTTAGTTTTTCATAAAAACCGGTCAACAGAAGCGTTAAAAATAACAAGTTTATTTTTAGTTTATAAAAAAACAAACCATCAAGGATCCATATATAGAGGTTAGAATGAAATAAAAACAACCAAAGAGTTTTTAGAATGACAACTTTTGAAGCCTTTAAACCCACTTGGTTTTGGGGTGTTGATGAAGATAGCAAAAATTCAAGAATAGAATTTATCTATGTGTATCCACCATCAAGAGTAAGGCACTTGAAATGCTAGTTCCTTCTTGTATTCTTGAGTGTCTTAAGCATTTAACTGCTTAACTCGAATAAATACTAAAGGAGACAACTAAAGGAAACTTTAAACCACCAAACTAACTTCAAAAGAGAGAAAGAGAGGAGTAAGGATTAGAGAGGTTTCAACCATATGTTCTAAGAGAGGTATTAAGACCAAAACTAGCCAAAAAAACATACAAGACACATCCTTTATATACTTCATGCAAAGTAAAGCCTAACCAAGAAAATACTCTAAAGTATTTGTAGCCCTTAGCAGCATAGGGACACAAAGCATGGAGGTTGACAAGCAACCTCCATATTTTTTTAATAAATTCGGCCATACCTCTTAAAAGAGGATGATTTTTTTAATTTTTATAAACTTTAAGTTTATAAAATATAAACTTTGTCTTTAGGTAAAAGACAAAAGAATCCTACTAGTTCAAAAGGCTGTGCATGACTTATTAATTCATATCATATGAAATAATAACTACTAATATTCTCTTATAATTATTATTTTCACAAAACAATAATTCTTCCCTAATTAAAATACAAGAATTTATATTATTTATTAATAATAATATTAAGGGAAATCTTCAGAAAAGTCTCATTATTTTGGGAAAAGTTACATTTAAGTCCTAAATTTTTTTTTTGAATAAAAAAACCCAAAAAATCGGATAAACCTTACACTTTAATCCTTTTTGACCTGTTGAGCAGGTCACCTATGCCACATGGCATGCCAGCTGGACAAGGGCTGATGTGGATGCTGACGTGGCATGCCACATATTCTTTGAAATGCAAAAATTGGACTTTAATGAGAAAATGAGGGGAGTAGGATTCGAACCCACAACCTCACACATAACGCATTTTCCACTAGGCTAGACATCATTTCTTGATTTCATCCCTTAAAGTTTGTATATAATGTATTAAATGCTGAAGCTTTTCATTGAAAATGAGAAAAACGGGAATCGAACCCACACCCTCCCACTAAAAATGCCAACCACTTTCCACTAGACTATGAAATTTTTGTTAATTACTCTCCTCCACATTAGATATAATGCTCAAAATGCTGAAGCATTTATTATTATTATTATTATTATTATTTTTATTATATTTAAAAACATAAATATATATAAACTTGGAAAAAAAACAGTAATATATATCTAAACTTCAAAAAAAGAATTACATTTATTATTCATATATATATACACGTTTTTTATTTTACAAAATACATATAATCACTATATATACGTTTGCGTTTTAATAATAATAATAATAATAATATAAATGGAGTTATTTCTTAAGAGTTTAATAGATACATACCACTATAGCTTAGTTGGTTGCAGACGTGCTTTGTGAGGGGTAGGTCGTTGGTTCGATTCCCCTTGGCTTCTTTTTCTCCCAGAAAAAATCTTTTGTAGAACTTTAATGAAAATAAATAAAGATTATATATAGATGTGAAGGATATAATACATATGTGACTTCTAGCTTAATTGGTAACATGCGTTTGTTTGGTGTGAGAGGTCCCGAGTTCGAAACCTGTCTCCCTCTCTTCCTTACAAAAAATCATTATTTTTAAAGAAAATTGATTTATGCTGACAAGGCATGCCAAATTAGATGACACATCAGCATCCCCTTCCAACTTGGCATGCCACACAAGGGATTACCGGCTGAAAAGGTAAAAAAGGGTTAAAATGTAAGGTTTATCCGGTTTGTTGGGTTTTTTTATTCAAAAAAAAATTATGACTTAAATGTAACTTTTTCCAAAATAATGGGATTTTTTTGAAGATTTCCCTAATATTAATAATAAATATACAAAATGTGCCAACTTGATAAATATATGACCCTATATGATCATATATTATTAGCAATATCACTTAATAATGATTCTTGGGCATATAGATTCAACAACTACTAGTTTCGAAATTTATAATTTGAATTTTGAAAGTCGTTTGAGTTTTGAAAAGGAAAAGTTGGAGGAGAAAAAAAATATGGAGGAGAAACAAAGAGCTCGAGAGGGGAAGCAAAGAAGTCGCGATATGAAATTTTTAATAAAACCTTTCGATCTCCTTGCAGGAAATGTGTTCGATATGGTTTTGAGGGCTAGAGCGGACATCATAAAAAAAATATTACAAGTAGTGTTTTAATTTAATTATCGTTTTTTATGTAGTGTTTTTATTTAATTGTCGGTTTTTAGCTATGTAACCGTTTTTAATTAAATTAATGAAGTGTTTTTCTTTTTATTAATTTTATATAATTATAATTTTTTAAATTACAATTTATTCAATTAAAAAATAGATATAAAAAAAAATAAAAGTGTGATAAAGCGTGGTATGTCACCCACCAGTTTTGCGGGGTGAGGAAATAATGATATGACGATGACATGATAATTTAATAGTGTGGCATGACACTCACCAATCTTAATTTCATCCATGCCCTCGATCTTGGTCAATAGTTAGTCTGCTAAACGTGGATGGAGTGGTGTCAAGTTTGTCATGGTCCACATAGGCGCCACCTAAGAATGCCATACTCCTTTAAATTTTTGTCATTTACATGGCCTTGGTTGCCACACTTGTCATCCTATTTTTTTTAAATTAATTAATATAAAAAATAAACATTTCAAACATAGTATTTTTTTAAAAACTAAAATTTCAATATAAAGAAATTATTTAAATAAAAACTTCAGTTTCATTAACTTGAAATAAAATCACATACTTACACTTAAAAAACATAACACACTTGAAATTAAACTAACACACACCATCATTAGAAATTTAAACATACAACCCACTAGAAATTAGAAAACAACGACTTTCAATTTGACGCCATTTGGGACACTACCTCACAATTTGCCAAAACTTAACAAGCCATGAATGTTTGTCAGCTTCAACACGGTAAGCTTCAAAAGCATTCTCTAGCAAAGTATTTTTTTATTTTCACCATTTTGGCTTCATGCATCACCCTACGAAACACATTGTTAAATGGAGTTGAAAGTGTGTTTGTATGTCTGCACTTATAAAACATAACACACTTGAAATTAAGCTAACACACACCACCACTAGAAATTTAAACACACAACCCACTAGAAATTAGAAGACAAGGACTTTAAATTTGACGCAATTTGGGGCACTGCCTCACAATTTTCCAAAACTTAACAAGCCGGAAATGTTTTTCAGCTTCAACACATTAAGCCTCAAGAGCATTCTCTAGCAAAGTATTTTTCATTTTCATTATTTTCTGCTTCATGCATCACCCTAAGAAACACATTGTTAAACGGAGTTGAAAGTGCGTTTGCATATCTCCATTTAGAGAAGAGTTGACCTTTACTTTGAGGAACAAGGTCTTGGTGATTGTATGTTTCGGCGACTCTCCCCCAAAAAGTATGCACATTGATGTTAATGTTGATTGGGTCTTCTGTTACATCAACCCATAAACGAGCAAATAACATCTATTCTTCAGGGGACCAAACACGAGCCATTTTTATTGAGAAGATTTAGAAGAAGATGGAATATATGAAAGGTAGGAAAATTGAGTTAGGAAGATATAAATGTGGTGAAGAATGAATAAGGATAATAGTATTTATAGTTGAAGATTGAGGGCTTAAAATTTGAAATTTGAAAAAAAAATTATATTTTTGAAAAAGGGATATTTTTTTTGAAAATAAAAAATTGATTAAATAATAAAAAATAAAATAAAATAATAAATAAAGCAAAAAGCTTTCTCTCTCATCGGTAGAAATTCACCGAATAGTGTTGCCGAGCCGTGGTCGCCGAGGACCTGCCCGGTGTTCGTTGATGGATGACAAACCCCACTCCGTCGAGTCTAAGGAATTTCAAATTAAGTGGAGCCGTCGGCAAGGTGACCCACATTCTACCTTCTTATTCATAATTGCGATTAAATACTGCATGTTACAAAAAAAGAGACAATTGAACATGTTATGTTCGGATGGGTTTGTGTTGTTGCTCTAACAATGAAAATTTCTCATTTTTTCTATATTCTATACAATAATGCAATCATTCTTGGAAAATGATCTTGAAGCAAATGCTAGAAATATTGCAAGACTTCTCCGGTATTATTTCTAGCTTCTGGTTTTAAATCAAGTTATAAAAATATAAGTTGATGGGCGACATGAATTTTAATGAAGTTGAACTTGAACACGTAGCTACCAATCCCAGGTGCTCCGATTTGTAGTTACCTCTCATGTACATTGGCATTCCTTTGGATCAAATATGGCGATAATAGAAACTTGGAAAGAAGTTGTGGATGAATTATATGCCATACTTCTAATTGGAAAGTAAAATTATTTACGATAGAAGGATGATTCGCTTTGATAAATTATATGTAGGGAGCATTCGTGACATATTTCACAAACATTTTTCATGCTCCACAAAAAATCATTGATTGTCTTGAATCACTAAGAAATTAGTTTTTTTTACGGGGCAAGTTGGTAGACAAAAAAAATAATTTGATAAAATAGAAAAAGGTAACAGTGTTCGGGATTTTAGTCTCACCAACCATTTTGTGTAACTGAAATAAACATGAGTGTCAATGAGGATTAATACTATGAACTTATACAAGCTAGAAGGTGTTGAGTTCATACTTGTATATAAAGCAAGTGTGATCCTTTACACAAAAAATGTTGTGGTTAAGGAAGTTGCTCCCACTTACGTGGTCCAAGGGACAAAGCCACCCGACAATGGTCTCGAGATACTAATGCATTAGAAAACATGTTTCAGAGAAGTAGATTAGTGGAGAAAGTAAATTTAAATAAGGAAATTTGCTACTACCAAGACTAGGGCTGTAAACAAACCGAACGTTCAACGAACTGTTCGTGAACCGTTCGGCGGGAAGTTCGCTTATGTTTGTTTATTTAATAAATGAACGAACATGAACAAAAATTCTCGTTCGTTTAGTTAAACGAACAAACATTAACAATGGTTTCGTTCGTTTAATTATGTTCGTGAACGTCCGTTTACGTTTGTTTATGTTCGTTTATATAAGTTCCTTTTACATTCATATATGTTTAATTGTATTTGATTACATTACTATGTTATATATATTGTTTATTCTTAGGGCGATAAAAAATAGATGCGATCAGCGATGGTTTTGAACTCAACAAAAATATCTCTAATTTGGGAGGAAGTAAAATTGGGGTTATTGGATTTACTAATTAGCCCCTAATGAAACATTATTGGAACAAACTGAAACATTATTGAAACAAGCGTGCGGCAATTCCTTCGACCATTTTTTTAACTAAAAAAATCAAAATAAAACATTTTAATTCTTTTTTTTAGAAACAGCTAGTACAATAGAAGGTAAATAAATTTTGATTTAGAGGTAATAATTTCCAAAGTCGGGATAATATTATTATAAGAAAATTAGCAAATGTATAACATCAAAATCTAAAAATTGAAGCTAAAATATTTATAATGTAGAAATTATGTTATAACTAAATTTTCAAAACAATTAAAAATAATATTTTATTTTTGTTGTTGAGTTTTCAAAGATAATTGTGTATTTTTAATATATTTTTTTCAATAATCTTCTATATTTTGCTACGGAAACATATTTCGTAACTACTTGACTACGGAATTTTCCGTAGCCAAACACCTACGGATTTTGATTTCGTAGCTATTTTGCAAATTCACCTTTTTGTAACAAGTTTCATAATAGATTAGCTACAAAATTTTATTCTTGTAGCAAATTTTCCTAACAAATAGCTATAGATCTCAATTCCATAGCTAACTAGCTACGAATTTTTATTTTGTAGCCAATTATGTAGCCAATTATGTAGCCAACTAGCTACATACATGAATTTTGTAACAAGTTTCATAGAGAACTAGCTCCAACCAAAAAACTTGTAGCATTATTTGTAGTAAACTAGCTACGGATTTTTATTCCGTAGCAACTATTCAAGATTTAGCTATGGAATGCAATTATGTAGCCATTTCTATAGCAAATTAGTTACAACCAACCATTTTGTAACATATTTCGTAGTAAAATAACTATGATTTAGATTCCGTAACAACTTTACGTAGCTATTTAAGATTTAGCTACATAATGCAATTTCGTAACCATTTATGTAGCAAAATAGCTACGACAAGTCGTTCCGTAGCATATTCCTTAGTAAAATAGCAACGGATTTTGATTTCATAGTAACTTTCCGTAGTTATTTATGATTTTTCTTGTAGTGTATGTTCATTTATGTCCATATATGTTCGAATTATGTTCTTTTATCTTTGTTCATTTATATTCGTTCGTTTATATGTTCGTTTAGTATGTTCACGAACATAAACGAACGAACATGAACAATGCAATTTATTAAACGAACAAACATGAACAAGAAAAATAAGAATCCATATCAAGGCACATATAACGAGGTAAAAATCGAACCCGAACTGAGCCCAATTTCTACCAGAAATGAGAATGCATCCCACCAAAGGTCCGAATACAAGTCGTAGACTGACAATATATATTGTGAATAGCGAAGACATGGCTTCATATGACCCTTCTAACTTCCAAGCTTTTCCAAATGGTTTCCAAGGGTATGATATCATACTTTCCTCCAGAGATGAAAATCATATAAAAACCTTTATCGAAGACATGGCTTCATATGACCCTTCTAACTTCCAAGCTTTTCCAAATGGTTTCCAAGGGTATGATATCATACTTTCCTCCAGAGATGAAAATCATATAAAAAATTTTATTTACACCAAACATATTCATATAAATACGGTTTTGAATCAGAAAACCAAAATAATTCATTATCCATAAATTGTCAATACTAATTATTTAAATACCATGTTAAATAATAATACCACTAAAAAAATAACATGTAAGAGCTTTATTAGACTTGGATCATTAAGAATTGTATAGCATTTACTTATTATTTCCCTTCTGTCAATTTAGAAAATCCAATTTTAACTATTACGATACATTCTATTTGTGTTAAAACGGAAAACATCTTTTGAGGTTCACATGTTTCTTGTAAATATATAATACCATGTGATTTTGTATCATCCTTGTATTTTTCTTTATAATTATGTGTGTTCAATAGTTTTCTTGTTTTCTTTACAATCACTTGTGGTATTTTTTAAATATACTAATCTATTTTTCATTTTTTGGTCTCGGAAAAGAAAACAAGTAATTAAGTTTCTTTATTACATAATCTAATTTTCTTGACTTAAGGAAATCCATATTTGTACAAAAATGCAAATAGTTGAACGTTGTACAGTCGTTAACTCGTAAAGCCAGAAGTCAGATCTTCCCGGGCCTATCCTGTCATTCTATATAGTTAAAAAGGGTAGAGTGAAATATCATGCATGCTGATTGTTGGCTTTTGTAAATATTAATATTCAACCCTACACTTCGTTTTTTCTCATTTTTAGTCCTTGTTAGAAACATCTCCACATCTCCAAAGTCCAAATAATATGTTTGTTTAACTTTATCAAATGTCATGTGCCCACTGCCCATCATGTTGTCTTTGGTAGTGAGTTGTGTGGTAGTTTTAATATTGGGATAAATATATTTTTTATTTGTATATATTTGGTCATTGATTTTTTTTGATTATATTTGTCTTTTAAACTTGTTAACTGTACACATTCAGTCCTTATGACCGGCTACTCCAAGTAAGCCGGAAAAATGACTTAATATGATTATATAGTTCTCACTTTGTACACATTTAGTCCTTAAGTTTTTATTTTTTTCACATTTAGTCCTTAATTTTTTGTGTTGTAAAATAAGTTCTTATTGTTTTAGTACACATTCAGTACTCATAAACAGTTTCTTTAGCTTTTTCTCATGACATCCTACATAGGACAATGTTGATGACGTGTTCGGGTCTATTCATGTTTATGGCCACTATCTTAGGCCTTGTGCTCTGAACATCATAACTTCTTCACACGATCTCATATTTTAACGTTCTTTATATCAACGCGTTCGTATTTAAGACTACTATAATTTTCGTTTAGATTACTCCCGCTAAAAAGTAATACTATATTTTTACTTATGATTTTATAAAAAACGTCCATACATACATTCATAAAGAATGCATGTATATAAAGATCATAAGTAAAATCATATTACTTTTTAACATGAGTAATCTAAACTAAAGTTGTAGTAGACTCAAATACAAACACGTGAATATAAAGATCGTTCAAATCCGAGATCGTATGAAGAAGTTACGACGTTCAGAAAACAAGACCTAAGTGAAACACAAGACCTCATAAACCAAACAGCTAAGGTTGCGGTGGTCATAAGCATCAATAGTCCGAACACCTCATAAATATATGTTCCACGTAGGATGACGTGAGAAAAACCTAAAAAAACCGGTCATAAGTACTGAATGTGTAAAAAAACAACAATGACTTATTTTGCAATATATATATATATATATATATATATATATATATATATATATATATATATATATATATATATATATATATATGAAGGACTAAATGTGCAAAAAATATATATTAAGCACTAAATATGTACAAAGTGAGAAATATATTACCCTATTAAGTCATTTTTTCCGGTTTACCTAGAGTAGCCGGCCATAAAGACTAAATGTGTACAGTTAAAAAAGTTTAAGGGGCAAATGTGGACGAAAAAAACTCAGTGACCAGATGTATACAAATCGAAAAGTATATTACCTCTTTAAGTCATTATCCCTTTTAATATTCAACCCTACACTTTAGTTTTTCTCATTGTTGATCCTTGTCAAAAGAACTCCGAATGATTCATTTGTTTATCAAATGTCATGTATTGGCTACTTTTCTTAAATTAATATAAAAAACAGTTTAGTTAGTAAGGTGTGCTAAAGAACAGTAATTAAGCTGAAGTGTAGTAGGTTCGTCTTCTATTATTCGTCTTCCTAGTAGTTTTTCTCGACCAGAATGTTGTTGCTTAATTGTAAATTCTCATTCCCAACATCAGTGGCGGAGTTACCTATTTTTCATGCTTTCATGGGTTCGGTTTTTCGGATTCATAAAAATTAATAGCTAAAAGTTACCTATTTTTCATGCTTTCATGGGAGTTGTGTTAGACTAATAACTAAAAACTATCAAATCCCATATTACCAAATATATACAACTTTAAACATGAAAAGTCATCAAAATTTTATACTTTGACAATGGGTATTTATCTTTAAATGTTAAACGGTTTATTGTAATCCCTTCGATAGTAAAACCAAAGGGTTGCTAGCCCAATGGTATCCAGTGTTGTCCTCCCTTCTTGAGGCTGAGGATTCAAATCTCGTTGTGGACGTAGATGGAATTAAGAATTAGTTTAAGAGTAGATTAGATTTGTCGTTTCATAAAAAAAATCCCTTCCATAATCTAATCCTCTATTTTTATAGTTGCTTCCAAGTCTTAGTTGATTGATATTAAATGGACGGGAACTAGTTACATATTTTAACCGACATATATAAGGGGTATTCATAATCAGATATCCGAAAATTCAGATATCCAAATTTTGGATAGTTAATTTTGGTATCCGATTCCATATCCAAAATTTTGGAAAGACATATGAAGTTTTTAAATTAGAACGGTGTATGAAGTAATATAGGTATCTAATTAAGGGTGTTATGAATATGTTTAGTTTCTAACATTCATATCATAAGACATATTTGATTAAAATAACAAATTCTGATTCTGAAAGATCGGCTATCCGAAATTTCGGATATCTGATTTTTTGGATAATTCGGATTCGGAATTTCGGATCGGAATTTTGGATATGAATATTTTTGAACCCCCATACATATTTTGATGTAGACGGATTAAAGATTACCTGTGAAGCTGCAATGAGATCAAAACTTTTTTCAACTAAGTTATCCAACTTTTAACCTCTTAAGGGATGGTTTACAACACTATATTTAATTCTGATCTTTTTAGAAGGCGGGAATGGAGATACAACATGCTCAATAGAAGAAACAAAAGGTAATATAAGAAATAAAACTAAATCACGAAGGGAATGGACCAGATTTCCGTGTAGCTTTTCTCCTTTACCAGCATTCACTTTTGTTATATCATCCAATATAAGGATATGACAATTTTTTTTATTAAAAATACAACAATCATTATAGCCCGTGGCCCAGTAGAGGTGTGAGTCATGACCTAATGGAGTGGTGCATTCAGATAGTTCCTGAGGACCCCCATTTTCTTTTAATGACCATGCCTAACTTCTCTATTTGTCATTTTCATGTGACTCTAACTTTACTATAGGATTGATAAACATGTCAACTTTGTAGTTTAGTATGTTCGTTTTAAGATAACTTAAACTTGTGGAAGTTACTTGAATATCGATGTACTTCTTATGTGTGTATATATCTTAGGGTTACTTCATGAGCCCGAAGACCCTGTTTATTTAGTCCACATTAAACATTAAACATTTGTACATTAGTTTGATAATCTATCGGTCAACATATTTTCCCCTACTAGCAGCTGCCATAATAAGCAAACATGACATTTATGGAGAAAAACACAAACGCATCCACTCATGGTATGTAAAAGAAAATCCTTGTAGCTAGCCTAAGTCAATGTGTTCATGGTCAGGTACTTAACAGAACAATATAAATATCAAAGTCAAAAACATTAAAATGGTAATGATAAGATAAGATTGGACTATACAGTCAAGCAATTGTAACTTCCATGAAATCAAGTTGTTGTGATATGGCCATGTTTACCTATATATTTTATGCCACTATCCTAATGTATTTGAGTAAAATGTTATATTTTAAGATATATGATACTTAATATGATTTGAAATGTTCAATTACAACTAAAATGGGAGCTAGAATGCAAAAAGATGAGAAAGGAACTAAAAAGACGCAAAAAGGATGTTGCTGGACAGCTTGACTCCTCGTCACTGTTTTGCCCATATATCATGACTCGTAATCTCGATTGACGAGAATCAAAATGTTCTGAAAACTAAACACAATTTCGGACGACTTTCGTGTTTTGAGAAAATGCAGATTCCCACTCATCACGACGTGGTAATCACCACAACAACGTGGTAAATAGAAACTTTCGCGATCGTTGAGCTGACTTGCAGAATACTGGATATCCATGAAGACCACGATGTGGTGGCTATAAACCACGTCGTGGTGATATTAAAATCTATAAATAGAGCCGAAAATTACCCTTAATGATATATCTTGAACCCTAATTCGTTCCCTATGATTATAAACCTCAGAGAAGCCATTTTGAGGGTCTAGAAGGATTAGAGAGCATATTCATGCTAGAAATCATTCAGTTTGTTGTTCTGATCATGATTAGCATTCCTATGTGATTCCATATGTGTTTAATTTATGATTTGTGTGTTAAAACCCTTTGCTTTGTGTTTATGACTAGATGAATCTTTGAGATTATGGATTAATTACTATTTGGATTGTTTATTCTTATTTAATTTATTTTGTCAAGTTTGATTGCAAGATCCATATGTTTTAAAGATTGTTACTTTATTCCCTATTATTTAATTAATAGAGTTTAGATGATCATTTTGACCGTGTTAATTTGAATCATAGGTGTCCATGATCATTGGAAATTATGACTAGAGTTAGATCAAAACCTAGGGTTAGGAAGTAAAGTGGTGAACTTTAATGTGTGTGCATGAGTAGATGATCATTATATGCATGATTTAATTCCTATGATCATTGGGATTAATATAGATCAAATCTTGCTTAATACGAACTGAACACTGATTTTCATAATTGTTTGCTCACTTGATCATGGAATTAATAGTTGTGTTCAAATCAAAGGATTAGTAGTCTGATCATTATGCTAGTCATATTAGGAATCGGTGAATAATGAATAAATATCCATTGCACTTATTAGTTAGCCAATATTTTGAGATGAAATTCAGTCTAAACCAAAGTGCCTAAAGAGATTTGTCTTCAGTCAGTTTATCAAGATTTGATGTTTAATTATTTATTTAAGATTTAATTCCATAAAACTTCTCTTACTGTTTTTGTGTGTTTAGTGTAACCTATAATCAAAAACTCCAAATTAATTCACCATCGTCCCCCGTTTGTTCGACACCTGGTCTTACCACAACTATACTATTGCACGAGTAGGTACAATGCCTAGTGTGATGATTAGCCCAGTTGCTATAAAATCGGTTTTATAAACTTAAAACTTAAGCAATTAGAATATATACATAAAAACACACATCAAGTTTTTGGCGCCGTTGTCGGGGAGCGGTTTTTAGATGATTTGGTTTGTTTGATTATTCGTTATTTGTTTTTAGTTTTTAGTTTAATTTTATTTCTATTTTTATTTTCATTTATATAATGTCACTTGTCGGGAAGGTTTTTTGTTGTTATTTGCAGGAATTTGCGGTCATACGCATCGCTTGGTTTTACTTTTCGAATGGGTTTCGAGATTGCAAGTTATTAGGGAATTCTTGACTTGTTTAGTCTACTACTTTTGTGATTTGTTCAACTCAATCCACGAGGCGTAGTATAGCAAGACATATCGCGGTGGTTAAGTGGAAGACCGAACTCTTGCTACTCTTGACTAGTTGGGTCATTTTTGTTCTACTTATTAGTTAATGGTGCAAAGACAACAAAGGAAATAGTCTGACAGGTCCCGAAAGTTTTTGTTTTCACAAACCACTTCTTGCATGTAAGGGATTCAATCAATAATTGAAGCATGATTGCGATGAGGATGAGTAATCGTGATATCCTAGTTATTTATTTTAGTGTGCTTTTATTTTTATTTTTTTTAGTTTTTTTTAATTTTGTTTTCCATGTTGATGCTCTTGATGTTTCAGATCTTTGCAGAAATTTTTGTTCTTCGAATAATTTCAAAAATTTCAACAATTGGGGTCGAATGTGATTTATCACAAGAGCATAAGTTGAGAGATTCTGAAGTTGAATATCGAGAGCCACGATTTTTAATAAGTGTGGCGTTCCCACTTGATGAAGAGAAGAGTTTTGAAGGAATTTACAGAAAGAAAAGGTGGGAATGGTCCTAAGCCATTAAGAAGAAAAGATGCATTATTTTGGTTGTTAAAGACATTCTGAGAAGTCACCACGACGTGGCCATTATCTCCACGTCGTGTCATCTGCTATTATCATGGCTGCATTAGACATGTTACCACGACGTGGCAACACTAAACCATGTCGTGGCATTCTTATATTTTGCGATCAGGACGAACTATTTCTCAACACCACGATGTGGCGTTGCTTTCCCACGTCGTGACCCACATTCAACATACTTCTAGCAGTCGGTGTTCTTGGCCTTATTTTCCAGCACATTCAAAAGCAACAATTCTAGTTTCTAGTCTATAGCAAATTTTGGAGCAACATTTAGCAGTCCCATTCGATCTCGGCACTACTACCCCAGGGGAGTTTGTTCCTTTCTCTCCTTCTTTATTTTTATGTTTTTTTAATTATTTATGCATGGAATGGGGACATTGAATGAATAGAGTGTGGGGTAGGGGGTCGAAAGCTAAAAACAAATTCAAGTTTAATTGACATTGCTAGAATGGAAAATTTTTAAAAAATAATATTAATAAAGACTTTTAAAAATAGTCTAAAATTGAATCTAGTTAAAAAAATTTGTTTTATTATTGTGTTGAGACCTAAGTTACTAGTGTTGTATGGGACGATCCGATGCAAGCCTCGATGTTTATTTGAGCCAACATAAGTTCTAGTGTATTTGTGGCTTCCCTGTCCTAGTGAAACCATGAGACAAAAACATGAACTTGCTTCGTTTGGGGGACATAATACATTAAACATAATATACCAGAAATGTATCCAGGAGAGCTTAAGTAGTCATTGTACTCTAGACTAGTGCCTTTAACCAATAAAGGTTGAAGATTAAGTTCCCTTCCTTAAGCATATATTTTTCTTAGGTTTTTAGTCTTTTGTGAAAAACTGAGTTTCAAAAAAAAAGTGAAATGTTGAGCGAATAAAAGCTTAAATAGTCTGAAGACAAAAGATATTGAAGAATGAAGCGAAATTGCCAAAAATCAATTGAGTATTTGTAACACCTGTTCCAGGTATTATTTAAATTAGCCAAGTTTTAGGGTTTTGTGCTTGGACTCGGCGTGTTGGGGAGCTCCAACTCGTCGAGTAGAAGTTATTATGAGGATGCGGGACTTCAGATCTACTCGACGAGTTAAAAGACCCGAATCGACAAGTAGGCACTGTAAAGAGAAACCCTAATTTTCAGGGTTTTTTACCCCATTTAAAGAACTTATAGCTCATTTGCAGCCTCTTCCATCGTTCCTATAGCCAGAGAAACCCTAGTTTGAGCCTTGCACCATCTTGAGAGAGTAAGAGAGCTTTTGAGAGTGATTTTGGTGTGGTTGTGAAGGATTTTGGAGCTTGAAGAAGAAGGAGCAAGGAGAGAAGTAGTAGATCTGACATCTACTTTGTATTGGCAACAATCTTGAGGTATAAAGTCACTATCTTGACCTCTAGTTGCTTAGATCTCTTTTCTTGGGAGTAAATGGTCACTTTTGGTGCCAAAAGGATGTCATATTCGGATTTGGACTTGTCACAAGGATATGGTTCCAGATCTGGACATCTCTAGGTCCTCCATGACATAACGTTGCTCACTTTATCCACCTTAGGCCCTTTCCATGCACTAAAACCTTGTAGGAACCTTAGTTTTGGTGTTTTAGCCTTGTGGGGCCTTGCATGCACGTAAAGTTTGCAACTTTACGTGGTAACTACACTAGGAGAAGTTGGATCTGAAGTTTGGGACCTTGGATCTCACTCGAAAGGACTAAACACAAAAAGGACTGAAGGAACCTGTCGAGTCCCTTAGTCGACTCGACGCGCCGGGTAGGGTTTACCCGTTTTCGAGATTCTGAATGAGTGTAGTGAAGGATTAGAGTTTTGGTCTGCATGAACTTTTGGTCTTCTGGACATTTGATGAACTCGACGAGTTACTTAGGTGACTCGGCGAGTTGACTCGGGATTCAGTGGAATGGACTCCGAAGGAACTCGACGAGTTGCTGGATGCACTCAATGAGTTGAGGTCAACATGGACTATTGACCTTGACTTTGACTAGGGTTGACCAGTGTTGAATTTGAGGATAATTATGGTATTTCAGGATTGTGACAAGTTAATCACATGATGATTATAGATGTTGGATTAATGTCTAAGTCCATAACTATAATTGGTAAGACTTGACCCGACCCGGCATGGTCCATTTGGGTTGCATGGCATCATGCATTTGGATAGACTATAATGAGAGAAATAACACTTAAGATTGGTTAATATATTATAAGTTCTAATATATTAATAAGGTTATTTAATTAGTATTGATCAAGAATTAATTTGGAATTAAGTAAGTGATCAAAAGGAGACTAATTAAATATATGGGTTGATTGTGTAAATCATTCATTCTTATATATGTGGGCTTGTGATCCAAGATTCCTTATGTTGGACTAAGTCCATGGGGTGACCCATGGATACTCCATGGAGGTTAAAATCCATGGAGCATAAGGAATAGGTAAAGTTATGAGTTACATGGTGTAACCCTAATAGCCACCATATAAAAGAATCCCATGGCTCAAGAAATCGTGCACTAATGTGTGAGTGTGAGGGCTAGACGATTTCAAGGAGTGTTCAAGTTTCTCTCAAGTTATTCCAAGTGTATTTGGTGTTGTGTGAACCATTTGAGGTGTCACACTTGGGGCACTAGGCACTCAAGCTTCATGAAGACATTCTACATCAAAGAGGTATGTATTCTATCTTGTTATATTTATTATTTTGTATGCTAGATTAGGATAATACCTTGGATGTTCATAATTGTATGTATAATAGAGAAAACATAGATCCAAGGTATTTAGGGTTGCATGTACACTTAGGAGTGTTAGAATGCTCATAACCCAACAGTGGTATCAGAGCCTAGGCTTGTTTTCTTGTTATACTTGCAAAAGTAGCTGAAAAATCGAGTTGGATGCATATATTCGATTGTTTTGGCTGGAATTGGACTAGGAACATTACCCTAAGATGTTTTTGTACTTATAAACTTGTTTTTGATGTGGTAATGTTCATGCTAATCCAATTTCTAAGATAATTGTCATAATTTCAAGATTTGTATTAGTTTGTATGTTCATGCTAATTTCTTGAAGATTGATGATTTGAATTATCTTGTTCTTATGAGCTTCTTAGATTAATAGAAAAGTTGTGTGAAATAGTTGTTTTCAATCCATTTTAATCTAAGAGTTGATTCCAAAGTGTGTTTTTGTAACTTGTCCTCAAGTTATATGAAAAGTCACATTTAAGAATCATAAAACTCATAAAAGTTGGCAAAGGTTACAAAATGAAGAGTCTAGTTCTAATTAAATGGTTTTATGACTCCATAACTTGTCCTCAAGTTATGGAGGTTCAAGAGTCTCTTCATTAAATTAAAAAAAAAAGGTGTAACCTTAATTAGTTCCATAAGTTACAATAAAAAAAGTTATTTTTTTATTAATTAGTTTAAAGTCTTCCATAACTTGTCCTCAAGTTATGGAACTTGAAGAGTTTTTTTTTAATTAAAACTACTTTAAACTCATAAGTTATGGAATTAATGAGTTTTGAATAGTTTCAAAACTTGCCCTCAAGTTTTGGAATTTGAAAAGTTTTCACTTATAAATACTTTAATTCCAAGTTAGCCCTTAGAATTTTAAAAGTTAAAATTCAACCCTTATACTTTATAATATTATAAGTTAATAATATTTATATATATGTATAAGAGTAAAGTCAGTCTTACCGTTAGTAGGCCTCATTCACGAAGCCGGTCTATAAGGGGGGTATAAGGTTACTGCCTATAAAATGGCAGTTTAATGGGTGTCCACTCTCACCCACCGCTTCCTTGACTGGTGGAGGGTCGTTAGCCGAACGGGTAGGACAAGGACTATAATTCTCCTTTCATTAAAAGTATTAATGATAAATACTAAGTAACTAAACTCTTATTAATACCCAATCTTAGTTACTTAGGAAAATGTGAATTTGGTGCTAACCCATGAAATTACACTTTGCACTTTGCTTAAGTCGTTAGTGGAGCGTGTGTGGTTAACCGGCACACTAACCTGGACTTAACAAGGTAGGCAAATGGTAACTTAATATTTATCATAGTATCGGTGGAGCGTGTGTGGTTAACCGGCACACTGATTAAGGGATAAATATTAAGGGTACCAAGTATATTTGCATGGTTATTCACACCTTGTTTTGTGATCCTCGGCATCCCAGTCACAAAACCTGAAGGGCACACTCGAGATTGAAACATGCCTTTGAACAGTTCAATGAATCTCAAAGATCTAGGACTTTCAAATCCAATTAAAACCTAATAAATTATTTCGTTTTTCATGGTGGAAATTGGTGAATCGTCATTCACCTACCTTCAAATATTTTATAGCTTGGATTACGACATCCCTCTTCTAAGTTATAAAATAGTTTGTTGGGTCCTAGCCTTAATATTTCATATTGGGTGTCATATTAAGGACTTTAAATCAACTATCTTGAATATCTCCCAAAAAGATGTCTGGTCTAGACATTTATGATCTTCCCAAATCTCTTGAAACAAGCTTTCCTAAATGAAGATGATGTCCCATGGATATCATACTTCTTTCACCTCCTCCAATTATTCTCCCTAACCCACAAGTTCCTAAAAAGTTTAAGGTCACTCAAGCCCTATTGGCAAGGCAAGGTCTAGGTGTGATCACATCTTGGAGATGTAGTCACATATTGACAAGCCGGGAGAGTTGGGTGTCAAAGTCTTGAGAAAGTTGGTGGCTCAACTACTTTCTAAGTCACATAGTGAGTTCTTTTGGGAATCCTATGAAACAGACTAAGACAAGACCCTTAATGATCTTATCTATTTGCTAAGATCAACTTCCTAAAACGCTATGGACATTGACAATGATGACATTGGATATCCAGTAAAGCTCTCTCTTCCCAATGGAAAGGGATCGGCCATAGTCAACTCGGTTGACCCAATGGTAAAGAGAGAGGCGAAGTCTCAGATAGTCCCATTATCAAGGGTCCATAGGTAACTATTGCCAAAGGAAGGGGCATTGGTTACGAAGCTGCCAAATTTAGCTAAGGATGTTAAAGTCAATAAGTTTGGCTCTACTTCAGGTAAAGTCCATTGTCTAACTTTATTAAGTACATGCTGATTCTGATCGCGAAGATGGATTTCAATCGCATGGTTCGGTGATCAGAATTTTGGGCTATTACTTAAGAGTTATGATATTTATATTGCTTAGGAATAGATAACAACAAGGTTTTCATATGGATTGTAAGGATAAGTTTTTCCGCAAAGTTTTAAAATAAAAGAAAAAGGTTTTGATTTTATTTATTTTAAGTATCCTTACAATGGCATTTGTGAAAAGTTGTTGCTTATAAGATTCCATTGATAGCAATATTGGAAAAATGGATTTGATTATTTCGGTTGTGGTAGTGTCTAATATTACCAAATAAGGAAAGATTATCATCACCCAAGGTTCAATTGGACCGAAACTTGGAATCATGCAAGTTGTATAGTATGATAAATGAGAACTTTCAGCTTGGAAAATTAAGACTAATTCCTTATGTGAATAAGGAAAGGACTAAGGGATCGAGTACACATTCTTGTGCACTGGTCAAGTCCACCACAAAAGATCAAGAAGACTATTCGTCATGATTTACTTAAGTTCAGTAAATGTGGTTATACTTGTAAGTTTAAGTATAAGTCTGTAGCATTGGAGAAGTTTCAATGTGAGACAGAACGAATAAGAAGAATCAAAGTATGGCAGAAAGATAAAAGTTTCTCAAATATGAAAAGATGGGAGAGTACTTTAGTATCATGTTTATGATCATCTTAATGATTAAGATACCATATCACAATTGGTCCTCTAAAGTCATCTTAGTGCATTCTTATGACTAAGAAGAGGAGTCATGAATTGTTGAAATGGTTAAATCAAAAAGATGAGTCATACTTCGTTCCAAAACAATTCTTAGAGTCATACTCCAAGATTGTAACTTGAGTGACATATCTTAAAGAGGGTTTGTTAACACTAGTCAAATGTAAGAGTAAAAGGTTATCTACTCTTGTACATTTGAAATTGGTATGTTGTGATGTTTTGGATAAAACAGAGACCAACTTAGGCCAATTGTGTAAAGTGTTAGTCTTGATAAAGAATCCGCACTATCTCTTGAATATTTGACAAGGGAGTCTTATATGTCAAGAGGACAGTGGGAGTCTTAAAGCTCTTGAAAGTTTCAAGACTTAATCAAGAATAAAACCTAAAGTCCTTCACTAGCACACGACTTGAGGTTTATAACCTATCGTGTTGAAATTTTTGTGCCTATTCAAGTTGGCTTTGCATAGGAGTTCTGAGAGATCTCAATTGGTTGCACAACTACTTGGAAGCAATGGCAGGCACCTGAGCTGCCAAATGGCAAGAATTTAAGATTGCACAAGTTTAATCAATATGAGTTTGGATTTGTCACTAACCGTGTCTTGTGATTATGGTTTTGACAAATTCACATGGATAAGAACACATACACTATTAAATCTAAGTGTCATAAGGTTTCTCTCCGATTCATGAAAACGATGGTGAGGAAACACTTTCACTAAGTAGATTTTAGCTAGATAGCAATTGTGATATTTGCATTCTCAAAGTCGTTAGTGGAGAGTGTGTGGTTTACCGGCACACTAACATGGACTTGTGAGAAGTGGCAAAGGTCTAAACAATTGAGACTATGATTACGGCATCCCTTTTCATAGTTCTAAAATTGTTTAGACACACATGTGAGCTATCTAAGAGAGGTGTATGATTTTGATAAAGTTTTATCAAAACAATCTAGTATCAGAAATCTAAACATTGGTAAGAAAGTCAGCTGATTTCTGAGTACATGTCAAAGCTAGTGGGAGCATAAGTGTTATGCTAATAATCATCATGTTAGTGGGAGCATGATAATTATGACAAAGGTTGCAAGTTAGCAATGTTAATTAGAGAAAACAAAAGTTTCAATTCGTGAGGTTGCAGGGGTTGAAAAAGTTGTTTTGCTATAATTAAGGGAGAGGAAATTATACTTCATTTCAATTCTAAAAGCTTAGATTGAGATTTTAATCGTATTTAATCAAGGATATATATATATATATATATATATATATATATATATATATATATGAATTTCATGTTGGAATGGCTCAACATAAGGAAATTCTATATATGGGTCCATTATTTGCGTTCTAAAATTCGATTATGATTACGGCATCCCTTTTCATAATCTGAATTTTGAGAACTTGGCAAATTGAAATGGAAATATTATAGCAAAAGACTGGTTTAGTCTTTATGTGAGACATCATGAATCGTGTCCCATATGCTTCGGATATAGGATCGATTACATGTGCTATATTCATCCTTTCTAAAATTTTCCAAATGCCTGGGGCATTATGAAGGGAAAAGGTCTCGAATTGGATATGACTAAAATGATTAAGCAATTGTCGAGGACAATCTAAGGTTTACCGAAGATTGGTTGCTCAATGACAGTTGGAAGTATAATGTTAATTCTGGAAGGACCATATTGACATAATCTGTAAGGAGGCAACTCTTGTTCAGAAGTGATAGTCAAAATGGAATATGGAAATGTTTCAAAGTTAGAAATTATTCAATCTGTGTAAGATTAGGAAACTTAATGAAAGAAGGATGTTTCCAAGGAGCTGATCTCCTTTGGAATGCTCTGTAATGATTGTTGTCAAGTCTTTCTGACTTCGTGCATAATCATTAAGAGGATCAATGCATATAAGTTTAGAGTCTAACAGATTTCAGTAAATGGCATGCATTTGGAATTCTTGCATTTGCAGTAAGGATTTGGGACTGTGAAAAGAGGATCATTGGAGTGATGTTCAATTGATCTATTTTACAAAGTAAAGATCATAGACAAACATAGTATGCATACTTGGTGTATGGCATGACTAGTGTTTAGAAAACATAGTGTACATGCTTGGAGCATGGGACAACTATTGTTTTAAATTCAAGTATAAAGTTGATAAACCGAAACAATGAATAATGAGTAATCAGTATGGTGATAAATAAAAGTGTTTATTTATATTCATAGGGTTTGATACCATATTTGATTCATTTATTCTTGTGTTTCACTTTGCATGTTTTGACTTCCAGAATAACTAAGTCGCTCTTCCTGAATGATTAAGTTATTCAAACCATCCACAGTCGGTCATATGTTGGAAGTAGATATGAATCAAGACTGTCATGCGTTGGTTTGTAGAGGTCCAAGTTGGTGGACAAAGTGGTGCTACAACACTCATGAGTGCTCATAAGTTCTGAGTATTGGATTCAACCCGCGCTCATTTGAATCACTTCATGGATTTTATCACGAGTGATCATGAGACGATAATATCTTATATTCTTCAAACCTAGAGATATGAGTTGTTACTATGAGTTGGTTATACATTGATTGCACGAAAACGCATTGGTAACTCGATGTTATAAAACGTGCCTTTGTGTATGATTCAACAAGTAGTAGAACAAGCCATATGAGTCGAAGTTTATCCATTCCTTTTACCTTCGGGATAAAAGCGATATCTGTGGGCCCCTCGATGATTTAAAGATGATACATGTGAGTGCTTGGCCAAGCCAGGACTGATTTGATTTGTTCAATCAGTCAGTCATCATGAATCGGAAATCGGGAAACAACAAATGGACAGAGAGAATGATTGATAATCCATGTCTCAGTCCATATGATATCTAGAATGGAGGAATATATGATCCCTTATCTAATGGACAAGTCATTGACAAAGGTCAGAGTTCATCGACAAGGTCAGAGTTCGACAGAAGCTTTTGAGAGCTACGATTGCTGATCGGTTCCTGAAGTCATATGCAATAATAGTTTTAGACTTATCCAAGTGGGAGACTGTTGGATTAATGTCTAAGTCCATAACTATAATTGGTAAGACTTGACCCGACCCGGCATGGTCCATTTGGGTTGCATGGCATCATGCATTTGGATAGACTATAATGAGAGAAATAACACTTAAGGTTGGTTAATATATTATAAGTTCTAATATATATTAATAAGGTTATTTAATTAGTATTGATCAAGAATTAATTTGGAATTAATTAAGTGATCAAAAGGAGACTAATTAAATATATGGGTTGATTGTGTAAATCATTCATTCTTATATATGTGGGCTTGTGATCCAAGATTCCTTATGTTGGACTAAGTCCATGGGGTGACCCATGGATACTCCATGGAGGTTAAAATCCATGGAGCATAAGGAATGGGTAAAGTTATGAGTTACATGGTGTAACCCTAATAGCCACCATATAAAAGAATCCCATGGCTCAAGAAATCGGTCACTAATGTGTGAGTGTGAGGGCTAGACGATTTCAAGGAGTGTTCAAGTTTCTCTCAAGTTATTCCAAGTGTATTTGGTGTTGTGTGAACCATTTGAGGTGTCACACTTGGGGCACTAGGTACTCAAGCTTCATGAAGACATTCTACATCAAAGAGGTATGTATTCTATCTTGTTATATTTATTATTTTGTATGCTAGATTAGGATAATACCTTGGATGTTCATAATTGTATGTATAATAGAGAAAACATAGATCCAAGGTATTTAGGGTTGCATGTACACTTAGGAGTGTTAGAATGCTCATAACCCAACACTATACTGGATTGCCTATCCTACACCTTGCTGCTCGCTACATTGGGACTTGCAAGTCTACGGGTGCCAAATGTCATTTCTTTCGACGTCTTTCATCGTCGTGTTTATAGTCGGTAGTATGGTACAGGCATATCACATGGTACTTTAATTAACAAATGGATTAAGGTAGTTAGTACAGCAGTAGTTACTTAATACAACACTACAATACTTTATTATTTCCCCATTGCATTCACTTTGTGACCTTCACACAATGAACAGTAATGTAAAAGCTATATTTTTGGTTAATGATAGTCAGATTTGGGAAAATACACACTTTTACAAGAAACAAACATACATTTAATTTGATGCCTTGGTAGAAGGCTATGTTTAGTAGAAAATATAGGATTTTCTAGGAGTTGCAAACATTTACAAACATTTACAAACTTATACATCAAGTGCATACAAACACTTTCACACAAACAATGACACTAAAGTACTTATGAACTCACCAGCTTTAAAGCTGATAAACTCTTTCAAAATAACTTGTATTCTCAGGTCACCAGTAGACAGGTACCGGTGCCAGGTTTTGAGAAGATGGGGCTCGTTCAAGACTCATCTTTTATTTTGATTTACTTTTTGGTGTCTATTAAACTTTACAGAACACGCTTGTATGAAATTATACTATTAATGCAATGGATGATGTTGTTGCCTATTTACTACTATGCATTGTTGTGATACTGAACATGACATCCTCCACGCTCGAACGTTTCCGCCGTTCCGGTTTTGGGGTGTGACAGATTGGTATCAGATCATTGTTTATAGTGAATCGAGTATATCAACCCATAAAAGATATACAAACTATAAACACAACGGGATTAAAATACTCTGACCAAGAGTTTATACTTTTAAATAATAAAATATTTAACCAAGTATACATACTTGCATTCATACTAAAGTCAGTGTCACTAAGACAGAACAAAAGTATTACGATTGTTGGACAACACAATTAGACTTAGAGACATATAGTCAACCCTGGGAAGATATAGCCTGATCAACTATATTATCCGAGGAGTGACTAACATGTGCCTAAGGGTGGTTGTGAGGTTGCAACAAGTCTAAAAACTTACCAACAATACTACAATGAATACATTAGAACAAAACATAAACTTAAAATACTATAGGAGTATTTTGTGTTACTATAATTACTTTTCTGAGAACTAAAGGTCTTTATTAGTATGTCAATAGTTGCAGAGTGAATACGCTAAGGTTATATGTAACTAGGATATCATAGACTTAGAATCTGTGATCTTTGCTTTACTTCCTGTTCCTTGTTTGGTTGTGGGCTTAGAGTTAGGGTCACTTATTCGAAGGTCTATCTTGTTTTAAGTACATATAACTGGTATGCACTAAACAAGTATTGAAGTAACTGATAAAGATCATCTTATAATTATCTAATTAGTTCGTCTATTTAGTTATTTCTTATACCCCTTTTCTCGCGTAGATACCATGGCTGGATTCCATATCCCTGGAGACCCGTACTATCCCAACAACGGCAATGCAAGATGACTGGGAGAAGAACCAGAAGATGATCACCCAATCCCTTTGGATGATCACCAAGCTGAAGGCTTTTCTGATGGTTCTGACTCAGAGCCAGAAGTCAACAACCTACCTCCAGTAGCTCAAAATCCAAATCCTAACCCTCGTCCAGCATTTCAAGGACTCACACCTCTGTAGGCCACAAACTTGAACAGATGGAGTCAGGAACAGGGTCAACCCATTCCCTACAATGGGGACAGAAGCTTTTACAACCTAAACGAGGGAGGTTCAGTTGACCAAGTCCTGCCCATCATGGTCCGTAGGATTTCTCGGAACACCGAGCAAGGTCGAGCAACTATCGACCGAGTCCTGGAGATTGACGCCAACTCTGGCGTTAACACGGTCCGCATTCGCCAACTCGAGTTAGCTATGGAAAGGGCTAGGATAACCAATGGGACTCTGCAGCAACAGCTAGCTGCATCCCAAGCTGAAGTTAGGGAACTTCGGGCTAGGCAGTCAATGTATGAAAGGCGCATGCGAGACATAGAGCGCCGTCTGTCTGAATCAAGGACTCATTCGAGTGGTTCTCGTCGTAGATAGAGCCTACTCAACCTTCTCTTTTGGATATAACTTAGTTTATGTAAAAACTCTAGTCTAATTTCCTATCTTTGTTAAAACTTGGACCTGTTAGGTCTTGATTAGGTCGTAGTTCTGTCAAAATTTCCCCATCTTGGTTGATGTAAGGCTTACTTCTAGGTCATTTTTCCCGAACTTGTTACATCTGTAATTCCAGTATTATTGATAGATATCTAATCTCATGGAAATTATTATCCAAATGCTATCATCTTTTAGTACTAGATCTACATTCAATCATGCTATTCAATTGTGTTGTTGGGCTACGGAGAGTTAGTCCATGAGTCACTCTCATCATTGATCCTTATTTTAATTCTTATCAATATCTTCATAAACTAATAGTTAAAAGATGCCTCCACGCCGATCAACGAGACGCAATCCTCCAGCAACTGCAACACCACCTACTCCTCAGATTGATACGGCAGCACTAAATGCTGCAGTAGCTGCGGCTGTGGCAACAACCATGGCTCAATATCATTCTTCCGGTTCCACTGGAGGAGGAACACCGGTCCAGTCTACTCATGGTGAAATCCCTGTGCGCTTGAGAGAGTGCTCCTACAAGGACTTCACCAACTGTAAGCCACTGTCCTTTAAAGGGACTGGCGGAGTCATTGCCCTCTCGCAATGGTTCGAAAAGACAGAGTCGATCTTCGAGATCTGCTCATGCCTGGAAGGAAGCAAAGTCAAATTTGTTGCGTGCACCTTCGAGGCAAAAACCCTGACATGGTGGAATAGCCATGTCAAGTCACTATCTCTTATAGTGGCAAATGCCATGGGCTGGGAAGCTCTTAGAGAGCTGATGATTGAGGAATACTCCCCGAGGGGCGAAATCCAGAAGCTGGAGCAAGAACTTTGGAGCCTGACCATGAAGGGCTCCGACATTGTGACCTATACCGCCAGGTTCTGCGAACTGGTGGCCCTTTGTCCCAACATGGTTCATACAGAGGGAAAGAAAATAGAGAGGTACATATAGGGGCTGGTGCCTCCATTTCAGGGGAATGCTTTAGCTTCAAACCCCACTACATTCGATAGTGCCAAGCGGTTGGAGCAATGGCTTATTGACAATGGGGTTCGTACCCCGGCCGCAACAACGACCCTAGCCATCTCAGAACCCGTCAAAACCGCTGATTCCAAGCGGAAGTTCTGGGATGACAAGAAGAAGAAGAAGGCTGCCAAGAAGCAGCAGGTCGTGGCAGTTCATGCTGCGATATCACCTGCCGCTGCTGCTCCGGTCAAGCAGTACGCTGGAAGTTTGCCGAAGTGCAACAAATGCAACTTCCACCACATTGGAGCCTGCCGGGAAATGCAGTGTTCAAACTGCAACAGGAAGGGGCACACTGCCCGTTTCTGCAAAGCTCCGGCGAGGCCAATCAACCAAGTCCCCGGCGCTACAGTGGGCCAAGCTTGCTACAATTGTGGCGAAGTGGGCCACTATAAAAGGAACTACCCGAAGGCATGGATCGTCGGCGGAGTGGGAAGAGTTCTGGCTATAGGCCACGAGGAAGCGGTTGCCGACCCCACAGTGGTCACTGGTACGTTTCTCCTCGATAACTCTTATGCATGCATACTATTTGATAGTGGAGCGGAGAGGAGTTTCGTGAACCAAAAATTTGCTCATTTACTTAAGCAAAAATCACGAGCACTTAAAGAACCGTTCACTGTAGAAATGGCTAATGGGAAGACAGAGAGCACTAGCAGTATATACATAGGATGTACCTTAACTCTAGATAGCCATTCATTTTCGATCGACCTCATTCCGGTTTCAATTAAAAGTTTCGACGTCATTATTGGCATGGATTGGTTGAGTCTACATCGTGCCGACATCATGTGTTATGAAAAGGCTGTTCGCCTTAATCTGTCGTCTGATGAAACTCTAGTAATCTACGTCGACAAACCCGGCACTAACCTTCGTATCATCTCAAGCATCCAAGCCCAGAAATTCTTGCAAAAGGAATATCGTGCATTCCTTGCTCATGTTGTCGATGTGAGTCATGAAACGAAATCTATTAAGAACATTTCAGTAATACGTGATTTTCCCGACATCTTTCCAGAAGAACTCCCGGGATTACCTCCGTAACGTCAAGTCGAGTTCAGAATCGACTTAGTTCCAGGGGCTACCCTAGTAGCCAAATCGCACTATCGTCTAGCACCTGCAGAGATGCAAGAACTGTCCGGTCAACTTAACGAGCTGCTCAGCAAGGGCTTTATAAGACCAAGCTTCTCACCCTGGGGAGCTCCAGTCTTGTTCGTCAAGAAGAAAGACGGATCGTTTCGTATGTGCATCGACTACAGGGAGCTCAACAAACTAACCGTAAAAAATCGTTACCCTTTGCCTCGTATAGACGATTTATTTGACCAACTTCAAGGGGCGAACTTCTTTTCAAAAATCAATCTAAGATCCGGATATCACCAACTACGAGTGCTAGGAGAGGATGTTCTGAAGACAGCCTTCCGAACTCGTTATGGGCACTACGAATTCGTAGTGATGCCGTTCGGATTAACAAACGCGCCCGCAGTATTCATGGATTTAATGAATAGGGTGTGTCGTCCTTACTTGGATCAGTTCGTCATCGTCTTCATCGATGACATACTTATCTACTCTCGTAGTAAGGAGGAGCATAGTCAACATCTATGACAAGTCTTAGAAACGCTACGTTCGGAGAAGCTCTATGCGAAATTCTCGAAATGCGAATTTTGGATCCGAAGAGTCGAATTCTTAGAGCACGTGGTTAGCAAAGAGGGAATGCACGTGGACCCTTCCAAAATCAAAGCCATTGAGAGCTGGTCAGCACCGAAGACGCCTACCGAAATTCGACAATTTCTAGGCCTCACTGGCTACTATCGCAGGTTCATTCAGAACTTCTCCCAAATTGCGAAACCTCTTACAACACTGACCCAGAAGGGCGTAGCCTTTGACTGGGAAGAAAAGCAGGAGAGAGCGTTCCAAACGCTCAAGCAGGCCTTGTGCACCGCACCAATACTATCCCTCCCCGAAGGGATAGAAGACTTCGTTGTTTATTGCGATGCGTCAAATCAAGGGCTCGGCTGTGTTCTGATGCAACGAGGTAAGGTCATCGCCTATGCCTCGAGACAGCTGAAGACACACGAGGTCAACTACACCACTCACGATCTTGAGCTAGGAGCAGTTGTGTTTGCTCTGAAGATCTGGAGACACTACCTGTATGGTACAAAAAGCACTATCTTTACAGACCACAAAAGCCTACAACATGTATTCGAACAGAAGGAGCTCAACATGAGACAACGACGGTGGGTCGAGCTACTCAGTGATTACGAATGCGAAATTCGTTATCATCCCGGCAAGGCCAACGTAGTAGCTGACGCCCTAAGTCGGAAAGAATACTCTGGTCGTAGAGTCAAATCATTAACTGTGACTATCCATTCACACTTGTCCAAGCAAATTAAGGAGGTTCAGCTCGACGCTTTGAAACCTGAAAATGTGGCGAGTGAATCCCTGAGAGGGATGGATAAGAACTTGGAAGTCAAAGGTGGCGGAGCCTTATATTTCATGGATCAGATCTGGACACCGAAACACGGTAGTTTCAGAGACTTGGTCACGACCGAGGCGCATAACACTCGTTATTCCGTCCACCCAGGTTCAGATAAGATGTATCTGGATCTTAAACAGCTATACTGGTGGCCTAACATGAAATCAGAGATTGCTACCTTCGTAAGTAAATGCCTTACTTGCGCCAAGGTCAAGGTCGAATACCAGAAACCCTCAGGTCTTCTACAACAGCCTGAAATACCAGAATGGAAGTGGGAGCGGATCACTATGGACTTCATAACCAAGTTGCCCAAGACGACGGGTGGACTTGATACCATATGGGTCATCGTCGACAGATTGACCAAGTCCGCACACTTCCTGCCTATCAAGGAAACAGACAAGATGGAGAAGCTTACAAGAACCTACATACGGGATATTGTACGACTGCACAGTGTTCCCATATCCATTATCTCGGACAGAGATAGTAGATTCACTTCGAGGTTCTGACAGTCGCTACAAAGTTCCCTAGGAACTAGGCTGGACATGAGTACAGCCTACCATCCACAGACCGATGGACAAAGTGAGAGGACTATCCAAACCTTGGAAGATATGTTGCGAGCCTATGTGATCGACTTTGGGAAGGCATGGGATACTTATTTACCCCTTGTCGAATTTTCCTACAACAACAATTATCACACGAGCATAAAGGCTGCTCCATTCGAGGCCCTCTATGGCCGAAAGTGCAGATCCCCTCTGTGCTGGGCTGAGGTGGGTGATACCCAGTTAGCTAAAGGACAAGTTCCTGACAGCACTCTCACTGGTCCGGAAATTATTAGGGAAACGACAGAGAAGATCGTTCAGATTCGTGAACGATTGAAAGCCTCTAGGGACCGACAGAAAAGCTACGCAGATAAACGAAGGAAACCGTTGGAATTCCAGGTGGGCGACCGTGTGCTATTGAAGGTCTCACCCTGGAAAGGCTTGATACGCTTCAGAAAGCGTGGAAAGCTAAATCCAAGATACATAGGGCCTTTCGAGATTCTCGCTAGAATCGGCCCGGTAGCTTACAAACTTAACTTACCTCGTGAACTCAGTAACGTACATTCTACTTTCCACGTCTCGAACTTGAAAAAGTGTCTGTCCGACGAGACTCTTGTGATCCCACTCGACGAGATCGAAATCAACGAGAGCCTCAACTTCGTGGAAGAACCAGTAGAGATCATGGACCGAGAGGTCAAACGAACCAAGCAAAGCCGTATCCCGATGGTGAAGGTTCGCTGGAACGCCAAGCGAGGACCGTAATTCACTTGGGAGCGCGAGGATCAGTTTAAGCTGAAATATCCTCATCTTTTTACTTAGTTATTAGTAATAACTTAGTTGCTTGAACTCTAATTTCGGGACAAAATTCCCTCTAACGGGGGGATGATGTGACAACCTGAAATTTTCATTTGTACGAACTCTACAGTCAAACACTTCAATTAAAAGTCAAATTCATTTCTGCTAATTTTTAGGTTTAAAGTCCGTTTGGGTGTTATTTTTAATAATGATTTTCTTGAGAGAACAAATTAGAGGAGGTATGCTTTAGGATTAATTGTGCAACATTTAAGTCACAAAACTCCAAGAGTTTGGAGTTTTCGGCCCAAAATAGTGATAGGGCCGAAAACCCTAAAGGGTATATAAATGACACTTAGTCATTTTTAGTCATTTTTCCATTTCCAAGTCAAGAACATTCTCTCTCAAGTATCATCTGAATTTTTGTCAAGATCTTTAAGATTGTAAGTGTTTCCTTCCTTGTTTAGTTGATCTCATCCATTATCTAAGGGCAAGGGTAAGGTCTGATGGCGCGACGTGCACTCTCTCTCAGGCGTTTTTATGGGACACTCTGATGATTTGAAATAATATTGTTGATGTTATGAATTTGAAAACAATTGTATTTTGAGATTTTATGGTTTATGGAAAGTGTTTTGGTTAATTAAAAATGAAAATTTTCTTTTGAAAATATGGTCGTTACAAGTTGGTATCAGAGCCTTGGTTTGAGGGATTCGGGCACACTCTCGGGTGTGTCAGGACTCAAACTAAGGAAATGATAAAATTGTTTTGAAAAATAAAAGTTAAAAACTTTTAAGAATGGAAATAGGAGAGTGCAACGCACGTGATCGACCGAGCCAAGTAAGTAGTTCCCCAATATGATAGCCATGTTATACTGATATTTGAGTTATGATAATCATATGGATCTTGCTATGTGTATGCTTTTAAAATTGTATACGGTTAGGAACGTATAGCCTTAGAATGATTGATTTGGCCTTATTTCCTGTTCCTTGTCTGGTTGTGGTCCTAGGGTAGAATCTATTATTCGAAAGTCTATTTGATCCTTTTCTATGTATAATTTGCATGCATAAAGGCAACCTGTTATGATTAGTCTGATTGATGTGGGTAGAGCAAATCTTAGGATGACCTAGGATTTGAGTAATGATTGTATCTTGTGGGATATGTTGTTTTATGGGACGCACTGGAGCTATCAGGTAGAGCCGTGGGGAAGGTACATGTAGGTGTGGAAGGTAGTATTGGGCCTGTACTACTGAAAGCACATGATATGTACCCGAACTAATGTTAGATCTGGAAGCTCTAAGTATGGTAGTGACGCGACATGGAGCTGGGGGAACAGGATCAGGCTCCGGATCTGGGTCGGGAAATGGTACCGAGCCCATTGATGAGAGGCTGCACGAGCTCATTTCGGACGAGGTGACGAGGTCCATCCTTGACGCTACCCCAGTGACTTTTGGGACTGTCAAGGAGGGTATGCTAGAGATAAGGACATGAGGAGGACGAGCTATCATTCCATGTTGAGGGATGATATCTGGGAGTTTGTGAGCTTCACATGGTGAAAAATCCTAAATGAGATGGTAGAGAAGGCCCATGAGCGAGAGATGGAGTTGGACTTCCGCACCAAGCGAAAGCCTGAGCAGGCACATACAGCAATAGGTCAGGCTAAAAAGCCTAAGACCTCGGATTCCTCCAGTAGGGCCAGCAGGGTCGTGGCCGGTGTGCCAAGCGTGGGAGATTTCATGGTGGAGTTTGTCGGGGGACGGGCCCGACATGTTATACGTGTGGTCAGCCTGGCCACGTGAGCAGGGATTGCCCCAAGAAGGGATTGATTTGTTTCCACTGCAACTAGACTGGCCATAAAAAGGCCGATTGTCTGAGGTTACAGGGAGGGAGAGGAGCAGTGGCGGCGCCTGCGCCCGCCACGATGAGGATTACTGATGGCCGCCTTGCTAAGGCGGATGCTCCAGCGGTGAAGAGTCGCGCAATTCAGTTGACCACCGAGGAGGCTCGGGCAGCGCCATATGTTGTGGCTGGAACGTATTTTATCTCCCTTCTCCAGATTTATTGCATTGCTTATCTTATATTGTGCTTATGTAAAGGGACCTTTTTGGTCAATGGTATGTCGGCTCACTATAACAAATGTTCCAGGTATTGATTTATTTTTATAATTTTTAGAGTTTTGTGCATGGACTCGGCGAGTTGGGCTGCTCCAACTCGTCGAGTAGAGACTGTTAGGGGACGCGGGGTTTGGGTCCTACTCGACGAGTCGGAAGGCCCCGACTCAACGAGTAGGAACTATAAAGAGAAACCCTAATTTTTAGGGTTTGCACCCTATTTAAAGAACTTATTGCGCCTCTTGTGGCCTCCCTTATCACCCTAATATCCAGAGAAAACCCTAGATTGATCCTGAACCTTCTTGAGTGAGAGAAAGTGCTTTTGTGAGTGATTTTGGGGCATTTGTGAAGGATTCTAGATCTTGAAGAGGAAGGAACAAGGAGAGGAGCAGTAGATCCAACATCTACTCTGTCTTGGCCATCATTTTGAGGTATAATCACTAAGGGAAAATAAGGACCCATGAAGTTGCTAAGTTTATCGAGTCCCAACACTCTAAATCATCTAACGATGGATAATCATGCATAAATCCTAGATCTAGCAACAAGGAATCATAAAGCTTGAATCATGGTTACTCACAAAGGTCTAGAGATGTTGCTAGAAGATGCAAATTAAGCTTCCAAGCTGGATTTATGTTCCAAAGGTGATCCTTTCTTCTTCAAGCCACCAAAACACCACCAAACGCTCAAGAATCTCAAGGAGAGGCTATGGTTAGGATTTTTCTGTGTTTGAGGACGAAGGAGGCTAATAATGAACCCTAAAATGAAGTTTATGGGGTTTAAATACGAAGGAAACCCTAAAAGTTCATGGGCTTGGGATGCAGCCCATATCACATCGTGAGAACTTGTGTCTCATGTCGTGAGATCAGTTAAATTTGCATTTTTCATTTATTCCCTTGTCATGTCGTGACGTCTCTGCGTTCACGTCATCACACCTGGTTTTACCCAAAAACCATGCTTTTGACTCCTTGATGCCCTAAACCAATCCGTTCTGTAAACTGCGTGTTACACTTTTAATTGTCTCTTTGAACTTCTCTTTAGGATTCGGATCTTATTATTTTGAGGAGAATTTTTTTAAAAACCCTCCCAAATTTAGAATTCATGTAATATTGGGAAAGATCCCACATAGTAATTCATTGGTTTGGATCCCACCCTAGAGTTTTACTTGGGAAAATCCTAATTTAAGTTATTATGGGGAAGAACTTGACTCAAGATATTCTGGGGAAGATCCTGACTTAAGATATTCTAGGGAATATCCCAAATTAAGATATTATAGGGAAGATCCCGACTTAAGATATTTTGGGGAAGATCCCAACTTAAGATATTCTGGGGAAGATCCCAAGTTAAGATAACATGATAATGTTATAAACCGTAGATTAAACTTTAGGATCTTAACATATGTTCAGAAATAAGAGGGTTTCCAGGTCACTAAAGCGTACAATGATGTTATTCGCATTCTATAGTTAGATATTGTGCATCCAAGCAAGGTGTAGAAACCTAAACATGGATGAAAGAGGTTATTAACTCTTTAAACCTTAAAGGGGATTAAGTACCCTTGATCGGAGGAGAGATGATCAGTCTTTATTCGTAGCGGCTAGGATCCTTGAGTTTCTACATGTTGCAAACATTAGCTTAGGGTGGGAGTTAGCTTGGCTAATGCCACTGTGATGCTTAAGTTTATAATGATCTTCAAGAGAAAAAAAACAATCAAAATGGGAAAATGAAGGTAAGGAATAATTGTGTACCTTATTCTTGTCATAACGAAATATTATGACTTTAACTTAGACGAAATATGCCTTAAGGTGTACAACATTCCATGATCTTGGCAAGAGGTTCCCTTCTAGAGTAGCCAACCAATATGTCCCCTTTCCTGCTTCTGAATCGATGAGATAAGGGCCTTCCCATTTAAGTGCTAGCTTGCCATCTTTAAGATCCTTGGTGTTCAGAAATGCCTTTCTTAAAACCAAATCGCCTATACGGAATCTTCGGATCTTAATATTCCTATTATAGGTGTTAGCGATCTTTTGCTGATGAGCTGCAATACAACTCTTGGTCAGGTCCCTTTTTGCATCAATAGTATCAAATATCCTCAACTAGTATCCTATCGTTATTGTCTTGAGTTTCGAGTTGGTATGTCGCCGCTGGGATCACTACTTATGCGGGGATCATGTCTTCTGCTCCAAATACTAAGGAGTATGGGGTTTGACACGTTGTTTTAGTTGTAGTCCTATCTGCCCATAGCACGAAAGGAAGTTCTTCAGCCCATCTTCCCTTATTCTCACCTAATCTATTTTTCAGGTTATTAACTATGATCTTGTTTCTAGACTTTGCTTGTCCATTAGCTTGAGGATGAACTAGGGTGGATATTATCATTGTAATTCCCCAATTGGTGCAAAAGTCTCGTGTTCTTATGAATTGGGATCCGTTGTCACATATGATTTCCACAGGGATCCCGAATCTGGTGAGGATGTTTCGCTTGATGAATGAGACCACCTCCTTATCTCCCACTTGAAAAAAAGCCTCAACTTCTTTCCATTTTGAGAAATAATCTATCATAGTTAGCATGAAAACCTTCTCCTGGTGCCTTAGGCAATTTACCAACTATGTCCATTCCCTACTTCTTGAATGGAAAAGGTGAAATGATGGGATGCATAGGCTATGCTAGTTGATGAAGTATATTTCCATGTCTTTGAAAAGCATCGCATTTCTAAGCATGTAGGAAGTCATCTTTCTTCATGGTCAGCTAGTAGTATCCCATTCTTAACACTTTGGAACATAAGGATCTGCCCCCAGTACGGTTGCCATAATCCCCTTCGTGTATGTCTTTCAAGACTTCCATAGCTTCGTGGTCCTCTAGGAACCATAGATATGGGAATGCCAAGGACTTCTTATACAACACTCCTTGTACACTTACAAAGTGTGAGACCCTCATTCTAAATGATTTATTGCTTTTTTCTTCTTTTAGGATCGTACCATTTTGGAGGTATTCTATAATAGGTTGGGTCGAGGATTTTGGATGTTGTTGTCGACCCTGAATTTTTGGTCTTATTCTAAGATCCTGAGTGTTGAGATCATGGTGAGGGGGTTAGAGATCAGGATCTTCGATTGCTGCAATGCTAGCTGTTTGATCATGGCTAGTGTGGTCTTATGGTTTCTTGGTTAGATCTTCTATTGCCGAGATCATTATATGGACTATCGGGATCCTGATTTCCAGCGAGGTCTTGAGATAAGATCCTAGGTTGGCTAGTGCATCTTCTTCGGTATTATCTTCTCTAGGAATTGGAATTAAGTTAAAGTTTTCAAATTCTAAGGCTAAGGTTCTAAGATTTGAAGGTATCATGCTAATCTTTCACCTTTTACTACATAGGATCCTTTAAAATGGTTAGTTATCAATAATGAATCAACGTATACCTGAAGATCCTTGATTTGAAGATCCTTGTCTAGTTGTAGTCCCATGAATAGTGCTTTATGTTTCTCTTCATTGTTGGTTGCGTCGAATTGACAGCTAACGGCTTGGGGTATGATATCCCCTGTAGCGATTTTAGTATGATCCCTAGGCCTATTCCTCTGAAGTTGGATGCTCCATCTATAAAGAGTGTCAATTTTCTGATGTTTTCTTTTTCTAGAAGTTTTCGAGCTTCTAATTCTACTTCAGCTTGTAGATCATCACAAAAGTCATCCACAAAATCTACTAAGGCTTGTGATTTTATTGCGGATCTTGGCTCGTATATGATGTCATATGTATTGAGCTTTACTGACCACTTGGCCATTCTTCCAGACATTTATGGTTTTCTCATAATATTCTTAATATGATAGTTTTTACATGTATGGTATTGGTGGATTAAGTGTCTAAGTCAATAACTAAATTGGTATATACTTAAATTATTAACAAAGTCCTTTTGGGTTGCCCTCAAACCTGATAATTGAATAGGATGACTTTTAGAGAGAGATACTAATATATTGATTTATTATATGATTAATAAATAGCAATAAAAATTTTTATTAATATGTTATGAGAATAATATACTAATTAGAAATAGTATTATTTAATTAAGAATTAATCAGAAATTAATTGGAATTAATTTTGGGATTAAGTAGATTAATTAAAAGTGCAAGGACCTAAGTTGTAATTGTTCAATAGTTGAACAAGAGAGGGATTCTAGAATAGTCTTAGGATGGTCGAAAATTATAGGCTTCTTTAGGGTTCTAAAATATCCCTTGGAGATAATTAGGAAACCAGATAATTACCTGATTTGAGATATTAATATTTTAATCAAGTAAGGGTTATCTAGGGTTTTCATATCAGCTATAAATATGGACCATTAATCTCTAAATTTAGGCAATCACTCATATAGCTAAGAGCCAATCGAAATTTCCCCTCCCCTCTTCTCTCTTCAAGCCTCTTAGTTGCTAGGGTTTTGGTGTGAACCATCAGAGGCACGAGATTTCTACTGCTAGCTTCTAAGAGTTTTTCAAGAAGGATTTTTTGATTGTTTACTACAAAAATCAAAATGTATGTAATCTTCTTCTATGAATTTCAAAATTAGCTAAGGTAGTAGGTTTGTTGTTCAAGAGAATGTTACTTCAATAGTGTTATGACTAGATCTAATAGGTTGCATGTACCCTTAAGTGTATAAGGATTTATCCACGTTATTACATGTAAAACCCTTCAATGGTATCAGAGCGTATGGTTGTCTAATAATTAATAGTACATTACTTGAACTTAAACAAAACCAGACTTGGAGATTTTGTAAAATCGTCATTCTATCGTAGCACCACGTCGTGGCCCTCTTCTACCACGACGTGGGAATTTTCAGATCCACGTTTTTCTTCATTCTGCCACGACGTGGCAGTCCTATTCCATGACGTGGTGAACTCTCTGATCAGCGAAATTGTTTTTTCTTAATTTAAAATTGATTAAGATAATTACTTTAGATAATGTTTTTTAATTGTGTAAAACTGAATATTTATCTTTGTAATCAGATATTCTATATATTGAATTTGTGAATTATCCTTAAGATTTAATTAATTTAATTAACTGTTTAATTAAAAGATAAATATTAAATCAAAAATTGGTTTATTTTAAAATTAAATTAATTTTTTACATTAATTTCGAAAATTTAAATTTAAACCTGGTATTTAGAAACGTTTTAAAACACACCATATACTATATGTATAATTAAAAGTTTTAATATGTTATATGTATAAGACAAGTCAGTCAAATCGCTACTACACCTCATTCACGAAGCCATACCATAAGAGAAGTTTAAGGAAACGGCCTATAAATGACCATCATTGAGTATCCACTCTTACCCACCGCTCTCTTGTATGGTGGAGGGTCGTTAGCAGAATGGGTTTGATACGACAGAATCTCATTAATAACTATTATGATATAAAGTAACTAAACTATTTTTATGAAATCCCACTTTTAGATACTTTAGGAAAAATATGAAAAGTATGTTAGTCCATAAAATAGCACATTATGCTTTATATGTAGTTAGTGGAGCGTGTGTTGTTGATCGGCACACTAATAGTGATTATAAAGAGTAATAATGAGCATCTCAAAAATTATCATTGTTAATGGAGCATGTGTGGTTAACCGACAAATTAATGAGAGATCATAAATGACATCGATATTGTCAAACATATTTTTATGGTTATTCACATCTTGTTTGTGATCAACGGTATCCCAGTCACAAATAGAAGAGAATAATCTGAGATTAAACATGTCATTGATAGATTCAATAAATCTCAAAAGAACTAGGAGTTTCATAGTTCGAAATTAGTAAATTGATTTACCTACCTTCATAAATTCGCGATAAGATTACGGCATCCCTCTTCTTAGTTGTGAATTGTTATTTTGGATCCTAGCCTTAAATATTAATTATGGGTTAAAACATTAAGGATTATTGTCATCTAACTAAGACTATTTTCTTTTCTCTATAGATGTCTAATTTTGGTGACGCTTTTGCTTCTCAAAACTCTACCCATAACTACTCACTACTCTCAAGAGTGTCCAAGGTGACATTGGATGGCACCAACTACAATGATTGGATGCGCAACATCAAGATGGCTCTCCGATACGAGGGAAAAGAATATGTCCTTGAGAAGCAACCCGTTAAGATTGATGAGGCCACTACTACTCCTGAAGAAATAGCCTCCTACAAGAAACATTATGATGACACGACTAAGGTTGCTTGCATCATGGTTGTCACCATTATTCTTGAGTTGAAAAAGTTCTATGAGGACTATTGGTCATACGGGATGAACTTGGATCTTGTGGAAAAGTTTCACAATAGAGCTCATCAAGAAAAGTATAAGGCCGTTAAATATTTAACGGCTTGCAGATTGAAGGAAGGAGAATCTATCTGCAACCACGTGCAAAGAAAGCAAAGATATGGGGATCGCCTTGAAAGGCTAAATGTGAATTTTGACGAGGAGTTGGCCATAGACATGGTCCTTAACTCTTTGTCACCTTGTTATGATTAGTTCATTTTGGATTATCATTTGAACAACACATAAACCACATTGGCCTAACTCCACAACCTGTTGCTCAGGAATGAAGAAGAATAAAACTCCTACCTCTACTAATACTCTTGTCCTTGCCATTGGGAAAAACAAAGGAAAGAAAAAGGAAAGGTGCTCCTAAGCAGAATTGGAAGGGAAAGGCCCATGCTGAATCATCAAGCAATGACCCAAAAGCGAAGCCTAGTTCTGACATTCCTTTTGTTAGTGATCCCAAAGAGGTCATTTGCTTCTATTGCAATGATAAGGGCCATTGGAAAAGAAGTTGCCACAAGTACTTGCAAGACATCAAGGATGGAAAAGTGAAGCCATCGTCGGCAGGTAGTTACACTATTCAAACTAATAACTCACAACCTACTCGTTCTTGGGTTCTTGATACAGGATGTGGTTTTCACATTTGTTCTGATTTTCAGAGACTAAGAGAAAGTGAAGAGGTGGAGCATGGAAGGATGAATCTAATCATGGGAAATAGGCGATCTTCTCCTGTTACCAAGATTGGAACTTATTGTTTTATGCTTAGTAGTGATGTTAGATTAGATTTAGTTAACTGTTTCTATTCATTAGAAATGATGCGAAACATTAGTTATTTTCATGTGCTATTTAGACTAGGTTTTTGATATTCGTTTAATGATATGAATGGATCGATTTTGGTTTATAAGAATGACATTTTTATTTTTGAAGCTTTACATTGTGACGGTGTGTATGAAACTGTGATTTGTGTTGATAGCTTAGGTAATAGTGCTTTCCATATTGATTCGTCTAATGGTTTAGACAAGGCATGCTTGTGGCATTCTCGTCTTGGGCACATTAATAAGAAACGCATCGCCCAAATCCAAATGGATGGAGTGTTGGAATCATTTAACTTAAGGCTAGATGATGAAATTGAGTCTTGTCTTTTAGGGAAGATGACAAAAATACCTTTCACTGGATCTTGTGAAAGAGGTGAGGGTTTGTTGGATCTCATACACACAGATGTATGTGGGCCCTTCAGATCCACCACAAAGGATGCTAATCAATTTTATATGATATTTACAGATTATTATAGCAGATATGATTATATCTACTTAATCAAGCATAAATAAGAAGCCTTTAAAAAGTTCAAAGAGTTTAAACATGAAGTCGATAATCAATTAGGCAGAAAGATAAAGATGCTCCGATCTGAGAGAGGAAGAGAGTATCTTAGTATCGATTTCTTCGGCTATCTTAAGGAATGTGGAATTGTTTCACAATTAACTCCTCCTAGAAGACCACAAGTTAATGGTGTGGCTGAGAGGCGTAATCGGACCTTGTTAGATATGGTTCATTCCATGGTGAGTTGAGCTTCTCTTCCCATTTCTTTCTAAGGGTATTCCTTAGAAACAACCGCCCATATCATTAATCTTGTCCCTACCAAGAAGGTTTGCAAAACACCTCACAAGATGTGGACAGAGAAAGTTCCCTCGTTAGCACATATCAAGGTCTGGGGTTGTAAAGCTTTTGCTAGAAGAGAGACTCACGACAAGCTAGAACCTAGAAGTGAGAGATGTATTTTCATTGGTTACCCACAAAATTCCTTTGGATATTTATTCTACAGACCTAGTGAGAACGTGGTCTTTGTAGCACGAAGGGGAGTCTTTCGTAAGAGAGAGCTCATATGCAAAGAGGAAAGTGGGAGTACAATTGACCTTGAAGATATTCAAGAGTCAAATAATGAAGGAACCTTAGAAGATACTATCTCTCAACCGGAGGATGAGACTCCTGTCATTGACAATTCGTTACCTCTTCGTCGATCTAGTAGAGTTAGCATGCCACCAACATTCTATTATTTCCATATAACATTGGATGGTGACACATTTATCAGTGATGGTACACTAGAAAATTTGGATGAGTCAGCTAACTACAAGGAAGCAACGACATGCCCTGAAGCTGCCAAGTGGAAGGAGGCAATGGATATCGCGATGAAGACCATGTATGATAATCAAGTTTGGAATTTGGTTGATCAAGAATCTGGTCGAAATATAGTTGGTTGCAAATGAATCTTCAAGAAGAAGACTGACATGGATGGAAAAGGTACACACTTTCAAGGGAGAAATGGTTGCAAATGGATTTACTCAAACCCCAGGTGTTGACTATGATGAGACCTTCTCACCGGTGGCCAAGATAAAGTCTATTAGGATAATACTCGCCATAGCCACCCTTCATGATTATGAAATATGGCAGATAGATGTCAAAATCACTTTCCTTAACAGAACGTTGGCTGAAGATGTTTACATGAGTCATCCAGAGGGTTTTGTAGATGAAAAGTTTCGAATAGAGCGTGTAAGCTTGAGAAATCCATTTATGGATTGAAACAAGCGTCTCGCCGCTGGAATCTTTTCTTCCATGAGAAGGTCAAAGAGTTTGGTTTCTCTGGGTGTAAAGATGATTCATGTGTATATCTCGAGGCTAGTGGGAGTATAGTAATCTTTCTAGTATTGTATGTTGATGACATACTCCTTATAGGAAATGACATTCCAACTTTTCAAGAAGTAAAGTCTTGGCTTGGAAAGTGTTTTGCTATGAAGGATCTAGGAGAGGCAACATATATTCTTGGGTTAAGAATCTTAAGGGATAGAAAGAAAAGACTAAATGGTCTTAGTCAAAGTACATACTTGGATAAGGTACTAAAACATTTTTGTATGGAAAATTCCAAGAAAAGAGAGCTACCTATTCAGAGTATGTCAAGTTGAGTAATACTTACAGCCATAGTACAAATGAAGAGATAGCAGAGATGAGTCGAGTCCCATATGCTTCGGTTGTAGGGTCAATCATGTACGTTATGACATGTACTCGCCCTGATGTGTCTTTTTCTTTAAGCCTGGTCAGTCGCTTTCAGGGAAATCCTGGAAGAGCTCATTAGACAATAGTGAAGAGCATTCTCAAGTATATGCGAAGGAAAAAGGATCTGATTCTAGTCCTTGGTGGCAAAGATGAATTGAGAGTGAGTAGGTATAGTGACGCCAACTTTCAAATAGATAGAGACAATCTTCGTTCTCAATATGGTCGGGTGTTTCTGTTAAATGGAGGAGCAGTTACTTTGAAAAGTTCCAACTAGGACATGGTGGCTGATTCTACTTGTGAATCAGAGTACATAGCAGCGAGTGAAGCATCAAAGGAAGCGACTTGGATGAAGAATTTTATCGGTGATCTCAGAGTAGTTCCGACCATTCAGAAGCCAATGGAACTTTTATGTGATAATGAAGGAGCAGTTGCTTTGACCAAAGAACCAAGAGATCATGGTAAATCAAGACATATCGACAGAAAGCATCATTATATCAAACATAGAGTTGAAGAAGGTCATCTCATAGTAAAGAGAGTTTCATAAGAAGATAATCCTGCAGATCCTCTCACAATGGCTCTGAGTAGGGTTAAACATAGTCAACATGTTAGGAGCATTGGTTTGAGAGATGATATTAGTTTTAGTAGTTAGATGATTAGTTTTGAAACTTATAACAAAATAAATGTAATTGATTTTGGTGATTGAATAATAGATAATATTTATGAGTTTGTTTACTGCCTTTGTCAATTATTTATTCATGTGTTTTGTTTTGCATGTTTTACTTCCTGAATAATTTGATCATTCGAAGCTCCACAGTCACTCATACTTTAGGAAGTAAGTAGTGAATGAAGACTGTCATGAATTGGATTGTAGATTGTCTAAGGAGTTTAGAAATAGCAATTGTGTTGCTACAACATTCATGAGTACTTAGAAAATGGAGTTTTGACTATTGGATAAACCCACACACAGAGAATTACTTCATGGATTCTATCACGAGTAATTTGGAGATGATAATATCTTATATTCTTAAAATGGAGATATATGAGTTGTAATTTACAAGTCGGTTGCACATTGGTGTTGAGAAAACACATCAGTAACTTGGTGTTATAAAACGTAGTGTCATGTATGATTTGGTGAGTGAAGGATACAAGCATATGAGTCAAAGATTATTCATTCCTTTTTCCCTAATGGGAAAAGCGATATGTTTGGGCCCCTTGGTGATTTGGTGTTTACTTATAGTGTTGGGCCCAACCATGACTAAATTGATGTGTTCAAATAGAAGTCTTATGATGTCCTCACAAATTAGGAAATCGGGAAATAAAATTTGGACAATGAGATTGATTCTAATCCATGTCTCGTGTTCATACGATATCTTGTAGAACGAAGGAATATTTGATCACTTATCTTAGGACTAATGACTGATCAGATCAGAGCTGGAGTTGCTCTGGGAAGCACCCTTTATTGATAATTTAGCAGTTGTACTGACAATTGTAGTTATAGACTTATCTAGATGGGTTTTGATACGAAATATAAGTTTGTTTTTCACAAAAATCGGCAACGAAAGACTTTAAAAATAACAAGTTTATTTTTAGTTCATAACAAAACCAAACCATCATGGATCCATTTATAGAGGTTACAATGAAATAAAAACAATCATAGGATGTTTTAGAGATAACCTTTGAAGACTTTGAACCCACTTGGTTTTGGGGTGTTTATGAAGATGTAAAGATCAAATAACATGATCTTCTCTACAAGTATCCACCATCAAGATTAAGGCACTTGGAATGCTAGTTCCTTCTTGTATAAAGTACTTATTAAGCCTTTAACTGCTTAACTGAAATAAGCACTAAAGGAGAAGCACTTTTAACCACCAAAGACTTGAATGATCTTTAAAAGAAAACAACAGAAGTAGCTCCATGTGTGACAAACCAAAATTTCTATCTTGTAACGTCAATCAATTCAATCAAAAGCCTGACTTGTTTCTGTTATCTTTCAGCCTTGTTAAGGGTCTGTTTGAGAGTTCTAAGCCTAGTACACTCAAGTATTGTGTGTTAGGAAGTGTTAGCTTGAGTTCATTAAGTTGCAATCGAGTCGAAAACACCATAAAAAAGGAGTTCACAGCCACATCTAGGTTCACGGCCGTGAACCCGTCTTTGGGTCGTGAACATCCTTCATATATATAGAGTTGACTCATTTTTTCTTCACTTCTTCAACTCTAGCCGTGAACAATCCTTTCTCTCTCAACTATCTTCAACCGTGAACACTCTAAAGGCTTCCAATAAGTAAGTATCTTATCCATCTTCTTGTTGTCCATTAGAAACACTTGAATTCCACCCATGAAACAAACTCTTATTTGCATGAATCTTCAAGAGTTCACGGCCGTGAACCCTTCATAGGGCCGTGAACCCTTCTTAGATGCAAGTTTGGCCGTGAACCCTTCATAAGATCAAGCTTGGGCTGTGAACACATCATGTGTTCTATGGTCGTGATCCATTCTAAGGCCGTGAACACTCATTATGTGGCCGTGAACACCCTTTATTCAATCATATGTAATTCTAACGCTCCATTGAGAGTGTTTCCTAGTTCCTAAGGTTGTTTCCCTTACATGTTAGTTATTATATACACTAATTGTATACATATATGTGTCATTATATGCTTAATAGGATCTGTTTGTGATCGAGACTTCACTTGGCATACTTAGCATCCTATATCGATCTTTCATTCAAATCACGCACTAAAGGTGAGTTCATACCCCTACAACTACACTTTTAAATGCTTTATAAATGCTTTTAGGGGGGAATACAAGTAGAACATAATGAAATTGTGTTAACCATTTACATGTGAAAACAACATCCAAAAGGATTTCTTATACTCAAAACTTGTTAAAACTCTTTTAAATCTTTTATAAACTTCTTTTATATCAATTTATATTCGTCTATCTATTTACGTATAAGTATGCTTTAACAGATTTAGGACTATTGCTAGATATCTTGACTCCTGTTACTTGTTTGGTTATGGGCTCGGGGTAGGATCACTAGTCCGAATGTCGGTTAAATCATAGTTATACTTATTAAATACATAAGTGAATATTAAACCCATTTTTAAGGTTCATTCTTAACTCAATTGCTTATGTGAATAATTGAGTCTTTTCTACAATCAGTATTAGTTCAAACAATCATACTAGTAAACTATAATAGGTATAGTTTAGAGGATTACTACTTACTACTTCTAGATCAGTGAAACTTACATGAGTCAGTTCATACATGAGTCAGTTCAAACATACTATAACTAGAACAGGAAGGAACATATTATAACTAGAATAGGAAGGAACATACTATAACTAGAACAGGAAGGAACATACTATAACTAGAAAAAGAAGGAACATACTATAACTAGAACAGAAAGGAACATACATAATATAACTAAAACAGGAAGGAACATACATACAAATACAACAACAAGATAACATTAATGTGAGCCACTACTTCATGGCATAGCAATATACTGATGTGTCACGTTTTGTAACCAGAGTCTCTTGGAGGAAGAGCGTGAGTTTGTGTATAGATCTATACGGGATTGACCATACTACACCTTGCTGCTAGCTACAGTGGAACCTGCAGGTCTACGGGTGACAAATGTCATACCATTTCGACGTCTTTTGATCGTTGTGTTTTATACTAGTCAATCAAGCATGGTTATAACCTCATCACATTTTACCTTAATTTAACTTATTAGTTTTAAGGTAGTTAGTACTTCAGTAGTTATTTTATACAATACTACTGTACATCTTCATTTTTCCCATTACATTCATATAGTGATATTCTCACATCGAGTAATGCAAACTATTTTCTAGTAAAGATAGTCATAAACTTGGGAAAACATACATTTTTAAGAGAAAACAAACTTACAAAACAGTCTGGTCTTGGTAGAAGACTACATCCCATTTTAGTAGAAGATATAGGATTTTGTAGGAAGTATACAAACTTTTACATCAAAACACTTACAAACATTTTCATAAAACAGATGCAAACTTTTGACACAAAAATACTTATGAACTCACCAGCTTAAATGCTGATCTACTCTTTCAAAATAACTTGTATTCAGGTCACCAGTAGACAGGTACACTGGACCAGGTTTTGAGAAGACGGAGCATGTTCAAGACTCGTCTTTTATTTTGATTACATATTTTGGTGTCTTTCAAACTTTACACAGAACACACTTGTATTAAATTATATTATTAATGCAATGGATGATGTTGTTGCTTGTTTTACTATTGTGCATTGTTATGATATTGTACATGACGTCCTCCGGCCCCAAACGTTTCCGCCGTTCCGGTTTGGGGGTGTGACACCATGCTACTTATGGTTTTGGTGAGAAGAAAGGGACAAGAAGAGTGTGTTTCACTTTCCAAAAACAAGCTCCATGCACACTCTTATTTAGTTCATGAAAAGTAAAACCAACCTCATTAAATAATAAAAAGTAATCACCTTACTTTTGAAGCATGGGGGACACAGGAAGAAGGTTGACAAGCAACCTCCCATGCCTTTATGATTTTCAGCCATAGTGTATAAAAAGTGGAAGATTCTTCAATTTTATAAACTCAATGTTTATAAAATATAAACTTTGTCTTTAGGTAAAAGACAAAAGAATCCAACTAGTCCAAAAGTTTGTACATGACTTATTAATTCATACCATATGAAATAATAACTAGTTATACTCTCTTATAATTATCATTTTCATAAAAGAATAATTATTACCTAATACAAGAATCGATATTATTTATTAATAATCACATTAATAATAAATATACAAAATGTGCCAACTTGATAAAGATGTGACCCTATTGGATCATATATTATTAGCAATGTCACTCAATAATGATTCTTGGGCATATAGATTCAACATTATCCAAGTGGGAGACTGTTGGATTAGCTGTCTAAGCCAATAACTAAATTGGTATATACTTGAATTATTAACAAAGTCCTTTTAAGTTGCCCTCAAACCGGGTAATTGAATAACATGACTTTTAGAGAGAGACTGATTTAGTGATTTATTATATGATTAATAAATAGCAATAAATGAATTTATTGATATGTTATTATAATAATATATTAACTAGAAATAGTATCATTTAATTAAGAATTAACTAGAAATTAATTGGAATTAATTTTGGGATTAATCAGATTAATTAAAAGTACAAGGACCTAAGTTGTAATTGTTTAATAGTTGAACAAGAGAGGGTTTTAGAATAGTCCTAGGATGCCAGAAATTATAGGCCTCCTTAGGGTTCTAGAATATCCCTTGGAGATAATTAGGAAACCAGATAATTACCTTATTTAAGATATTATTATATTATTCAAGTAAGGGTTATCTAGGGTTTTCCTATCATCAATAAATAGGGACCATTGGCCTCCAAGTTTCGACAATCACTTATATAGCTAAGAGCCAGCCAAAATTTCCCCTCTCCTATTCTCTCTTCAAGCCTCCTTAGTTGTTAGGGTTTGGGTGTGAACCATCAGAGGCACGAGATTTCTGGTGCTAGCTTCCAAGAGTTTTTTTAAGAAGGATTAACTGATTGTTTACTACAACAATCAATAGGTATGTAATATTTTTCTATTAATTTCGAAATTAGCTAGGGTTGTAGGGTTGTTGTTGTTCAATAGAATTTTACTTCAATAGTGTTGTGACTAGATTTAGTAGGTTGCATGTACCCTTAAGTGTATAAGGACTTATCTGCGTTATTTCCTGTAAAACCCTTCAGATATGAGTTTCAAAATAATGTCTTAATTTGGTAGAAGTTGTAACTAGAGAAAGTATTAGTTTTTCGAGATGAGAATACATGGTCTCAGGATCTACGAGACTTTTACCTACATAGTAAATGGGAGGTTGATTCCCGTCGAGTTCCTTAGCCAGAACTGTACTTACAACATTCGAGGATACTGAAACATATAGGAGGAGTGGTTCCCTATCTAATGGTTTCACCAACAAGGGTGTTGAAATTAAATACTTTTTAAGTTCTTGGAAGGCATCTTCATGCTCCCTTGTCCATTCAAACTTCTTATTTTTCTTTAAGATATCGTAGAAAGGTTTGCACCTTTTTTATGATATTGAGATGAACCTGTTTAAAGTTTCTACTCTTCCAATCAACCCCTGGATATCTTTGGTCGAAGTTGGGGATCTTAGATCAATTATGGCTTTGATCTGTTCAGAACTCGCTTCTATCCCCCTCTTAGTGACCATGTAACCAATGAACTTGCCTACCTTCATTCCAAAGTGATATATGGACGGATTTAGCTTCATGTTGTATTCGTCTAATATATCGAAGGCTTCTTCAAGATCCCATAGGTGATCTTCAGCTCTTTTATATTTGACCACCATGTCATCAGTGTAGACTTCCATGGTGTCCCCCAGTTTGTCCTAGAACATTCGATTCACTAGTCTTTGGTATGTTGCCTCAGCATTTTTAAGACCAAAAGGCATAGCAATATAACAATATATACCTGTTGTAACACCCGGATTTCCAGGTATATTATTTTAATTATTTATTTTTGTGAATCATTGACCTACTCGACAAGTTGGTGCTATAACTCGTCGAGTAGAAGCGGGGTGGCCACGAGAGTTTAATGAACTACTCGACGAGTCCAAGAGTAGACTCGCCGAGTAGGCCCTGTGGGTGGAAACCCTAAATCCTCGGGCCTGTGCCCTATTTAAGGAACGTTATGGCCCTCATTTGCGGCTACCAGTCCAGAGAGAGAAACCCTAGTGAGCTTGAGTGTGTGGTGTGAAGAGAAGGGCTATTTTAATCCTTGTTGGTGTGGTTTTTGCAAAGAAGAAGTAGATTCCAGCAAAAGAAGGTCAAGGGGGTTGCTATTCTGTGATTTCCAGCAAGGAAACTCCATCTTTGAGGTATTAAATCGAACCCTTTTCTGTTTTGGTGAAGAACCCTTGAATCTAGGGTTTTCTCTATCCTTTATTGGCTTGGATATGAGGCTTATGATGTCCCTTTGAGTGTTAAACTCTGGATCTGGACCTTGAGAGGTCCAGAGAGCCCCAACCTCCCTGCTTTATGCTACTTCCTTAGAGATATGAGCCTAGGTTGCCATTTTAGAGGCTATTTCACCAAAAGAAGCATATTGAACGTTGCATGAGTGTAAAGGTCGGACATTTACGTGATTATTGAGTATGGTAAGGTCAGATCTATTGGTTAGAGAAACAGATCTGACCTCAGAAGGTCATTTGAGTGTTGCCATGGAAGGAACTCGCCGAGTCTATAAGGGGACTCGACGAGTCGAGTCGGGTTGCCCCGCGATTCATGACCGGTAGTAACCCGTCGAGTGAAAGGTTAACTCGACGATTCGAGTGAAGATCTATGAGGATTCAAAAGACGCCTGGACTCGCCGAGTCACACGAGTGCACTCGACGAGTCTGGTCAAAGTTTGACCGTTGACTTGAGTTGACTTCAGTTGACCGTAGGGTTTTGGTCAAGCTGGTTCTACAGAGAGACCTGGGAGGGGTAGAATGGTCTTCTACCCACTCCTTAGAAATGAGGACAAGAGAAAGTATTAATTAGAGATGTTATTGTGTTGATAGAAGGAGGCAAGGTCGGGTTATCGAGCACGAGAGGTTATCCGACATCGTACGAGGTGAGTCTTCGCACTATACTTTACCTAGAGTGGTAATATGTGTGACCGGAAGGTCTTATGTGTCATGAGGAGTATGTGATGTATGCTGTTATTTAATATGTATGTGCTATGTTATGTTATGAGTAGTATGTTATGGACCCGAAGGTCATTATGATATGGACCGGAAGGTCATTATGATGTATACCGGAAGGTCATTAGGGGTAGGACCAGAAGGTCTACCAGGATCGTGGGACGGAAGTCCCCTGAGACACATGGACCGGAAGGTCTTGTAGAGCTATAGCCTTGAGTGGCGTATGTGCGTATGTGGTATTTTGGCGAACTCACTAAGCATTTATGCTTACAGTGTTTGTGTGATGTGTTTCAGGTACCAGTGAGGATCGTGGGAAGGCGTCGGCATGATCTGTACACACTGATGGAATTTATGTATTAGAGATCTTGGGATTTGTTTTATTATGATGACATGTGACACAATGGATTCTTATGATATCTTATGAATGAAATTATGTTTTAAAAATGAAAAATTGTTTTGAAAATTTACGTTGTTATAAGTTGGTATCAGAGCCTTGGTTTGACGGATTCGGATGCACCTCCGGGTGTATCTGAACTCAAATTGAGGATTTGATAAAGTTTTTCACAAAAGAAACAATTTTTCTAAAAAGTAAAAGAATTTGAGAAAAGCGGAAAGAAGCAGTGTGTACGATCAGTCCGCGCCCGAACGGTGATTTCCCAAAATACCCTTACATTATGTGTTATGAGATATGATATGATATGTTATGTATGCTAGAGAAGGCTAGGTATTCATGTTAGGACTAGAGTGGCCTGATTTGTGATGCCTTAGCCTAGGAGATTACTGCTGCTATGAGATGCTTGAGAGTGAGTAGGTAGCAGTGAGGAGCTTATGAGGGGCCTACCGAAGGGTAGCCTGCTCTTAGCGAGAAGTAGAGTACTTGTGATCTGGGATCCTAGGAGGAGGACTTGGGGTGAACACTGATGCGGTGTGGACGGTAGTATAGGGCCCGTACTACTGAAAACACCGAATCAGTGCGCAGTCCAAGTAAGAATCCTTAGGGTACTAAGGAACAAGTAGGGATGGGTTATCGAGTGCGTGCATACTCGAGCGAGTCTCTGATATTTTTATGTTGTATTTCAGAGACATCATGGTTGGGACACGCCACAGAGCAGAGGCCATCAGCGTGAGTGACGAGGAGCTTCGTCAGATGATCCACGATGAGGTGGCTGCGGCTATCCGTGCAGAGATACCAGAGATGTTTGGGTCTATCAAGACCACCCTGATTGAGACGTTTGACGAGAGATACGCAGCGGTTACTGAGGCTACAGCCGCTGCAGCTACTGCAGCTGTTGCTGCTGCTAGACCTCAGGGGGGTGACTCGTTGCTGTTCCGGGAGTTCAGCAACACGAAGCCACCAGAGTTTGATGGGACACAGGATCCGATTGCTGCGATGAGATGGATTTCTGACATTGAGGGATGCTTCTACACCTGCTCGTGTCCGGAGCATCTGAGAGTACGGTTCGCGCTGAACCAGCTTCGCTTGGGGGCGAAGGACTGGTGGAAGTTTGTGTCGGCGGATTTCACCCCTGCTGAGCTTACTGCGGTAACCTGGGAGAGGTTCGCCACTATGTTTCATGATGAGTACGTTCCCCCCGTGGAAAGGGAACGGCTGGCCCAGGAGTTCTTGTCCCTCAAGCAGGGTACTGATTGTGTTACTGTGATCACCAGGAAGTTTCATGAGAGGGCGATGTTTTGCCCTGAGCATGTGTCTACCGAGCAGGCACGCATGAGCCGGTATCTGAGCATACTGAGGAGAGACATTCGCGAGTTCGTGGCGAACTCGACGTACCGGACGTTTGCCGAGCTTCAGGCAAATGCCCGGAAGAGGGAGATTGAGCTAGAGACTCAGGCCAAGGAGGAGGCCGAGTCTCAGAGGAGTGACAGGCGACCAGTACAGGTACAGCCGGCAGCCAAGCGGGCTAAGCCCGCTGATACGAGATCTGGAGGCCAGAAGGGACGCACTTGTGGGAAGTGCGGCAAGGGACATGATGGAGTGTGTCGGGCGGGTGCTTGCTACAAATTTGGCAAGGAGGGGCATATAGCCAAGGACTGCCCCAAGGGATTTATGGTTTGCTTTCATTGCAACCAGACGGGTCACCGGAGGGCCGAGTGCCCACATCTATCACAGGGATCAGCGCAGGGATCTGCCCCTGCTACTGCACGAGCTACTGAGGGTCGGCGAGTGAAGGCCGAGGCACCGAAGGCTCGCGAGAGAGCCTTCTAGTTGACAGCGGAGGAGGTCCGCACAGCGCCCGATGTCGTGGCTGGTATGTATTCATTCTTTTATTTATGCTGAGTTGAGATATTGTTCTTATATTATGATATGCGTAGGTACTTTTCTTGTGAGTTTTGTACCTGCTTTGGTGTTATTTGACTCGGGTGCGAGTCGATCATTTGTGTCATTAGCATTTAGTCAGCACATCAGTATTCGACGAGAGTCGTTGAGTCGACCTCTACGAGTTTCCATAGCTGACGAGCGAGCGGTGTATGCTACTAACGTGATTCGAGGATGTGTACTCGAGATCTTCGGTGTTGAGTTCCCGATAGATCTGGTCCCGATTGCGATGGGGGACGTTTGCGTTATAGTGGGTATGGATTGGTTGAGCCGATTTGGGGCGGTTATAGACTGCGAGCGGCAAACGGTGACGATACGAGACCCTAGTGGGGGAGTGCTGACTGTATATGGCAAGGGTACCCGATGTGGGTCAGTATTTTGTTTGGCTGCCAGAGCAAGATAGAGTTTACAGCAGGGCTGCAGCGGGTTTGTAGCTTATGTGATGGATACACGAGTGACCGCGGAGAGATCGAGTTCGATTGATGATGTTCCGATAGTGCGTGAGTTCCCGGATGTTTTTCCGGAGGAGTTGCCGGGTGTGCCTCCCGAGAGGCAGGTGGAGTTCCGTATCGATTTGGTTCCGGGGGCAGCGCCTATCGCCAAGGCGCCGCCAGAGATGCAGGAGTTATCCTCGCAGCTTCAGGAGCTGCTGGGGAAGGGGTTTATTCCACCGATTAGCTCGCTGTGGGGAGCGCCGATCCTTTTTGTCAAGAAAAAGGATGGTTCACACCGGATGTGCATTGATTACCGGGAGCTGAACAAGTTGACGGTCAAGAACCGTTACCCCTTACCAAGGATCAATGATCTGTTCGATCAATTACAGGGAGCGTCTTGGTTCTCCAAGATAGATTTGAGGTCTGGATATCACCAGATGAGAGTGCGAGATGAGGATATCCAGAAGACAGCGTTCAGGACTCGTTATGGGCATTACGAGTTCGTGGTGATGCCTTTTGGGCTCACCAATGCACCGGCAGCGTTCATGGATCTCATGAACAGGGTGTGCAGGCCGATGTTGGATCGATCGGTGATCGTGTTCATCGACGATATTCTGGTGTATTCGAGATCCCGAGAGCAGCATGAGGAGCATTTGAGGGAGATCCTTGGGGTTTTGAGATCGGAGAGACCTTACGCCAAATTCTCCAAGTGTGATTTCTCGTTACGAGAGGTCCAGTTCTTAGGGCATCTCGTTAATCAGAATGGGATATTGGTCGATCCGGCCAAGATTGAGGCGGTGATGAGTTAGGAGGTGCCGAGATACCCCACCGATATCAGGAGTTTTCTGGGGTTGGCCGGCTACTATCGGAGATTTATCAAGGATTTCTCCAAGATTGTCGTGCAACTGACTAGGTTGACCCGGAAGGGCGTTGCTTTTACGTGGGGTCCAGAGCAGCAGACCTCATTTGAGACTCTTCGCAGAAGCTGTGCGAAGCCCCGGTGTTAGCCCTACCAGAGGAAATGGAGGAATTCGTGGTGTATTGTGACGCAACGATATCGGGGTTGGGTGCGGTGCTTATGCAAAGAGGGCACGTGATAGCGTACGCATCGAGGCAGTTGAAGCCTCACGAGGTGAGGTATCCCACCCACGATTTGGAGTTGGGGGCCGTGGTGTTCGCCCTCAAGATATGGCGTCACTATTTGTATGGGGTTCGGTGTATCATATACACGGACCACAAGAGTTTGAAGTACTTGATGGATCAGCCCAACCTGAACATGCGCCAGAGGAGATGGTTGGATGTGGTAAAGGATTATGACTGCGAGATCCTGTACCACCCGGGCAAGGCTAACGTTGTAGCCGATGCCCTGAGCCGTAGGGCGGAGAGTGCTCTGATACGAGATATTTGTATGAGGATGACGGTGATGACTCCGGTGTTGGATGCCATCCGAGAGGCCCAGGCAGAGGCTGTGAGACCGGAGAACCGCAAGAGAGAGCGGGTGATTGGGCACGTATCTGAGTTTGTTACCGATAGCCGAGGGCTTATGACCTTTCAGGGTCGGATTTGGGTGCCGTTTACGGGCGGCACGTACCATCCTGATGGAGGAGGCGCACGGATCGAGGTTCTCGATCCATCTCGGGGCCACTAAGATGTATTTGGACCTGAAGAGAGAGTATTGGTGGCCCTGTATGAAGAGGGATGTGGCGTGGTTTGTTGAGAGGTGCGTGACCTGTCGCATGGTTAAGGCCGAGCACCAACGTCCGCATGTCAAGTTGCAGCCACTCGAGGTTCCCCAGTGGAAGTGGTAACAGATTTCCATGGATTTTATCACCAAATTGCCGAGGACCGCGAAGGGTGTCGATGCAATTTGGGTGATCGTTGACCGGCTGACGAAGAGCGCCCACTTTCTTGTTATTAGTGAGAGCTCTTCCGCAGAGAGACTGGCAGAGATGTATGTGAGAGAGGTGGTATCGTGGCATGGAGTACCGATCTCGATTGTGTCAGCTCCAGATGTACGTTTCACTTCCAGATTCTGGAAGAAATTCCATGAGGAGTTGGGTACGAGGTTGCATTTCAGCACCGCTTACCACCCACAGACGGACGGACAGAGTGAGCGGACGATTCAGATGCTCGAAGACATGCTTCGAGCATGTGTGTTGGACTTCGGAGGGAGTTGGGACACGTACTTACCATTGGCTGAGTTTTCCTATAACAACAGCCACCATTCGAGTATTGGTATGCCTCCCTTCGAGTTGTTGTATGGGAGGAGGTGTCGGACTCCCATCTGTTGGGGAGAGGTAGGGCCGCGAGTGATGGGCAGCACTGAGATAGTGCTTCAGACGACTGAGCAGATACAACAGGTCAGACAAAGGTTGCTGACAGCTCAGAGTCGCCAGAAAAGTTATGCGGATAGGCGACGATCCGAGCTCGAGTTTCAGGTTGGTGACTTCGTACTCCTGAAGGTGTCTCCGTGGAAAGGAGTGATCCGATTCAGGAAGAGGGGCAAGCTGGGGCCCCGGTACATTGGTCCTTTTAGGGTGACCGCGAGGGTGGGCAGGGTAGCGTATCGTTTAGAGCTACCTGCGGAGTTGAGCCAGATACATGATACCTTCCACGTGTCTCAGTTGAGGAAGTGTATAGCCGACGAGTCGGCGGTAGTACCACTAGAAGATATTCAGGTGGATGCGAGCCTAAATTATGTTGAGAAGCCGATTGCGATCTTGGATCGGAGGATCAAGGTTCTGAGGAACAAGGAGGTGTCCCTGGTTCAGGTCCAGTGGCAACATCGGAAAGGGTCCGAGCTGACTTGGGAGCCGGAGTTGGAGATGCGGGAACAGCATCCAGAGCTGTTTGCAGAACGAGACTTCGAGGGCGAAGTCTAATTCTAGTGCGGGAGAATTGTAACACCCGGATTTCCAACTATATTATTTTAATTATTTATTTTTGTGAATCATTGACCTACTCGACGAGTTGGTGCTATAACTCGTCGAGTAGAAGCGGGGTGGCCACGTGAGTTTAATGAACTACTCGACGAGTCCAAGAGTAGACTCGTCGAGTAGGCGCTGTGGGTGGAAACCCTAAATCCTCGAGCCTGTGCCCTATTTAAGGAACCTTATGGCCCTCATTTGCGGCTACCAGTCCAGAGAGAGAAACCCTAGTGAGCTTGAGTGTGTAGTGTGAAGAGAAGGGCTATTTTAATCCTTGTTGGTGTGGTTTTTGCAAAGAAGAAGGAGATTCCAGAAAAAGAAGGTCAAGGGGGTTGCTATTCTGTGATTTCAAGCAAGGAAACTCCATCTTTGAGGTATTAAATCGAACCCTTTTCTGTTTTGGTGAAGAACCCTTGAATCTAGGGTTTTCTCTATCCTTTATTGGCTTGGATATGATGTTTATGATGTCCCTTTGAGTGTTAAACTCTGGATCTGGACCTTGAGAGGTCCAGAGAGCCCCAACCTCCCTGCTTTATGCTGCTTCCTTAGAGATATGAGCCTAGGTTGCCATTTTAGAGGCTATTTCACCAAAAGAAGCATATTGAACGTTGCATGAGTGTAAAGGTCGGACCTTTACGTGATTATTGAGTATGGTAAGGTCAGATCTATAGGTTAGAGAAACAGATCTGACCTCAGAAGGTCATTTGAGTGTTGCCATGGAAGGAACTCGCCGAGTCCATAAGGGGACTCGACGAGTCGAGTCGGGGTGCCCCGCGATTCATGACCGGTAGTAACCCGTCGAGTGAAAGGTTAACTTGACGAGTCGAGTGAAGATCTATGAGGATTCGGAAGACGCCTGGACTCGCCGAGTCACACGAGTGCACTCGACGAGTCTGGTCAAAGTTTGACCGTTGACTTGAGTTGACTTCAGTTGACCGTAGGGTTTTGGTCAAGCTGGTTCTAGAGAGAGACCTGGGAGGGGTAGAATGGTCTTCTACCCACTCCTTAGAAATGAGGACAAGAGAAAGTATTAATTAGAGATGTTATTGTGTAGGCAAGGTCGGGTTATCGAGCACGAGAGGTTATCCGACATCGTACGAGGTGAGTCTTCGCACTATACTTTACCTAGAGTGGTAATATGTGTGACCGAAAGGTCTTATGTGTCATGAGGAGTATGTGATGTATGCTGTTATTTAATATGTATGTGCTATGTTATGTTATGAGTAGTATGTTATGGACCCGAAGGTCATTATGATATGGACCGGAAGGTCATTATGATGTGTACCGGAAGGTCATTAGGGGTAGGACCGGAAGGTCTACCAGGATCGTGGGACAGAAGTCCCCTGAGACACATGGATCGGAAGGTCTTGTAGAGCTATAGCCTTGAGTGGCGTATGTGCGTATGTGGTATTTTGGGGAACTCACTAAGCATTTATGCTTACAGTGTTTGTGTGATGTGTTTCAGGTACCAGTGAGGATCGCGGGAAGGCGGTAGCATGATCTGTACACACTGATGGAATTTATGTATTAGAGATCTTGGGATTTGTTTTATTATGATGACATGTGACACAATGGATTCTTATGATATCTTATGAATGAAATTATGTTTTAAAAATGAAAAATTGTTTCGAAAATTTACGTTGTTACACCTGTAGGGGTTATGAACGCAATATCCTCTTGATCGGATGGTTCCATTTGTATTATTTGGAATCCGACTAAGGCGTCCATGAATTTTAGTAGCTCATGACCTGTTGTGGCATCTATCATAAAGTCTATGTGTGGAAAAGGGAAAGGATCCTTAAAATCCACACACACTCTCCATTTCCATTCTTCTTTTTTTACCTCCACCACGTTGGTTAACCACCCTGAGAGCTTTACCTCTTTAATCATTCCCATCTTGAGAAGTTTTTCAACTTCTTCATGTATGATTTGGTTCCTTTCGGGTGCAAATTTCCTTATTTTTTGATGTACAGACCTGAAAGAAAGATCTATATTGATTTTGTGAGTTATAATTTCTTTATCTATACCTGTAATATCTTTGTGTTTCCACGCGAAGGTTTTTCTTTTGTCTTTTAAGAACTTTACTAGGTCTTGTTTGATTTCTTCCAATATTGAGGATCCTATGAGGACTTTGACTTCAGGATCCTCAAGGTTTAAGGGCACTTTTTTTATGTCTTATTCTTTCGCTTTTAGCACGTCTCGTTCCCTTTAGTTTAATTGCTATGATTGTCGTGGTATCATGGAAGACTTCATCGATGTCTTATAGTACTCTTTATATTCTTATTAACCACCGATGATATTCACTGTCCTCCATGGGTTAGGCATCTTGATGCGCTGGTGGTACGTTGATGGAACTTCTTTCATTTTATGGATCCGGGGTCAACCTAATATAACATTGTAGGAAGACAAAGAATCAATAACACAAAAATGTTACATATAATTTACAACTCAATGTAGATGGGTAGCTTGATTTCTCCAAAGGTGTGCTTCATTTCCCCGCTATATCATATTAGTACTAAGGATCTTTTGATTATTTCATATTATGGGATGTTCATCCTGGTCAGAGCATCTAAAAGTATGATGTTCACTGAGGATCCTCCGTCTACCAGGATCATTCTGACAAAATGATTAGCAATGTAGAGGGTTATCACCAATCCATCATGATAAGGATCCTGGATGTTTCTCCTTTCTTGTTCGTCGAAGGTGATTTCTTTGTCGTTTGTTATCGATGTGTTATTCTGGGGTCTTTCTTCTTTTTCCGTTTTGGATACTTTAGCGTGTCTCTTTGCTATAGAGTAAGAAGTTCCACATATGTCAGATCCTCCAGAAATAACATTGATAACCTTGGCGTCTGAAGGAGGGGATTCTGGTTTTTCCAGGATCTTCGCAGGATCCTTCTCTCTTTCTTTGGATCTTTCTTTTCATCTTCCTAGGATTTCCTTAAGATATCCTTTACTCAGGAGATAACTAATTTCCTTCCTGAGGGCTATACAGTCCTCACTTTTGTGGGCAAAATCTTTGTTATATGTGCACTACTTAGATTTGTCCTTCCAACTTCTTGATTTCTCTCATTTCCTTAGCAACCTTGCTTTGTCGCCAAGATCTTGCATGGCGAAGATCAGACCTAAAGCATCCACAAAAAAAAAGCAATAGTCGGTGATCTTAGGAAATTTGTATTCCCCCCTTCATCATCAAGGGTATTAACCCTATGATGATCAGGTTTGGAGTATGGTTTTGATTTATAGTATCTTTGGGTCGAGGATACAACCTTCCTGTTAGGGTTACCATAAGAATTTGGTGTGCTGGACCTATTTTCTATTTCTTTTTCTTCTTCCATTCTGATAAATCTCAGTGGTCTGCTTCTGACTTCATCCATTTGTTTGCATGGAGTCATCACAAGATCTTCGTAGAATGGAGAATCCTTCTTCAGGCCCATTTTAAAAGCTTTTACGGTAGTGGCCATATCAATGTTCGGTATGTTCAACGCTTCCCTACCAAACCCACTCACAAAATCCCTAAGGGATTCTTTAGGATCCTGTATCACTCGATAAAGATCACTAGTGATCCTTTCGAATATCATTCTACAAGAAAACTGATTATTGAAAAGATTAACTAAGTGTGCAAAAGAGGTAATACAGTAAGGAGGAACATTGATAAGCCATTTCAAGGTTGATCCTGTAAGAGTCAAGCCAAAACTCTTACATAAACATGCTTACTTTAAGTATGATGGAATGGGAATGATTTCCATTCTCTCTCTATATTGTGCTATGTGTTCCTCAGGATCCGTGGTTCCATCGTAAGGTTTCATGCTCGGAGTTTGGAAGCGCTTTGGAACTTTAGTGTCGGCTATCGAGGGGATAAATCTTGAGATCTTATGGCTGGTGGGGATACTTCTGGTATATGTTGGACCACCCCTAGTATGATCGAGATCACATGTCTTAGTTGTTGAAGTTCTTTTGATATGATTGGACTTATTCCTGCATCAAGATTCACAGAGTTAGTATTAAAAGTGTTACTTTCAAAGAAGTTACCAGTATTTATGTTGTTAGGGGTATTGAAAGTTTCGTCAAGATCATGGATCATAGGAGTTCGGCTGTTTGGGATTACGCCCCCAGTTGGGGTAGCAACGAATGTTGGTGCTATAGTCTCCGGACGTTTCCCTAAGTATCTCGTGTTATCGAAATTCAGGATCTTGGGCTACAAGATTGAGGGCGTCGCCTCTTGGGGTTTATGAATCTCTGCCCTTATCCTTTCCACCTCCTTGAGCAATGTTATGTTGTCTTACTGTTGCTGATTCACCTGCTGTGTTAACATATTCATCGTGGAGAAGAGTTCGTTGTTAGAGATCGAAGCAGGAGGATCCTGGGATCCTAGATTCCCATGGCTAGTGATTGGAGAAGTTCTCTTCTTCGATGCATCGAAAGTTTTCCTTTGACCAGGGGGTCCGCTCGGAGGTGGTGGAAGACTTTTCAAAGAAATGGGAGGAATAGAGGAAGAATATAGGGTTGGTTGTGTAGACATGATTTTTGAGAATTATGAACACCACAACCCCACCGTGGGCGTCAAATTGTTTTGGTCAAAAATCAATCAAATGAGAATCAACCAAATTGTATGAGAGGTTATGGTGTTCTAGCTGCTATGAGTAGCAAATTGAGATCAAAACAACACGAGTGGTTTACAAGGAAATCCCTTGATCCTTGATACGATCTCCGTCATAAAACCTTGGGAGGTGATAATGATCACCTGCTTTGTTTGATTTTATTGATTAGAAACAAAATTATAGAAGTGATGACAATGATACAAGTACAAGTGTTTCAGTAGCTCTAGTTGTGTGTGTGGTGTGAATTATACATGTGTATTTATAGTCTAATCTAAATAACCAGAAGTCCGATATTCCCAGGATCCTCTTGAATAAGAATTCACATGTTGTTTTGAATTGGTATTTCTGGGTCTTAAGCCAATTCAAAATAATTCTGCGGAATAGATGAATCTTTTTTGATCAATTCTACACAAATGAAGAATTAACAAGAAATATAGTCGTTAATATTGTTAGGAAATAATGATAATTGTCAGGATCCTGGTGTATGTTTCGGGATATTTAAAATCCTTTAAGATTCAGGATCCTGGTGTATGTTTCGGGATATTTAAAATCCTTTAAGATTCAGGATCCTAGATAGGATTCAGGATCTTGACCCCTAACACTATCGATATCTTAATCAATATCAAGTTATAATGTATATTGTACACCTAAAACCTACAAACAAATTTAAAACACGAGTTCATTTTGGTAGGATCTTTTGATCTCGATCTGGTCTTACGATTATAATCGTGCAAAATGTAAAATGTTTTTAGGTAAGATCTCGAATTTGACAACATTGGTTTCGGTCACCAGTGTAACCGACCAAATTTAGGTTCGAGATGATCCGTTTCGAAATGTTGGCTATTCTACCAATTAACAATATTGTAGGTTATTTGCATCACATTTAATTTAAAATTGTGGCCATTTTATCATTGTTCATTATTTTATGTTACCACATGATTCTATTATTACGACTACATGGTAGAGCCTTTGTACCTATCGAAATTCAATTGTTTTTGGAACGGAGAAGTATCGGAGAGAGACTTTATTTGATTTTATAGTCCATCATGCTTACGGTTGGTTTTGTAGTCGTAATTGTAAAATTACTATAGGATAATGACTTAAAAGGTTAACTTATTTTTTTATTTGTACACATTTAGTCACTAAGATTTTTTGCCTGTATTTTCCCATGAACTTGTTTGAAGCGTTCAAAAAACATCCTTATGACCTACTATAGTAGCTTTCCGACATATTTGGCAGTTCCGGCGAGGCTCCAGTCATCTTCTCCGGCGTGTCTCCGACCAACGATGCTTTTCCGACGAGATTTCAGTCATTTTCTGTACCCACCATTAAAATCGTTCACTGTTCATAGTCTTCAACCTCCAATCCACCATTACAACGGAGACCTTCACCACCACAAACCACCTACTTTTACCGATGAGATTTCAGCCATTACCCTCCATCGCCTCTGTCATGGTTGCCCGCATCTGGATAAAACCCTAACACTCTTCGGCGTTGACTTCGTCGAAGTTCCATATCTACTCTCCCGAAGTCATCATCAACAACCGTCGCCCTCCAGAACTTGCCATCTCTGTTGTATCCGGTTGCACACCTTCACCACCACAAACCACAACCCCTGCCTCTTTCTCAGATCTCTGGTTCCTCCTCCCGATCGTCAGGAAAATCTATTCCGTACTCCTTTTCTCTACCAACGATCATCAGGAAAATCATAAATACCGGAGAAGATGATCGGAGCCTCGCCGGAGCTGTCAAATAAGCCGTAAACTGGCTAAATCTACTATAGCAGGTCATAAGGATATTTTTTGAACGATTCAAACAAGTTCAATAGGAAAATATGGACAAAAAGAAATTAAAAAAAAAAAAAAAAACCTCAGTATTTAAACGTGTACAAATTAAAAACTAAATCACCCTTTTAAGTCATTATTCCAATTATTATTAATTGGATTTGTTTTTTGAAAAAAAAAAATTAATATACTCCTTAATTCCACCTATATAAACAATGGGACTTGAACCCTCAACTTCAAAAAACAAATGACAACATTTGATACCGTTAGGCTACAAGTCATTTGATAATTGCTTGGTTACGTAACCAATTATGATTATTACTTTTTTTTTGCTCTTTCTAATGGTTTCTTTATATAAGTCCGGCTGTTAAAAAAAATATTGATCGTCGAGAGTGATCTCAATTTCAAGAAACTTTTAACGATCTTCTCTCTTTGGTGATCCGTACGACCGTACCATGTTTAGCAGCTAGACTGCTGGGCCATGGCAAGTAATCGGTAGTCTCTCGATCTTCTGCAGAAGCAGGGTATCATGCCATGGCAATTACAGTCAGTGAGATATTATAGGTTCGATGGTTACTTTCAGAACTTGGCGTTTGCATTGACAAGCCTACTCCTCTCTTGTGTGATAATGAGTCTGCTCGTCATATTGCTCATAATCCGGTCTTCCATGAACGAACCAAACATGTTGAAATGGATTGTTTTTTTTGTTCGAGAGAGAGTAGAGTCTACAGAAATAACTCCTGTTTGTGTTGCTACTCAAGCTCACCTGGCGGATCTGCTTACCAAGCCTCTTGGTTCTGACAGGTTACAGTCACTACTTGTCAAGTTGAACATTCGAAATCTCCATGTGTCAACTTGAGGGGGAGTAAAGGTTTTGATAATCTTTTGATGATTATCCGGTTATTGGATTATCATGTTTTATTTGGTTTTTATCTTTGTTTTCCTTTTTATCAGCATTGGTAGTTAGCCTTTTGAAATATGCTATTTATTTGTGGTCGTTTGTAACCTGTTGATTAAGAATGAAGTATGCCAATTGAAGACAATTCATAGTTTTATTATGGTATCAGAGCAGTTTGGTTTCTAGGGCCGATAATAAATCTCCAGCAAGCATGGCAGGAGATGTACCAGAAGGATCTGGCAAGAAAGACAATGAGGCGATTGATACTACTTCACCATTCTATATTCATCCATCGGATTACCCCAAACAAGTTCAAGTAAACGACTTGTTGAATGACAACAATTACAACGAATGGAAGCAAGAGATGACAAATTTTCTCTTAGCAAAAAACAAGATGGGATTCATAGATGGAACAGTGAAGAAGCCTGAATCAACATCACCCACGTATACGGCATGGACTCGAGCCGACGCTATGGATAAAGGGTGGTTAACCACAGCAATGGAGAGGGAAATAAGAACAAGTGTTCGATATGTGAACACCTCCTCAGAGATCTGGTCAGATCTTGAAGAGCGATTTGAAAAGGAGGGTGCACCTCGTGCATACGAGTTGAAACAAACACTCCATGTAACGAGACAAGAAGGGAGTTATGTGTCAAATTACTACACTAAGCTAAGGTCAATTTGGGACGAATTACAGATGGTGCTTCCCATGCCACGATGCATCTGTGAAGGTTGTAGTTGTGGAGTTGGAAAGAAATTGAATGAGTTAAGAGAAAAGGAAAGAACTTACGAGTTCTTGATGGGTTTGGACGATGATTTTGCGGTCATCAGAACTCAAGTACTTGCTATGAAGCTGACACCATCCATTGGAACGGTATACCACTTGTTAGCAGAAGACGAGCAGCAAAGGGCAATCACAGGGGGAGTAAAAAGGGCTGGGACTGAAGCATCAGCGTTCCACGTTAACTACAATTCACAGAGAGGGCAGCGACAGTCATTATCGAAACAATCTGCTCAATCTGTGAACAAAGTGACGCAGAAATCCTCAAAATCAGATGGCGAGAAGAAGATTCGGTGTTCTCACTGCCAGCGAGATGGACACACCAAGGACGGTTGTTTCAAACTTATTGGGTATCCTGAATGGTGACCTGGTAAGAAAGATAAACCCAAGGCAGCTTGTGTGGAGCTGGGCCCAAGTCCGATCCCCGGACTTTCAGACGAGCAGTACCGACTCTTTGTTGAACATTTCAAGGAAGGAACGAACGTAACAAAACAATCAATAGCAAACATGGCAGGTAGAAATGGAATTTATGATGGGTGGATTGTCGACTCAGGTGCCACCGAGCACATGACATACAAAAGTGATTTTTTGACTAATAAAACCCAAAACCCTAAAGACCCACCTGTTGTTATTCCTAATGGAGACAAGGTTCAGGTCATGGGGGAGGGTGAACACACTTTTCCAGGAGGTTTAAAAATAAAAGGAGTTTTGTTTGTACCGAGTTTTAATTACAATCTTCTTTCTGTTGGTAGACTCGCAGATGATCTTAATTGTGCTGTTACATTTTTTCCCGGTTTTTTTGTGATGCAGGAGTTGGGGACGAAGCACTTGATTGGAGCGGGTAGTCGCAATGGAGGATTGTATCGGATGGGGGGTATGAAGATGAAGACAAATGAAGCTTTAATGTCGACTTTTGAAGTTTGGCACAAAAGACTAGGGCACCCATCAATCAAGAAGATCTCGAGTTTAGATTTTGTTAGTGTTTCGAATAAAGAGCAAATTAATAAATGTGAGGCTTGTCTTAAAGCAAAACATACTAGACTTCCATTTCCTGTTAGTGAAATAAAAACTTCTTCTTGTTTTGATCTGATACATTGTGATGTGTGTGGGAGGTATATGATTCCTTCTCTTAACAATGCGTCTTATTTTTTGACAATTGTAGACGATTTTAGTAGAGCTGTTTGGACCTTTTTGATAAATCATAAACATGAAGCTAGTACATGTCTCATAGACTTTTATAAGATGGTTCAGACTCAATTTGGAAAACGAATCAAGAGAATAAGATGTGACAACGGGGGAGAGTTCGTGTCTAATAAAATGTGTGATTTCTATGCGCAAGAAGGGATCGTTTTAGAGACATCTTGTCCACATACACCACATCAGAATGGTGTGGTTGAACGCAAGCATAGGCACTTGTTAGAAACTGCACGTGCTCTTCGCTTTCAAGCAAACTTACCAAAGTCTTTTTGGGATGAGTGTGTTTTGACAGCTACATATGTGATAAACCGAATGCCAAGTAAAGTTTTGCAAGGTATCACTCCATATGAGATACTCTTTGGCCACAAACCTACTTATGATCATATGCGGGTGTTTGGGTGTTTAGCTTATTATCGAAGTACAAAGACGAAGGGGACAAGTTTGAGGCTAGGGGCAGACCAGGTTTGTTTGTTGGGTATCCTCAAGGTACAAAAGGATATCGAATATATGATTTGGAGAATAGAAAAATAATTATTTCTAGGGATGTTCGCTTCCTAGAAGATCAGTTTCCAATGGAGTCAAATTTATTAAATGGCAGTGTGCAACAGGAAGAACTTTTTGAATTAGACAGTGATACAAGTGAAACTTATGTTGTCTCATATGATGAAGCGGTAGATTCCCATAGAAATAATGTCATTGTTGATCAACAAGTGACACCTACTGTTAATAATGATGGTGGTGGTGCATCTCCGATATCCAGCAGCTCCAACAGTGAAAGTAATTCACCTACGAATGCAGAATCTGAAGATGTTGATACTTTGAGGGTCACACGAGCTCGAACACAGCCCCTTCGGTTTAGTGATTATGAGATTGAATTGCCCTCGTAGATCAATCATCCACTGCCCGCTACCAGTCGACATGCTTCTACGGTACATCCCCTCTCCTCTTATGTTTCTTATAAGAATTTTTCCAAGTCTCATAAAGCGCTTTTAGCAGCCATAGTCACACACTATGAGCCAAAATGTTTTAAGCATGCAGCTAAGGATGAAAGGTGGCGAGATGCAATGATTAAAGAAATAAGTGCTTTGGAAGCAAATAAGACTTGGATACTTGTCGAGCTACCACCGGGTAAACGTGCCATTGACTCTAAATGGGTATACAAGATCAAGTTCAAACCAAACGGGGAGATAGAACGCTACAAGGCAAGGCTTGTCGCGAAAGGATACACGCAACTGGAAGGAGTGGATTACCATGACACTTTCGCCCCGGTTGCAAAACTTGTCACCGTTAGAATTTTATCAACCATGGCGGTCAAAAATAACTGGATCATACATCAGTTAGACGTGAATAATGCGTTCTTACATGGTGATCTTGAAGAAGATGTGTACATGAAGATTCCTCAAGGTTTTGGCAAAGAAGGTGACACGAGGGTTTGCAAGTTGAAGAAGTCTTTGTATGGCTTGAAGCAGGCTAGTCGAAACTGGTATCACAAGTTCACCTCTGCATTACGAGAACTTGATTTCCATCAATCACATGCGGATCACTCTTTGTTTATTCATCGACATAAAGGGGTGTTTGTGGCAGCATTGATATATGTTGATGATGTAATTATTGTAGGTAATAATCCTGCGAAGATTGAGAGTATTAAGTCGAGTCTTCATGCTCGGTTCAGTATCAAAGATCTAGGTAGTCTCACGTATTTCTTGGGAATTGAAGTGTCACGCATACAAGAAGGTCTAGTACTTAGTCAACGGAAGTACACTATTGACATTCTAGATGATGTTGGTATGTTAGGGTGCCGTCCAAGCAAGTTCCCAATGGAACAAAATCTCAAACTGAACAAAGGTGAAAAGGAAGAGAAAGTTGATGCTAAATTGTATCGGCGATTGGTTGGAAGACTACTTTATTTGCAAGCAACACGGCCAGATATTACTTATTCAGTTAATGTTTTAAGCCAATTTGTATCTGATCCTCGTCAAAGTCATTGGAACGCAGCCTTGAGGGTTTTACGTTATCTTAAAACTACTTTAGGACAATGCATTCTTCTTCCCAAGGATGGACGACCAGAGTTACTTGCTTACAGTGATTCTGACTGGTTAGATTGTCCTTTTTCCAGGCGTTCAAGAACTGGTTATTTGCTCATGCTGGGTGGTGCACCAGTGTCATGGAAATCTCGCAAGTAATCGGTAGTCTCTCGATCTTCTGCAGAAGCAGAGTATCGTGCCATGGCAACTACAGTCAGTGAGATATTATGGGTTCGATGGTTACTTTCAGAACTTGGCGTTTGCATTGACAAGCCTACTCCTCTCTTGTGTGAAAATGAGTCTGCTCGTCATATTGCTCATAATCCGGTCTTCCATGAACGAACCAAACATGTTGAAATAGATTGTTTTTTTGTTCAAGAGAGAGTAGAGTCTAAAGAAATAACTCCTGTTTGTGTTGCTACTCAAGCTTAGCTGGCGGATCTGCTTACTAAGCCTCTTGGTTCTGACAGGTTACAGTCACTACTTGTCAAGTTGAACATTCGAAATCTCTATGTGTCAACTTGAGGGGGAGTAAAGGTTTTGATAATCTTTTGATGATTATCCGGTTATTGGATTATCATGTTTTATTTGGTTTTTATCTTTGTTTTCCTTTTTATCAGCATTGGTAGTTAGCCTTTTGAATTATGCTATTTATTTGTGGTCGTTTGTAACCTGTTGATTAAGAATGAAGTATGCCAATTGAAGACAATTCATAGTTTTATTATATATAAGATTAAAAATTTGATTTTAGGATATTTAATATACGAAAGAACTAGAAAATAAATATATTGCACAACAAAATCTGACATATGTGTTAAAGGCTTTTATGCAAATCGGATACTAATTTAAATAGTCTAAAATGATTTTTAGGTGATAAGATGGTTAGATATAATGTCATGAATCTTCTTGTCTCTTTTGCCAATAATTAGGCTAAGCATTTATTTATGAACGTTTAAAATTAGACAAAAAGAGTTCATCATTTAAGGCAATCTATTTATTATTATTTTTTTTTCATCATTTAAGGCAATCTGTTTGACTTGTACTTACAATCTATATATTAATTTTATTTTTTAATATGTATTAATGTATTTTATTAAACACATCTCTAATTAGTTATTGTATCCTTCTCATTTAACATTTTTATCAAATTAAAAAGGTGTACAATATATAAAAATGTTTATGAATAATAACACATTTTTTGTTGGAAAGATAGCTTAGAAGGTACTAATGTGATGTTAATGAAGTCAAATCAGGCATTAAGAAGTGTGGTGAGGGGCTAATTAGCTTAAACTGAGGGAATTTGGAGCCAGGCTCCTATCTATATAGAGCAAGTGTTGTGTCTAATGAAAAATGCCCCTCACCCCTTCAATGAAAGCTACGCTTAATCCTACTAATTAGTACCTAATTTATCCTAATTAATACCTTTTTAAGGATCGATTTAATTTTTTCGATGACATACGCTGTGAAATAGTCGATTTAGAATGAAAAAAAATGAGTCAAATATGATATTTTTGCATTTATATCTGTGACTTGGTGACTTGGTATCTGATGACTTGTTTCATTCTTTTAAATAACAAAGTAAATTACATGATCGGTCCCTGTGGTTTGGAAAATCTACATGTGTGATCATTCATAATTTTTTTTTTTTAACTCGGACAATCTCTATATTATGTTTTTGTTGCGTCTTTGATCCCTTCTAAACAGTAGCATCAAAAATACCCGAACCTAAACAAGATAAATAGAGTCGGGTTTAATAGGATTTGAAAGTCAAAATCGAGTTAACCCGACCAAACCAAAAAAATATATATAAGGTCTGGTTTCGGATTGATTTTTGTACTTCTTTAACCCAGATACAATTTATTTTAATAAACTTATTAGCATTTCTTTCTGCACATAACGTGTTATAAATTTTGAGGGCTAGCAGTTAATGTAGGATGAGTTCACTGCCAAACTTTTTGTTCTTTCCACAAAATTATAATTACATTTTACAAACTAGAAAGGTTACCCCCGCTACGCGGGGGCAGAAGCTTTCAATGTTGTTTCCGAATTGATCAATATGACAGACATAGAAAGTGCAAGGATGAAAAGTCCGGGCTTTGCCCCGGACAAAAAATGTAAAAGTTTTGACTGCAAGGACCAGAAGTGTGAAATGGCTAAAGAATTAAAGGGGTAGGAATTAGCAACTTTTTAGAAAAGGGATCAAAGTTGGCAAACCGTTAAAGTTTTGTAGCCAAACTTTAAATATTAAAAGGTTCCAAAAAAGTGTAAAAATATTGATTGCAATGACCAAAAGTGTCAAAATGGGTAAAGAATAATGAGCAAAGTTGCCAAAAAACATCCAAATTTAGTATTCCTAACTTACAACAATAATACAGGGACCAATTCTGCCAAAAAAATGGGAAGTTGAATGGAACACAAACAAAAGGACTTGAATAAATTAGTTAAAGAAGTACAGGGACCGGATATATAAATCAATGGACCAAACCTGGACAAAGTATCCCTACTTTACTATTCTTTTCTTCCACAACTTTAATATATATATATAATAATTTAAATACAATAAGAGGTATTTTAATTCACCATTCATATCTTAACCTGCTTGCTAATCATACAACTTACACAGGTGATAAAAAATAAGTAAAAATAATTAATAATGTTCAAATTTCAATACAATTTTCTACAACCATTTATTTTATTTTGATGTTAAATGAAATATTATCTAATTACGAAAGTTTATATTATTTTTTAGGGAAATTGAGTAATCTAACTCATAAAAACGAATATTTCAATAATAATAACCAACTTTTATATTTACTTTATTTTGAAGAAATGATCATTTTCTTCGGAATAGAGCATTTAGGAGATATAATATTTATTATGGATTAGTTGGTGGTTAGTGGAGTTTTGACTCTGGAATTTGACATCGTACATTATGTGTAACACCCGTGAATTCGGGCTAAACGTTTAAATGATTAGTGTTATGAGTATTCGTTTTATTGAATGATTAAAATTCTCGAATAGGATAATTGCAAACAAATAAAGAAGAGTTCTTAGTACACAATACGAGTTATATAAATCTTAATTATATTTATTTATTGTGTACATGTTATATGGGCAAATATTATGGGTATATAATATTTGTATAAAATCTTATTATAAACTTAACAAATTATGTTAAATGAAATTTATAAAAAAAAAAGATTATTTTGAATAAATAATCTATATAAAAGTTGTAGTAATTGTTATTACGAACTCGTGAGTATAAAAAATGCCAAAATTTGACGTCATATAAAGAAGTTACAATTTTTCGAAGTTGCGCGTTCGACAGAGTGTGTCAGTATTTGCTGTAAAATACGAAATGAAAATATATTACTTGTTAACCAAAGTAATGTAAAAAAAAAGTTAATGGCCTCGTAAATACGAATCCATAGATGCAAAGAATGTCAAGAACGGAGCTCGAATGACGAAGTTCTGAATTTCACAAGAGATTTTATAGTACACAAAATTACGAATCCGATGATATAAAGAACGTCGAAAATACAGCTCATATGCGAGAGATACGATTTTTCGAAGAAACAAGAAAATACCAACAATTAAAAGAACTCCAAACCCCACCTAACTCAGGATGACATGGCAATACCGGAGGCCGCCACGTGGCAACTGCAGAGATCCCCCCCCCCCCCCTACCAAACTCGACGATGACGTGACACCACAAAAACTCAACATGTGGCCGAGGCGCGACAGCTGTTTTGAAAAATTCTATAAATAGTCGATTTTTGCTTCATTTTCTTCACACTGTCTCTTAAGAACTCTTCCCTCTCTTTAGAAACCCGACTTTCTGAGTTTTCGATCATTTTAGCGGGGCGCTGCGATGTCGAAAAGCCAGACATAAAGAAGTATTCAGCTTCGAAGTTTGCCTGCAAAGTTTCCGAGTTTTCGCTAGAAAACCTGTAAGTTGAGTTGCACTTACTACGCTTGTTAAGTGTAACTTATATTTAAGTTCATGTCGTTATTATGAGCCTGTGAATAAGATTTATCAATAATTCATGTTATGATACTGATTAATCTACTTAGGGAGTGATGTCTAGGCAATATCTTAGTGCGGTGTTTCAAATGGATTTTCCAAACAATATATTTATATACCAAATTGATCCTACTTCCAATATGATCTCAGCTAGTCATTCCTTATTTAATAGAACTTGGTATTTCTTGGGATTAATGAAGAATATGGGAAATAGTTGATATAACCTTATAAATACGAACGAATACTAAAGCGGAGTAATATTCATATTTTGGTCGTTCAAAAGGGAAAAGCTAAAGTTAGAAGAAGAGCTAACTTACCAGAAAGTCTTCCACTTCAATCAGGTGAATGCGTAGTTACTTTCATGAACATGATGCTAATAAAAGTATCTATTATTTAACAGATTAACTGTATAACTTGTTTAGTGAGTTCATGGTCACTTTCATGAGCATGATTTTAATATAACTATTTATTAAAAGAATGTCTGATATGTAAGTGCGTAGTTACTTTCATGAACATGATGCTAATAAAAGTATATGATATTTAAAAAAGATTAATTGTATATATTGTGAGGGCATGGTTACTTTCAATAGCATGATTTTAATAAAAGTATATATTACTTAAAAGATTAAATACATGCTGAAAGCTTGTTATTTGTATTCTACGCAAAATATATACCTTGTGCCTAAGTACGTGGTTACTTTCATAAGATTGATTTTTAATAAAAATATTTAATATTAATTAAGTGCTTATATGTGAACTCAATGTTTGTTATATGGAATATGTGTTAAATGTATATACGGTATTACTCCATGACAATATTAATGGAAGTATTAATACTTAAAAGATTAAATGTCTGAATACCTGATATTTTGTGTTAAATATATACACTGTATTATGATAGTATTACATGAACATGGATTTGTATTGGAAGTTGATTACAGGTATTATAGTCTTTTCTAGTTTTAAACTAAGACTTATAAGGGATGTTTAGTTCAAGGTAAGTTGAATAAGTGGGTAGTATCATATTAGGGGTTTATGTGAGATTGAAACAGAGAGTATCGCTCTGTTCAGTGGCACTATCATGTGTCAGGGTACGGGTTACGTAACAGATCGAGTTTAGGAATGGCAACGGGGCGGGTTCGGGGCGGGGCATGGCTTCCCAAACCCGAACCCGATTTCTAAATTTGTACCCGAACCCGACGGGTTTCTTATCGGGGCGCCCCGTCGAGGCTGAAAATTTCCCCGAACCCGACCCTAAAACCCGAAATATGGCAGAAAAAAAAAGAAGGAAAAACTATAAATACAGAATGATAAATTAAGAAGTTGCATAGGCTTAAAATACCAAATAAGTTCTTAAATCATTTAACCAAATAGAAATTACTAGTAGTCTAATGTTGTAACAACCAACTAACCAAAACACCCAAGTACACAACATGGAAAACTAATTCATCACAATAATACATTACCACTTAGCATTAAAACAAACTCAAAATCAAACAAGATCATCCAAACTTGTTGTCCCGCTTTCTTTAGTGTTTTCCTACAAAATATTAAACAAACTCAAAATCAAACCAAATCATGGAAACTGTATAAAATTAATATTTTTAGAAGTGTCGTTTTACCTCTTCCACATCATAATCAAATTCAACTGAACGACAATATGCCTCGGTCTCTTCAGAACAAGTTGTTGTATAAAATTAATATTATTAATATGCAAAAAAGATTCACAATTTCATATAATTAATATAAAATAGTATACTACCTCGAATTTCATTCAACAACCAACTTTGAGCACACATTAAAGCCTCCAATGTCTTTGGATGAAGTCGACTACGATGAGGACTTACTAATCTTCCACTAGTGCTGAAAGCTGATTCCGAGGCAATAGTGGAAACAGGAATAGCTAATATATCTTTAGCTATCCTTTGTCGTGTCGGGTACTTAATCTCATTTGTTTTCCACCACGCCAACAAATCAAGTTCCATGTCTTTAGGCAACAATTTCTCCTTCAAGTAGTTATCCAACTCACTCATACCTCCTGATTCATCATCATCTCTAGTAATAGAAGCAATATCCGATAAGAGCTTTTTGAATCCAACACGATGACCGGAAGAGATACTAGAACCAAATGAAGATGAACCGGGAACTGAACCACCATAAACACCTAATGTTTAGTATAAAAATGTTAATAATTTAAGATAATGTTCTATTTATTATACAAACAATAAGAAGAATATAATACCTTCACTCTTCCTTTTTTTAGATGCATTACTTGACTCGTACTCTTGAAACAAAGTTTTGACAAACGCCTCCAAATTTTGAAATTCAATCTCTGCCTTTTCTTCTCCATAAAGCACATGCAAAAGTAACTCCACAAACTTTAACTTGTATCGTGGATCTAAAACCGCTGCCATTCCCATTATCCCATGAATTACAGACCAATACTTATTGAACTTAAAAACCATTTGGTCAGCCATATCCCTAATCTCCTCAATAGGAGATTTTGTCCACTCACGCAAAGAATACCCAATCTCACATATCAAAGGAAAAAAACATTAGCTGTAGGATACTTTGAACCAGAGAACATAACAGTCACCTCATAAAAAAGCTGTAATCTTTCACAAATCTCACTAGCCAACTCCTAATCCTGTTCTGTAGGAAAACATGTATACTTCGGGTCTCTTGTCTTTACCCGATCGAAAACCTCTTTGTAGCTTATAGCAACACTCAACATCAAGAATCTAGAGTTCCACCGCGTCTTGTAATCAAGTATCAACTTCTTCGAGTCTGGTATTCCAAACTGTTCTGCTGCTGTCACAAAATTTTGCTCCCACTTTGGTGATGCAGACCAAAATGCAACACTCTCTCTGATTCTCTCAATCTCAAATTTAATTAGAGATAAGCCATCTTGGACAATAAGATTGAGAATATGTGCACAACAACGCATATGAAACAAATCACCATTCATCATTAGTGATTTTAGAGGAAGTTTCTCTAATAATATCCTGATAATTACATCATTTGTGGTACAATTATCCACAGTAAGAGTTGACACTTTCCTATCAAGATTCCAATCACACAAAGTAACATAAAGTATGTCGGCAAGAACATCAGATGTATGCGGACAAGGCACATAAATAAACCTGTTTAAGAATATATAAATATATATATATATATATATATATATATATATATGTTAATATTAACACATAAATAATAAGTATGTATAAATTGTAGTTAAATAATTATAATATACCTCATAATTCTGCTTTGCAAGTTCCAGTTTTGATCTACAAAATGTGTTGTGATTGCCATAAACCCTTTTTTTGATGATTAGATGTCCACATATCGGTAGTAACTGCAATTCTGCTTTTGTTCTTTGCTAACAAACTCATAGTTTTATCCCTTTCGTAATCATAAATACTTTTGATGTCGCCCTTGATGGTGTTTCGACAAGGAACCTTAAACAAAGGTTGAAGACCTCCCACAAACTTCCTAAATCATGATGCTCTACAATTGAAAGCGGATACTCATGCACAATAATCATTTCAGCCAAATCCTTCCTTGAAGTATCAGCATTAAATGTATAATTTGAAACATGCGTTGTAGTACCATCTAGTTTCTTTTTTTTTCTTGCACCAAGATAGATTGGCGAATATCTGTAAAGGGTTTGTTTACACAACGCTTATAATGTGCAAGTAAATGTTTTGTGCCATTCTTGCTATCTGCACCCAACACTTTAGAGCAATATTTACATCTTGCTTTAACTTCACCATTCAATTTAAATTTTATAAAATGATGCCAAGCCGGTGAACGTGTTGCCCTTTTCGAACCAACCACTTCATCTCCATCTTCATCAAAAACTGTATCATTAATATTTGTCCCATCTTGTTGATCCACATAATCAGTATTTTGTTGATTAGAACCCAAACCTCCCACATCTTGACTACTTGCAGTTGGAGCATGATTTTGACTGTTTGAATTCATATTTCCAGAAAAATAAAAACCAATGTCATATTATACTCAACAAATCTGTCTAAATAGATTAGAAATCAGAAATCAACTCAAATCAGATTCACTCAACAAATCTGTCTATATAAATTAGAAATCGGAACAGATCAAATTCACTCAACAGATCAGTCTAAGCAAATCAGAAACAGATTAGAAATCAGAAACCATATATTCAACTCAAACCAATGTCATATCAGAGTATCAGACTCAACAAATATTATGTTCATTTGAAAAGAAATTAAGTAATATATGCATTTAAATACCAGAAATCAGATTATCGGTACAAATCAGCTGTATTCAACATTATCCAAAATCAATACAAAAATCATATTCGAAATCCAAAATCAATGCATCATAAACAGCAACTGGATTCGAGATAATCATAAATCATATTCAAATCCATCACAGTTCGAAATTATCAAGTTCAATTAAGCATTATTTTTACCTGGATTCTCCAACGATTGCCGATTCTCCAACGAGACAAGTGAAACTGTGAAACCGACTAGATGAGTGAAACTGTGAAACCGACGAGGACGAGCTTCAAGTCTTCGATGAAACGGAACTTCAGGAGTCGGGATGTTGCTTGTTGGACGAATGACGATGGTCGCAATAGCTTCCTGTTGATCGCGATGGCGCACTCGATGAAAATGAAGGATGGATTTGAAAACGATCGACCGATCATCGGACCATAGCTGAAAAAGTGAACATTTGATTTTGTTGATTTGGAATAATGAAGTCGGCTGGAACTAGATGAGATCAAGAGAATCGTGACTGCGTGAATGAGTGAATGTGTGATTTTAGGGTTAGTCTTCTAGGGGCAGAAGTGTAATTATATATATATATATATATATATATATATATATATATATTCGGGGCGGGTCGGGTCGGGGTAGGCACTCCCCACTCCCTGGCCCGAACCCGAAAAAAATACCCGATACCCGACCTGCAACCCAATAAGAACGACCCGACCCGGCCCGAAAACTTCGGGGATCGGGTTTCCCCGTCGGGTTCGGGTTTTTTTGCCATCCCTAATTGAGTTCTTTTTAAAAATTATATTGAGTAGTAAAGGGTGTGAAAGATTAAATAGTGGTGTTAGGCCATGAGCAAAATTGTACTATTGTACTATCGGGACAAGTCATCTGTCAGAGTAAGCTGACGCCCATTGAACATTCTAGACTGTGTTGTGGAACACTAACAGGTTCATTACCTGTAGGTGTTAATAATCCTACTTTTCAGGGAAAAAAGAAAGGTGTTCATTTGGGTACTCTATCCCCCCTCATGGTTGATTTTATTGACTTACATTACCGAGGAATCCACATTACCGAGGAATCCCCAACGCAATATAGTCTACTCATTGCTTACAGTGATCCATCAGGTTAGATGTGACATCCCCTAATTTCTCGGCCAGAAAAGACCGATTTATTTTATGCTTTTTAAAATAAAATTAGAGTAATCCTTTTAAAAGATGTTGCGGAATTTGTTCCCAAAACAAAACATGATAAAAGTTTATCAAAACCTTTCTTTAAGAAATATATAATTTCCTTTTATATCAAAACCTCGGGATGTCATATTCTGATACAGATCAAAAGCATAAACAAGACATTATAAGCCTTACAACGGTTATTTACAACTAATAGCCTATAATCCAAAAATCACTCATCATCATCCGACTATGCTCGGGGTCCACTACCTGTAATACAAAAAGCTGAGTGGGTCAGGCTTGCGAGCCTGGTGAGCATATAGGGTTTTCAACCCACAATAAATAATAAACTTATTAAGTTCTCAATCAACAATAAATTTATTAATTTCATCAACCAAAAATAACCCTAATTACCCATTCCCATTATCCTCACTTTACGTCCCTAAAACAACTATCACAAGGGACCTAACCTAAGGATTTTCACTAGGGGTGACAACATTGCTTCGGGGGTTCCTCAGAAATTTATGTCAAATAAGGCAACCATCGGGGTGACAACACTGCTTTCCTCAGCAATTTATGTCAAACAAGACAACCTAACATAAAACAACCAATAAGGTGACAACATTGCTTTCCTCAGCAATTTATGTCAAATAACACAACCAATAGGGTGACAACATTGCTTTCCTCTGCAATTTATGTCAAATAAGACAAACATCGGGATGACAACATTGCTTTCCCTCAGCAATTTATGTCAAATAGGCACGAAGTCACATCGTCGCCATGTGCTAAATCCATAGCTCTTATTTATCGACAGTATTTCCCACGGGAATCCCCCCGGCAATACATGTCACTGGGTTTTTAGAGTACAGCTGATGAACATATAGTTCACACACTTATAGGTTGCGAGCCTGCTAGTGTTCCACAGATCATCTAGAATAGTCCATGGTTGTCATACATACTCTGCTGAATGACGGGGGCCACGTTTGGGTAAGTGATTCTCTCATATTTCACCACTCACTCTCAACTCATGATCTCATTTCACCACTCACCCTCAACTCATGATCTATATCGCTGATCATCTCATTTATCCTACTCACCTTTCATCACACACCCACTATTTCATCTACCCATGTTTTACCCAACATTTTTGTAGATAAAAATACATATACAATTTAAAATTATTTAAAAAACCTATATAAATCATTCCTTCAACATCCATCTCAAATAAACAAACAAATATATATTCACACAGCACGTAATTTATATAAAATACTTCATATTTATGTGTAAGGTGAAAGTAACTACACACTCACTTGATTTAACGATAATCGGGCAGCACTTCATTTCCTAAAACGATCGTTTCTAATAAACCCAAAGTTTTATTGAGAAACCGGGCTCTGCGAGGGTCGAGCTTCGAAACCGAAAAAATAAATTTCTCGGGCTTCTCGGGCACTCCGGGACGTGTTCTGGGTGCTATAATCGATACCGGGGCTTCGGGGGATGTTAAAATGGTGAAAATATTGAAAAATGGGTGAAAATGGGCAATTTCCCAAAATTACCCGGGAAGGCTCGCATGCCTTCTATTTATAGGGTGAGATCCGAAGTCGGCTAAGGAAGATGAGTCAGCAGCGAGGACATGCGGCAGCAGCAGAGCGAAGGCGCGCAGGTGGCTCGCACGTGGATTGCGCATGCGCGGGTCTCGCTGGAGGCTCCTGATTGGACCGAGGTCTAGTCCGAGACTTCGGACGTGACACTCCCTGCGAAGGTCGGACACGCGAGAAAGGGGTACGAGGCAGCTTCTAATTGGACGAGCCTTCGGTCCGAAGAGAATACGAAACGCGTCGACAGGTGGCCTCAGATGAATCAGCAGTTCGGATACGTGGCACGTTTTGGGCGAGGGTGACGTGGCCGAAGTCCACCTATGCGAAATTTCTCGATTTTTGTGCAAAAACTTCTAAAATCCATAACTTTCGTATACGAGCTCCGTTTTTTACGTTCTTTATATGCACGCGTAGGTAAAATTACGCTCTACAACTTTCGTTTAGACTTTGTCGGCTAATTTTGACTTTAATTTTTATATTATTATTTTTAACAGACCGGGATAGGAAATCCGTTAAAAATTCATAACTTCTTCATCCGACGTCCGTTTTCGTCTGTCCTTTTACCGTTGTGCTACTATTGACGAGACCTTCGATTCTCGTTTAGGTCGTATCGGCTAAAAATCACTCGATCTAAAATTCGAGTTTTTAGTTGTCTACTACTAAGCTGAAACTTCGAAAAACCATAACTTCCTCATACGAAGTCAGATTTGGGTGTTCTTTTTATACCTACTCTCGGTTTAACGATCACTACGAATTTCGTTTAGATCACTAAGGCTAAAAAGTAGTTTATCAAAAACTCACTTTTTACGTCATTCGGCACCGTGCCGGTTTTGTCGCGAAACTTCGACATGTCATAACTTCTTCGTTATAACTCGGATTTCGGCATTCTTTATATATCCGTAATCCTTGTCACGACCACTACAACTTTCTTAATAAATATCGGCTTTATCTAATATTTATTTTCGACGCTCATTTTTATTCGTAATTAATTAAACCCTAATAATTAAGCATAAAACACATAATTTTCACATAATATTCACATAATTTCCTTTTCATTTCTTCTAAATGAGTTACAAAGGTTAACCTAGACTATTATGTCAATATTAATGCCTAGCCTAGAAACACGGGCGTTACATTAGATCTCAAGGGGATCATTGTTATTGGATCAGCATGTAAGAATCGGTGGGCTGGGTAACTAAGGGTAAAGGGTATAGTGTATTACATATATTTATGTTGTTGGATATATTTATATTGTTTGGTAACAACTGATTTTGTAGGATTATTATTTTTGAGCTATTGTCATAATAATATTGTGGGATTGAAAACCCTATGTGTCACACCATGTTCACAAACCTGACCCACTCAAATGATATGCATCACAGGTAGCAGGGCTAAGGCTGTTGGAACTTGATTACGATGTCGAGTGATTAAGAGACAACCTGCAATAATATTCAGGACCGATAGGTGTTTACATTGTAACTCCTGTTGTGTATTGATTATGACATCCTTAGGGTTTTTTCATTTTGAAACAATATTTGTACTCAAATTCTTTTAATAAACTAGGATTTTCTACAAACAAAGATAACATGGTTTTGAAGGCATATAGAAAGTTTTTTTTCGGTTCTGAAAAATAGGGGATGTCGTATTCTGGACTGAAAACTCAATTTGGGAGTACGGTAGTCAATACCGTGCATGTGGAACTGGCATTCCAAACTCACAGACACACATTCCGGAGTCCAAAAAACTAGGTATTTCTTCCATATATAAAATGGTATTCCATTTAGTTATTTTATTACTTTTGGTCATCCATAATTCTCTATTACAACTGCTTGAAGATGAGTTTCTCATACAGTTAACATGAAAAAAGCTTCACGAAATTGTATGTTTGCATGTATAATCTTAGGCGGACGAACCCTCGTAGTTACACGAACATCAAAACTGATATTGTGGATCGTTTCTAACTCTGTTTTATGGCTATTGGATGTGTGGTAAAATAATTTTGTTTTATATTTTAACTGTTTATTTAAAATTTGTAACGTTTTTACAATTAATTATTTTGTTCTTCCAAAAAAATGCAATTACATGCATTCTTAGGATGCGTCTTGATTGTCATCTTTATAAATAGTGTACATCTTAGAAGGGACTACCTAAATACAATGTTTATAGCGGTTTTTATGGACGGAAACAATTAGACCGTGTCTATAGCATTTGGTTTGGGCGTGACAAATAATGTCGAATCTTGAACCTGGTTCATAATGAGGTTAAAGGAAGCTTTCAGGGAGGCTAGGGAAGTATTGCTCATAACCAATATGCACAATGTCATTACTTCTTGCATAGGTCAGGTATTCCCTAATTCTTATCATGGGTATTGTTATAAAAGTGTGGCAATGTATATGTGCACAAGAGTTAGTGGAAGCAGAACATTGGAACCTTTGTTGTGGAGTACATGCAAACCATATACTCTGTGAGATTTTCAACAAACATTTCATCATCTAACCCCTTATGCATGTAAGGTGCTTGCCAACATTAGTCGTCTGAAATGGGCAAGACCCTATTTCCCTAATATCTTTAGGAATGTACTCAATATTGATATTATAGAGTTCCTCCTAGTGTTATCGGTTAATGAATGCAATGTACCGATAATAATGCTTATTGAGGTAATTTGTGAGTACATTTAACGTATTTTTGTTCAACGCAGTCTTATGGGAAGTAAAATACTATAAAATGTTGAATTATTATTTAGTGGTAAAAATACCAAAAATTATAATGTTTATTTTTTCAGGGAGATTTATTGGCGTACTCACCTCGTATGCAAACATGGTGCTTCATAGGAGGATGCAAAAGTCTATTTGGTGGCAGGCAATAAAGATCCCGTCCGAGATCCCATCTCCGATCCCGTCCGATTTTTTTCAAGTTTTTTTTTAAAAATAACTTGTGTTTTAGATCTGAACTGTCATATATGGTCATGTAGGAAATGGTGCAGTCCTGGTATAACATGCGGTCATGTTATTGTGGTATCACGTTATTTAAACATCATAGAATTAGACAATATGGTTTTATATATATTACCATGATGATATGTTTCGATGTACATACCAGACGCAAAATGTACATCCTGTCCCCCCCCCCCCCACCCCCTCATCTAAATAGGAAATATCAGACCCATTGATGGTCGTTTTAATCCCTATGTAATTGAATATTTATTTTTATCGCAATTAATTATGTTTGTTATCGATTTGGAATGACTAATGAAAATTATTATTTCCCTATTATTTTTTACATATTACAAAGAAAAAAAAACATAATGTAGAAGTACCATAATCAATCCATCTCCCAAGGTTAGAAGTCCAATGGCCCACCAAGGCCCAAACCAAAAGACCCAAAATTTCACATCCTGGGGAGTACACCCAGCGTACCAGAAGTGTACGCCCCGCATATTCACCCTCCAAGCGTAATGTATAAGTCCTTAAAGCATAAAACTCCATTTACGTTGAGCTACTTCTGAGTACGCCCAAAGTACTCATCAGGGGCCAAAAACTCACATTAAGCTCTTATGTGGTTAAGTCAAAGGCATCCAACCATTTCTCTTAACCCTAATTGATGTCTTAAACTTTAAAGTCGAAACCTTTAAGCCTTTGCATGGCTAAAGAAAGCTAAATCTCCAAAATCCTTTCTTTCACAACACTCAAAACCACTTAACTCTTGCATGGGGCTAAGGAAACGATCAAGCAAGCATTTTTATGGCTCAATACACTTTAAAACCTCAAAAAGGATAGTTTATATGCTTTGGAGTACTCCATACTCACAAGGATCCAAACTTTGGGATAAAAGCTCATGAAATTATACCATAACAAGATCTATGAATAGAGTTATCAAGTTTGAAGCTTTACACCTTGAGAAGATAGATCATGATGTACTAAGCCTGGATCCACAAGCTCCAAGCAATGTTACACTTTTCCAAGAAGCTCCTTTTTCTTCTATGAGCACAAAAATGCATGAAATACCACCAAGAACTCAAGAACCACCCCAAAGGAGGCTAGGGTTTCATTTCTATGGTTTAAAAGGATGGAGGCTGAAGATAATAAGGTTTGGTGGTGATTTAAGGTGCTTAAATAGGGTCCAAGACCCTAAATTAGGGTTTGGGTCTGACCGGAGCACGTCGAACGTACTTCTGGTACACCCACCGTACTCCCTTAAGGCTCCACGGTCACTTCCCATAGTACGCCCATCGTCCACCAATGTACGCCCCGCGTACTGAACTTTACACTAGTACGCCATGCATACACTTGTGTACCCCCCGCATACTCGGTTAACCCTAATTTCCCCAAACTTCCGAAGGCCATAACTTCTTCGTTATAAGTTTGTTTCCGACGATCCTTATATCCACGAAAAGGTAACGAGAAGCTATACACTTCTATCAACTTATCCTTTCCTTACCACTTTCCAAAAAAAAATCCAAAATTCATAAAAGGCCCGACTGCCACTTTACAGTTATACCCTTGGGCTCCAAATCACAAACCGAATTTCCAGATCATCTATCCTACCTTATCAGCACCCAAATGGGTCTAAATCCCCCTTTTCTTAAATCCCTAAAGCCTTATGATAACCGGTCTTCGGGTCATGGCCCCGCATTAGGAAATGATTCGGAAGATGGTGTTACATAAAGCTGGTATAAAAAGTATAAGGTAGTGTTTGCTTTTTGTCTACAGATCTGCATGGCCTCTTCTGTCTGCGCCGCGCAGACATTAGCCTTCGTAGACTATTTGTTTTTTTGAAGACTGCAGACCTAAAAATGTATGCGCGCCCTCTTCTTGGCGCAGATGTGGACCAGAGTCTTCTAACATCTTCAGACATCTTCTAGCCTAAAAAAACATATATATCTTTATTTTTTTAATTTTTTTTAATTTATATTTTTTCCAACTTTATTAATGATAAACAATTTGAAAAAATAATTACAAAACTTAAAAAAAAAACGTTCGACGATACAAACATGATATTTTTGACAAATTTATAAATAAAGATTTATTACAATAATAGTCGTTGAAGTCGTTTATATAAATATGAAAAAAAAATCATAATATATTCTTATATTTTTTTGCCAAATTTTGTAAAACATTATTTAATACAGTATAGTAAACTTTTCGAGAAATATTTATTGTACGTTTTTAATGGATTTAATTGAAAAAATCGAAGTTTATTTCCATCTATTTATGTATCAAATTCTTTGATCACTAATTATAATGTTTAGTTATAACTTTTCAACCAAAGTTGTTGGTTTTTATCAAATATATACGTTAATTCATACCATTTTTATTTTTATTTTTTATACAATAATACATAAAAGTTGATCTAGATTCGTTAATTATTTATAACAAAGTCATAAAAATATTAAAAATCACTTTGAAGTTTAAAAAAATCAGCTTATTTAGATTTCAGTTTATTTTAGTAGCCCGCAGATGTTAAAAAACAAACAATCTTCTTTTTTCAGACTGTAGACGTTTGGTCCACCTCTTCTACTGCAGAGGTCTACAGATGTGGTCCGCAGACTGCAGACATTTTGCCTCAGAAAAAACAAACAGCACCTAACTCTCTCATTCAGTTTCCGATTTCGACAAACTTTTTATCTTTGAACTCCTTTTAGCCAGATCTTCAACTCTCGTTTAGATTATTTTGGCTAAAATTCAACCAATCAAAAATTCGATTTTTGAGCAGAATACTATTATGCCGAATCTTAGAAAAATCTTAACTTCCTCTTGCGAAGTCAGATTCGGACGTTCTCTATATGCACATTGTTGGTTTAATGGTTACTACGACTTTCGTTTAGATTACTTAGGCTAAAAAGTAATCTATCATATCATTCACTTTTCATGATACTCGGAGTCGTGTCGGTTTAATCTCGAAACTTTGAAGAAGCATAACTTTTTCATACGAAGTCGGATTTCAGCGTTCTTTTTATGTACAAAACCCTTTTCACGTACATTATAACTTTGGTTAAGGTTATTTATCCTAAATAAACTTCTATCAAAACTCATTTTTATGCTTATTATCTATAAATTGACTAGCCCTAATATGCGGGCGTTACAATTATCTCCCCCTTAGGATGATTACGTCCTGGAATCATCAAAAAAACAGGGATTGTATAATGACTCCACACGTTACCTTTCCATCCTAGGTGGTAATCGTAACTCTCTTGTATTTTCCATTGAGTTTCTAACTCTTAAACTTCTTGACTGATGACGGTATTGCATCTATCCTTCCTTCTAAATTCGATCTCCTTTGGAATCTCCTGTTCTTTCTTAATCTAAATTAAGGTCCTTACTTTGACTTATTGTAACAAATCGATGGGTCATGTCCTTAACGACCTCTTATCGATGATACAATGGTTAGACTCAGGTCTCTTTGAGTCAGACTCTTAGCAAGAAGGATACCTTCCTTCATGTTTGAATGTGATACAATCATATTCTAGCATGTAGCATTTCTAGCTATAGGCTACGGTGATTACTATACTTATATCGATTTCTTCAACTATCTCTTCCTTTAATCTAAAGTCGGACGCTACGTTGAACTTACTTTGTAGATTAGTCAGACTCGATTGGCTTTGACTACTAGGTTCTAAATAGAAATCATCACCAAAACAAAGGTAATGATGGAAATGAACAAGAATGAATCCAATTACTAGTGTCTTAGTATCCTTGTGACTCCTCCTGATCCAAGTACGAGTCCTGTACTTTTGGTAGTACGAGCCCATACTACCTTCCACACCTACTCATAGTTGTCCCAAAAGTTTCTCATAGTTTTCCCAAGTCACGCTTTCCTAAAGATCACAAAATCAATTTAACACATATTGATGTATCCAAGTAATCATATACCACATATTCTAGACTCCAATAGGATTTCTTACACGCGTATCCTCAACCACAATTTCACTCTCCAACATCTGGTATAAATTCTTTCTCGTGTAGTGTCCTGCTTTACAAGGCACACCATGCCAGAATTTATTCTTAACTAATCCGTTATGTTGAAATCATAATTTCTTAATGCCACACAACGATGTAACATAACTAGAAATTTTTTAACTTTCAAAAAATGATTACAACATTTATTCATTAAATATGCCCCTTATATTGTGCTTCACATCCTATTACTATCTATATAGGACGACTACAAATATATCGATCTTCCGACAAGCAGCTTCCTACTCTTGATTTCCTGCAATGGCATCCGCTTCATCAACGATCATTTGGTAGCTTCCACCTTTGGGCTTTGCTGGTAGGATCCTTGGGGTTTGCTTCTCATCTTTAGGGCATTCAGCCTTTATGTTCCCCTCTTCTCCGCAAGTGAAGCAAGCTTTTCCTTTTACTGGGCAGTTTGTAGAGATATGCCCCGACTTCTTGCATTTATAGCAGATGATACGGTCGCCAAAATGCCTCTTCTTGCACTGGTCGCACCACTTCCCTTCATGGTTGCTCCCAGACTCTTTTTTTGACTTCTTCTTCTTATCGTTGTTGTTTTTTTGCTTCCCTCAACTTTCTTCTTCTCACCGACTTCAGCTTTGTCGGTTTTCCTTTTCTTCATCATCCTTTCAAAAGACTTTGCAGCCCAGATGGCCGACCCAAATGTACATGCATGCTTAACTGGCACAATATACTCCAACGGTATCCCCTTGGCATACCTGTCAATCTTGGTTAGTTCACCCGAAAGAAGTCGTAGGGAAAACTCCATTTTATCAGTGAAGGCGTTGGTGTACTCATCCACTGACATACTTCCTTTTTTCAAAGCCAGGAATTTATTCTCCAACTCCAACATTTTCTCAGCTGAATAGAACTTCCTCTTGAAATGTTCACGAATTCGTCCAATGTCAACTGTAGTGGCTTGTTTGGGCTCACAATCTTCCCTAACGTGTTCCACCAACGAAGTGATGTGCCCTTGAACTGTTTCACAACGTAGGCGGTTTATAGCTTGCTAGTGCATCAACACGTTATGAAGGCCGGCTCCATCTTCGATATCCAATCCATGTCTCCTGCATGATCTTCCTTCCCATTAAATGGTGATGACTTGCAAGTCATGAAATCCTTATACTTGCAATAGCCCCTGGGCTCATCATTTATTTGGACCTCTGGTTGCTCCGACCTCTGATAACTTTCTTAGTCATCATTATTTCCTTCTTGGACCGTATGTGTGGAAACTGGTCCATTTTTTATTCCTTCAACAATTACGGGCGCATTGATTACAGGCGCTCTGCCTCTAATAGTATCCAACTCTTGAGCTAAAAGCTCCCTGAACTCGCGTAGTTGTTGATCCAGCATTGCATCATGGTGCGGGCTTCAGTCGTCGGGATTTTAGCAACTCCCGTTTTGACATTATAAGGTGTTGGACCTCCTTCATTGGGGACAACTCTACCGCTCCTTGTGATGGTCATGACGTTCTATAAACCCGAGCAGGCGTTCAATGTACCGATACGAGAATATAGATAGGGAAGATTTAGACGTGAAATCCTCCTTATTACTCTGAAACGTTATGTGTCAGTTCTAATATCGTAATTAAACGTTTAGAAATCAGAACACATAAAATTTCCTAATACTAGATCGACAACAGACCTTAAATCTAATAATAGCAACCTAGATGGTGATCTAAGGCATGCTAAACTACGATTCATTTGGCACACAAAAGCAAATTAGGCATCCTATCCTAAAGTAAGCTAGTACATGTTATAGAAAATAAGGTATTTCACCTACGTTATGCTATATATATATATATATATATATATATATATATATATATATATATATATATTAATTTCTTATTTAGCACTTAGTATTATTTAAGGCCTATACCCTAAAATATCATAGTGCTTGTGTATATTTCAGTTTAGAACCTAAACTATCCTGGATACACACCTCATCATCATTGCTTAACTCCTAAGTTTAAGTGTAGAAATCCTACAAATTCCAAGTTCGCTTAAACTAATGCTCTGATACCAACTGTGACATTCTCTAAATTTCAGAACCAATCAAAATTTTTCTTTACGCATTTAAAATCATTTATTTATATTTGCGGAAAATCCCAGTACAAAAGATCATTTTAATTACAAATGTTTGTTTCAAAAATGTTAAAATCCTAAGGATGTCATAATCAATATAGATACATTAGTTACAGCGTAAAGACCTGATCGTCCTGAATACTATTGCAGGCTGTCTCTTAATCACTCATCAACCTAATCAAGTTTCAGTAGCTTAAGTATTGATACCTGTGATGCATATAAACTGAGTGGGATAGGTTAGGGAAACCTGGTGAGATACATAGGGATTTCAGTCCCATAATATTGATATGATAATATTCCTTAATTATCAGAACCTCAAAACTAACTGTTACCATACAATAACCGTTCCTACCGATCCTCACAGATCCTGGACTATCCATTTCTACCGATCCTCATAGATCCTAGAACGTGATTATCAGGGAGAAATTATCTCGCCTGATAAATCATTAAAATTGTCTACACAGCTATGGGCTTCCTTGGCCGGTGTAAGTCATAAAGGCTTATGAGCCATCAGAGTATTCGATGAATATGGTTTTCCAATTCATCTACGTTTGTGAGTAACAAGCTCACACTAGCAACGCAATTCACAAGACCGTCTAGAATGATCAAGTGTTGTCACCTACTCTGTGGGGTGACCAGACATACCGCTAACAGTTGCCTGATCAGGACCAACCATTTTTGGTCATCCCGTACGGAGCTACCGTACATCGACACCTGATAGTGTCATGGAACAGAACTTTGCTCTCCGTTCCTAGGTTACGCACATTCTCCTGGTGAGACTACCTAATATTAAACTCAATTGAACTAGGTATCTTCCATAAGTCTAAGTTTATCCCTAGACTAGATTCCAGACCTTATAACTAACTTTAATACCAACACTATTCTTGGGTGACACTAACCTATCTTAATGTATATTTATTACATAAGAGTATTAGGTATTATTAATCATTTATCTTCTCAACAATTTTACTTTTAATATCATCATATAATAATATCTGATTATCCTAGCATAAAATAGAACCATATTTGATTTCGCACATAATACGTTATGTGTGTGTGTGTGTATATATATATATATGTATATATATATATATATATATATATATATATATATATATATATATATATATATATATATATATATATATATATCCTAACATATAATCCAAACTTTAAGCACATAATTCACATGCGACTTCCAGCCTAGGCATTACTCCCCAAACTAGATCAAGCAGTATAATGACTTGGAGTTATTGATAAATCTTACTTATAAGTTCCTAGTAACGACTTATAACTATGATTATAAATTGTGTGGAAGCAGAGTAAGTGTAGCTCACTTACAGAGTACTATAGACAAGAACCGGGATCTATGCGGGCAGAATATTGACTCAGGATCTCCTACTCGAAAGCTACTGCTCAAATGAGTACTCAAGGGTGTCGCATAGCTTCGCTGTAGAATAGAAACGAGAGAAAATGGGCTAAACAACGAAGTTTTTTAAGAGAGAAATCGATGGAAGGTGTGAGGGTTGAGTAATGAGTGAGCTGCTATTTATAATCGGGCTCCTTGGGATGCGCGTTGTGCAATATGGTGGTGCGCCACGCATAGGGTGGCATGGCCCACAGGCCTGCTGACACGTGGCACGAATTGGGTGGGGGAGCATAGCAGCTTCTAGAACCCTATGCATGTAACGTCCCGAAAATCATAAGGAAAAATTTTCATTTCTAAAGTATTAATTCATATAACATTCTGTTTCCAAATCATTCACTGTGAAAAATAGTAATAAAACATCAGAGTAAAATATCAATTAATCAAACGCGAAATAAACTCTGGGGGATGTTGTGCAGTCACACCGAGCCCTTCCCTTCCGAAATGGAAGTACCTGAAACCATAAACATAAAATGCAAGCACAAACTTAGTGAGTTCCCCAAATACCACATACCATACATATCATTGGGCCTAGCCCGCACATTAGACCCAACGCATAATAGTGGGCCTATCTATTCCTAAACATTGGGCTCAGCCCCGAATATATTTGGGTCTAGCCCGACATACAATGCAAGAGTCACAGAGACAGCTAGCATCCTACATAACATACATTGGGCCTATCCCTTCCTGGTCCATGGGCCCAACCCGGCATACAATGGGCGTAGCCCGTCATACAATAGGCCTAGCCCAACATACGATGCAAGAGTCATAAAGACAACTAGCATATAACAGATCCTAATGGGTCGGCATTGGTGCCTTCGACCCACAGGTAAAATGAGGAGACTCGCCTCTTAGTCTGAACAAATAGTTGAATAGGTCCCAACTCCGAATATCAGTTCTACCCGTCACCTATTCATCAATTAGTGACCAGCCTCAAATACAACTCAAAATACTCAAAATATCCTTAGGTCAAACTTGGTCAAATCCAGGTCAAAGTCCAAAAGTCAAAGTTGGTCAACATAGTTGTGAACGCCCAGCGTTCCTAGCTTGTACGCTTGGCGTACACGAGTTTGACCAAAAATGTGATGGCTGGCCACGAACGCCCAGCGTTCCTGAGGAACGCCCAGTGTATGCGACTGAGTTCCTTTTTCTTGATAATAGCTTAATCCTTAAGCTCTTTTTCCCATAATCGAGATCTAGTCTCAGAATAACGTCCTTAACCATAAAGTTTCCAACTTTATGGTCTAGAATGGCCATTAAGTGCCCAAACACCAAAAACCCTCACTATTTAACCCATTAAGACCTTGAAACTCGTGCATAAAAGGAAACTAACAATCAAGATCTAATTTTTATGGTTCCTAATAACTCCATAATGGATAAAGTTTCCAACTTCATCCATTAGAATTTTCCAAACGACCAAGATCTAGTCTTTAAGTCTCAAAGGGACCAAAAGTTCATTTTTTTCAACTTAATCCATTAAGTCCAAGTCTCCAACCTTTAGATATGAATCAATATGATGTTTAGATGGACAAACTTTCCAAATTTATCCATAACAATGTCACAAACTTTCAAGATCTAAACTTTATGCTCTAAAGTGACCAAAAGCTCATAACACCAAAAACTAGCTAAATCTAACAAATGCATCATCAAGATTAAGACTTTATACCTCAAGAAGCTAGATCAAGATGAACAAGGTTTGGATCTCCAAGCTCCAAGACAGCCCACACTTCTCCAAGGAGTTCTTCTTCTTCTTCCAGATGCACAAAAAATCCACCAAAAATCACTCTAAGGCTCAAAATCCTTCCAAATGGGGCTAGGGTTTTGAAATTAGGGTTAGAGAGGATGGACGCTGAAGATAAGAAGGGTTGGAAATGAGTTAAGGTGTTTAAATAAGGTCTAAGGCCCTAGATTAGGGTTTGGGTCTGAGTCGCGAACGTCCAGTGTTCCTGGGGAACGCCCGGTGTACGCGAAGGAGCCTCCACAATCACCCAATCCTTAACGCTCAATGTTCCAGGCTAGCCCAAAATCCTCATAATCTTCAAACGGTCATAACATATTCGTTCCAACTCCATTTTTGGCGATTCTAATATCCACAGAAAGGTGTGGACGAGCTCTACAACCCCATCTATTTACTTTTGACTTAAAATACATCGAACTAAAATCCTTAAATTCAATAACAGGTATGAACTATCACTTTACCAATATACCCTTGTGCTCCAAAGCACAAACCGAACTCTTGGATCACAAAATCTACATCAACCACATCCAAATGGGTCATAACCTCATTTTCCTCAACGCCTGAAACCTTATGATAATTGATCTTCGGAGCACGACCCCGAATTATGAAACGAATCGAAATGGAGTGTTACAATGCACGTCGCACATATGCGACGTTCTTTATATCCCTAAAAAGCACTCGGTGAGATCTACAACTTTCGTTTAGACTCCGTTGGCTAATTTTGACTTTATATTTTTCACACAAGCTTGGACTATTAAAGCCCGTATAAAAAGAATAACTCTGTCATTCGGTGTCCGATTTCGACAGACTTTTTATCTTTGAACTCCTATTAACGAGATCTTCAACTCTCGTTTAGATTACTTTGGCTAAAAGTCAACCGATCAAAAATTCGATTTTTTAGCAGAATACTACTATGCCGAGTCTTAAAATAATCATAACTTCCTCTTGCGAAGTCAGATTTGGACGTTCTTTATATGCATGCTCTCGGTTTAACGATTACTACGACTGTCGTTTAGATTACTTAGGCTAAAAAGTAATCTATCAAATCATTCATTTTTTACGATACGCAGAGCCGTGCCGGTTTAATCGCGAAACTTCGAAGAAGCATAACTTCTTCATACGAAGTCGGATTTCAACGTTCTTTTTATGTACGGAACCATTGTAAAATACATTATAACTTTGGTTCAGATTATTTATCCTAAATAATCTTCCACCCAAAGTCATTTTTACACTTATTATATATTAAATGACAAACCCTTAAGTTGTTTATGTCTGTTGCGGAATATCCGTTCTAGATAAAATGGTTAGTTTACAAAAACAATGGGTATTACTTTTAAAAATATACTAAAATATTGTAACACCCGTAAAAATCACAAGAAATTTCAACTTTTAAACCCAACCCAATTTCATAAATTGTTTCCAATAATTGTTTTCAAAAGATTTCAAACATCAGAGTCTCCCAAAATCATAAGTTATAAACAAGCGGATGTGTACGGTCACACATTCACCTTCCCGCGGTCATCCGAACTACCTGAAACATAACCCAAAACTGTTAGCCAACACTTAGTAAGTTCCCCCAAAGTACCAACACATAAACAAATAACATATACAATAATAGCATGTCGGGTCCAATCAACCATCGGGTTGGAATACCCCCATGCCCACTCAACCATCGGGTTGGAATGCCAATACACTATGGGTCCAGTCAACCATCGGGTTGGAATACCCCAGGCCCATCAACCATCGGGTTGGAATGCCAATCCACAACGGGTCCTGTCATCCTTGGGATGGAATACCTCGGGCCCAATCAACCATCAGGTTGGTATGCCCCCGGCCTGTTGGCTTACGCAAAAAGCAGTAAAGCCTCAACCACCGACCAAATATGTGCATATATAACAGATAACATATAACAATAGTCTACAGACAGTCAGGCAGATCTACAAATCACTAAGCATAGCATCATCCTATATACCAGGATACCGATCTAACAGATCACTACAGCATGATAACATACATAACAGGATATCAAATCCAAAGGGCCGAACTTGGTTCCTTCGACCCACAAGTACAGTGAGGAAAACTCACCTCACAAACTGGACAAAAGCTGATGAGGTCTCGACTCCGAATCTCAGCTCTCTAACCGATACCTATTTCAACCAAATGATCAATTTTCATTAAAATCCCAAAATACCCTTAAGGTCAATATTGGTCAAACTTGGTCAAAGTCAAGGTCAAACTGGTCAAAATCCATAAATCAACTTAGTCAACCCAGCCGAATCAACCCAACCGAGTCAACTCAGAGTGAGTACGTGGGGCGTAATCCAAAGGTATGATGTGCGTACTCATATGTTGACCACCTTTGGGGTGGTTGACCTCGTACGCTAGGTGTACTCCGAGTACGCGGGGCGTACTCCTAAAGGCTTCAAAACTCATTAAAAGCTTAATGGCTTAAGCCCTTACATCCATATTTCAGATCCATGGATAAAATACACTCAAGAATCATAAAGTTTCCAACTTAATGACTTTGCATGCCCATTAAGTGCTTAACTCAACTTCTTAATCCATTAAGACATTCTACAAGATGCATGGAGCAAAACCAACCATTTGAAACCCATTTTAATGACTCAAGACCCCTCCAAGGGTCTGAAAGGACAGTTTAATGGGTTAAGAACATGCTTTGCTCAAGATCAAACATTTTGGGACCAAAAAGATTTATAAAGACATCCAAACCTAGATCTATATGATAGAGGGGTAAAGTAGCAAGCTTTATACCTTAGAAAGATTGCAAATGATGTAGAAACCCCATATCCAAAGTGCTTCACTCTTCCAAGATGAGCTTGGCTTCCTTCTTCTTCTAAGCACAAAAACACACACTCTTAGTCTTGAAATAGCTTCTGAAGTGAGCTAGGGTTGCAAAACGTCTCAAGAGGGATGGAGGTTGATGAGGTGAAGGGAAATGAAGCCATAATGGGGTTTAAATATGAGCCAAAACCTAAAAATTATGGTTTGCATGTCTGGAACTTACGACCTGCGTACCTATGTACACCTTGCGTACTAAGGTGCGCCTTTGTACGCTAAGTGTACACACGTACGCATGGCGTACTCCCAAATTTCCCAAATTACGAAAATACCACTAGGGCTTCCAATGCACACTCCTTTCTACTTAGGGACCAAAATGCAACATAATTAAATTATAGGATTAAAATTAGAAATACCTCATCATCGGGTTGTTACAATTCTCCCCCACTTGATCTAAACTTTGTCCTCGAAATTTGTCGCGACGAATAACTCATGATAATACTCCGGTATCTCCGCCTCGGGCTCCTAGGCCCACTCGGAGCCTCTCTGATGTTGTCATTGTACCTTTACCAAAGGTATCTCCTTGTTGTGCATGACCTTCATCTTCCTTTATAGAATAGCCAACGGTCTCTCAACATAGTTCAGGCGCTCATCGACCTGAATATCAGCCAAGGAAACCACTGCCTCACCATCCAATACGCACTTTTGCAACTGTGAAACATGGAAAGTGTTGTGAATTTGGCTGAGCTCCTCAGGTAGATCCAACCTGTAAGCTACCTTTCCAACCCTGCAATCACCTGAAAAGACCTAATATACCGGGGGCTAACTTCCCCCTCTTCCCGAAGTGTATCACACCTTTCCAAGGTGAGACCTTCAGTAGTACCTTATCACCGAGCTGAAACTCTAACTCTGATTGGCGTTGGTCGACATAGATCTTATGTTGACCCTTCCTGATCTGCTAAATACGCTCTGTGGTCTGAAGGACTACTTCGGTCCTTCCCATAACCCTGTGACCAACCTCTCCCGAACAAACCGGGGTACGGCATCTCCGACCATACAAGAGCTCAAAAGGTGCGGCACCAATACGAGAGTGATAACTATTGTTGTAGGAGAACTCCGCAAGAGGTAGGTAGGAATCCCAACTCCCACCAAAATCAATAACACAAGCCCGTAACATATCCTCAAAGGTCTTTATAGTCCTCTCACTCTAGCCGTCAGTATGCAGATGATATGCAGTGCTGAAATGCAACCTCGTGCCCAGTTCCTCATGAAACTTATGTCAGAAACGGGAAGTGAACCGAACATCTCAGTCAGAAACAATGGAAACCGGAACTCCATGGTGAGCGACAATCTCCCGGACATAAACATCGGCCAAATTTTCGGTCGAAGAACTCTCCCTGAAAGCCAAAAAGTGGGCACTATTGGTCAATCGATCCACGATGACCCATATGGTATCAAAACCCTTTGCCGTCTTCGGAAACTTGGTGATAAAATCCATGGTGATCTGCTCCCATTTCCACATGGGAACCTCCTAAGGCTGCAGCTTTCCATGCGGCCTCTAATGCTCAGCCTTGACCATCCTACAAGTCAAGCATCTCTCGACATACCAAGCTATCTCCCTCTTCATGCACGGCCACCAGTAACTCAATCTCAAATCTCGATACATCTTGGTGGCTCCCGGGTGTATAGAAAATTGAGACTTATGAGCCTCCTCTAACACAATTTGTCTGACCCCACCAGAAATTAGAACCTAAACCTGACCACACCGGGTCAATAACCATCGACTATCCTTGATAAATCTGTCAATCTCACCCTGATCATTTGTTGTTTCCAATTCTCTTTCCGAACTCCCTCTAGCTAAGCTTCTCTGATCAATCCCAAAAGCAGGGAATCAATGGATATCCTCATACACATCTCTCCGACCGAAGACCCAGCCGAATTGTGGCTCAAAGCATCCTATACCACATTCGTTTTACCCAGATGGTAAAGGATCTCTCAATCATAATCCTTGACCATCTCCAGCCACTTGCGTTGTCTCATGTTCAGGTTCGACTGGTCCATCAGGTATCTCAAACTCTTGTGATCCGTGTAGAAAGTAGAACGGAACCCATATAGATAATGTCTCCAAATATTGAGGGCAAACACCACTGCCCCCAACTCTAGATCATGTGTGGGATATCGTGTCTCATGCGGCTTCAGCTGCCGTGAAGCATAAGCAATCACTCATCCTCTCTACACGAGGACTGCCCCCAAACCGGTGTTGGATGCATCACAAAATCCTCGACCTCCTCCGGGAGGGTCAATACCGGGGACTCACATAACCTCTGTCGAAGAGTCTCAAATGTCGACTGTTGCTCAAGGCCCCATCGGAAATCCACCCCCTTCTTCATCATACGAGTGAGGGGGTACCGCAATATTGGAGAAGTCCTGAATGAATCACCGATAGTACCCTGCCAAACCCAAGAAACTCCTGATCTCTGAGGGATATCTCGGAACCTCAAGATAGCTGATTTAAAGTCCTTAATATAACACCCAATATGAAGTATTAAGGCTAGGACCCAACACAATACTTTTATAACTTGGAAGAGGGATGTCGTAATCCAAGCTATAAAATATTTGAAGGTAGGCGAATGACGATTCACCAATTTCCACCATGAAAACGAAATATATATTATTATGTTTTAATTGGTTTTTGAAACTCCTAGATCTTTGAGATTCATTGAACTGTTCAATGGCATGTTTCAATCTCGAGTGTGCCCTTCAGGTTTTGTGACTGGGATGCCGAGGATCACAAAACAAGGTGTGAAATAACCATGCAAATTACTTGGTAATCTTAAGTGTTTACCCCTCAATCGATGTGCCGGTTAACCACACACGCTCCATCGATACTATGATAAACATTAGGTTACCCTTTGCCTACCTTGTTAAATACGAGTTAGTGTGCCGGTTAACCACACACGCTCCACTAACCGACTTAAACAAAGTGCAAAGTGTAATTTCATGGATTAGCACCTTATTCACTTTTTCCTAAGTAACTAAGATTGGGTATTTATAAAAGGTTTAGTTACTTAGTATTTATCATTAATACTTTTAATGAAGGGAGAATTATAGTCCTTGTCCTACCCGTTCGGCTAATGACCCTCCACCGGTCAAGGAAGCGGTGGGTGAGAGTGGACACCCATTAAACTGCCATTTTATAGGCAGTAACCTTATACCTCCCTTATAGACCGGCTTCGTGAATGAGGCCTACTAACGGTATGACTGACTTTGTTCTTATACATATATATATATATATATATATATATATATATATATATATATATATATATATATATATATATATAAGTATTAACTATTAATATTATAATAGTATAAGGGTGTATTTTAAACATTTAAAATACTTGGTGGTTTAATCTATTAATTAAACTATACTCTTAATTTAATTAAACTTAAACCATGTCTTTATGGAATTATTAACTCTTTTAATTACACATTTTAATTAATTTAATGAAGTCCATAAAGTTTGAAGTTTAACTTTTAAAATTGTTGGGTTTGGAATTAAAGTGTATATGGGGTTTGACTTTACAAATTCCAAAACTTGAGGACAAGTTTTGAACAATTCAAAAAAATTATGGTTTCCATAACTTATGAATTTTAAAGTGGTTTAATGGAAAAAACCCTTCAAGTTCCATAACTTGTAGACAAGTTATGGAAGACTTTAAAAGCATTAAAAATGTGACTCTTCATTTTTTCATAACTTATGGAATTTTTATGGGTTTTAAAATTCATAAATGTGACTTTTCATGTAACTTGAGGACAAGTTACAAAAACACATATTATGAACAACTTCAAGATTAATTTGGATTGAAAACAATTATCTCATAATTTTTCCTATTAATCTAAACAAACTCATAAACATGAACATTCATAATCAACATTTTTCAAGCATCATATAAACATGTATAAAACTTGAAACTTTGATTATTATCCTTTATTTGGATGAGAATAAACATTACCATAGTATCAAAAAACAAATTTTATGAACAAAAACACTTTGCGGTAATGATTCTAATCCAAAACAGGCCAAAAAACTCGAAGATAAGCTGTCAGGGGGTCCAACTCGTCGAGTGCATGAACCAACTCGACGAGTTGGATGAATTTGTTCATGGACTCGTCGAGTCCATCACTGGACTCGTCGAGTCTGCTGTCCCGACAGCAAAAAATTCGATTTTTTTCAGTTTTTTTTCAGCAACTTGCATCAAGTATAATTGAAAACAACCCATGGCTTTGATACCACTATTGGGTTTTGGTATACTACAACATCCTATGGTGCACATACAACCCTAAATACCTTGGATCTATGTTTTCACTAATTATACATGCAAATGGTTTCCAAGGTATTAATCTTACAACTAGCATGCATTTAACATAAAATTATAATATACTAGTTAGCATGACATACCTTTTGATGGAGCTTGAATTCTTGGTGTATTTGGCCTTAAAGAGCTTAGCCCCAATAGTGTGGAAGCCTCAAATGGAATCACAACACACCATGGACAAAGGATGAACTTGAGAGAGAATTCCATGCACACAAAAGACACCATGAACTCTAAAAAGATACAAGTGGCGATTTTGGGCAATGAAGTATCTATTTATATGTGGGATTTCTAGGGTCATGGATATAACCCAAATCCATACCCATGGGTTTTATGATCCATGGTTCATGTGGCCCAACTCTTTATGTATCCATACATAAACTTGGTCCAACATGGATCATAAGCCCAACACATATAAATATAACTAATTATCATAATTAGTCCCCATAGATTTACTTAGTCTCTTTCGACCACTAAATTAATTCCAAATTAATTCTTGATCACTACTAATTAAAACATATGATTTCATATTAATATATTATTACTTATAATATATTAATAAACCATAAATGACCTTCTCTCAAAAGTCCATCCTAACAAATTGTCATGATGATATGCAACCCAAATGGACCATGCTACTCTCGGGTCGAATACATACCAATAATAGTTATGGGCTTAAACACCTAATCCAACAGTCTCCCACTTGGATAAGTCTAAAACTATTATTCAAGTATGACTCCAAGATCCCGACTAGCAATCGTAGCTCTTAAAGCCGCTGTCAAACTCTGAACAAATCAAATGACATGTCCATTAGATAAGGGATCATATATTCCTCCATTCTAGATATCATATGGACTGAGACATGGATTATAATCATTCTCTCTGTCCATTTGTTGTTTCCCGATTTCCGATTTATGACGACTGACTAATTGAACAAATCAAATCAGTCCAGGCCCGGCCGAGCACTTACATTTGTCATCACCAAATCATCGAGGGGCCCACAGATATCGCTTTTATCCCAAAGGTAAAAGGAATGGATAAACTTCGACTCATATGGCTTGTTCTACTACTTGTTGAATCATACACAAAGGCACGTTTTATAACATCGAGTTACCAATGCGTTTTCGTGCAATCAATGTATAACCAACTCATAGTAACAACTCATATCTCTAGGTTTGAAGAATATAAGATATTATCGTCTCATGATCACTCGTGATAAAATCCATGAAGTGATTCCAATGAGAGCGGGTTGAATCCAATACTCAGAACTTATGAGCACTCATGAGTGTTGTAGCCCTTTGTCCAACATCTTAGACCTCTACAAGCCAACCCATGACAGTCTTAATTCATATCTACTTCCAACATATGACCGACTGTGGATGGTTTGAATAACTTAGTCATCCAGAACAATGACCTAGTTTATTCTGGAAGTCAAAACATGCAAAATGAAACACAAGAATAATTGAATCGAATATGGTATCAAAACCTATGAACATAAATAAAACACCTTTTATTTATCACCATATGATTACACATTATTCATTGTATACTGTTTCAGCTATCAACTTTATTCTTGAATTTAAAACAATAGTTGTCCCATGCTCCAAGCATGTACACTATGTTTTCTACACACTAGTCATGCCATACACCAAGTATGCATACTATGTTTGTCTATGATCTTTACTTTGTGAAATAGATCAATTGAACATAACTCCAATGATCCTCTTTTCATAGTCCCAAATCCTTACTGCAAATGCAAGAATTCTAAATTCATGCCATTTACTGAAATCTGTTAGATTCTAAACTTATATGCATTGATCCTCTTGTAATGATTATGCACAAAGTCAGATAGACTTGACAACAAACATTACAGAGCATTCCAAAGGAGATCAACTCCTTGGAAACATCCTTCTTGCATTAAGTTTCCTTGGACACAGATTGAATAATTTCTAACTTTGAAACATTTCCATATTCCATTTTGACTATCACTTCTGAACAAGAGTTTCCTCCTTACAGATTATGTCAATATGGTCCTTCCAGAATTATCATTATACTTCCAACTGTCCTTGAGCAACCAATCTTTGGTAAACCTTAGATTGTCCTCGATAATTGTTTAATCCTTTTAGTCATATCCAATTCTAGACCTTTTCCCTTCTTAATGCCCCAGGCATTTGGAAAATTTTAGAAAGGATGAATATAACACATGCAATCGATCCTATATCCGAAGCATATGGGACACGATTCACGATGTATCACATAAAGACTAAACAAGTCTTTTGCTATAATATTTCCATTTCAATTTGCCAAGTTCTCATAATTCAGATTATGAAAACGGATGTCGTAATCATAATCGAATTTTAGAACGCAAATAATGGACCCTATATTAGAATTTTCTTATGTTGAGCCATTCCAACATAACATTCATATATATACTTGACTAAATACGATTAAAACCTCAATCTAAGCTTTTAGATTTGAGATGAAGTATAATTTCCTCTCCCTTAATTATAGCAAAACAACTTTTTCCCAATTGAAACCTTTTGTTTTCTATAACTAACATTGCTAACTTGCAACCTTTATCATAATTATCATGCTCCCACTAACATGATGATTATTAGCATAACACTTATGCTCCCACTAGCTTTGACATGTACTCAGAAATCAGTTGAACTTCTAGAAAAAACAATATTTTATTGACTTTCTTACCAAAGTTCAGATTTCTGATACTAGATTGCTTTGATAAAACTTTATCAATATCATACACCTTATCTTAGATAGCTCACAGGTGTGTCTAAACAATTTCAGAACTATGAAAAGGGATGTCGTAATCATAGTCTCAATTGTTTAGACCTTTGCCACTTCTCACAAGTCCATGTTAGTGTGCCGGTTAACCACACAGCTCCACTAACGACTTTGAGAATGCAAATATCACAATTGCTATCTACTTCAAATCTACTTGGTGGAAGTGTTTCCTCACCATCATTTTCATGAATCGGAGAGAAACCTTATGACCCTTAGATTTAATGGTGTATGTGTTCTTATCCATGTGAATTGTTAAAACCATAGTCACAAGACAAGGATAATGACAAATCCAAACTCATATGGACTGAACTCAATCTTAATTTCTTGCCACCTGGCAGCTCAAGGGCCTGCCATTGCTTCCAAGTTGTTGTGCAACCAATTGAGAACTCTAAGAACTCATATGCAAAGCCAACTTTAACTGGAATGGGCACACAATATGTCAACACGATAGGTTATAAACCTCAAGTCGTGTGCTAGTGAAGAACTTAAGGTTTTATTCTTGATTAGTTCTTGAGACTTTCAAGACCTTTAAGACTCCCACTGTCCTCTTGACATATAAGACTTTCTTGTCAGATATTCAAGAGATAGTGTGGATTCTAATCAAGACAAACACTTCACACAATTGGCCTTAGTCTGTTTCATAGGTGTTCCAAAAGAACTCACTATGTGACTTAGAAAGTAGTTGAGCCACCAACTTTCTCAAGACTTTGACACCCAACTCTCTCGGCTTGTCAATATGTGACTACATCTCCAAGATGTGATCACACATAGACCTTTGCTTGCCAATAGGGCTTGAGTGACCTTAAACTTTTCAGGAACTTGTGGGTTAGGGAGAATAATTGGAGGAGGTGAAAGAAGTATGATTTCCATGGGACATCATCTTCATTTAGGAAAGCTTGTTTCAAGAGATTTGGGAAGATCATAAATGTCTAAACCAGACATCTTTTGGGAGATACTCAAGATAGCTGATTTAAAGTCCTTAATATAACACCCAATATGAAGTATTAAGGCTAGGACCCAACACAATACTTTTATAACTTGGAAGAGGGATGCCGTAATCCAAGCTATAAAATATTTGAAGGTAGGCGAATGACGATTCACCAATTTCCACCATGAAAACGAAATATATATTATTATGTTTTAATTGGTTTTTGAAACTCCTAGATCTTTGAGATTCATTGAACTGTTCAATGGCATGTTTCAATCTCGAGTGTGCCCTTCAGGTTTTGTGACTGGGATGCCGAGGATCACAAAACAAGGTGTGAAGTAACCATTCAAAATTACTTGGTAATCTTAAGTGTTTACCCCTCAATCGATGTGCCGGTTAACCACACACGCTCCATCGATACTATGATAAACATTAGGTTACCCTTTGCCTACCTTGTTAAATACGAGTTAGTGTGCCGGTTAACCACACACGCTCCACTAACCGACTTAAACAAAGTGCAAAGTGTAATTTCATGGATTAGCACCTTATTCACTTTTTCCTAAGTAACTAAGATTGGGTATTTATAAAAGGTTTAGTTACTTAGTATTTATCATTAATACTTTTAATGAAGGGAGAATTATAGTCCTTGTCCTACCCGTTCGGCTAACGACCCTCCACCGGTCAAGGAAGCGGTGGGTGAGAGTGGACACCCATTAAACTGCCATTTTATAGGCAGTAACCTTATACCCCCTTATAGACCGGCTTCGTGAATGAGGCCTACTAACGGTAAGACTGACTTTGTTCTTATACATATATATATATATATATATATATATATATATATATATATATATATATATATATATATATATATATATATATATATAAGTATTAACTATTAATATTATAATAGTATAAGGGTGTATTTTAAACATTTAAAATACTTGGTGGTTTAATCTATTAATTAAACTATACTCTTAATTTAATTAAACTTAAACCATGTCTTTATGGAATTATTAACTCTTTTAATTAGACACTTTAATTAATTTAATGAAGTCCATAAAGTTTGAACTTTAACTTTTAAAATTGTTGGGTTTGGAATTAAAGTGTATATGGGGTTTGACTTTACAAATTCCAAAACTTGAGGACAAGTTTTGAACAATTCAAAAAACTTATGGTTTCCATAACTTATGAATTTTAAAGTGGTTTAATGGAAAAAACCATTCAAGTTCCATAACTTGTAGACAAGTTATGGAAGACTTTAAAAGCATTAAAAATGTGACTCTTCATTTTTTCATAACTTATGGAATTTTTATGGGTTTTAAAATTCATAAATGTGACTTTTCATGTAACTTGAGGACAAGTTACAAAAACACATATTATGAACAACTTCAAGATTAATTTGGATTGAAAACAACTATCTCATAATTTTTCCTATTAATATAAACAAACTCATAAACATGAACATTCATAATCAACATTTTTCAAGCATCATATAAACATGTATAAAACTTGAAACTTTGATTATTATCCTTTATTTGGATGAGAATAAACATTACCATAGTATCAAAAAACAAATTTTATGAACAAAAACACCTTGCGGTAATGATTCTAATCCAAAACAGGCCAAAAAACTCGAAGATAAGCTGTCAGGGGGTCCAACTCGTCGAGTGCATGAACCAACTCGACGAGTTGGATGAATTTGTTCATGGACTCGTCGAGTCCATCACTGGACTCGTCGAGTCTGCTGTCTCGACAGCAAAAAATTCGATTTTTTTCAGTTTTTTTTCAGCAACTTGCATCAAGTATAATTGAAAACAACCCATGGCTTTGATACCACTGTTGGGTTTTGGTATACTACAACATCCTATGGTGCACATACAACCCTAAATACCTTGGATCTATGTTTTCACTAATTATACATGCAAATGGTTTCCAAGGTATTAATCTTACAACTAGCATGCATTTAACATAAAATTATAATATACTAGTTAGCATGACATACCTTTTGATGGAGCTTGAATTCTTGGTGTATTTGGCCTTAAAGAGCTTAGCCCCAATAGTGTGGAAGCCTCAAATGGAATCACAACACACCATGGACAAAGGATGAACTTGAGAGAGAATTCCATGCACACAAAAGACACCATGAACTCTAAAAAGATACAAGTGGCGATTTTGGGCAATGAAGTATCTATTTATATGTGGGATTTCTAGGGTCATGGATATAACCCAAATCCATACCCATGGGTTTTATGATCCATGGTTCATGTGGCCCAACTCTTTATGTATCCATACATAAACTTGGTCCAACATGGATCATAAGCCCAACACATATAAATATAACTAATTATCATAATTAGTCCCCATAGATTTAATTAGTCTCTTTCGACCACTAAATTAATTCCAAATTAATTCTTGATCACTACTAATTAAAACATATGATTTCATATTAATATATTATTACTTATAATATATTAATAAACCATAAATGACCTTCTCTCAAAAGTCCATCCTAACAAATTGTCCTGATGATATGCAACCCAAATGGACCATGCTACTCTCGGGTCGAATACATACCAATAATAGTTATGGGCTTAGACACCTAATCCAACAATTCTAACATATCACAATATCAAATAACAGTATGGTAATTTGGGGTCTACTTGCTTGCTCCGGCTGATCGTACACATCGCATCCTCCTTGATTATTTTGAAAACAATTTGAAAATCATTTTTTACTAAAAAAACTTGTTTCCTTAGTTTGAGACTGGATTCACACGAGTATTCCTCCAAATCACTCAAACCAAGGCTCTTATTCCAACTTGTAACACCCATAAAAATCACAAGAATTTTAAACTTTTAAAACCAACCCAATTTCATAAATTCTTTTACAATCGTTGTTTTCAAAACATTTCAAACATCAGAATCTCCCAAAATCATAAGTCATAAACAAAAGGATGTGTATGGTCACGCTTTTGCCTTCCCGCAGTCATCTAAAGTACCTGAAACATAACCCAAAATTGTAAGCCAACGCTTAGTGAGTTCCCCCAAAGTACCAAAACATAAACAAATAACATATACAATAACAACATGTCGGGTCCAATCAACCATCGGGTTGGAATACCCCTAGGCCCAATCAACTATCAGGTTGGAATGCCAATACACTATGGGTCCAGTTGTCACAACTAGGAATTCTAATGCTTTTGTAAACATTAACAATGATAACATTTGTGACTAAAACTTGAAAGTATGCATGATGTTCATTCAATAATACCAAAGTTCCATCAATCACCCTATGCAAACACTTCAAATAGTCAACAAAAGATTTGAAACCCTAAAAATCCCGGTTTAAGTCCATTATGGACTAGGATTTCCTTATTGGGCCTAATGGACCAATAAGTTTCTAATTTGACTAGTTTGGGCTTAGAACCCTTAATTGGGCTCTAATTCAACCCACCTTCATGAGATTTTACATTTTGGGCCATAGTGGGCCTAAAATGGAAATGAACTACTCCAATAAGCCTTATTGGGCCATAACTAGCCTAATTAACGTTGTTGGGCCATAACAAATCTAGTTAGCCCTAATGGGCCATAAATCCATTCTCCTATACAAAATTGGGCCATGAACTACCCTAAAGGCCCAATGGGCCGAAAGCTTCTTTATGGACCTCATAGTTTCGAACCAAGGCTAGAAGTGGGCCAAATTAATCTAATTCTCCTCTCTTTAGCCCATTCTCGGCCGTTGAATAAAAAAAAGAGAGAAAATAAAACATAGAGAAATTAGGAAAATTGATGAGGGCTAGCCACCTCATTTTTATTTAATGGACAACCAAGCACATTACACTCCAAACATCCAAGCCATCTCATGTTTCCATGAAAACTCACCTCTTCTCTCTCTTTTTCTTTCACTCTCGGCCAAAGGAAAACACCCACACACATCTTCAAAATTTTCTCTTCCAACTCTCTCAAATCTTGCAAGAACATCTTCTTATTTTCTTCATGAATCTCGAAAATTAGTAGTGCTTCAAGAAGATCTTTCACTTGTATCACCATCCTTGGTAAGTTGTTATCAAACATAAGTTTTGATTTCTATCTTTAAGCTAAGAACACTCTTTCATGTGGCTTCATTTCGTGATCATGCCTTCTAGGATCATCAAAACTTCAATACTTCTTCTAAGAAAGCATTCAAGCCAAAAACAACATCATCTTCTTCCATTACTCTCCAAAACCGAAACAACAAACCTCAAGGTGAGTTCATACCCCCTATTTTTAATTTTTACTTGGTTTTGGGGGAGAATACAAGTTGCTTTATGTAGATCTATGTGTGTATGCATGAATATGTGTGTTTTTCATGATTTATTTGGTGGTTATGTGTTATTTACTTCATAAATCTAAAAATATGTTAAGAATATTAAGTTTATCACTTGGATCTACGTGAAAACCTTGAGAAAATTATGTGTTATCACATATAATACATGTAAACTAGTAGATCTGGGATTTATACACTTAAATTAGTAAAAATGAGTGTTGTGTTCCAAGATCTATAAACTAAACTCACAAATCAGCCTTTCACAGGAAAGTTTTAGCCCAATCTCGAACTGTTTTGACCACCTAAATGATAATATTTTTCAAAACTGTTTTACATGCAAAAAAGTTCAGATTTATACCTTTAAAATGACTACTCTCACGTTTTCATACGATTTTTCTACAATTTTTGGTGAATTTTACAAAACTGTCTATCAGATTTGAAATAATTTCGGACCAGCCTGTGAAGGTAAGCAATTTCACACTTGTTAGAAGCCATTAAAAATTATGACAAAAATTGTGAACAAAGTAGACAAAATTTACAAACTTCCAGAATTTACGGATCCAAATTTCGACTTAAGATGATTTTTCTAAAAAATTTCCAACAACTAGATCAGAAAAGCCCAAAACCAAAAAAATGTGTGTTTTCACAAAAATCAAGCCAAAAATGATATTTTTGACAAAAATGGGTTTAAAATGTTATTTTTACCACAAACTAGTCATAAACACAAGTTTTGAACAAAATGGGGACTAAAGTGTTATTTTTACAAAAATTAGGCCTTAATTGTAAATTTTTGGCTTATTGGGCCAAGAACGTCATTTTTTACAAAAAGTGGGCATTTTATGCTATTTTAGTGAATACTTGAACCAAAACCAACAATAAACTAACAAACGGATTAATTTTGATCATTTCTAGGTTATTGGGCCTTAGTGGCCCATTTATATGTTTGATTGGTTTGGTATACTATTTGCGTGCTATTTGGGCCTATAAATACCTTACATGTGAAATGGGCATTAGTTGTCCTTTTACATATATTTTGGGCCCATGTTATATGAATCTCACTCCTAATAGGTCTTAAAATGACTCACATGTTTAGCGATGCCCTAGTGGCTCACTTACATGGTTCGTTGGGCCTGGAATGAGTTTTATACGTTTATCTTCGCGTAAATTCGATTAAGGATCTAGTGAGTTTTTGTCGGTTGACACCTATTAAGTGTTCGATCGTAGCCTGTAGTTATAATCAGAGTCTCTTGGAGAGAGAGCGGAGTTTTGTGTATAGATCTATACGGGGATGACACCCCACACCCGAGCTGTTCGCTACAGTTAGACTACATCGGTCTAGGGTGACTATAACCTTATTATATTTTTCAGTCGGCGTTCACAAACGCCAAGATATGTGAAATTGTCATTATTTAGTATGGTTATAACGACTCACTTAGAGGAATTAACGTTATGAAGTTTGCGGAAGACTATTTTCTTTTATGTTAGATTACTAGGAAACTTACTCACACTGGTACCCCACCTCGGTGTTGGTACGACAACATTATCTATTTTCTGTTATGATTGGATCACTCGGTAACTTACTCACACTGGTACCCCACACCGGTGTTGGTACGACAGCATTAACTATTCTTCTTTTACGGGCAACATCGGGTTGTCCGGGGACATTCTATATACATTCTCCTCAATCACTTTTGACATTCTATTAAACAATAACACACATGCATTAATACAAGATCATACATAAACATACCAAACTATTTTAAGAAAATACAGGATTTTCTTGTGATTACAAAGTTATACAAATCATTTTCTCAAATATACTTATGAACTCACCAACATTATATATGTTGACCTTTTCAAAATAACTTGTATTCTCAGGGACTCGTTAAGCAGAAGAATCAACAAGAATAGGGGATTTTGTTTTGTGTACTGTCAAACATCATACATTGAATGTTTTGGTCATGTTATTTAAAAGATTGTACTTGATGTAAACAATGGCAGTTGTATCATATTATGCATGGTAATGATGATGTTATGTTTCATTTATATTCATTGTGATGATTATTTAATTGTTAGTCACACGAGCCCCCGGACGTTTCCGCCGTCTGGTTCGGGGGTGTGACACCAGTCAACCATCGGGTTGGAATACCTTAGGCCCATCAACCATCGGGTTGGAATGCCGATCCACAACGGGTTCTGTCATCCTCGGGATAAAATACCCTCAGGCCCAATCAACCATCAGGTTGGTATGCCCCCGACCTGTTGGCTTACGCACAAAGCAGTAAAACCTCAACCACCGACCAAATATGTGCACATATAACAGATAACATATAACAATAGTCTACAGACAGTTAGGCAGATCTACAGATCATTAAGCATAGCATCATCCTATATACCAGGATACTGATCTAACAGATCACTACAACATGATAACATACATAACAAGATATCAAATCTAAAGAATCGGCATTGGTGCCTTCGACCCACAAGTACAATGAAGAAAACTCACCTCATAAACTGGACAAAAGCTGATGAGGTCTCGACTCCGAATCTCAGCTCTCTAACCGACACCTATTCCAACCAAAGGACCAATTTTCATTAAAATCCCAAAATACCCTTAAGGTCAATATTGGTCAAAGTCAAGGTCAAACTGGTCAAAACCCATAAATCAACTGAGTCAACCCAACCGAGTCAACTCAGAGTGAGTACACGGGGCGTACTCCGAAGGTACGTTGGGCGTACTCGCATGTTGACCACCTTCGGGGTGGTTGACCTCATATGCTGGGCGTACTCCCAGAGGATTTAAAACTCATTAAGAGCTTAATAGCTTAAGCTCTTACGTCCATATTTCAGATCCATGGCTAAAATACACTCAAGAGTCATAAATTTTCCAACTTTATGACTTTGCATGCCATTAAGTGCTTAACTCAACTTCTTAATCCATTAAGACATTCCACAAGATGCATGGAGCAAAACCAACCATTTGAAACCCATTTTTATGACTCAAGACCTCTCCAAGGGTCTGAATGGACAGCTTAATGGGTCAAGAACATGCTTTGTTCAAGATCAAACACTTTGGGATCAAAAAGCTTCATAAAGACATCCAAACCTAGATCTATATGATAGAGGGTTCAAGTTGCAAGATTTATACCTTAGAAAGGTTGCAAATGATGTAGAAACTGTTGGATTAATGTTTAAGTCCATAACTATATTTGGTATGTACTTGACCCGACCCGGCATGGTCCATTTGGGTTGCACTTCACCGGCATAATTTATATGGATAGTCTTTTGAGAATAGTATATTTATGATTTATATTAATATATTATAAGTTCTAATATATTAATATGGAATCATATTATTTAATTAGTATTGATCAAGAATTAATTTAGAATTAATTAAGTGATCAAAAAGAACTAATTAAATATGGACTCTTATATATATGGAATGGGCCAAGTTCATTTAGGTTGGGCTAAGCTTTCATGGATGGTCCATGGAGCTTTTAACCCATAATATATAAAGGGGTAAATGAAAGGTCATGGGTATTAGGGTTTACATGGATGTAACCCTAATCCTCCATAATATATAAAGGGGTCCTTGGCTCACAAAATTGGCACAAGCGTGTGAAAATAAGAGTGGGCCGATTTTAGTGTGCATACATATTCTCTCAAGTTCTTCCAAGGTGTTTTGGTGATTTGTGATTCCATTTGAGGCTTCCACACTATTGGGGTAAGCTCTTAAAGCTTGAAGACATCAAGCTACATCAAAAGGTATGTCATCTAACTAGAACTTTGTAGTATAGGTGCTTCATAATATGCTAGTTAGGATGAAACCTTGGAATAGTTAATATTTACATGTATAATAGAGAAAACATAGATCCAAGGTTTATAGGGTTGCATGTACACCATAGGAGTGTTAGAACGCTCAAAACCCAACAATGGTATCAGAGCCATGGGTTGTTTTCTGTTATATTGATGCAAATGTTTTATTTTCAAGTTGGAAAAAAAAGGAAAAAAAAAACATGACGTTTGTCAAATTTTAAGATAATTACTTGTTTTGTGAAAAAACTAATTATTTGTAAAATTTGAATCATTTGCTATATGAGTTGAATTAGGTCAAATTTAGTAAAAGATAAAATGATATGATTATTTTATTAGTTTTAAAAGTTTGATCTAAATGTTTTAAGGAGTTACAAATTTTGTCATAAAATTTTGGAGCTCAAAAGTTTTTTTTAAAGTTGTGATCTTAAGTGTTTTGAAACCTCCATAAGTTATGGATATGAAAGTTTTTTTTTTTTTTAAATTGATTTAAAGTTTTTATGGAGTTACAAAATTTGGAGTTAATGTTTTAAAGAATTCCATAACTTGTTCTTAAGTTATGGAACATGAAAAGTTTTATCATAAAACAAGTATTTAACTCCATAAGTTATGGAATCCAAAAGTTTTCAAGAGATACAAAACTTGCCCTCAAGTTTTGGAATTTGGAAAAAGCTTTTTATGAAAAAAAAGAATTGAATTCTAAAACTCTTGGGTTCATAACTTAAACAATTAATTAAATGGTTTTAATTTTGAATTTAATAATTGGAATTATGATGTTTTATTGAATAATTCAAATTAACTCTTATGGACTTTATTAATAGTTAATTAAAGCGTTTAATTAAATGAGTATTATTAAATCCATAAATAAAGATATGGTTTGAGTTTAATTAAATTAAAAGTTTAGTTTAATTAATAGATTAAACCACCAAGTATTTTAAATGTCTAAAATACACCCTTATACTATTATAATATTAAAAGTTTAATATATTATATGTATAAGAGCAAGTCGTCTTACCAATAGTAGGCCTCATTCACGAAGCCGGTTTATAAGGGGGGTATAAGGTTACTGTCTATAAAATGGCAGTTTAATGGGTGTCTACTCTCACCCACCGCTTCCTTGACTGGTGGAGGGTCGTTAGCCGAACAGGTAGGACAAGGACTATAATTCTCCCTTCATTAAAAGTATTAATGATAAATACTAAGTAACTAAACCTTTTATTAATTCCCAATCTTAGTTACTTAGGAAAATGTGAATAAGGTGCTAATCCATGAAATTACACTTTGCACTTTGTTTAAGCTGTTAGTGGAGCGTGTATGGTTAACCGACACACTAACCTGGACTTAACAAGGTAGGCAAAGGGTAACTTAATGTTTATCATAGTATCGTTGGAGCGTGTGTGGTTAACCGGCACATCGATTGAGGGGTAAATATTAAGGGTACCAAGTATATTTGCATGGTTACTTCACACCTTGTTTTGTGATCCTCGGCATCCCAGTCACAAAACCTGAAGGGCACACTCGAGATTGAAACATGCCATTGAAAAGTTCAATGAATCTCAAAAGAATCTAGGAGTTTCAAAACCAATTAAAACCTAATAATACATTTCGTTTATCTTGGTGGAAATTTGTGAATCGTCATTCACCTACCTTCAAATATTTTATAGCTTGGATTACGACATCCCTCTTCCAAGTTATAAAATAGTTTGTTGGGTCCTAGCCTTAATATATCATATTTGGTTGTTATATTAAGGACTTAAATCAACTTTACGTGAATTTCTCCCATTGTTGATGTCTGGTTTAGACAACAATGATCTTCCCAAACCAAGCTTTCCTAATGAATATGACTTCCCGAGTTTGGCTCATGGAAGTCATACTTCTCTTCCTCCACCTCCTCCAATTATTCTCTCTAACCCACAAGTTCAAGGTCACTCAAGCCCTAATGGCAAGCAAGGTCTATGTGTGATCACATCTTAGAGATGAAGTCACATATTGACAAGCCGGGAGAGTTGGGTGTCAAAGTCTTGAGAAAGTTGGATGTTCAATCACTTTCTAAGTCACATAGTGAGTTCCTTTGGGACTACTATGAAACAGACTATGACATGAACCTTAATGATCATATCTATTTGCTTGGTGCTGCTAAATCAGCAATGATTTGGAACGATAGTAAAGCAAATTTGATTAGAAGATCAACTTCCCAAAAACTTTATGGACAGTGACAATGGTGACACTGGAAATCCAGAAAAAGCATTCTCTTCCCAATGGAAAGGGATTGGCCATAGTCAACCCGGTTGACCAAATGGTAAAGAGAAATGCTAAGTCTGAGATAGTCCCATTACCAAAGGATCCATATGTTTATTTTGCCAAAGGAAGGGGCGTTGATTGCAAAGCTGCCAAATTTACCTAAGGATGTTAAAGTCAATAAGTTTGACTCTACATCAGGTAGAGCCCATTATCTAACTCTGTTAAGTTCTATTCTGAGATCCTCATCACATGATGTGACTGGGTCACATGTTGATGTTTTAAGAATCAAAGAATAGAGAGAAATCTTAAAGGAAGTATATGCTGATTCTGATCGCGAAGGTGGATTTCGATCGCATCATAATTTTGAGCAGTTGCTTAAGAAGTTATGATATATTGCTAAGGAATAGATAACAACAATTTTCCATGTGGATTGTAAGGATAAGTTTTTCCGCAAAGTTTTAAAATAAAAGAAAATTGTTTAATTTTATTTATTTGAAGTATCCTTACAATGGCATTTGTGGAAAATTGTTGCTTATATGATTCCACTGACAGCAATATTGGAAAATGGATTTGATTCTTTCATTTGTGGTAGTGTCTAAATTTACCAAATCAGGTAAGTTCCTCATCGCCCAAGTTTCAATTGGACCGAAACTTGGAATCATGCAAGTTGAATAGTATGATGAATGAGAACTTTCAAGCATTGGAAAATCAAGACTAATTACTTGTTCACATGGATGTGTGAGTCAAGTGAAGGACTAAAGGGATCGAGTACACATTCTTGTGCACTGGTCATGTCCACCACAAAGCTCGTTAAGACTATTTGATTTACTAAAGTTTAGTAAATATGGTTATACTTACAAGTTTAAGTATAATTCTGAAACATTGGAAAAGTCTCAATGTATGGCAGAACGAATGGGAAGAATCAAATTAGGCAGAAAGATAAAAGTTTCTCAAATCTGAAAAGATGGGAGAGTACTTTAGTATCATGTTTGTGATCATCTTAATGATTTAGAAATCATATCACAATTAGTCCTCTAAAGGTCATCTTAGTGCATTCTTATGACTAAGAAGAGGAGTCATGAATTGTTGAAATGGTTAGATCAGGAAGATGAGTCATACTTCGTTCCAAAACAATTCTTAGAGTCATACTCCGAGATTGTAACTTGAGTAACATATCTTAAAAAAAGGTTTAAAACACTTGTCAAATGTAAGAGTAAAAGTGTCCTACTCTTGTACATTTGAAATTGGTAAGTTGTGATGTTTTGGATAAAACAAAGACCAACTAAGGCTAATTGTGTGAAGTGTTTGTCTTGATAAAGAATCCGCACTATCTCTTGAATATTTGGCAAGATAGTCTTATATGTCAAGAGGATAGTGGGAGTCTTAAAGATCCTAAAAAGAATTTCAAGAACTAATCAAGAATAAAACCTGAGGTTCTTCACTAGCACACGACTTGAGGTTTATAACCTATCGTGTTGACATATTCTGTGCCCATTCCAGTTAAAGTTGGGTTTGCATAGGAGTTCTGAAAGTTCTCAATTGGTTGCATAACAACTTGGAAGCAATGGCAGGCCCTGTACTGCCAGGTGGCAAGAAGTTAAGATTGCATAAGTTCAGTCCATATGAGTTTGGATTTGTCATTATCCTTGTCTTGTGACTATGGTTTTGACGATTCACATGGATAAGAACACATACACCATAAAATCTAAGGGTCATAAGGTTTCTCTCCAATTCATGAAAATGATGGTAAGGAAACACTTCCACCAAGTAGATTTGAAGCAGATGGCAAAAGGTCTAAACAATTGAGACTATGATTACGGCATCCCTTTTCATAGTTCTGAAATTGTTTAGACACACATGCATGCTATCTAAGGAAAGGTGTATGATTTTGATAAAGTTTTATCAAAGCATCTCGTATCAGAAATCTGAACTTTGGTAAGAAAGTCAATAAAGTATTGATTTCTAGAAGTCCAGCTGATTTCTGAGTACATGTCAAAGCTAGTGGGAGCATAAGTGTTATGCTAATAATCATCATGTTAGTGGGAGCATGATAATTATTGTTAGTGTTGCAAGTTAGCAATGTTAATTATAGAAAACAAAAGTTTCAATTCGTGAGGCTGCAGGGATTGAAAAAGTTGTTTTGCTATAATTATGGGAGAGGATATACTTCATTTCAGTTCTAAAGGCTTAGATTGAGACCTTAATCATCTTTAGTCAAGAATATATATATGAATTTCATGTTGGATTGGTTCAACTTAAGGAAATTCTATATATTGCGTTCTCAAAATTCGATTATGATTACGACATCCCTCTTCATAGTCAAATTTTGAAAACATGGCAAATAAAAATATTGTAGCAAAAGACTGGTCTAGAATCATGTCTTTATGTGAGACATCATGAATCGTGTACCATTTGCTTTGGGTACAGGATCGATTGCATGTGCTATAATATTTGTCATTTCTAAATTTTTCCAAATGCCCAGAGGCATTAAGAAGGGAAAAGGTCTAGAATTGGATATGACTAAAATGATTAAGCAATTGTCGAGGACAATCAGAGGTTTACCAAAGATTGGTTGCTCAGGGACAGTTGGAAGTATAGTGCTAATTTTGGAAGGACCATATTGACATATTCTGAAAAGAGGCATCACTTATTCAGAAGTGATAGTAAAATGAGAATATGGAGTTCTCTCCATAGGTGGAAGTTATCTGTGTAAGATTAGAAAACTTAATGCAAGAAGCAAGTCCAAAGCAATGTACTTTGAATATGAGACTTAATTTCCATGGAGTTGATCTCCATTGGAATACCTTATAATGACTGTTGACAAGTCTTTGTGACTTTGTGCATATTCATTACAGGAGGGTCAGTGCATATAAGTTTAAAATCTAAACAGATTTTGATAAATGATAGGAATTTGAAATTCTCACATTTTTCGATAAGGATTTGGGAGTGTGAAATTAGAATCATTGAAATTATGTTCAATTGGTTTATTTCACAAAGTAAGGATCATAGACAAACATAGAGTGCATACTTGGTGTATGGCAAAGCTATTGTTTAAGAAAAACATAGTGTACATGCTTGGAGCATGGGACAACTAGTGTTTTTAATTCAAGTATAAAGTTGATAAAACCGAAACAATGAATAATGAGTAATCAGTATGGTGATAAATAAAAATGTTTATTTATATTCATATGGTTTGATACCATATTCGACCCACAAGTACAATGAAGAAAACTCACCTCATAAACTGGACAAAAGCTGATGAGGTCTCGACTCCGAATCTCAGCTCTCTAACCGACACCTATTCCAACCAAAGGACCAATTTTCATTAAAATCCCAAAATACCCTTAAGGTCAATATTGGTCAAAGTCAAGGTCAAACTGGTCAAAACCCATAAATCAACTGAGTCAACCCAACCGAGTCAACTCAGAGTGAGTACACGGGGCGTACTCCGAAGGTACGTTGGGCGTACTCGCATGTTGACCACCTTCGGGGTGGTTGACCTCATATGTTGGGCGTACTCCCAGAGGATTTAAAACTCATTAAGAGCTTAATAGCTTAAGCTCTTACGTCCATATTTCAGATCCATGGCTAAAATACACTCAAGAGTCATAAATTTTCCAACTTTATGACTTTGCATGTCCATTAAGTGCTTAACTCAACTTCTTAATCCATTAAGACATTCCACAAGATGCATGGAGCAAAACCAACAATTTGAAACCCATTTTTATGACTCAAGACCTCTCCAAGGGTCTGAATGGACAGCTTAATGGGTCAAGAACATGCTTTGTTCAAGATCAAACACTTTGGGATCAAAAAGCTTCATAAAGACATCCAAACCTAGATCTATATGATAGAGGGTTCAAGTTGCAAGATTTATACCTTAGAAAGGTTGCAAATGATGTAGAAACTGTTGGATTAATGTTTAAGTCCATAACTATATTTGGTATGTACTTGACCCGACCCGGCATGGTCCATTTGGGTTGCACTTCACCGGCATAATTTATATGGATAGTCTTTTGAGAATAGTATATTTATGATTTATATTAATATATTATAAGTTCTAATATATTAATATGGAATCATATTATTTAATTAGTATTGATCAAGAATTAATTTAGAATTAATTAAGTGATCAAAAAGAACTAATTAAATATGGACTCTTATATATATGGAATGGGCCAAGTTCATTTAGGTTGGGCTAAGCTTTCATGGATGGTCCATGGAGCTTTTAACCCATGGATCCTATGTAAATGAAAGGTCATGGGTATTAGGGTTTACATGGATGTAACCCTAATCCTCCATAATATATAAAGGGGTCCTTGGCTCACAAAATTGGCACAAGTGTGTGAAAATAAGAGTGGGCCGATTTTAGTGTGCATACATATTCTCTCAAGTTCTTCCAAGGTGTTTTGGTGATTTGTGATTCCATTTGAGGCTTCCACACTATTGGGGCTAAGCTCTTAAAGCTTGAAGACATCAAGCTACATCAAAAGGTATGTCATCTAACTAGAACTTTATAGTATAGGTGCTTCATAATATGCTAGTTAGGATGAAACCTTGGAATAGTTAATATTTGCATGTATAATAGAGAAAACATAGATCCAAGGTTTATAGGGTTGCATGTACACCATAGGAGTGTTAGAATGCTAAAAACCCAACAGAAACCCCATAACCAAAGTGCTTCAGTATTCCAAGATGAGCTTGGCTTCCTTCCTTCTTCTTCTAAGCACAAAAACACACACTCTTAGGATTGAAATAGCTTCTTAAGGTGAACTAGGGTTGCAAAACGTCTCAAGAGGGATGGAGGCTGATGAGGTGAAGGGAAATGAAGCCATAATGGGGTTTAAATATGAGCCAAACCCTAAAAATTAGGGTTTGCATGCCTGGCACGTACGCCCTGCGTATACACATACGCATGGCGTACTCCCAATCTTCCCAAATTATAAAAATGCCACTAGGGCTTCCAATGCACACTTCCTTCTACTTAGGGACCAAAATGCTACATAATTAAATTATAGGGTTAAAATTAGAAGTACATCATCGGGATGTTGCAAATATGGTTAGATTATTCAATTTCCTTTATTTTTATGTCAGAAGTTTCATCTTCCTACTTACTAGATCAAGACAAATATTAAAATAAAAATAAAATTAAGAGAGACAACTAATGTAGTTCATATATCAATATTTTGTATGAGTAGAAATACAATTATGAACAAAATGTAAGAGGAAATTTAAATTTTCAATGTCTTTGGTAATATATGCAAAATAATAATAATAATAATAAGAAATTAAAAATATTAAATTTAAGACAAAATTGCAAAAATGGACCTTGTGGTATGCATTTTTTCCGAGGTTTAGTCCAAACATTGACTTTTTTGGCTTCGTGGTCCTTTTGAGCTAGTTTCGTTGTGGATTTGATCCCTCAGTAAACTGAAATGACTTTAATACCTTTGGGGTATTTATTTTCTATTTTTCTTTCATTTTTTTAATTTTAATACTTATTTATTTATTTTATTAATTAAAAAACAGTAGATAACCCACCCCTCCCTCCCTCTCTCTCTCTCTCTCTCTCTCTCTTGTGTTTCTGATGAACATCATGAAAAGTGAAAACACGGTTCGCGAAATCCCAGATGTGTTCTTAAACATACATCAGGTCTAAAAATGATTTCTTGTTCATGGTTTCAGTTTTGACTTGAATTTAGGGTTCCGATTCTTGACTTACCAATTTAGGCCAGCGGTTAAAAATTAATTCCATCTATGGATTTCATGTATATGTTCAAGAGATGGCGATTGACACCCAGATACATGCTTCAGGTGAATCAAACGTCCAAAGCCACATTCATTTCCTCCAATTCAGAGCACGAATCTCCGCCACCCATTGTCCCCACGCCTTCCACCGCCTACATGGTTTGTTGTGAGGAATTAGAAGTTGGTTTGTGGAGGTAGGTATTATCAAGCAACACCTGAAACAAGACCCATATCTCCTTGTCATCTCTCGTCCCCTCGCGATTCAATTATCGTCGTAGTCTTTCTGTCATCACTGCCATCGGTGTAAAGCATCCCAATCTGCAAGTATTCTTTGTTCCGAATTCTTCAATCAAAAATGTAATTTCTTGGAAAACAAAGAATATTAGATCTATCAGGTTTGGGTTTTCTTAAGGAAGAAGAGTGTGTGTGTCACACACACACACAAAGGTATGTGGGCCCTTTGTATATTTAATAATTATAAAATATTTAAGAGAATGAAAGAAAATAGAAAATAAATACCCTAAGGGTATTAAAGTCATTTTAATTTACTGAAGTACCAAATCCACAACGAAGCTAGCTCAAAAGGACCACGAAGCCAAAAAATCAAAATTTGGACTAAACCTCAGAAAAAATATATACCACAGGGACCATTTTTGCAGTTTTGTCTAAATTTAATGATATTAAAAAAGCATTTGTTCTCACTAATTTATCTTTTCTTTAAAATTTGTATTTAAAGTAATAAACTTTAAATATTTTATTTAAAAAAGATAGTGTACTTTTTAATCGGTAGTTGTTGACTTATTGTCAGAAAAAAAAATTCCTAGTTAGATCTTTGAGCTAATTAAAAAAAATCGGCAAATTGGGTAATTAAAAAAAAATGTCCAAGATTGTTAGCTTTTTATGCAACTATCATCTAGAGTGTCTCATGAAATTTCATGTTAAATTGTATTATTTAATATTTATAGTTAGAATTTGAAATTTGAGCATAGGATGGATGGTAGAAACATTTAGAATAATATTTATTATTTAAAAACAAAACTTAATATTTTATTAAATGGACATTCGAGTTAAGAAAATAATTATAACAACAATAAAAGAAACAAAATTCCACATTTATTTCCCATTAAGTCACTAGATATTTTTGCTTTTACAACATTATCCTTCTCGTTTTGAGACACTTTTTTCTATTTTAAAACACATAAATATTTAATTGGTAAATTTAAATCATGATTTAGTTTCTTTTTATTGATAATCATTAGTAAGGTTAACAATATTTATTCTAATTCATATTTATATTTAATATATCTAAATACTTTTGAATGAATTCAATATTTTTTGAACCACATGTCATCAAGGATCGAAACATGTACAATTTAATGGTGTACCTCACAAACCTTCACTCAGATAGAGGTCCTAACACTCAAACCCAATAGTCGGGTCGAATAACGACACAAAAAAAATGTACATAACGTAATCACTGTTCGGGCCAAGCTATGACATAGTTGGAACGCCAAAAGGTTTCACCATAACCTAACATTCACCGTGGCATGGAGAGTTACATTCAACATAAGATCATGCACCACCAACAACCACCATACAAAGTAGATAATACAACAATCTTTAAGGGGTACAAGACAATATCTACCTACAAACACTACAAATATATTTCTCATTGCAGGTAGAGTAATCAATTCTTCTCTCTCTCTCTCTCTCTCTCTCTCTCTCTCTCTCTCTCTCTCTCTCTCTCTCTCTCTCTCTCTCTCTCTCTCTCTCTCTCTCTCAAAACACTTTTATGAGTTACACACCCTTAACTTGGGTGTCATAACGTAATTACGGGCCACACTTTTCGGATTTTAGTTGTTACTATTTTTCATTTGTAATAAATAAGTTTCATAGACTCGAGCTTATCCCATTGAGATCCTACATTCTCCATCATACACTCATTTACTATCAATCACACTTGTTTCATATTCGAACATGAAATAACTTTGTTTTGAAATGCTTAAATTTCAACTAATCATCATTAGTTCTATTAATTGTGGTTTAAAAAGTTCAACATAAATATAATATTTTCACTTATTTTTTAGCTAAATGTAAAAATTAAAATTACAATTTGACTTATTCATGATTACGTTTATTTATTTTTCTTGTTATAACAAGTATTTTTTTTTATTATATTGCATATTGAAATATATTTAATTATAATACTTAATTTTATAATTAACATATTATACTTAAAAGAAATCTAGTAGGTGGGAACTGGGAACATTGGAGATTGATTTATATCAAATGATATTATTATTAAATTAATATTATATATATTATCATAAAAAATTAAATAAACATAAAATTATAATCACGTAATAAAATCAATTTTATAAAACATAATTTTTTTAAGTGAAAAAAAGAATTACTTCATTTTCTAATTTTAATTATGTGTACACGTGGTTGAAAGTTGAAAAGGGATGATTAACCTTTTTTTTTTTTTGGGAAAGAGAGGGATGATTAACTTGAAGAAGAAAAAAGCACAAGCTCTGTCGGATCACAGATGGTGTTCCCGTGAAAGTGGTCTGGTCCCTCCATCCACCACTGACCAGACATCTATCCTCCTTTTCTACGACGGCCACGATGATCCTACAAAATTTATAAGATAATTACTAGTATTTTCTAAAACGGCTAAATACACAAAATGCATTATATATTGTTTGTTATTGTAGTTTAAATATTATATTTTATTTTTATTTTTACAAAATTATAAAAGTGGTTCCCACATGTTTTGTTATATTATTTGGACTAGGTGTAAGACCCGTGTATTACACGAGTTTATAAAAAAAAGTTTAATATAAAATTATAAGTATTATATATTTTTTAAAGTAATAGCTTTAAATAAATACAAAGGATATAATAAATAAAATAAGTAATTTAATATATAATGTAGAAGATTTGAAAGGTTGTAGAGCATTTATTATGAAATTTAATAGAATAATCTAACTTACATATATAAATCTCATCAAAATGTGAATTTTAAATTTAAGAAAATAAAAAATACAAGAAAATGACAAGTGGAAAAAAATTAATACAAAAACTCTTAAAAAATGACATGTGTGAAATTCAATATAAACATGACATTTAGCAAAATTGATTTTCATTTATTAGGGTAGATAAGGTTAGAACTTTTCAATTTTGGATATTACTTACTTGACCAACTGTCATATCATTTTCAGTTTTTTTTTTCTTTAATCTTTTTCAACCTACAATACATGAAAACTTTATCTTTTTCAACTCGTTCAACCCACTATCATATCATTATTTTAATAATTAAAAACATACAAATTAATTCCTAAAAAATATATATTAGTTGTATTTGATAATATATATATATATATATATATATATATATATATATATATATATATATATATATATATATATATGTGTGTGTGTGTGTGTGTGTGTGCAGGGACAGACGCACGATTTCACAGTAGGGGTTGCACGTAAAAGTTAGAGGTTGCACGATAATAGAAAAAATAAATATTTTAAAAAAATTTCGAAATTTTTTCCACTGCGGCCGGAAAAGTCAGGGGTTGCCGGTGCCACCGGTGACCCCCCTAAATCCGCCTATATGTGTGTGTATAATCCTTTTCACATAAACCGTATGTGATTAAATATGTAGTTTAATCACATATTTAATCACCGCTCACCCTCACACGTCTCCACCACCCATCACCACCGCTCGCCACCGTCACCTACCACCCACTATAATCACCACCCCACATGTTACCCCCACCACTCTTCACCACCACCACCACCAAACTTCATTACACGCCACCACCACCACCAAACATCACTACGCATCACCACCACCCGTGATTATGTATATATAATAATATGTGATTATTTGTATTTAATCACATATGATTTATATGGACAATATTCTTTTTTGTCCATATAAATCATGTGATTAGATATCTTTAATCAAATGTGATTAGATATATTTAATCACACGTCATTATTGCATTCTTGATTCAATAATTATTTTTTGTCAACTTTAATCATATGTGATTAGATACATATAATCATATGTGATTATATGTATCCAATCACATATGATTTATATGAACAATATTCATTTTTGACTTTTTGTTTCGATACTTTTTTCTCATATATTTAATGACATGTGATTATAAGTATTTAATCACATATGATTAATATGAACATAAATTTGTTTTAATGTTCTTGATTCAATAGTTGTTCTCGTATATATAATTACATGTGATTATATATATTTCATTACATATGATTTATTGAATCAAGAACATGAAAACAAATCCTTTTCACATAAATCGTATGTGATTAAATATGTATAATCACATGTATATAATCACATATAATTACAGTTGACAAAGAACAATTACTAAATTAAGAATGTGACAATGAATCTTATCCACATAAATCATATATGATTAGATACATATAATCACATGTGATTATATGTATTTAATCAGATATAATTTATGTAGACAATATTTATTTTTGCGGTTTCGATTGAATAATTGATTTTGTGTATTTAATCACATGTGATTATATGTATATAATCACATATGATTTGAGGTGGACAATATTCATTTTTGTCTTCTCGATTCAATAGTTGTGCTCATGTACTTAATCACATACGATTATACATATAGTCACATGTGATAAAAATACATGTTTAACACTCATAAATTTCGTGAAAAATTTAAACTTTTAAAACATTCCAAAATCATCATTGTTTACAAACTGTTTTCAAAATATGTAACGACGCAATTTTCAAAAGAAAATTTTCATTTTTTTAAATAGTCAAAACACTTTTCAATAAACCATGAAATCTCAATACAATTGTTTTCAAATTCATATTCATAACAATATTATTTCCAAACATCAGAGTGTCCCATAAAAATGTCTGAGAGAGAGAGTGCACGTCGCTCCATCAAGCCTTGCCCTTGCCCTTGGGCTCAGATGTACCTACAATAAATCCACAAACGGTAAGCTAATGCTTAGTGAGTCTCCCAAAGCATACCCCACACACAATCCACAAAACACATATCATCTTAGCTATAAAAGCTACATATATCACATAAGCCATGCATACAACACATAAGGAGGCCATGGAAACCGTCCAGGGTCTTACACCTAGTGCCACTGGAACTCCCACGTGGTCTTAACTACCTGTCATTGGAACCCCCACATGGTCTTCCTGCCATGGGAACCCCCACATGGTCTTCACTAACTGCCATAGGAACCCCCACATGGTCTTCACTACTAAGCAAATATCATACAAGCTAAACATGAAAATACACTAGGATGTCATGGAAACCCTCCAAGGTCTTATACCAATTGCCACGGGAACCCCCCGAGGTCTTCCATGCAAATGTCATACTAACATAACACATAATCAATCGACCATCCACATATCCTAAAATGGGTCGGCCTTGGTGCCTTAGACCCATTGGTATGGTGAGAAGACTCACCTCTCGAATGTTGAACTGACAAGCTAAGATCAGATGTATCCCACGCACTGCTCCTCCTCAACTGCCTATAATTAACTTGTCATAATCCCAGAATACCATAAATACCCTCAAAGTCAACCCTAGTCAACCTTGGTCAAAGTCAAGGTCAACAGTCAAGGTCAACAGTCCATGTTGACCTCAACTCGTCGAGTGCATCTAGCAACTCGTCGAGTTCCTCCCAAGTCCATTCCTCTGAATCCCACATCAACTCGCCGAGTCAACCTAGTGACTCGTCGAGTTCATCAAATGTCTAGAAAACGAAAGTCCGTTCAGACCAAAACCCTATTCCTCCACTGCACTCATCCAGAAACTCAGAAATGGGAAACCCCTACCCCGACTCGTCGAGTCAGCTAAGGGAGTCGACGAGTTCCTTCAGTCCCTTTCATGTTTAGCCCTTTTCAGTGGGATCTAAGGTCCCCAACTTCATATCCAACCTCCCATAGTGCAGATACCACGTAACGTTGCAAACTTTGCATGCATGCAAGGCCCTCCAAGGCTATAACTTCAATACTAAGCTTCCTACAATGTTTTAGTGCATGGAAAGGGGCTAATCTATATAAAGTGAGCAACTTTATGTCATTGGGGACCTAGAGAGGTCCAGATCTGGAACCATATCCTTGTGATAAGTCCAGATCCGAGTTTGACTCTATTTTGCACCAAAAATGGTCATTTACTTCCAAGAAAAGGGATCTAATCAACTAGAGATCAAGGTGACGACTTTATACCTCAAGATGATGTCCAATACAGAGTAGATGTCGGATCTACTACTTCTCTCCTTGCTCCTTCCTCTTCAAGCTCTAGAATCCTTCACAAATACCCCAAAATTGCTCACAAAAGTTCTTACTCTCACTCAAGAAGGTGCAAGGCCGAATTAGGGTTTTCTCTGGCTAATAGGGTGATAAGGGAGGCCACAAGAGGCGGATTATGTTCTTTAAATAGGGCGCAACCCTAAAAATTAGGGTTTCTCTTTACAGCTCCTACTCGTCAATTCGGGGCCTTCCGAATCGTCGAGTAGAACCCAAATCCCGCGTCCTCATAATAGTCTCTACTCGACGAGTTGGAGCACCCCAACTCGTCGAGTCCATGCACAAAACCCTAAAAATTATATAAATTAATCAATACCTGGAACAAGTGTTATAAAATAAGATTCATATCAGAGAAATCCCAAAACTGTGAGACAAAAACATGAGGAGGTGCACAATCACGCCTTCGCCTTCCCGCGATCCTCAGAGGTACCTAAAACATAATCCAACAGCTATAAGCCCAAAGCTTAGTGAATTTTCCTCCAAAATACCACTACAAAACATAACAAACACAACATGCATAAATGAGCCTTTAGCTTGACTGGACCGCCTTGCAGGGCCTACAGCCTATCTGGACCGCTCCTAAGCCTTCGACATGATTGGATCGCCTCATAGGGCCTACAGCCGATCTGGACCGCTCGTCGGGCCTTCGGCGTTACTGGATCGCCTCGCAGGGCCTTCGGTCTATCCGGACCGCCCTGGGTCTGTTGGCCTACATTACAAAGCAGGACCGCCTCAACCTGACCACACAAACACATGTCGACATATACATAACTCATAAACACATAACCAACTAACAGGCAAGTGCAGATCATACAGATCATACAGATCAATAAGCATAGCATCATCCTTTCTACCAGGATACCGATCTAACAGATTTCTACCACAACCAGCATACGAGAAACCAGGATAACAATCCAACAGGGCCGGAATTGGTGCCTTCGACCCATAAGTATAGTGAGGAAAACTCACCTCATAAGTACTGTTGAACCGGTAAAATCCAACTCCAAAACTCAGCTCCGGACTCAACAGCCTACAACCACCATATGACCATTCTATCAAAACCTCAGAATATCCAAAATGCCCTCAAAAGTCAAACTTGGTCAACCATGGTCAAAGTCAAAGTCAACAGTCAAGGTCAACAGTCCATGTTGACCCAACTCGTCGAGTGCACATGCCAACTCGTCGAGTTCCTGCAATTTCCAGAAAAACGGGAAAACCCAATCCAACTCGTCGAGTTTTCCTAGCTTAACTCATTCAATCCTTTTTCATCCCTTCTAACGCTCAAGAATGTAGATCTGGTACCCAAGAGCTAGAAAACCACGTAAAGTTGCTAACTTTACGTCCATGCATGACACCAAGAGGCTAAAACACTCAAATATGGCTTAACAAAGGACTTAGATCATGAAGGAAGCCTAGATCTATATAAAGCTTGAAACTTTAAGCCCAAGGAGGCCACAAAATGTCCAGATCTGAAGTGGTAACTTCAAGAAATGACCAAACCCAAGAATGACTCCAAAATGAACCAAAAATGACAATAAATTCCAAGGAGGAGATCTAAGCAACTATGGTCAAGGTATCGACTTTATACTTCAAAATGGTTGCAGCAACAGAGAAGATTCCGGATTTACAGCCTTCCTCTCAATCAAGCCTCTTCAAACTCCAAGCTCCTTCCAAAAGAACACCAAGAAACACTCCTCAAGCTCTCACACACACAAAAATGAGAAAGAATGCACGAACTAGGGTTTTCTGGACAGAGGGGGCGGATAAGGAGGCCATCCAAAGGCCATAAGGCCTTTAAATAGGGTGCAACACCCAAAAAATTAGGGTTTCATAATCAGCCACCAACTCGTCAAGTTTTCCTCAACAACTCGTCGAGTTGGGAAGCTTCCAACACGTCGAGTCAAGGCCATCAACTCGACGAGTTCCAAAGGGAAATTACCTTTTAAGCCATAAATCTCATACCTGGGAATCGGGATGTTACAACTCTCCCCCACTTGAACTAGGCTTCGTCCTCGAAGCCTGCTGCGGTGAACAAATCCGGATAATGCTCCCTTATCTCAGCCTCTGGCTCCCAAATCCACTCGGATCCCTTCCAATGTTGCCATTGTACCTTTACCAAAGGTATCTCCTTGCTTCGCAGAATCTTTACCTTCCTTTCCAGAACCGCTACTGGCCTCTCAACATAGTTCAGGCACTCATCAACCTGAATGTCATCCAATGAAACCACTGCATCCTCGTCCAGTACACACTTCCGCAACTGCGAAACGTGGAAAGTGTTATGAATCTGACTGAGTTCCTCTGGTAGATACAATCTATACACAACCTTGCCAACCCTGGCAATAATCCAGAATGGTCCAATATATCGAGGAACCAACTTTCTCCCTCTTCCTGAAACGGATCACACCTTTCAAGGTGAGACATTCAGTAGCACCATATCACTGACCTGAAACTCCAAATCAGATCGTCACCGGTCGGCATAACTCTTCTGCCGACTCTGGACGGTCTGCAATCGCTTCCGGATCAACTGAATCATCTCAGTAGTCTGCAGAACTACTTCGGTCCGATCCATGACTCGGTGACCAACCTCGCTCCAACAGACTGGGGTACGACATCTCCGCCCATACAACAACTCAAAAGGCGGAGCACCAACACTGGAGTGAAAACTGTTGTTGTAGGAGAACTCAGCAAGAGGTAGGTAGGAGTCCCAACTCCCACCAAAATCGATAACGCATGCTCGCAACATATCCTCGAGAGTCTGGATAGTCCGTTCGCTTTGGCCGTCGGTCTGCGGATGATAAAATGTGCTGAAATGCAGCCTCATGCCCAGTTCCTCATGGAACTTCTGCCAGAAACGGGAGGTGAACCGAACATCACGGTCTGAAACAATAGAGAGTGAAACCTCATGGCGAGCAACGATCTCGCGAATATACACATCAGCTAACTTCTCGGCCGACGAGCTCTCCCGAATTGCCAGAAAATGGGCACTCTTGGTCAATCGATCCACGATGACCCAAATAGCATCAAAACCCTTTGCCGTCTTCGGCAACTTGGTGATAAAATCCATCGTATTCTGCTCCCATTTCCATATAGGAACCTCCTGATGCTGCAGCTTGCTATGCAGCCTCTGATGCTCGACCTTGACCATCCTACATGTCAAGCACCTCTCAACATACCAAGCGATCTCTCTCTTCATGCACGGCCACCAATAACTTCATCTTAGATCCCGATACATCTTGGTGGCCCCGGGATGGATAGAAAAGTGAGACTTATGAGCCTCCTCCAACACAATCTGTCCGACCCCACCAGACATAGGAACCCACACCCTTCCACAACGGGTCAACAAACAACGACTGTCTGACACAAATATGGTAATCTCACCCCTGATCCTCTTAATCTTCCAATTCTCCTCTCGAACACCCTCAGTCTGAGCCTCCCTAATCAAACCCACAAGTGGAGAATCCACATATATCCTAATACATGTCATCGAAACAGAAGATCCAACCGACTTGTGGCTCAGGGCATCCGCCACCACATTCGCTTTACCCAGATGGTAAAGGATCTCGCAGTCATAATCCTTGACTACGTCTAGCCACCTGCACCGCCTCATGATCAGGTTCGGCTGATCCATAATATGTCGCAAACTCTTTTGATCCGTGTAGATGGTACAACGGACCCCATAAAGGTAATGCCTCCAAATCTTGAGAGCGAAAACCACCGCTCCCTACTCAAGATCATGTGTGGGGTATCTCGTCTCATGCGGCTTCAGCTGTCGCGAAGCATAAGTTATCACTCGTCCTCTCCGCATAAGGACTGCTCCCAATTCGGTGATGACCGCATCACAAAAACCTCAATTCCCTCCGGAAGGGTCAAGACTGGGGCCTCGCAAAGTCTCTGCCGAAGGGTCTCAAATGCTGACTGCTGCTCAGGGCCCCACCAGAAATCACCCCCTTCCTCGTCAGACGAGTGAGGGGTACTACAATCTTGGAGAAATCCTGAATAAATCTCCGGTAGTACCCTGCCAAACCCAGAAAACACCTGATATCCAAGCGAGATTTCGGAATCTCCCACTGCATCACCTCCTCAATTTTGGCTGGATCGACCAAAATCCCATCTTGGTTAACGAGGTGTCCAAGAAACTGAACCTCTCGTAACCAAAACTCACACTTCGAGAACTTAGCATAAAGTCGTTCTCGCCTCAAAACCCCCAGAAGCTCGCGAAGATGCTCCTCATGATGCTCTCTGGTCTTGGAATACACCAAGATATCATCAATGAACACGGTAACTGAGCGATTGAGCATCGGACTGCATACCCGATTCATCAAATCCATGAATATCACAGGCGCATTGGTTAGCCCGAATAGCATCACCACGAACTCGTAATGCCCACAGCGAGTCCGGAACACGGTCTTCTCCACATCCTCCTCCCTCACCCTGACCTGATGGTACCCAGACCTCAGATCAATCTTGGAGAACCAAGATTCTCCCTGCAACTGATCAAAAAGATCATCAATCCGAGGAAGGGGATAACGGTTCTTCACCGTTAACTTGTTCAGCTCCCTATAAGCGATACACATCCGGTGCGAACCATCCTTCTTCTTGACAAAAAGAATTGGCGCTCCCCACAGAAAACTGCTCGGACGGATGAACTACTTGCCTAGCAGCTCCTGAAGCTGAGATAACAACTCCTACATCTCAGGCGGTGCCAATCGGTACGGCGCCTTGGCAATAGGGGCCGCACCTGGCACAAGGTCAATCCGGAACTCGACCTGCCTCTCAGGAGGCACTCCGGGTAACTCCTCCGGGAATATGTCCGCGAACTCTCTGACGACTGGAACATCTAAAACTGATACCTGATCCCTGTCCCACGTATCCACCACATACGCCAAATAACCCGCACACCCGTGCTGAATATACCTTCGACCCCTGGCTGCAAAACAAAACCCTCAACCCAGCCTGGCGCCCTCTCCATAAATAACCACTTCTCCCTCACTTGGGGTTCGAACTACCACACCCTGTCCCTCGCAGTCGATCATAGCACTGAAACGGCTCAGCCAATCCATACCCATTATTACACAGACATCTCCCATAGGAATCAGAATCAAATCGATCGGAAAGGACACCCCGAAGATCTCTAGAATACAACCCTGATAAATCGAAGAAGCATAAATCCTATGTTCATTGGCGATAGAAACTCACAACGGACACTCCAACTCCCCCATAGGCAAAGCAAACTCCCTACTGAAGGACCGAGAAACAAAAGACCGACTCGCACCCGAGTCAAACAACACTAAAGCAGGCAAGGAGTCCAATAAGAAGGTACCTAACATAGGTACAAACATATAAGTATAAAACAATCATAATCAAAAGATAAGAGATAGAAACATACCAGTCACAACGTCTGGTGTTGTCTTGGCCTCCTCGGTAGTGAGATGGAAAGCGCGACCCCGAGCCCCCGGGGGCTCCGCCCTGACCTGACTCTCGTGAGTGATCCTCAATGTAGCTGGCGCGGGGGCCTGCGTCGGCTTAGCGGCGAGCAACGGACAGTTGACCTTCACATGGCCAACCTGATCACAATGATAGTAGATCCTCATACTCTGAACCGGTGCGGGCTGGCGGCAGTCCCTCGCATAATACCCCTTCTTTCTATATTTGTGGCACCCACTACTAGTTCGACATGATCCAATATGAACCTTCCCACACTTCCCACAAGTATGACCACGCTGACCTCCGGACCTTTTAAGCCATAAATCTCATACCTGGGAATCGGGATGTTACAACATGAGAACAACTATTGAATCGACAAAGCAAAAATGTATTGTGTCCACATACATCATATGTGATTAGATTCATATAATCACATGTGATTAGATGTATTTAATCACATATGATTAATTTGGATAAATATTTGTTTTCGTGTTCTTGGTTCACTATTTGTTATCGTGTATATAATTACATGTGATTGTATGTATCTAATCACATACGATTTATATAGACAATATTTGTTTTTTCCAAATAAAATCATATGTATTTAATCACATATGATTAAAGAGGAAAAAAAACAATTATTGAATCGAGAACGCGAAAATGAATTTTAGTCACATAAATCATATGTGATTAGATACACATAATCACATGTTATTATATGTATCTAATCGCGTATGATTTATGTGGACAATATTAATTTTCGTGTTCTCGATTCAATAGTTGTTCTCGTGTATTTAATTACATGTGATTATACGTATCTAATCACATATGATTTATGTGAATAAGATTCAAATTTGCGTTTTCAATTCAATAGTTTTTATCATGTATTCAATCATATGTCATTTTATGTATTTCATCACATACGATTAATATGGACAAAGAACAATTATTGAATCGAAAACACAAAAATGAATCTTGTGCATATAAGTCATATGTGATTAGATCATATAACCACATGTGATTTAATACACGAGAACAATTACCGAATCGAGAACGCATAAATGAATCTTGTCTTCTTGTCTCACTAGAAAAACAAACTACATTCTGTCTTTCCTTGTTCACTCTACCGGATTAGGGTATCCGTGAACAATAACATAAAACAAGTGATGCCTATATAATAGGAGAGTTATTGTAACTCACCTCCTTGAACTTGAAAATTAGATAGCATGAGCAAGATGGATCCTTTCCTTTCCGAGAATCTACACAACAATTATAACATTATTTAGCTTGTGCTTTGTTATATTACTCTTATAAAACTTATGTATATATTTTCTTGTTTTCTCTTTGATTGTAGTGCTTTTTTTGGGATCTATTTTCTTACCTTTAAAACTATTCTTAAATTTCAATAAAATAATATGGTAAAGTTCCCCATTTTATCTTTTCAGAAATATAACGATCTTGTTCTAATGATTTTTGGTTGATTTATATTAAATTTACAAGTTAGTAACTTTAAGCTGTCACTTTCTGGACCACTCAACACTCTTGGAATAAACTGTACCAATCTACTCAAAATTATGTCAGTCCCTTTATATGTGGGAAAATATACATCCATATATAACTATAGGATTTGGAATTTTGACATTTGCAGTTCTAATAAATTTATTATGATTTTTTGAAGACAATGCATGAAATCTGTGATAGCATGGACCAGCCTGAGAAGATTGCCAATTTTACCCCTCAAGGAGTTGAAATTTCGAAATGTGATTCAAAGTTTGAAGAAACTAGACACACTAAGATTTCCATGAAACTAAGTCTCTTGATTTTTAGGTGTTCTTATTGACTTGCACGAATTTTAGAAGTTGGAGGACAGATTTGAGAAAATTGATCATAATAGCTTTTAAATCACTTTTAGTGTTCTATTAAGGACTTAATGGTTAAGCCTTAAGTTTATCACTTTTTATATGATTATTGGTTACTTATTAGGCTATTGAGATGTGAAATTCAATTTAACCTAAGGGCCTTAATGTTTGGCTTAATGAGGGTTCAAAGTTAAGGATTTTCACATAAAATGCCACTTTTACACTTATTAGGGTTAAGTTGCCAACTTAACCCATTAAGCTCTTTAAGTCACCTCTTGGAAGGAAAAATGAGTCCTACACAGAGGCAAATTAAACAAAGACATCAAAATATGTTTGGGGAAACTATGCAACAATATAAAATCCAGTTTATAATCTCAACAACCAAACATTCAAGTTGTTGAATATGTTTGGGGAAATAAAGTCCAGTCAGAAAAATAGAGGCAAATTAAACAGAGACATCAACATGATGGTATTTCAGCAAAAAAAAAAACAGTCAACAATCACCTACAAACTACAACAATAAATACACCACCTTGTTATTGATTTATTTGTGGAGGTTTCTCATTGAGGTATTTCATTGAACACTTTGTGTTGATAAAAATATCTATAAGCTGTCACAAACTTGAATGTCTCAAATGGATAACAATAAATACTTCTAACAAAAGTAAATACAGTATCTATGCCCAATTAGAGTTCTGCTTATTTATATTCTTCATGTCTTCGACAGTTTGCTAAATCGTATAAACAATATATTGCATCAGAATATGTTGAAATCGATTATCGATTTGGAATAATGGACTTCTTATTTCAGTAAACAATAGTTTTATTGAGTGATAAGCTTAGGGTAAGTACTAGGAGAGCACATATAAAGGTACCTGGTTTCCACGATGAGTGAAGTTGAGCTCGGAGTATATGGTGGGGAAACCGCAAGTAAACCATAAGCCCAATAAAATCAAATGGAGATGACAATTTTAAGTTGAAATCCCGTCACCATCCCTCCAACAATTAGGAATCGAGCAAATTTAAATGTCTTAAATGGATACCTGACTCAAAATCATCGTTTTGTTATAGTAGAGACGCTTCATAGTGAGGTTAGGGATCCAACAGAAAAGACTGGAACCATAGAAAACATTACGACCGGAAGTGGTTTGGGGCGTCGGTTTAGGAAGATGAGCGGAGGTGGTTTCTGACAACGGTGGATGTTTCCGACAAGGGGACGAGTGTGGGCGAAGGAAGGATGTGAAACCAGATCTGCAAAGAGTGGAGAGATAGCGTCGGTGGTGGTCGTTCTGGTGGTGGTTGTTCCGGTGGTGGTCCGGTTGATCCTCCGGTGTCCGTTGATGGCGGTCCTGTAGTCTTGATGGAACAGTTTCAAGTGGCATAACGAATGGTTGAAAATTATAATGGTTGGAAAATGTTCTCATTTGAACACACACACACACACACACACATATATATATATATATATATATATATATATATATATATATATATATAAACTATGTATAATTTACTTTTTCAAAAAACAATGCAAATTCAACCAATAAAAAAACCTTAAAACTCAAATAGGGTGTCTAAATGAAAAAATGGGGTGTCTTTTATATATATATATATATATATATATATATATATATATATATATATATATATATATATATATATATATATATATATATATGGGATGGTTCATTTGAGATTAAAAAAAAATTAGAGATATTGAGATTCAACCTCAGTCACATATTTCTCATTTGCCGCTCTAACGCTAGCGTACCGGCAACAGTGGGGTATGCCTAATCATAAATGATTATACATAAATCTTTGTTTACATATTGAGTAATCATATACGATTATGACAATTGGTAGTAAAAGAGGTGGTGATGACAGAGGTGGCGGTGGTATAAGTGACGGAGATGACACTACTGGGGTTGGATGGTGTCAGAGGTGGTGGCGGTGGTGGTTGTGGTGGTGGGGATGGTGGCGAAGGAGAAAGGAACGAACGACGCTATATAATCATTTATGATTATAACATGCGTGTTGCGCCGGTACGCCGGAGAGTTAATGCGGCAGATATGAAATATGTGGCTGAGGTTGAATCTTAAGATCTCTATTTTATTTTTAATCTCAACGGAACCTACCACTCTCTCTCTCTCTCTCTATATATATATATATATATATATATATATATATATATATATATATATAAAGTTCAATAGAAAATCATTATTAATCAATGAGCCAATGAACAAATCCAAAGCGTCGAAATTTAAAGCGATCAACGGCAAAAGGAAGAGTTGTAGACATTTACAATGGACGCACATGCACCGGATTATAACAAAACTCACTTCCTTTTTTCGTTTAAAAATTTTTTTAGACCATGTTTTTTATCGAAAAAAAAAACCGAATATACCGTCGTTCACGATTTTTCGTCCTCATTTCATAGAGATCTATGATGATATATAAAAAACGAATTTTTTTTTTCTAAAAAATACTCACTTAATTTTCTTTGTTGAAAAGTTAATGTCTATTTTTTTATAGAAAAAAATTAATAAATATATCAAAATTCATATTTTTTGGTACTTTTTAAACATAGATTCATATTAATGTTAAAAAAAATAATAATAATAATAAATATTTCAGTTCAAATTCACATTGTGAAGCTGTTCAGTTTCATATTCTGAACTTTCTCAGATTCACAGTGTGCATAATAGTAAGTCAGATTCACAATGTGAATCTGAACTGATCGAACTTTTTCATATTGTGAATGTTAAAAATTAAAATATTTACATTTTAGATTCACAGTGTTAATCTATACTGATCGATGTTTTTTTTTAGTTGGTGTTGATGTTTATTAATAGAGTACAAAAAATTAATATTTTTGGTATAATCAGTTTTTTTTTGATAAAAATAAACTTAAATATTGAAAAAAACTAACAAAATAAAGTGGGTTTTTTTCGAGAAAAAAAATTCGTTTTTCATATATCAACATCGATCTCTATGGAAAGAGGACGAAAAATCGAAAACAACGGATATTCGTTTTTTTTTTGATAAAAAATGTGGCCTAAAAAATTTTTTAAACGAAAAAAAAGGTGAGTTTTTTGTAAGGATGTGTATTTTTTTGTATAATGCGGTGTATGTGCGTCCAATGTACAAGTGGGCATCTATTTCCTTGACCGTTGATCATTAATTCATCCAAACTTTGAAATACATGATGATAATCGATGATACATGAAAAATTGTTTCAAATTAGCAAAGCATGATTTTTAACATTTTTATTATGAAAATTTGAATTTAAACGTGGTTAAGGTCATGAAAAAAAAATTGTTGTTAAAACCGCCTTTAAATCTATATTATCATAACATCATCCAATGTAAACTTATTATCTTTAATTTATTGCTAATAAATTTAATTTTTATAGTACATGTGTTTGATTTTTATAAGATAAAATCTGTTTTCGTGTTTTCGCAAAATATTTATGTTTTCGCATTAATATATATATATATATATATATATATATATGGAAAAGTGAATATACCCTTAAGGGTATATATGCTTAGGTACCCAAACTCATAATAATATGTCGTTTTGTTTGATATATTCATTATAATATTGTTAAACTTCAATTGTTAACTTGATTTATATTCAATATTTTTAAATTTTCACTATTATCTTCCTCTTACATTACATCTTTTTGTCGAACACTTACTAGGCTATATATATTATTGTTGAAAATGACAATTATGTAAGAGGAAGATAAATATGAAATTTATAAAAATCTTTGAAGTAATTCAAGTTAGAAGTTGAATTATAAGAACATTGGACAATTACAATGGATAAATGAGGCCAAATTATATTATGAAGATATATATATATATATATATATATATATATATATATATATATATGAATAATTAACATTTATAATTAATAGTTTTTTTTAATCAAGTATTTTATAAGCAACGATCCATTTAAAATATAATCTAAATGGTTTGTATACAAACTTTTCAACATTAAATATATTTAATATATTATTATAAAAAAGTTATTTTAAATATTGTAAACAAACATTAACTAAATAACTTGACTTCCACTTATAAATACTAAATTTGCATCTTACATGTAGCATAACATATTTTTTTTACTTCAAAAAATAATAAAGATACTACAAAATAAATGATAAATTTGATTTTGAACATAAAGCTTAGTTTCATATGATAATAATACAAAATAATTAATCGTGAACATACATTTGTGACAAAAACTAGGAAATAGGTAGTCCGACTAAGGGGACGATGGCAGTGGTTAATGGAAGACGACGCCGGTTAATGGCGACGTTCCTCTCTCTTTTGTTCGGACTCTCTTCTGTTTTTCCGGTAGCTACCGGCGGCAGCTGACCGTCCACAATTGTTAATTGTTGTATTTAGAGGGGTAAAGGTATTCAGCTCCCTCTTTCTATTTAATATCCCCTCCCCCTATTTGATTTGATGTGTGTGTGTATATATATATATATATATATATATATATATATATATATATATATATATATATATATATATATAAGAAAAAATTAATATATTTCAATTATAATATAAGATTTTTATGTAGGTGTAAGGTTCAAAAATAAAATATTCCATGTAAAAAATATTACTATAAGAGAAAATAAAATAAAAATAAACAATATAAAAAGAAAAAAGTAAAAAATAATGGAAAGTTTTAATTTTGACAAATTCTAAAAGTAAAGGGTCCCTAATGCAAATTAGAAAGTTTATTTGAAAAACAAAAGGGAATATCATTGCACGTGAATATAGGGTTTGTAGAGGGGAGGGTGAGCCGAATAATAAGACTCTATCTAGAGTAGTGTAATTTTCAATGTAATTCAGTCGCTTTTTCTGAATACTAAAGCATTACATGCATTGGATACATTTTTCAGTGTGTTAAGAGAATATGTTTTTTTTATTTGTTAGAATTCTAAAAAAGTTTTATAAAATTTAAAACTAAAAAATCTATACCAAACTTGTAATTATTAAAGGGGTACAGATATACAAAAGGGGGTATTAATAACGTATCCCTATAATTTTTAAAAGTAATCATAATTAATAAAAAAACGTGTCATCATAACGTAATGATTAAAAACTAATTATTAAGGGGTAGTATTAAATAGTGAGGGGATATGGATAAATGAGGCCTTTACAAAACTGCTATGTTTCCATTGGAACAACCACAATATTTAAATCTTTGGCTTAACGAGTATATTCTTTGTTTTTTTTAATAAAATTATAAATTAAATAGTACTTCTTAGACTATGGTGATCATACGCATTTTTTTTACGTGTTCCATTTGAATTTTAAACATTTATGCTAAAAAAAATCATCCCGAAAAATCAGTAGCATTTAGAGAATAGAACATGAATGAAAACGTATTAACTTTTATATATATATATATATATATATATATATATATATATATATATATATATATATATAGTAAGTTTTGTGTATTTAGATTTTTGTATAAATCTTTAGTGACTTTGATATTTTTTGTACTTGCAATCAAAACTTTTGCATTTTGGCATAAAAAACACCATGGTTGTGAAAATCGATCCGAGGTAGTCGGCGGTCGACTGACAATAAGCTATTAATCAGATTAGACAGTGATTAATTGGGTACCATAAATTATTAGTAAGATTATTTAAAATTTTAATATTTCCTAAAAAGTTAAGTATTTAAAAATTTAATTTTTTAAAAATTTGAAATTTTGAAAATATAGTATAATATTTTAAAATTTGAAAACTTAAAAAATTTAAAACTTTAGTGTAATATTTGAAAATTAAAATTTTTGAATTTTTAAATATTTCTCGTCTATGACCGCCGAGGACCTCTAATGACCGTCAAGTCCGAGTTTGACCGATTTTGACCAATTTTCGTCAAACACTCTAATCGTAATCGGTTCAAGGTCGTCAAAAGATTAATCGTCCATTAATCGACCAACAAGGCCGATTTCTGCAACACTGAAAAACAAAAAAAACCTCCTTTAGACTTTTGTCATCATATTTTCCCAACTTTGTCAACTTTCACACTATTGCCACAACATTTTAGGATTTTCTCCACCAATGTCTCTTCTTTTGGTTGTTGTATACTTTTGACATCTAATTTTAGAGGTTGTCGATTTTCTCCAATATTTGTGACAATCTACACTTTCAGCATATCTTTTAAAATTTGCCGATTTTTCTCATATTATCCCAAAAACAACGTAGCAGTGAGTTCTTTACTGGGTGTCATTATATTTACATTAAAAGATTTAGATAATTTTATAATAAAATAGTAATATTTATACGTGTGATGTGGTGGTGCTCCCACGCGATGGGTATATAATTAGGTGCTGTAAATATCTTTTGAAAAAGGGAAGTAATCACGTGCGCCGACAGCCTGAAATACCCAACCCTTCACGTGATCACATTGTACATGAAAACTTGAAGCCAACGGTTACTCATCTCCTTTTTATGTTTATTTCACATAAAATAATAAATATCTTTTAGTTTTTTTAATAAAAGATTCTTACATTTAAATATATTATATATTTTTTACGTTTCATTCAAGTAAAACAAGTTCTTATTATAACTTGGAATATTTACTACTTTATATTAAAAATCAAAACAGTCTTTCGTAGTTATGTTCATTTACGGTAATTGTTTGTTAATCCTTTTTCCACAAACTATTTAATCAAAATAATAGTGGATTTTTGGGTTGTAACGAACACGAGCAAAAGCTTGTTAATGTTCTTTCGTTTAAGTTAACCGAACGAATACGAGCAAAAGCTTGTTAATGTTCCTTCGTTTAAGTTAGCTGAGCAAATAAACGAACACCAAACGAGGAAACAAACGAGTTTTATGTTTATTTGCGTTCGTTTAAGAATTACATTATTCACGTTCGTTCGTTTATGTTCGTGAACATGCTAATCGAACATAAACGAAAGTAGAGAAATAAACATAACTGAATATATATATATATATATATATATATATATATATATATATATATATATATATATATATATATATATATATATAAGCATAAACGAACATATAATATTGTAATGTAATTAAACACAATTGAACATATATGAATATAAAAGGAACTTAAATGAACGAACATAAACGAACGTTCACGAACATATCTGAATGAACGAGACTATTGTTCATGTTCGTTCGTTTAAGTTATTCGAACAAATGAACGAACATGAATGGATAAACGAATGAGTTTTTCTTATTCATGTTTCTTCGTTTATGTTCGTGAACATTGTTAAACGAACATAAACAAACGTAGATAAATAAACATAACTAAATATATATGGGCATAAATGAATATATAATATTGTAATTTAAACACAATTGAACAAATATAAATATAAAAGGAACTTAAATGAACAAACATTCACGAACATAACTAAAAGAACGAGCCCATTTTTCATGTCTGTTCGTTTAAGTTGGTCAAACAAATGAACGAAATCGAACGGATAAACGAACGAGTTTTGATCTTCATGTTCGCTCGTTTAAAAATTACATTGTTCATGTCTATTCGTTTATGTTCGCGAACATGCTATACGAACATAAACGAACGTAGATAAATAAACACAATTGAACATATATGACCATAAACGAACATATAATATTGCAAAGTAATTAGACGCAATTGAACATATATCAACATAAAAGGAACTTAAATGAACGAATATAAACGAACGTTCACGAACATAACTGAATGAACGAAACCATTGTTCATGTGCGTTCGTTTAAGTTAGCCGAACAAATAAATGAACACGAACGGATAAACGAATGAGTTTTTTTATTCATATTTGTTCGTTTAAAAAATTACATTGTTTATGTTCGTTTATTTATATTCATGAACATGCTAAACGAACATAAATGAACGAACATAGACGAACGTAGATAAATAAACATAATTGAACATATATGAGCATAAACGAATATATAATATTGTAATGTAATCAAAAAAATTTAATATATATGAATATAAAAAGAATTTAAATAAACGAACACGAATATTTACGAACATAGCTAAATGAACGAGACCATTGTTCATGTCCGTTCGTTTAACTAAACGAACGAAAATTTGAGTTTATGTTCGTTCACTTATTAAATAAACGAACTTTCTATCAACAGGTTCATTAAACGTTCAGTCAATTTACGGTCATAGTAAATTTTGTTTGTTATTAAAAAAATACTACGTAGTAGTTAAAAATTGCGATAACCAAAACTTATCATTTGGGCCAACGTATAAATTCTAAGAGTCCAAAAAGTGGGCTTCTACATTTTGGGCCTATATTTACAAAGGTTTATATATATATATATATATATATATATATATATATATATATATATATATATATATATATATATAAAACGTTGATATTCATATTAGAATTACTTCAACAATACATATATATAATATTCATTAAAGAATAATAATATAAACATAGTGTTTTTATGTTCTCACTCTATTTATTGTTTTTATTTGAACTTATATATATATATATATATATATATATATATATATATATATATATATATATATATATATATATATATATATATATATATCAGTGTTATAAATATCGGTCTAGGCTCTAGGTGGTCTGCAACTGATTACGATTAGAGGTGTTTGACGGAAATTTGTCAATATTGGTCAAACTCAGGGCTAGGCGGTTCTAGGCGGGAATATTTTAAAAATTCAAAATTTCAAAGTTTCATATATTACACCAAAATTTACAAAATTTCAAAAATTTTAATATATAAATATCCAAATGTTCAAATATTATAAACAAATATTTTGAAATTTCAAAATTTTAAAATTTTAAATTTTCAAATACTATTTTTCTTAGGATATATTAAGTTTTAAAATAGTTTTATTAATAATTTTTGGTCCGCAATTAATCTCTGCCAAACCGATTAATCGTTTGACCCCGAGCTACCTGTTAGATGCATATTCATGCATTCATTTTGTAGTTTTAGTTCATAAAAGTGCATTGCATTTAGGTTTAAACTCATGCATTTTGCATATTCTTCGGGATTTTTCATGATGCAATTCCATTCACACACTTTTATGATATTTCAGGGACTTTTGAAGGTTGGATCTTGATGGAGGAAGTTAAAAAGAGTTGGAAACGAAGTTTCAGAAGTTTTGGAGCATTGAAGAGAGAGAGAATGAAGAAATGAAGATTTGAGCCTTTCAGACATTTACACGGCCGTGTAAATGATGGCTTATAATTTACACGGGCCGTGTAAACGCATATGCAAGAGCGTTCTTCTTTTCTTGTTTACACGGTCGTGTAAATGGCACCCTATAATTTACACGGGCCGTGTAAACGTCTCGACAGTTTTTAAAGTAGTTTTACTCTCATTTAATGGGGACAATCAGTTTTGTTGGAGGTTAGGTCGGATTTTGGACAGGGAGAAGGAGATTTTCAGAGCTTTTGGAAGTAGATTAACACTTGGAAACACTTTAATTTCCTTTTTGTAAGTCAATTTGAAGTTTGAACTTGTTTGATTTGTAGTTTAACCTAGTCATGTGTGGTTGATTTCATTATCATTTCCGAATCTGAATTCTTAAGTATGTGTTGTTAGGTTGTAATTTGAACTTAATTTGTGTTTAACATCTAGTAATCTTTGATTTGATCTTAATCATGTGTTTGGTTAGTTCTCTTTTTCACTTGATCAATGAACTAGGGTTCTTATCAATCTAGTTAATCAAATTATGAAATTCGTATATGTTTTATGATTTGATGTTAGTAACACACACTTACTTGGTTGTAATTAGATCAAAATTAGTGCAATCAAAAATTAAATGTTTATATTCCCAAGCTTAAGAGGAATGTTAAACATTGTTGGTAATTAGTGCAAAAACTTAATGTCATTTAATGATTTGATGCAAGAACTTATTTGAATTGAATCAATTAAATGAAGTTTTATTTGGAGAGCTTGTTTTGAATAAAATACTTTTGCCAATTTGGATATTAGAGTTTATTAATATCTAACTTACCAACCTAGATTGAACATGAGTTATAATCATATTACATCTTTCAACATAATACATGTATAAGAGTCAGAATCGGAAATGTACTTCTTTTACTGCGTTTTGTTATCAATCTTTTCTTATTTATGAAGTTTAATTCAAGTTCAAACACAATCCCCCATTTTAATATTATTTGTATTATGTGTGAGAATATGGCAAGATAAGAAGTCCTGTATTCCTGTGGACCGACCCTGCTTACTCTATACTATCTTTAGTATAAGAAATAGCAGTGACTTGAGCTTTATTAATATTATTTTATCCCATTATTTGTTGGGTTTGACACGCCTAACAAATTGGCGCCGTTGCCGGGGATACGGTAGTACTAATTGTTTATGCCAAGATCTTTTCGCACAGGTACACCTTTACCAGTTGATTTGGAGATAGAGAAATCTGCAAAACAAAGAAGGAAGCAAGCTAAACTTTTAAAGAAACAACAATTCGGAGCTTCTTTATCAAATCCATCAACCACATCTTCACCAACATCCAAAAGTACCACCCCACCATCTTCACCTACTCCTACCATGGCAGACAACCATGGAGGAAACCCACCTCCAAACCCACCACCTGAACAAACCTTTAGACAGTGGGCTACTCAAGATGTCACCCAACAACCTTTGTGCATAAATTACCCTGCAGCAATCAACTTTGAACTCAAGTCCGGACTCATCCATTTGTTACCCTCATTCCGTGGTCTTGAGAATGAAGACCCACATAAATTCCTTAAGGAATTTCATGTTGTTTGTGTGGGTATGAAGCCACATGAAGTCACAGAAGATCAAATCAAGTTAAGGGCATTCCCCTTTGCTTTACAAGATTCAGCCAAGGAGTGGTTATATGACTTACCACCGGGGTCAGTCACAACATGGAATGAACTTGCAAGGATGTTTCTGGATAAATATTTTCCAGAAATGAGAGCTTCAGCTTTACGCAGAGAGATAATTGGTATCAAGCAACAAAAGAGAGAAGTCTTGCATACTTATTGGGAACGGTTCAAGAAATTGTGTTCAAGATGTCCAAAACATGGGATTACAGAATATCAGTTGTTGCAGTATTTTTGTGAAGGAATGTCATCTTGGGATAGGAGACTACTCATTGCATCAAGTGGTGGATCTATAGCTGATAAGACTCCAACAGAAATCAGAGTTCTTATCAAGAACATGGCAGAAGAGTCCAAGCATACAGTCCAAGAAGAAGAATGGTACATGGATGCACCCCGAGGTGTAAAGGAGGTCCAAACTCCTCAAATTGAAGCTCAATTGTCCGAGCTTACGAAAGTGGTTATGATGCTAGCCAAAGACAAAGGTGTGCAACCCACACCCCGTCCATGCGGTATTTGTACTCAAGTGGGACATCCAACCGACATGTGCCCTCAACTTCAAGAGGAAGATTATGAAGAAGCAAAAGCCATGGGAGGTTTTCTTGGGTCTAATCAAAGGGGATATGAGCAGCCACGAGGTGATCAAAGATGGAACAACAATCAAGGTTGGGGAGGAAATCAACAAGGGAACTATCAACCAAGTCAACCACATCAATACCAACAAAGACCACCTTTTCCACCACAAAACTTTCAGCCAAGGCAACCACAACACCCTCCTCAACAAGCGGGTTCATCAAGTATGCCTCTAGAGGACATAGTGAAGAGTTTGGCAACCAGTACACAAGCTTTCCAACAAGAGACAAAAGCAAGCATAAAGAACTTAGAGAAACAAGTTTCACAGCTTGCTATTTCCGTAAGCAAACTAGAATCTCAAGGAAAGTTGCCTGCCCAAACTGAAGCAAACCCAAGACACAATGTATGTGCCATCACATTGAGAGGCGGGAAGAGCTATGATGGTCCAAAATTGTCGGTTGATCAAAAGGAAGAAGAAATGGTGGTTGAAGAGGCAACCAAAGAAGAGAAGGAGGAAGAGAAAACAATCGAAAAGAAGCCCTTCATCACTGAGTCTAAAGCCACACCTGCTCCATTTCCCGAAAGATTAAAGAGCACGAAAAAAGAACGGGAGGAGAATGAGATCATGCAAATGTTCAAGAGAGTTCAAATTAACATTCCACTCCTCGAGGTCATCAAGCAGGTACCTAGATACGCAAGGTTCCTTAAGGATCTTTGTGTATCTAAAAAGAAATTAAAAGGAAATCAAGTCGTAACAGTTGGGGAGCATGTATCCGCGGTTTTGCAAAAGAGGATGCCCCCAAAGTGCAAGGATCCCGGTGTCTTTACCGTGCCTTGCAAGTTGGGGAATCTTTATGTACCCCGAGCTATGCTTGATCTAGGTGCATCCGTAAATGTCCTACCATATTCTCTTTTCAAATTAATTGGTGTAGGAACATTGAGCAAAACCGGTGTGATCATCCAACTTGCTGACCGGTCTTTGGTACACCCAAAGGGAGTATTAGAGGACGTGTTAGTGCAAGTCGATGAATTTGTCTTCCCGGCTGATTTTTATGTCTTAGATATGGGAGATAATGACTCTCCAAGTTCAAGTTCCATACTTTTGGGTAGACCTTTTCTTAAAACTTCTAAAACAAAAATTGATGTCTACAATGGAACTTTGAGTATGGAATTTGATGGTGAAGTTATCAACTTCAATGTGCATGAAGCAAAAAAGACTCCTTTTGATGTTCAATCTGTTAATTTTGTCAATTTGATCCAGCCCTCAACAAAAAAGGGTTTGAACTTGTCTAACAATGAATTTCTAGAGTTAGTTTTGTCACGAAAACTAGACAGGGACAAAGCCAAAGAGCTTGCAAAGAAATTTGATATGGATAATGAAGTGTTGGAGATTTTAGAGTTTATTGATGACAAGAAGCATGTGAGGAGTGATGATATAAAACCCAAGCCATCCACCAAAGTCAAAATCCTTCCACCGGTGGAACAAGCACAAAATTCAGGAGCAAAAACTCCACTGGATCCCTTAAAGAATATACATCTGAAGAAGGAGATGGCGAAGAGGTTGATGTGTTGGAGAGGCCCACGTATCAAGACTGAAGCACAAATAGTTGGGGCAAGGTCGAGCCAACGACATTAAAAAGGGGCGGCTAACCGGGAGGCAACCCGGGGGTATTTTTGTCATTTCTTATATTTTCATTGTATTTTCTTTGTTTTCAAACTTCCAAGTTGTTTTTCATGCTAAAAGATGGTTAAAAATCATTTTTCGGGCAGTAGAGGTTTAGCGGGTTGCAAATTCAAAAAGTGAAAAAATCAATAATTTTTGGCCTTTACAGACATTTACACGGCCGTGTAAAATTATGCTTATAATTTACACGGGCCGTGTAAACGACCAGCTACCGCAGTTGAAACTCTACATTTACACGGCCGTGGAAATTATGCCCTTCTGTTTACACGGGCCGTGTAAACGTTAAAACAGAGCTGGTCGATTTTAAGGCTAAAACTCGATTTTTTTAACTCATTCTTTTCACATAACCTGCGATTTTTCTCCTCCTTACTGCCCCCTTCGAAAAAACCCTTCAAAATACTCAATCTTCCTCAATTTTGCATCAAAAATCAAGCTCCAAGGTATGAAATTCTTCTCTTTTCTTCATCTTCTTTGTCTTCCACCTCTATTCCACCCTTTTCATGGCCGATTTTGGCGCTTTTGAGCAAAACCCTAGAATTTTTGAACTTCAAATCTCGACCTAATGCTTGAAATTTCTTGTAGGATTAGCTTGGGGAAAGCTTGGGGAAGCATTGGATATCACCCTACCACCATTTTCAAGCACAAATTGGTATAATTGTTCCAACTCTTTACTTGTGCATATACTTAGATTTTGGGGTGATTTTGGTGATATTGCTGTTTATTTTTGTGCAAACTCTTGAGTTTAAATTGTTCTACATTGTGTGCAAAACTTTGTTGAATCCAATTTAACCATGGCCTCCCGTGGAAAAAGGGCTAGAATTGGGACCTCACATATGGGTGGTCAAGAGTCTAATGATGAACAAGACCAACATCCAATGGAAAACCCATATGAATTTGGTCTTATTTTTGAGACCAATCAACAAAACATTTTGTATGCAAGCCTTATTGGAAGAGTAATGGCGGCTCAAAAATTTGTGGACATCCAAGCCCTCAAAGACCTTCATATCTATAAAGGTGTCCACAAGCTCTTCAAGAACATTGGTTGGGAAGGGTTATTGAATCTACATGCAGTCAGTTATCAAACACCTATGTTGGAATTCTTGTCATCCATCACTTTCGATTACCAAACACACATCCTCACTTTCCGTTTGCTCAATCAATCACATAGAATTCATGCTGATACTCTCTGTGATATTATTGGTGCCCCAAAAGCGAAAAGAGATGTATATACAGCAAAAGGAAGAAGAAATGCTGTATTTGAGCGCGAGTGTGGAACGTTTTGGAGAACTATCTCTTGTGAAGATGAGTTTCAGTCAGGCACAGCAAAAGCTTCTAGCATTATTCATCCGGTTCTGAAGGTCACCCACCGGATTATTGCTTCTCTTTTATTTCCTCAAGAAGAGATTAGCAAAGCAAACAAAAAAGAATTAGAAGTTTTGTGGTGCATGATTAACAAGCCCGAGGAAGTTCCTCATTTTGGGTGTTGGGTAGTTCAGAAAATGCTCAGAAATGCCCTGAGCAATGGTGGCCAGCTACACTGTGGAGGCATGGTATCTATTATAGCTGAACATCTTAGCCTCCATCTACCCAACAATCCAACCAATATAATTCCGGGCCGTACTCGTTTATCACTTGAAGTTTTGGAAATCATGCATCTCTTTCACCGCCATCCCAATGGGGATGTTCATTGGACAGTCGATGGTAAAGAATATTTACGCGTCGATAACCGAAATAAGAAGATATTAGTCTTGGCCAATGACATCCCTTCTACCAATTGGCACCTCCAATCCAACTTGGGTGTTACTGCTGCCCGTAGACCTTCAACCACCACTTCTACTCCTCCTGCTCCTACTGCTGGTGCCTCTAGCTCATCTCGCCCCATTCCTTTTTCCTGAACACAATCTTTACATGGGCGAGTTTGCACGCTTGAACGACCGTTACACCAGCATACAGCAGGAAGTCGGAGAAATTTATACGGGTGTCGCTGAAATCACTTCTGAATTTCAGGACTACCGTAACTTGCAAGAAGAGCGTTGGGCCCAACAAGAACTGCGATGGGCTGAGCAGGATCAGAGATGGATCGCTCAAGAGCAGCATAACCGCAACGTTCATCATTTGATGAGCGATATCCATCGAGTTCTTGTGCTCCCCACACAGCAGCAGCAATCATCATCCTCCCAACCCCAATGGCCTCCATACTATCCTGCAGATTATCCTTCACAGTTCCCTCCATATCCACCGCCCGGTCCTCAATAGGCCAGCTATGCCTCTCTCCAAGCATCGAGGACGATGCTTATTTTAAGCTTGGGGAGGGGCATCCATCCATCCATGTATTATCCCGTTGCATGTAGGTTGCATGTAATTTTGTACATATTGCATTGCATTATTTTTCTTTGTCATTTTTAAAAAATATATATATATATATATATAAAAAAAAAATAAAAAATAAATAAATAAATAAATAAATAAATAAATAAAGAGATCCAATCCCAAGCAACCGAATCTTTTCGAAACAGTTGAGCTGGTAAATGAGTCATGTGCCTTGAGATTAAACTTGCTCTTTTTATTGAAAATCTAAAAGCAAGTTAATCGCACACGAACACACCTCCTGAAGCTACTTGTGCAAAACAGAAAGTGAGAAGATTGTCAACATTGGAGCATAACAGCAGGTATGAGTTAATTCTTTGGGACATATGACCGGTCTTATGAGTAGTAATGCTCAATTGAACTTAAAATGCCAAATTCAAAAGTTCATAAAAAGAATACAAAATCTCAATGTTCCGAGCCTTCCAGCGCTCTAAAAGTCATTTCTACTCATTCCCTTTTATATACCTTGCTTGGGGACATAGCTTTCAACTATACTTACGGGTCTTTGTATGTTAACCTTTAGTCCCCTGAAAAATGTCTTAGAAGTCCTCACGGTAATAGACCGTGAGATGTCCCACAATAGAAAAGTCAATGACGAAAATATAAAGAAATTGGTCAAATAAATAAATAAATTAATTAATAAGAGTGTTATCTGTTAACTTAGATATTTGTATTTGAATTCTTAAAAAAAAAAAAAATATATATATATATATATATATATATATATATATATATATATATATATATATATATATATATATATTATTAAGTTAATCTGTGACCTTTGGGATTCGAACAAGTAAACTCTGAGGGGTGTTTTACACCTAATCGCCTAAAGCTAAATTGTTTGGGACTGATTGAGTTGAAAATTCGTTACATGGGTTCCATAGAAAGTCATGAACTTAATAATAGCAAATAAAGCTAATCTGTGGCCTTTGAGGTTCGGGCAAGTAAACCCGAAGGATCTCTTTAAATCTAGCACACTAAGGTCATTTGATTTGGATGTGTTGGTTGGAAGCCCGTTACACGGATTTCAAAGAAAGCCATGAGCTTTATTTGTAAAAAAATATAATTAAGAAGTTTGTATATAGTTGTGTTTATAGTTTAATTGAATATTATGTTTAGGAAAAATATTTGGCTGCCAAAAGATTCCCTTGGACTTGGATTTGAACTTATGACATTGGACTGAATGTTAACTACTTTGACTGGTGTAAGTGGTTTGAAGTTTGTAACCAATCTGGATAAATATTAGGGAATTTTTAGAAAAGATTTTTCAGAAAAAGATTGTTGTTGATCAACAAATAGCTGGAATCGGGCATTGTTATATTTTATGAAACAAAGATGGTTGAGCATGTTTTGTCACATATAATTTCACGAGAGTAAGACCGTAATTTGTTCCAATAATTGACTTGATGATATTGAAAGGGAATTAGTGTTGTGATCTTTGATTTTGTTGAGTTGTATTAGGGAGTGGCCAAAGTCTTATTTCTATTATCATATAATATTTTGAGACTAAAGCCAAGTTAACTCAAGGCATGACAGGTACATTCTCAACTATGGTACAAAACAGGGTAATTGGGTTGGATCTTTTCATGTTTGTTTTGATTTCATGCATTAAGTTTCAAATAGTTTTAACTTTAATTTTCTTTTCTTCTATTCTATTTTATTTTCTCTAGTTTAAATCTTCTTGCTCTTTCTTGAGGACAAGAAAGGTTCAAGCTTGGGGAGATTTGTTAGATGCATATTCATGCATTCATTTTGTAGTTTTAGTTCATAAAAGTGCATTGCATTTAGGTTTAAACTCATGCATTTTGCATATTTTTCGGGATTTTTCATGATGCAATTCCATTCACACACTTTTATGATATTTCAGGGACTTTGAAGGTTGGATCTTGATGGAGGAAGTTAAAAAGAGTTGGAAACGAAGTTTCAGAAGTTTTGGAGCATTGAAGAGAGAGAGAATGAAGAAATGAAGATTTGAGCCTTTTAGACATTTACACGGCCGTGTAAATGATGGCTTATAATTTACACGGGCCGTGTAAACGCATATGCAAGAGCGTTCTTCTTTTCTTGTTTACACGGTCGTGTAAATGGCACCCTATAATTTACACGGGCCGTGTAAACGTCTCGACAGTTTTTAAAGTAGTTTTACTCTCATTTAATGGGGACAATCAGTTTTGTTGGAGGTTAGGTCGGATTTTGGACAGGGAGAAGGAGATTTTCAGAGCTTTTGGAAGTAGATTAACACTTGGAAACACTTTAATTTCCTTTTTGTAAGTCAATTTGAAGTTTGAACTTGTTTGATTTGTAGTTTAACCTAGTCATGTGTGGTTGATTTCATTATCATTTCCGAATCTGAATTCTTAAGTATGTGTTGTTAGGTTGTAATTTGAACTTAATTTGTGTTTAACATCTAGTAATCTTTGATTTGATCTTAATCATGTGTTTGGTTAGTTCTCTTTTTCACTTGATCAATGAACTAGGGTTCTTATCAATCTAGTTAATCAAATTATGAAATTCGTATATGTTTTATGATTTGATGTTAGTAACACACACTTACTTGGTTGTAATTAGATCAAAATTAGTGCAATCAAAAATTAAATGTTTATATTCCCAAGCTTAAGAGGAATGTTAAACATTGTTGGTAATTAGTGCAAAAACTTAATGTCATTTAATGATTTGATGCAAGAACTTATTTGAATTGAATCAATTAAATGAAGTTTTATTTGAAGAGCTTGTTTTGAATAAAATACTTTTGCCAATTTGGATATTAGAGTTTATTAATATCTAACTTACCAACCTAGATTGAACATGAGTTATAATCATATTACATCTTTCAACATAATACATGTATAAGAGTCAGAATCGGAAATGTACTTCTTTTACTGCGTTTTGTTATCAATCTTTTCTTATTTATGAAGTTTAATTCAAGTTCAAACACAATCCCCCATTTTAATATTATTTGTATTATGTGTGAGAATATGGCAAGATAAGAAGTCCTGTATTCCTGTGGACCGACCCTGCTTACTCTATACTATCTTTAGTATAAGAAATAGCAGTGACTTGAGCTTTATTAATATTATTTTATCCCATTATTTGTTGGGTTTGACACGCCTAACACTACCGCCGAACGATTTTTACAACTTTGATATATATATATATAAAAGCATTCAAATGAAAATAGATAAGTGGGTCAACAAATATTAAAACCAATGAAAACATGACAAATCATTACAATTAATTTTAGAATAAATTACATGAATGATCCCTGTGGTTTAGAATATTTACCCCTAATCTACCAACCACCACACATTTAACTATTTAAGACTCTCTCTCTCTCTCTCTCTACTGATTCACCCGAAACCACCACCAGTATCACCAGAAACCACCGTTGCCACCTCTATTGATGTTGAAATCCGCTAAAACCACCGTCAACACCATTAATGATCCCAATAATTCCATAAATTACACAAAAATACACTAACAATCACAATAATTGTAGAAAAATCATCAGAACAATATCATAAATATGTAAATTTTTTCAGTCTCAGTAAATCTTAATTGTTCGTCGGTTTTCATTTATCATTTCTATAAATCTGACCATAAGATCAATTCCAAAAATTCTCAAACAATCCCAGTAAGAAGATGGGTCGATAAATATGTAAATTGTTTTCAAACACAAATCCAACAATGAAACCTGAAATCAATTTTGATTCTTGATGAAATCAAACCAGAAACTTTTGTGTATGGGACGAGTGCTTTTAACAACGGTCCTTCAAAAATCCAAATCAAACCTTCAACAGATGACAACCAAAGCTGCAAGAGCTATGTTGGAGATGGCGAAACAGACGAGCAAAACCGCATCGAAGCGGCACAAAAATTTTAACTTCTAGGAGAATTTGAATCCTAGAAAAGAATAAAAGCGGAACTCAAAGTCGAACATGAAGCATCAGAAAGAAAAAAACTCATCATCACTTCAACCCAATCCAACATTCAACATAAAATATACACAATCGAAGACATAAAAATCGCAATAGGTTACTTCTCAAATACCCTAAAAATAAGTGAAAAAGGATACGAGCCTATTTTCAGAGGCAATCTCGATCACATCTTCGTTGTCATTAAAGTCTTATGGTTGTCTCGTTTTTGTTTCAAGGTCTGCTTCGAAATCGTCGCCGCCTTTCACTTACTCCAACAAAACCGACCCCAACCTCTACTCCACCGTGACCTAAAACCTGGAAACATTCTGTTAGATTGGAACTTCATGAGCAAAATCAGTGATGTAGGGTTAGCGAGATTGCTCCCGACGGAAATGGAAGATGATGGCGCCCAGTACCACCACATGATGACGGAGGCGGAGATGTTATGTTACATTTATTCGTAGTATCAATAGACGGAGACATTTGGGATCAATTCAAACTTAAAACCAATTGTGGGTAAGGGAAGATGGTTTGGCCACCATCGTCCATCGACGGAGTCTGTTGGTGGGGGAACGGAGGATGCGGATGATAGTGGCAGGGACCGACGATCGCTGAAAGAGGAATAAGGGGATGCTGGTGTAGTGGTGCAAGAGAACGTGCAAGACAGGGAGATGGAAGCGAAAGGATTTAACTAAGTTTAAAGCTTTTTTCATTTTTTTTTTTTTAACTGCATGTCAAATTGAAGGGTTAATCACTTTATGGACTAAATAGATAATTTTAACTGAAACATAAGGATGATTTTTGTAATTTAAATAAATAGACATGTGTATATGAATTGGGAAAAAGTTTACAAAACCGGTTAAGGAAAAGAACAAGGGGACCAATTCTTAGAAAAATTGGGTTTGTCCAAAGCTGACCTAATCTATTCATATCTTGTTTATACTTGTTTGCCTTTTTAGCCTTTGAAACCGGATCGGGATCTCTATTTGTTAAAACTTGTTTGGAAATCCGATCTAAAACTGATTCGAAAAAGTAACAGTTGAAAATCATACCCTTTTTTCCCGTACTTATAACCTTTATAGCCGCTTTTTACTATTTTGCACTATAAATAAAATGACATATAGTGGCACAGAAAAAGTGCCACTAAAAACCAAAAAAGTGTCACTAAAGACCCTCTGACAATCAGCGGCACAAAAAAAAAGTGTCACAATAAGAGCTGCCACTAAAGACCTTTAGTGGCACTTTTTGGTTGTGCCGCTGCAGCCTAATTGAGTTTTAGTGACACTTTTCGATTATGCCACTAAAACACTTATAGGTTTTAGTGGCACTATTTTTATACCACTATTTAACTATAAAAATAATTATTATTTTCATGCTTTTAGGGACATTTTTTAACAGAAAAAATTTATTAATAAATTAAATCCATTTTTTTAAAATTTAAATGAAATATAAAACAACAATAAGACAATTAAGATAATAAATATAAAACACAACATCTTTACTTCAATTCAAACTTTTTCAATAACAATATTCTCAATAACTAAAATACAACTGTCTTGATAAAATAATAAGTCTGAATCGTTTGAAACACAACATCGCTAGGAAAATCAAACGGATTGCGAGATCTTCTATCAAGTCCATGTGATTGATGCTGCAAAAAAGGACAAAAATAATAATAAAGTTTAGCATATGATATTGATAATAAAAAATAAAAATAAAAATAAGCGGTTAACCAATGATTCTTGAAATGGATGTGGATAGTATATTTTCAGTGCTTTCTTTTATATCTACTGGAGAAGACACTTTATTCTCTTTTACATATTCAAATATGAATCTTACAGTTAAACAGATGGTAGTTGTTCTTGTTTCACTTCTCAAAGTTTCAAGCTCTCTTGGTTTAATAGAATGAGATATGGATAGATTCAAGAGTTATGAAACAAATACCGATTATGCCCTTCTTTGTGTAAAGGGCATAAAGGTCAAGGTCCTTGTGAACTAGCTAACCTTGGCTTTAACTCATGTTGATGAGCCCTTTCGAACAGATGCAATGGAGCCACTCTTTCTAAACCCTAAAACAACAAGTCTTCCATCTTCTTTGGACCTAAGCATGATGAAAGAAGCAATGACATTAAACATGAGATGCTCCTCAACATCTTTTCAAATGAAGCTAACAAGCTTGTTTAGAAAATTGTTTTCACAGGTTAAAACTGTGTTAGAGAGAAAAATCAAACAAGGAACTAGGAAACCTAACAATAACAACCCTATTTATAAAGAAGAAAAAGATACCAGTTTCAAAAGAGCACATGAAATTTTCCATTTCATGAAGTGGCTAAGCAGCTTCTTGTTTTTATCATGCTACCCTTCAGCTCCATATGAAAGGAAAATAATAGCAATGGAACTTATACTGATAATGAACAGCACTTGGCTGATTTTACAAAAATACCCTTTCTAAAATCAATATCATGATTATAATAACTCAATATGTTGCGATATTCACATAACCTGAATCAACTTTGTTGCTAGTGGGGTCAATTGTTGACAGCTGGGATTAATTAAGAGAGAAATCCTTTCGCATTTTGCTCAATTTTCCAACTCCACTTCCTGGAAATATAATCACAGACAAGGTCAAAGAAGTAATTATATGGGCTAAGAAGTTAGTTTATAGTCCTCGTGTTAGAGAAAGTAATGATGGATCATTGACAATGAGACTTATCTTTAGAAAATACGTTTTGGACCTCAGATGGATTGTGAAAACATCTTCTAATGTTGTTTTGTCTTCTTCTTCTTCTTCTTCTTCTTCTTCTTCTTCTTCTCCATCTTCTTCTTCTTCTTCTTCTTCTTCCAAAACTTGCTTTCACTCCCATGTTGTGGAATATGCGACATCACTTATTGATTGGCTGTAACCTGCTGTTGAAATAGGAGAACAATATAACATCAATTAACATATAGAAAATACACATAAAACCTATTGAAATAACAATATGGGAACAAATAAAAATGGGTCATACAGAGAATAGTGGTTTTGCTAGCACTGTTGAGATCAAGAACATGGATTCAAGCTTCTTTTTTTCCAAAAAATGATGTGAATAATCTAGTAAACACTATCCCACCGATTATACTACGTAACGATATTCCTCAAACTAAATTCCCTGATCATGTGGTCTTGGCAAAAAAGCAAGCACCTGGTGTGCAATTTCCTTATGTACAACTTGGTACAGTTACACAAACACAAAAATATATAGGGTAGAAGGAGAGCATATACACACACGAGGCTTAAGCCTATTGCGTTGATTTTACAAGAAAGAAGGCGATTGCACAAGAACACACATATATAGGGTAGAAGGAGAACATATATGCACACGAGGGATAAGCCTATTGCATCGATTTCACAAGGTAGAAGGTGATTGCACAAACACATTGGGGAAACAATGGCATTGATATTAGGAAGGATTTCACTATGCTTCAGAGAGGGGGGATAGGAGATAATGAAAGAGAAAGAGACTACCTTTTTTGTTGGCGGCGAAGGAAGGATTGGTCTTAAGACTGCGATCAAGGAAACAAATAGGGGGAAACGATGGTGTCAGTTTTGGGATGGGGGGAAAATTAGGTCAAAATTTTGGAGATAGAGGGAAAACGAAAGATGAAAATAAAAGGGAAGTTTTGGGTGGCGAAATACTTTTATTCTATGAAAATCAAGAGCGGGAAACCGAAAATGAAAGTATATGAGATATAGTGGCACAAAAGACATAGTGCCACTAAATGTAACTTTTTTTGTAGTGTTTGTTCAAAGTGACATTTTTGCCCTCTATGCATGATATCAATAGGCGTTGATTGTGTTGGATCAAACCGCACCATTCAAACACTCTCTTTATCTCATAAAATTGGATATTTTCGCAATCTCAAATCTCAGTAACTCTTATTGCTTGGTTGTCTTCTCAAATCTTGGATAAATTCACGAGTTCGTTATGTGTCACATTTCATGCTTCTGCTATTCAGTTTTTTACTATTTCAAAAAAAAGGTATCCTACTGGCGTGTCACAATATTTCATGTGAATAACGACCAATGTAAAATTTTGTGAAAGTAGTGTCTATAAAACGGATCATGAAAACTTGGCAACATTTCAATTTGTGTGAAATATTGGATGGTAAGAGTAAAGCGTGATGAAAAAAATATGATAACTTCTTAATAAAATCAAGGGATTACCTTATTGAAACCACTCAAGATCATCATGTATGATACTAAACTATAACATGAAGATGAGTCGAGCAACAATGACATTGCAAGACATCGTTTAGACTTATGAGGCCAATGTATGCGAAATGATGACGAAGTTTGTGATGCAAGAAAGTTTGCCGTTCGACCACTTTGACAATCGACGATTGACGAAGCTTGTCCAAAATCGAAAAAGTCAAACAATAAATACATGAACATGAAGTAGCAATGTGGATATTGCTCTCACTTACTAAGTAAGATGAAGAAGATAATGGCTTAACAATTGTTAGGATTAAGCACTTCAGTGAACGATACACGATTTCGTATGCACATAGAAAATAATGCAATAAAAAAAATAAAAACACAATATTTGAGGTGTTTAAGTTGATCAGAGAAATTAAGTATGTCAACTAGCGAACAAAAGAAAGAGATTTTATTAATAGCTCTCTAATTACACCTTTTGTCGGGGGTTACACGAATTAAATAAGATAGGGTTCATTATAGAAACAAGTTAACCTAAAGTATGCGAATGAGACCAAATGTAGAAAATGATTCTGAAGAATTTGGCCCATGATGCTGTAACACCCCAACTCCCAGGTATATTTCATTGAAAGAACTCGACGAGTTGGAGACCCCAACTCGTCGTGTAGAACTTAGTCAGCCCACGTGGATTATTGGATCTACACGACGAGTCGGAGGACCCGGACTCGACGAGTAGGAGCTGGGAGATGAAACCCTAATTTTTAGGGATTGCACCCTATTTAAAGGACCTTAAGTCCCTTCCTTCAGTCCTTTACCACCCCCTTGGCAGCTAAGAGAAACCCTAATCGCTATTAACCTTGTTCTTGAGTGATTGTGATGCTTAAAGTGTGATTTTGGTGCTTTGGGTGAAGAATGTGTGAAGTATAAGAAGCTTGGAGCAAAAAGGAGCTTGTGGATCTGACTCTACTTCTTCTTGGTATCATTTTGAAGGTAACAAGTCGTTACCTTGGCTTATCTTTAGCTAGATCTTTTCATGCTTATGTTTAGGGCTATCTTTAGCACATTTGGGAGTCATTTCGAGTATTGGGGCAAGATCTGAAGTTGTAACTTCAGATCTGGACTCCTCTAGGTCCCAATTTTAGAAAGCTATTAGCTTTATCTAGTATCAACCCTTCACCATGCCCTAAACCCCATTCTAGACTTGGTTTTGGTGTTATAAGCATGTAGGACCTTGCATGCACATAAAGTTTGCAACTTTACGTGGAATCTGTGCCTTAGGAAGCTAGATCTATAAGTTAGAGTTGTGGAGTAGCTTAAAAACATCTGGATAAGAATTGGACTGCATGAACTCGACGGCGAGTCGGATGGAGGTTGCCCGCATTTGATTCTCCATGAACTCGACAAGTCAGTAAGAGGACTCGACGAGTCAGTTAGGGTTTTTCCCGACATCTGGATACGCATGGACTCGACGAGTTGGTTGGAAACTCGGCGAGTCAGTTAGGGTTTTATGACTTTCTGAGTTCTTATGGAAACTCGACGAGTTGCTAGTTACACTCGACGAGTTGGGTCAACATGGACTGTTGAATTTGACCGTTGACTTTGACTTTGACCAGGGGTTGACCAGTTTGACTTCTGGGGGTATTTTGGTAATTTGGGAATTTATAGAAGTGGATCACTGGTGGATGTAGGTGTTGGACTTGGAGCAGCATTTGGTGAAGTTTGATCTTATCACTTCGAGCTACTTGTGAGGTGAGTTCACCTCACTATATCAACAGGGTCTAAGGCACCAATGTTGGCCCTAATCGGATTTGTATTCGGGTTTATTGCATGATATGCTTATTGATTTATATCATGGTAGTTAGGATGGTTGCTATGTTAGTGATCTGTTAGATCGGTATCCTGGTTATAGGATGGTTGCTATGTTAGTGATCTGTTAGATCGGTATCCTGGTTATAGGATGGTTGCTATGTTAGTGATCGATTAGATCTGTATCGTGGTTATAGGATGGTTGCCATGTTAGTGATTTGTTAGATCAATATGATTATTTGTACATGCTATCTAGCGTATGATATTTATGTGCACATGTTTGTTGGTTTGGGGTATTGGGTTGAGGCAAGTCCTGCTTTGTGCTGTAGGCCAAGATACCCAGGGCGGACCGGATAGACTGCAGACCCGGGAGGGCATATAGTCAGGTAGAAGGCCCAACGAGCGGTCCGGACAGGATGAAGGCCCTGAGAGGCGGTCCAGACGTACCGAAGGCTCGGAGAGCGGTCCAGATAGACTGGTGGCCTGTGAGGCGGTCCAGTCAGACTGATGGCTCATTATGCATGTTGTTTGCTTATATGATATGGTTATATCTGTATGGTGTTGGTATTTTCGGGGAACTCACTAAGCTTCGGGCTTATAGTTGTTGATTTTGTTTCAGGTACTTCTGACGATCACGGGAAGGCGAATGCGTGATCGTACACCTCCTATGGTTTTTATGATTTGATTCTGGGATACGCTGACACTGAACTATTTTGAAAACAAGTTTTGTAATAATCGATTGATTTCGAAATGTTTTAAAAAGTTTAAATTTGGCATGATTTTTATGAGTGTTAAAGATGCATTTTGATACCGATGAAAAAACTAACATGTTGTATTTGATGTTCTAGTTTTTTTTTTACTATTATTACCGAATATTAATAAAAAAAATTGTTAGGGTGAGATATTGTTGTATTTTTTTGTATTTTATGAAGTTCAAAGAGTAAATTACACGAGTGGTCCCTATGGTTTGGAGTAATTTGCGTGTTTGGTCCCTAATTTATTTTTTTTAACTCGGAAGGTCCCTACTATTTGTTTTTGTTACACACTTGGTCTCTACTGTTTGTTTTTGTTACACACTTGGTCTCTGTTTTACCTAAAAAGACTATTATTTAAATAGGAAAAATGATGAGATAGGTAACGTAAGGTGAGGGGGTGGGGTTGGGGTGTGTTTATTTAAATAAATTAAAAAATCAAGGGAAAACTAGTCTTTTTAGGTAAGATAGGGACCAAGCGCATAACAAAAACAAACAATAAGGACCTTCCGAATTAAAAAAAATAAGTTAGGGACCAAACGCGCAAATTATCCTAAACCATAGGGATTATTCGTGTAATTTACTCAAGTTAAAACTTCAAAAGTTCCGTTTTCTAATTTCTAAACATCTTTATTAATAGACATTATCATAAACAGTGACCAAAGAAAGTTAAAAGTGGCACGGAATATTTTCACCTTTGTGCCATTTTTCTTGTTCATCATCTAAAAAAGTAAAAGAATATTGAATATTTTCGACAACTACCTCCTACCTTCCCCTAAGATGTTCTTTCTTGAGAAATCGATTAAAGAAATGTAACATAATTAATCAACGAATGTTATAACCTTTTTTTCTTTTTTATGAACAAGTGAAATCAAATCATGATTTTAATTTACCTCTCATTTTAGTTCAAGGCACACTACATCAATTTTTAAGTTCATTCGTTTTAGTTTAAATATGTCTAAGAAAAAACCAGAATATTAAAATATATATTATTGGTTAAATTGTTTTTCATAATTGTTGATTGAGTGAACTATGATTGATTGAGTTAATGTCTAACTCACCAGACCCAACTTTAAATCTGATATATTAAAAACATATATTAGACCTACTAGGTATTAAAAAAAAAAAAAAGAGGGCGTCAATAAAAAAAAATGTTGATTAATCAAAGGTCCAGTTGATCGAAAAGTTAGGACCGAATCAGAGACTTCAAAGTGATATATCAAATAGTTTAAGCCTAACCAAATCAGTCTCTACGAATACCAGATATAGTAAAATACATATCAAACAACCTCTAAAAGTGTTATAACAATTTTTTTAGCTTACTTAAAAACATCAAAAAGTAAATAAAAAGATGACATGCATACTTGGCAACAATCAACATAATATATGCATATTTGAATATTTTTAATTGTAACGTATAAGTAAATCTAAATGGAAAAGTTGAATAACCACTTTATTTGTTATGGTATGTTAAAAAAAACTTGCTTCCAAATACACACGCTTTCTTTTAATGAATTGATTATGAATTAAAAATGTTGGAATATCTTGTTCATGCCAAATAAATTAATTTGTTGCGTAATAATTAAAGGTGTTTAATTTAGATATGGAAAAAGAAACATTGTAGTTTACAAACTTAGTAGGTAACGTTCCAACTGATTGTGATCTCTATGTACCATCTTTGCCACCACCCACTTCTACATTTACCAACCAAACCTACCACATACTTGTCTCTCTTTCTCCCATTTTTGTTTCAATCTTTGAAGCCTTTTCAGGTTTTTTTTATTGTTCATCACAAAATTAACAGGATCAAGGATGGTGGAGGAAAACCAAGAACCCATGAAAGATGTTGCTTCAGAAACTGAATCAAAATGGACATCACCACCGGAACCCAAATCAAGTTCGGTTGCAACACCACCACCCAAGAAAACAAAGCCGCCTCATGGTGGTGACAAGAGTAAGCTTCTTGACACTCTCTTGTACAATTTTAACTGCTAGACAGAATTTGCGCTAACAGCACGGGAATCCTGTCTAACATGTATAGGTTATGTATGACAAACAAGTTTTTGTAATCGGATAATTTATGAAAAAAATATGGGTTTTGCGCAACTTTGAACCCGTTTCATTTAGGCTATGTTTCTTGAATTTTGTTTTTTTTTTTAAATAAAAGGTAAATCGCATCATGTAAAACGGCTCATGTTAGCCCCCTGGAGGTTAATTACGGAACAATAGCAATGTTTTGGGTGCGTTAGGATTTGGTTTGAACCCTAGACAAGAATGAAATTTCACATCTCAACCGGTATGTATTGTTTCTCCATTCGTAGATGAAGGTATTAATTTATATATGTTTTCAGATGTTGGACTTGAAGTAGTTGTTGCAGAGAAGAGAATGGCACTCATTAAAGCATGGGAAGAGAACGAAAAGACAAAGGCTGACAACAGGTACTTGTTGTCTATATATATTTATATACTACAAGAACATATGTGATAACATGTGTATGTACAGGGCGTACACAAAAAAGTCAGCAATCGGAGCATGGGAAAATACTAAAAAAGCAATGATAGAAGCTAATCTTAAACAGATTGAGGTACATGTTTCGTATTGATCACTTGTAAAAGTATGGAAGAAAAAAAAAATATAAAAAACACAAGGCATGCATATGTATATGTATGATGTGTATGTAAATGGAGCAGGAAAACATAGAAATTGAGAAGGCAAAAAAGAGGGAGGAGATGAAGAATAGGATGGCTGGAATACATAAAGAAGCAGAAGAAAAACGGGCAATGGTGGAAGCCAAAAGGGGGCAACACATAATCAAGGCAGAGGAAGCTGCTGCAAAGTTTCGTGCTACAGGCACTCTTCCTACCAAGTTGTTTAAATGCTTTGGCTACTAATTTTTTTCCCCAAAAACGAATATACTTATACATGCATCAACTATCATTATCAACAACAAATTTTACATCTTGTATGGTTTGTTTTATATATGGTTTTTTGTTCATTAAACTTAAACCTATATATGGTTTATATCATACATATATTTGAGCTGGGTATTATTTGTTGACTGGTTGTATAATAGAAGCTCTGGGGTTCAACAGAATGCAGTTACTTGATCACACATAATACATATTACAGTGCAAATATTGAAGGAATCAAAAGGATGATAGCTTCATTGTTGAAACTTAAAATTCAAGAATAAGCTTTAATCTCACCAAAATTTGATCAGTTGATGTGGTTCTAACATCTTATTAACTTCAGTTTAACTATTTAAAAGCGTTCATGGAGATTTCATCATTTTTAAACTTTACAACTCAAATCAAGTATTAACAGAGGGGATTATTTTACCTTAGATAGTTGGTTATGATTACATCATATGTTTTTAAATCAAAAAAAAAAAATATGTAGAAAAACCATTCAAGAATGCAGTTGAATTGATAACCCAAACACATAGGGAAAAAGTAAGCTTTGAATTGATAACCCAACACAAATCTAAATATTGTTCATGCATGATTTTTTTTTTTTTCGGTTTTTCGTTTTTGCTCTACTTTTTATCTGTTTTTTTTTTTTTTTTTTTTCCTTTTTTTTTTCTTTTCAAGATATGGAGTACAAACTACAAGCTATCCTCCAGAATCAGGTAAATACAGATCTAGCATATGATATAACAAGCCTAAACTAAAAACAGAAACAGAAACAAGAAAATGTCTCCTACTTGTATTTCATTTTCTCAATCACAGACAGTAAATGGCTTGATCAATTTGGGGAGGAATTTGTTTTATTTCAGTTCCAAGTTCCTGTTCAATCCTATACCTGTATCACAACCACACACATCATTAGCATTTAAGTATTTAACATTTATCATTTATCATTTTTAAATTATGAAAGAAAATACATACAAGTTAAACCGGTCTTCATAAGTTATCAAATTCACAGCCAACCCCAGATGTCCAAACCTTCCCGAACGTCCCACCTACAAATAAACAATAAAATATATATATAACAATTTTTCATTTTCAAATAAAAAAACTTTTATTTTTAGTTTACCCTGTGCAAATACGTCTCCGCGTTCCTTGGAAAGTCAAAATTGATGACAACATTCACGGCTTGAATATCTATACCCCTTGTAAACAAATCTGATAACACAAATCCAAATTCAAGATTACGGTTTGTTAGGGTACATAATATTTTTTATAATTTGAGTTTTTTTTTTTTAATTATAAAATAATAAAATATATATACCAGTACAAACAAGATTTCTGCATGCACCATTTCGGAAATCATGGAAGACACGATTACGATGATCTTGCAACATTTTAGCATGAATATAAAAGCAAGAATATCCAAGCTCTGTTATCTTCTTTGCTAACAGCTCTACTCGGTTTACGGAGTTGCAGAATATGATAGATTGGTTGATTTGTAACTGTAATAACAATCAATTCAATTCAATTCAATTCATAATCAATCTTCAAAGTAAGGGCTTTTTAGTAAATGTGAGCATACCTTTGAGAAAAGAGTGTTGAGGCAGTGAACCTTTTGTCTTTCTTCCACAAAAGCATAATACTGTGTGATACCTTTAAGGGTAAGTTCGTCCATTAAATTAACAACATAAGGATTTTTCAGGTATCTGTCTCTGAAATCTTTTACAGTAACAGGAAATGTAGCTGAAAACATCAAAATCTGTCTGTTTTCTGGAAGGAAACTGATCAGATGCTCTACAGAAGGTTGAAACTCAGGGGACAACAGCTTATCAGCCTGTCAAAACACATTATCATTATTTATAATTTTATTAAATAATTTATAAAAAACTAAAAAAATATATATATACCTCATCTAATACCAGCATTGCACAGTCATTGAGAATACAGACACCCTTTTTGGTTAGATCAAGAATTCTTCCAGGAGTTCCAACTAACAAATGAACAGGTTGATATAATCGCATGATGTCATCTTTTAGACTTGTTCCTCCAGTTGTCACCATTACTTGAATCTGTAAATGTTTTCCAAGCTCCTTGCAGACTTGTGATGTTTGAAGAGCCAGTTCTCTTGTGGGGACAAGTATGATAACTGTATATTTCATATTTGTTATTAAATCCATAACTTATTTATAGGATTTGAAAGTAAACATGTTGTTGAATTAGTAAAATAAAACCTTGGATGACATTGTTGTCTGTATCGATCTTTTCAAGAGCAGGAATACAAAAAGCAGCTGTTTTTCCAGTTCCATTTTTGGCTCTAGCAAGAATATCACTACCAGTTAAAGCAATAGGAATGCTTTCTTCTTGTATAGGAGAAGGCCTTTCAAAACCCTTCTCATAGATTCCCATAAGTAGTTCTCTTTTTAGAAAGTAGTCCTCAAATTCGTTTCCTTTTGTAGCTGTTACATCCTGTAAAGATTACAAACTGTAAGAAAAGTGGCATAATACTTGATATCCTACTTCAAAGATAAAAGGACATCAAAATAGGATAAGGAAATGTATTAATAAAAGGTAATGAACGAAGTTGCTTATAAGATTTATTATTATTGTTAAATAGCAAATTGCATAATGTTAACTGTTGTGTGCATACCTCAGTCTTGAAACGGCTATCTGCTGCAGGTATGTTTAACTGTGCTTTCCAATCTTGAGAGCTAAACCCACAAAATGGATAAACAAATAAGTTCACAGCATGTTTACATATAATTTATCAGTTAGATATCATTCAAATAGATCATACATGTATACACATAAAGTAATCATCTCCAAGAAAACCAATAACCATACATAGAACTGTAGAAGAGTCTATATTCCATAAAACCAACCTGCTATCAATTCCTAACACCACCGAATTAGATCAACACAGAGACCTTACATTATCATTTTGATCCCATAACTACTACATTATATCCCATAACATCAAGTATAGAGATATAAGTATGCATTTCCAAGATAAGAACCGTAACCATCTTGCAATTTTACGGGAATTGCAGTTTCAAGAATGTACGTCAAGTATTATTTGTAAAGAATCAAGCAACTAAAGGTTCGAGGAAACGGTTATAGATGTGGAATTTGAATTTTGACCTTGAATCAACGCTGCCTTCTGACTGTACGGTTTTCTCGACTTCATAGTTATTGTTATTGGCAGTAGAAGAAGCAGGGACATTAGGGTTCGTTCTTAGCCATTGTTGCTTCTGATTGTAGTGTTGTTGTGTGGACTGCTCTCTCTGAGGGTACTGTGACTGATGCTGCTGTTGTTGAATTTGATCATGGCTTCGAGGTTGATGGTAATAATTAGGGTTTGTTTGAAAATTACCACCTCCGCCTCCACCTCCACCACCGCCATACCATCCTCCGCCGCCGCCGCGGCCATTTCCGATACCGGGAGGGTACCGGCGGTTGTAACTGTTGTTACCGGTGCTATCGTTCATCGGGAGATGATCGTTGATTACAAAGCTTGTTGTGTAGGGAGTAGTGAGTAGAGAGGGTTTGATGCGTTTGATCGTGTGTGCGAAAGTGTGTGTTCAGATCGAGGTGTGGGTGTACACGCGACAGGAGTTGTGAAAGGTTTTATTTTCTTGTTTGATTTAACAATTTTAAATGCCCTAATCAGTAATTATCTTCTTTCAACCAAATATTCAATAATTCTAATTCAATTCGACATGACCATCAGGCATAAAGTAATTTTTGAGTGTTTAAGGTCCCACATGTTCAGGATTTTTTTTATGACTATTCCTATTGGCGGTCTTGGCCGGCATATATCATCAGGGGAATATCGTGTCATCCTCAAGTATCGGCTTATGATCCCTTTATTTCCGGCTGACGAGACTTGTCCTGTTTGTCGCAAGGCATGTTTGGACTCCTTCGGGGAGCATGCAGTTCATTGTAAAGAGCTCCCGGGTTTCAAGTACCGACACGATCTGGTTAGGGATGTTTTTTTCGACATATTTAGGCGCGTTGGGATTTCTGCCAAGAAAGAGACACCTGTGAACTTTCTGACTAACCCATTTGAAGGAATATCAACACTTAGACCAACTGATGTTTTAGTATTTGGATGGGCTAAAGGAAAGCATGCATGCGTGGATCTAATAGGGGTTTCCCCTCTTGTGGGCTTAGGGAGGGCAGTTTTCACTGTGGGGCAAGCTGCTTTAAAAGATACATCAAGCAAAGTGGCAAAATGAGAAAGCGTGCATGGAAAATCAACACACGTTTATACCCTTTGCATTTGATACTTTTGGTTTTCTTGCGTCAGAAGCTGTGGAGCTACTCAATAGAGTCCAACGGGTCATGCATAGTAATGTTATGACTCCAAGATCTATAGATGTTGTTTTTATAAGAATTAGGGACCGTTTGATAGTTGTTGACTGAGAAAGTGCTGAGCGGGAAAGATCTGTCTAAGTAATAAATTCTGACTGAGTAAGAAATCATGATGTTTGATTGTACATCTAACTGAATGTGATGACTGATGCAAAATGACCATTTTACCCTTGTACTCTTTATAATAATAATAATAATAATAATAATAATAATAATAATAATAACTAGAAAGCTTCCCCCGCGTTGCGGGGGTCGGGTGTTGTTTTTTTATGAAATTAAAGTACATTGTCTGTATTAATGGATACAGTAAAGTACATTGGCATTCTATGTGATTTGCCCAATTATGATTTTCACAATTAAGTTTTAATGCAAACTTACGACATCGAATCATGTCACCCAGAAAGATGAGACAGGATGACGGTGAAGTTTACAGATAATAACATAACATAGTATGGTTTGGAAGTGCAAATCGTAATCTATACTACTGTACTTACAAATTTTCCTTTTAAGACTACTATTTTAAAAAGAAATCTAATAAATGCAACGTTTTAAAGATTTAACAAATGAAAGTACAATTCTATTTATTAAAATGAAACCTAAATTTTATAGCTAATAATGCACTTTGTCATCCTCCATCAAGAAGTTTGGATCTCATTTGATGGTGATACTCTAATAACTCACCGATCTCTGCAAAATAATAACAAATCAACTTCTAACTGTTATTGTTCCTAAGGGAACATAGGTTTAATCTATTATATTAATATAAATTATTGTATACTTTCATATATTCCTTTATATAGCATCCAACTTTCATTTTCTCTGACAATGTACTTCCAACCTTTTTTTATCAAAACATTATTGTAAAATAAAAAATGCTAACCGATCTTTTCATTCCATTTTAACATGTGAAATCATAGAAGGTCGAAAATATAATTTTTTAAAAAGATAGTTACCTCAAGGCATTTATATGTTTTTGAACTACATCCATTTGTTCAGCATCATAGTCAGTCCATTTGTTAATCGTTTCAACTAAAAGAACCCCAGCTCCAATATCTATAACTATTAGGATTAGCATTAAAAGGTATAAGAAACAAATAGATACTTCATAAAATGTCTGTAGAAATAGAGCTAACCTTGAAAGCAAAATACAAAGTTTATGAGAACACCCTTTTAATCTCCAGTAGAAATGACCATTAGTGCCCCTGATTAGAGCATCGGGTGTCTCTTAATGTAACATAAAAATATGAAGTTAAATGCAATTATCAGAAAATGTTACTTTAATTTAATATTATAAAATTCAAGGAAATAAATAAAAGATTTAAATAGCCAAATAGCCTTACCTGTAACTAACCCATCCTTTCACTCCAACAAAAAAGAAGTCAACTAACTCAGGCTGAAAGTCAGGTTTCTAAATCTGCTCAAAATTAAATAACAGAATTAACATAAATATATATAAAAAAGAAATATATGAACAGTTTACAAATTTAATCTATTGGTAGTAGAGACAATAACCTGTGCTGTAAAAAGTTATAAACGTCCTGATATCTGCAGTAGTGATTGAATAACCTCCCCTTTTGACTTTGTAAGCTGCAAAGGATTAAAAAATGTTTGAATAAAGACTCCATGAAAATGCTATATTAATTGCATCATTTGTTAAAACGTATTTTAAAATATTATTATAGCTTGTGATGTTGTGATGTGGGGTCTTGACATTTGATATAGTCATTGTTTTTAAAATAGCTGCTATCATCTATTATCAACAATTTGTTCAGAATAGAATTATATAAAAAACAGGCTAAGCAAAAAAAAAAAAAAAAAATAGAAACATGTTTCTGTGGATTTGGATGTAAAAACATGTTCGATTGCAGAAAACCAACTTCGTTTTCTTTTTCCATTTCAGTAAATTAAGAAGTAATTAAGTAAAGTAACAAAAATCAAAGTCCAAAGTCCAAACACAAAAGAAAGTGTATGGATATGCACGCTAGGGATGAGATTTAGAACCGGAAAACCGGACCGGAACCGGAATCGGACCGGAACGGAACCGTTAGAACCAGAATATGTAAAACCGGTCCGGGTCCCGGGTTTAAAGAATGGCTCTATCCGGGTTCCGGGTAATCCGGGTTTCGGGTCCTTCGGGTCCGGGTAAACCGGGTTTAAGAACCGGAACCGTGTTAGGAACCGGAACCGGTTTAGGGGCCGGAACCGGTTTCTATGAAAATTTTAAAACATGCATATCTCATTCGTTTGAAGTCAGATTGACATGAGGTTTTTTCCATAGTATAGTTTATAATTTTAACATGATTTTAGACTATAATTTTGTCATTTTTGGGTTTATATTCATTGACTTATAGTCTCTCAAAGTCGGGATATCAAAGCTGGAAATTTTATATTTTTCAGCTTTTTTTTGTATTCTGTGATAGTTTTAAAACATGCATATCTCATTTGTTTAAAGACGGATTGACATGAGGTTTTTTCCATAGTATAGTTTATAGTTTGTACATTATTTTAGACTATAATTTTGTCATTTTTGGGTTTATATTCATTGACTTATAGTCTCTCAAAGTCGGGATATCAAAGCTAGAAATTTTATGTTTTTCAGCTTTTTTTATATTATGTGATAGTTTTAAACCATGCATATCTCATTCGTTTGAAGTCGGATTGGCATGAGTTTTTTTCCATAGTGTAGTTTATAGTTTGTACATGATTTTAGACTATAATTTTGTTATTTTTGGGTGTTTATTCATTGACTTATAGTCTCTCAAAGTCGGGATATCAAAGCTGAAAATTTTATGTTTTTCAGCTTTCTTTGTATTTTGTGATAGATTTAAAACATGCATATCTAATTCGTTTGAAGTCGGAATAGCATGCGGTTTTTTCCAAAGTGTAGTATAGAGTTTGTACATGATTTTAGACTATAATTTTGTCATTTTTGGTTTCATATTCATTGATTTATAGTCTCCCGAAGTTGGGATAACAAAGCTGCGAATTTTTTTTTTCTTAACTTTATTTTTGTATTTTGTGAAATTTTAAAACATGCATTCGACCCACTTTACCCGGTTCCCCGGGTTTTTCGGTTTTAGACCCACTTTACCCGGTTCCATTCGACCCACTTTGATATTTCCGGGTTTTCCGGTTCTAGACCCACTTTACCCGGTACCTTACCCGGAACCGAACCGGAACCGGTTCCTATATACCGGTCCGGTTTCCGGTCCTAAAAAATCTCGTTAACCGGTTCCCGGGTTTTCCGGGTCCGGGTCTACCGGTCCGGGTTTGGACCCACTCTTATCCCTAATGCACGCCATACCTTGAAGGAAGTATTGGTTGAGTCAAACTGTCAAACCATTATTAGATTGTATGTTGGATGTATTATGTAGCGGTATAAGCATCCAAAAATACAAAAAGAAAAAACCTCGTTCTCCAAAAATATAACATAAGTAAAAACATTATAGTCACAGAAGTCATATTGTTATATACTATATAGCAGAAACAGAGGTTAGGTACATATAAACTTTGATAAGCTACCAAGTTAAACTCATCAAATCATGATGAAATTGCTATAAATACTCTTAGCAGTTAGCATAAACCGTATTTGACGGAATTTTGCTCCTCAAAATAAATCAAAGAGATTAAATGTGATCACCTATTTTTAAAATTAAAAAACCCTAATATCAAAGAAGATAAAGATGAAGATGAAAATGTAAAATGACAAAGTACTTCACCTTAATGTGTCACATGTTTCTGATGCTTGTTTCTCGTCTGCTACTTCCACCTGATAGATATAATTCTACCAAAAGTCTAATATCAAAAAACCATCAAACCAAATGTTAAATTCCATTAAAATTTGACTTGGAAGCTACACGAAAATCTAGCAACATGTTCCATATGAGGCAAGGGAAAAAAGGTAATTCACGGAACCATAGAGAAAAGTGATGTATCCTTACAATGGAAATGGGGATGATCTATCTTCATCATCTTTCACAGCATAGAAATCATATATGTACTCATCCTTGGATGCTGTTTAATTATCATTGATATCAATAAGACAAAATTATTAACAAAAAAAAAGAAAAAGAAAATTGAGTTGTATAATGATCAATATAAAAGCAAAAACAAAAGGTAGGACCTTTTTTATCATTTAATGGTCGATTTCATATGCAATATCTTCTGTTGCACTTGGAATGAACTTCCGTAGTAGGTGAAAGAAAGTGGGCAATATCCTTTCATCCTCCTCAACTTTGCATTATGATGTTAGTTATACGTAATGGGAGGTAACATCAGTAGAAAAATAATTGATAGAAACATGATTTCAGTGATAACATGTGCAAATAAAAATTAAGATCAGAGCAAGCGTACAGATGCTGAAACACAATTAGTTTCTGATTATGCATCATACATATCTAGGCATGACAGTAAAAGGGATAGAAAAGGGGAACCGACGGTGGTCTCTAGAGAAAAACTATAATACCCTAAATTCCATGGAAATTCCCTTTGATTCAGCAAACCCAGATGTCAGCCTTACTTCGTACATCTAAGTTTCAATAAGAAACGTAAAACTCTAGACTAATTCCACATTCTTAATGGAATAAAATCTCTAAATAGAGCTACATACAACTATACCAAGTTGATTTTATGGAGATAAGGGAGAGAAGAGGAGTTTAGGGCTTCGAGGCAGTAGCCATAAAAATCTCCACTATTATGATATTAGAGTCGAGGAAGAAGCAGGAAACAACACAGAAAAAATGAAAGAGAATAAAGAAATTACCTTAAAGTGGCTTCGTTGACACGTTCACCGTCTCCACAGTACATGTCTGTCACAAAATCATGACAAAAGGCAGATGATCGAAACAGGAGGCATAGGGAAAAGAAACTTATTAGGCAGTGAGAACACAAAAGATGGAGTAGAAGATACCTTTCAATCATCATCTATACACACCTCTGTAACCATTGATGAAGGAATTATAAGAGAAATCGGAACTATGCATCTAGTACACTAATGTTTGTTTCCCCTCTGTTTGACGTCGGCAACGGGAAATCGAAGAATCACAAACCTCATCGAAAAAAGGATCGAGGAAATAACAAAATCAAGGAACCAAATAGGCAGGGAAGACAAAAAATCGAGGAATTGAATGGTTTGTAGGTCAAACAGAGAAGAAAAAGTGAATAGGGAGAGAAATTGGTGAGGGTTTCCACCAAGGCAGAACTTTGGTGGATGGGGAACTGGAGGAGTGTAACATCCGGATTCCCAGGTATCTTAAATTATGTATTTTATTGAGTTTTGGAGAGAGACTCGGCGAGTAGGCGCTCAGACTCGCCGAGTAGAGTCGCGAATCTCCATCCGGGTTAATGACTGGACTCGGCGAGTCCACGCTGTTTAATGAAACCCTAATTTCTCGGGTTTGGGGACTATTTAAAGGCCCTTATGGCCGCCATTTGAGGTCACCAGTCAGAGAGAGAAACCCTAGAGTGCTTGAGCGTTTTGGGAGAGGAAGGAAGCCATTTTTTTGACCTTGGGAGTGTTGTTTAGCAAGAAGAAGGAGGTACTAGCCAAGAGGAAGCATAGGAGATTGATATTCTGTGGATTTGGAGCTAAGATCTTCACATTTGAGGTAGTAATTCGACTCCCCTTCTGTTCTTATGATGATCATATGGATTTAGGGTTTCTTAGACCCTTTGTTGCTTAGATTTGAAGCCCAAATAGTCCCTTATGATGAGGAGGCTTTGGATCTGGATCCATAGAGGTCCAGAGAGCCTTATTCATTAAGCTTTTTGAATAACAATGGAGGCTATGACCTTGAGTTATGGTATTTGGGGCTAAATCATCATATATGATCAAATAGATGTTGTATGTGCATCAAGATGGAAACTTTACGTGGTTATTGGGTTTGGGAATGATAGATCTATTGGTTAGAGGACTGGATCTGACCTCAGGAAGTTGTTTGAGGATGTGCATGGAATGAACTCGCCGAGTCCATGAACGGACTCGGCGAGTAGAGTCGGGTAGCCCCGCGACTCGCGATCTGTGACGACTCGTGGAGCATAGGGTTGACTCAGTGAGTCGGAGGGAATTAGAGGACTGGAGTTCAAGGCGGAACTCGCCGAGTCCATGAACAGAATCGGCGAGTTGAGTCGGGGTGGCCCCGCGATTCATGCCAGGTGTCACCCGTCGAGTAAGGGGAAAGACTCGACGTGTCATGCGAGATCAGAAAGATAGTGGGCACGTGTAGACTCGCCGAGTCGCCCAAGTGCACTCGGCGAGTCGGGTCAAAGTTTGACCGTTGACCTTTATTGACTTTTAGGGTTTGGTCAACTTTAGGGTCTTTGAGCCATGAGAGGGGTAAAATGGTCTTTTACCCTTCTGAGAGTACTAAGAGGAGGAATAGTCTAGCATTGAGAGATGTATTGATTCAGAGTGTTTATTTCATATGATTAGGCGGAGGCTAGACCCGACTTTACAGAGTTCGAGCTTTACCGAGTTAACCGAGGTGAGTCTTCTCACTATACTTTACCTAGAGTGGTAATTAGAGCTATGAGACAGAGTATTGTGTATGCTTTTGCATGATGTGATTTCTATGTGTTATATGCTATGTATGTTACAGAGTTTTCAGAGTTAGGACCGGAAGGTCCACAGAGTTAGGGTCAGAGGACCCATAGAGTTAGGGCAAGAGGGCCCACAGAGTTATGGGACTGGGGGGTCCCACAGAGACACTTTGACCAGAGTGTCAAACAGAGTTATAGCCTCGAGTGGCTAATATGTGTTATGTGTGGTATTTTGGGGAACTCACTAGGCATTTATGCTTACAGTGTTGTGTTATGTGTCTCAGGTACCAGCGAGGATCGCGGGAAGGCGCCGGCTTGATCAGTACACACGCGCGGAGATTTTATTATGATCTTGGGAGATGATGTTATGTGATACAATGGTGTTTTGTTATAACGATTATGAACGAAAACGTGTTTTATAAAATGTGAAAAATTGTTTTGAAAATTTGGGTGTTACAAGTTGGTATCAGAGCCTTGGTTTGAGGGATTCAGATTCATCTTCGGGCGTATCTGAACTCAAACTGAGGATTTGAGAGAAATTTTGATGACTAAAAACTTTTTAAAAGAGTAAAAAGAGTTTTGAGACAAACAGAGCAGAGCCGTGTGTACGATCAGCCAGCGCCCGAACGGTGATTTCCCAAAATACCCTTGTAATTAGTGTTATGAGATATAATATGTTATGATATATGATGAGTTATGCTATGCATGCTAGAGTAGACTAGGTATTCTTATTAGGACTAGAGTGGCCTGATATGTGATGCCTTAGTCTAGGAGTTTTACTGCTAGGGATACTTGAGAGTGTTTAGATAGCAGCGAGGAGTTTATGAGAGAGCTGCTAGTGAGTAGCATATGGTTAAAGAGAGTAGAGTACTTGGGACTTGGGATCCAAGGAGGAGTACTTAGAGTGGATGTTGATGCGGTGTGGACGGTAGTATAGGGCCCGTACTACTGAAGACACCGGAGCAGTGCGCACCCTAAGTAAGAATCCATTGGGTACTAAGGAGCAAGTAGGGTGGAGTTATCGAGTGCGAGTATACTCGAGCGAGTCCCTGATATTTATTATGTTGTATTTCAGAGACATCATGGTTGGGACACGCCACACACCAGAGAGCAGTGGTACTAGTGATGAGGAGATCCGTAGGATCATTCATGAGGAGGTGGCTGCGGCCATCAGGGCAGAGATACCAGAGATGTTCGGGTCTATCAAGACCACACTGATAGAGACATTTGACGAGAGATACGCTGCTCTTTCTGAGGCTGCGGTTGCTGCGGCCACTGCAACTATAGCTGCGACTAGGCCGCAGGGTGGTGATGCGTTGCTGTTTCGTGAGTTCAGCAACACAAAACCACCGGAGTTTGATGGGACACAGGACCCGATTGCAGCGATGAGGTGGATATCAGACATTGAGGGGTGTTTCTTTACTTGCTCATCTCCAGAGCATTTGAGAGTCCGGTTCACGTTGAACCAGCTTCGCTTGGGAGCGAAGGACTGGTGGAAGTTTGTGACGGCGCACTATTCGCCTACTGAGCTTGTTGCAGTGACCTGGGAGAGGTTCACTGCTATGTTCCGAGAAGAGTACGTTCCCCAGGTGGAGAGGGAGCGTTTGGCCCAGGAGTTTTTGACCCTCAAGCAGGGTACAAAGTCTGTTACAGTGATCACCAGGATGTTCCATGAGCAGGCGATGTTCTGCCCAGAGCACGTGTCCTCCGAGCAGGCACGTATGAGCCGATATCTGAGCATTTTGAGGAGGGATATACGAGAGTTCATGGCGAACTCGACGTACCGGACATTTGCCGAGCTTCAGGCAAATGCCCGGAAGAGGGAGATAGAGTTGGAGACTCAGGCTAGGGAGGAGGCGGAGTCTCAGGGGAGGGATCGGCGACCGGCACAGTCTCAGCCGGCAGCCAAGCGGGCCAAGCCTGCCGATTCGAGATCAGGGAGCCAGAGGGGCCACACTTGTGGCAAGTGCGGCAAGAGTCATGATGGAGTGTGCAGAGCAGGGTCTTGCTACAAATGTGGCAAGGAGGGGCATATGGCCAAGGATTTCCCCAAAGGGTTTGCAGTCTGTTTTCACTGCAACCAGACCGGACACCGGAAGGCCGAGTGTCCACAGTTACGAGGGTCAGCTCAGGGAGCTTCTCAGGGATCTGCTCCTGCTGCTGTTCGAGCTACAGAGAGTCGGCCGGCGAAGGCTGAGGCGCCGAAGGCTCGCGGGAGAGCCTTCCAGTTGACAACGGAGGAGGTCCGCGCAGCACCCGATGTGGTAGCTGGTATATTTCTTGTGTGTTCTGTACCTGCCTTGGTGTTATTTGACTCGGGTGCGAGTCGGTCTTTTGTGTCACTAGCGTTTAGTCAGCACATCAGTACCCAGCGTGAGGCGTTGAGTCAACCTCTACGAGTTTCCATAGCTGACGAGCGAGCGGTGTATGCTACTGATGTGATTCGAGGATGTGTACTCGAGATCTTCGGTGTCGAGTTTCCGATAGATCTGGTCCCGATTGCTATGGGGGACGTATGTGTCATAGTGGGCATGGATTGGTTGAGCCGTTTCGGAGCTGTGATTGACTGTGAGCGACAGTTGATGACGATACGAGACCCCAGTGGGGGAGTACTTACGGTGTACGGCGAGGGTTCCCGTTCTGGATCAGCATTTTGTTCGGCCGCTAGAGCGAGGCAGAGTTTACAGCAGGGCTGTAGTGGGTTTGTGGCTTATGTGGTGGATACGAGAGTAGATGCAGAGAGACCGAGATCGACCGATGAGGTCCCGATAGTGCGCGAGTTCCCAGATGTTTTCCCCGAGGAGTTGCCGGGTGTGCCTCCCGAGAGGCAGGTAGAGTTCCGTATTGATTTGGTTCCGGGGGCAGCGCCTATCGCCAAGGCGCCCTATCGCCTTGCGCCACCAGAGATGCAGGAGTTATCCTCGCAGCTTCAGGAGCTGCTGGGGAAGGGGTTTATACGGCCGAGTAGCTCGCCGTGGGGAGCGCCGATCCTTTTTATCAAGAAAAAGGATGGTTCACACCGGATGTGCATTGATTACCGGGAGCTGAACAAACTGACGGTCAAGAACCGTTACCCCTTACCGAGGATCGACGATTTATTCGATCAGTTGCATGGAGCGTCTTGGTTTTCCAAGATCGACCTGAGGTCTGGATATCATCAGATGAGAGTACGAGATGAGGATATCCAGAAGACAGCGTTCAGGACTCGTTACGGGCATTACGAGTTCGTGGTGATGCCTTTCGGGCTCACCAATGCACCGGCGGCGTTCATGGATCTCATGAACAGAGTATGCAGACCGATGTTGGACCGTTCGGTGATCGTGTTCATCGATGATATACTGGTGTATTCGAGATCCAGAGAGCAGCATGAGGAGCATTTGAGAGAGTTACTTGGAGTTTTGAGATCGGAGAGGCTTTATGCCAAATTCTCCAAGTGTGATTTCTGGTTACGAGAGGTCCAGTTCCTAGGGCACCTCGTTAACCAGAATGGGATATTGGTCGACCCGGCCAAGATTGAGGCGGTTATGAGTTGGGAGGTGCCGAGATCCCCCACCGAGATCAGGAGTTTCTTAGGGTTGGCTGGCTATTATTGGAGATTTATCAGGGATTTCTCCAAGATCGTCGTGCCACTCACCAGGTTGACCCGGAAGGGTGTTGCTTTTTCATGGGGACCAGAGCAGCAGGCCTCCTTCGAGACACTTCGCTAGAGACTGTGCGAAGCCCCAGTGTTAGCCCTTCCGGAGGGAATGGAGGACTTTGTGGTGTATTGTGACGCATCGATATCGGGGCTGGGAGCGGTGCTGATGCAGAGAGGGCATGTGATAGCATACGCATCGAGGCAGCTGAAGCCTCACGAGACGAGGTATCCCACCCACAATCTGGAGTTGGGGGCTGTAGTGTTCGCCCTCAAGATCTGGCGTCACTATCTGTATGGGGTTCGGTGTACCATATACACGGACCACAAGAGCTTGAAGTACTTGATGGATCAACCCAACCTGAATATGCGCCAGAGGAGATGGTTGGACGTGGTAAAGGATTACGATTGTGAGATCCTGTACCACCCGGGCAAGGCTAACGTTGTAGCCGATGCCCTGAGTCGTAGGGCGGAGAGCGCCCCGATACGGGACGTTTGTATGAGATTGACAGTGATGACTCCGGTGTTGGACACCATCCGAGGGAACCAGGCTGAGGCCGTGAGACTGGAGAACCGCAAGAGAGAGCGGGTTATCGGATATGTATCGGAGTTTGTTACCGATAGTAGAGGGCTTATGACCTTCCAGGGTCGGATCTGGGTGCCATTTGTGGGCGGGGCACGTACCATATTGATGGAGGAGGCACACCGATCGAGGTTTTCGATCCATCCCGGGGCCACTAAGATGTATTTGGACCTGAGAAGAGATTATTGGTGGCCCTGTATGAAGAGGGATGTAGCATGGGTTGTTGAGAGGTGCTTGACCTGTCGCAGGGTTAAGGCCGAGCACCAGAGGCCGCATGGTAAGTTGCAGCCGTTGGAGGTTCCCGAGTGGAAGTGAGAACAGATTACCATGGATTTTATCACCAAATTGCCAAGGACTGCGAGGGGCGTCGATGCAATTTGGGTGATTGTGGACAGGTTGACGAAGAGCGCTCACTTCCTTGCTATCAGTGAGAGCTCCTCCGCTGAGAGGTTGGCAAAGTTGTACGTGAGGGAGGTGGTATCACGGCATGGAGTGCCGATCTCGATCGTCTCAGATCGAGATGTGCGTTTCACTTCCAGATTCTGGAAGAAGTTTCATGAGGAGTTGGGTACGAGGCTACATTTTAGTACCGCATACCACCCCCAGACAGATGGGCAGAGCGAGCGGACGATTCAGACGCTCGAGGACATGCTTCGGGCATGTGTGTTGGATTTCGGAGGGAGTTGGGACACATACTTGCCCTTGGCTGAGTTTTCCTATAACAACAGCCATCATTCGAGCATCGGTATGCCACCCTTTGAGCTGTTGTATGGGAGGAGGTGTCGGACTCCTATTTGCTGGGGTGAGGTCGGGCAGCGTGTGATGGGTAGTACAAAGATAGTACTTCAGACGATTGAGCAGATTCAGCAGGTCAGACAGAGGTTGTTGACCGCTCAGAGCCGCCAGAAGAGTTATGCGGACAGACGTCGCTCGGGGCTTGAGTTCCAGGTTGGTGATTTAGTACTCCTGAAGGTATCTCCTTGGAAGGGGGTGATCCGATTCAGGAAGAGGGGTAAGTTGGGACCTCGGTATATTGGTCCTTTCAGGGTGACTGCCAGGGTGGGCAGGGTAGCGTATCGTTTGGAGCTACCTACGGAGTTGAGCCAGATTCACGATACCTTCCACGTGTCTCAGTTGAGGAAGTGTATCGCTGATGAGTCGGCAGTGGTTCCGTTAGAGGACATTCAGGTGGATGCGAGCCTGAATTATGTTGAGAGACCGGTTGCGATTGTGGATCGAAGGATCAAGACTTTGAGAAATAAGGAGGTGCCATTGGTTCAAGTCCAGTGGCAACATCGGAAGGGTTCTGAAATGACCTGGGAGCCGGAGTTAGAGATGCGCGAGCAGTATCCAGAGTTATTTGTGGAGTGAGACTTCGAGGGCGAAGTCTGATTCTAGTGGGGGAGAATTGTAACATCCGGATTCCCAGGTATCTTAAATTATGTATTTTATTGAGTTTTGGAGAGAGACTCGGCGAGTAGGCGCTCAGACTCGTCGAGTAGAGTCGCGAATCTCCATCCGGGTTAATGACTGGACTCGGCGAGTCCACACGTGGACTCGGCGAGTCCACGCTGTTTAATGAAACCCTAATTTCTCGGGTTTGGGGACTATTTAAAGGCCCTTATGGCCGTCATTTGAGGTCACCAGTCAGAGAGAGAAACCCTAGAGTGCTTGAGCGTTTTGGGAGAGGAAGGAAGCCATTTTTTTGACCTTGGGAGTGTTGTTTAGCAAGAAGAAGGAGGTACTAGCCAAGATGAAGCATAGGAGATTGCTATTCTGTGGATTTGGAGCTAAGATCTTCACATTTGAGGTAGTAATTCGACGCCCCTTCTGTTCTTATGATGATCATATGGATTTAGGGTTTCTTAGACCCTTTGTTGCTTAGATTTGAAGCCCAAATAGTCCCTTATGATGAGGAGGCTTTGGATCTGGATCCATAGAGGTCCAGAGAGCCTTATTCATTAAGCTTTTTGAATAACAATGGAGGCTATGACCTTGAGTTATGGTATTTGGGGCTAAATCATCATATATGATCAAATAGATGTTGTATGTGCATCAAGATGGAAACTTTACGTGGTTATTGGGTTTGGGAATGATAGATCTATTGGTTAGAGGACTGGATCTGACCTCAGGAAGTTGTTTGAGGATGTGCATGGAATGAACTCGCCGAGTCCATGAACGGACTCGACGAGTAGAGTCGGGTAGCCCCGCGACTCGCGATCTGTGACGACTCGTGGAGCATAGGGTTGACTCAGTGAGTCGGAGGGAATTAGAGGATTGGAGTTCAAGGCGGAACTCGCCGAGTCCATGAACAGACTCGGCGAGTTGAGTCGGGGTGGCCCCGCGATTCATGCCAGGTGTCACCCGTCGAGTAAGGGGAAAGACTCGACGTGTCATGCGAGATCAGAAAGATAGTGGGCACGTGTAGACTCGCCGAGTCGCCCAAGTGCACTCGGCGAGTCGGGTCAAAGTTTGACCGTTGACCTTTATTGACTTTTAGGGTTTGGTCAACTTTAGGGTCTTTGAGCCATGAGAGGGGTAAAATGGTCTTTTACCCTTCTGAGAGTACTAAGAGGAGGAATAGTCTAGCATTGAGAGATGTATTGATTCAGAGTGTTTATTTCATATGATTAGGCGGAGGCTAGACCCGACTTTACAGAGTTCGAGCTTTACCGAGTTAACCGAGGTGAGTCTTCTCACTATACTTTACCTAGAGTGGTAATTAGAGCTATGAGACAGAGTATTGTGTATGCTTTTGCATGATGTGATTTCTATGTGTTATATGCTATGTATGTTACAGAGTTTTCAGAGTTAGGACCGGAAGGTCCACAGAGTTAGGGTCAGAGGACCCATAGAGTTAGGGCCAGAGGGCCCACAGAGTTATGGGACTGGGGGGTCCCATAGAGACACTTTGACCAGAGTGTCAAACAGAGTTATAGCCTCGAGTGGCTAATATGTGTTATGTGTGGTATTTTGGGGAACTCACTAGGCATTTATGCTTACAGTGTTGTGTTATGTGTCTCAGGTACCAGCGAGGATCGCGGGAAGGCGCCGGCTTGATCAGTACACACGCGGGGAGATTTTATTATGATCTTGGGAGATGATGTTATGTGATACAATGGTGTTTTGTTATAACGATTATGAATGAAAACGTGTTTTATAAAATGTGAAAAATTGTTTTGAAAATTTGGGTGTTACAAGGAGAGTCTATCTGGGAGAGGAAAGGGTAGGCGTTGGTGGAAGGATCGGGAAGAAGGCAAAGGAAGGAAAGAAGCACGTGGCAAAAAACAGGAAAGGGAAGGAATGAGTAAGCAAACTGGGATTCAGAGCATTTGTCCAGTGGAAACGATCTATTGGACACATATCAGTGATGTGAAGCGGTAGAGTCGGTAGAGGAAAACACGTGGTCTCGAATTAAAAAGAAATTACAGGGGGCAAACTTTATTTCCTAAAAAGAAATGGGTGAATTATGCCAAAATGGTTAGGAAGATACCGAAGCTAACATAGGAGAAGAAGGACCGAAATTTTTAATATATATAAGTAGAAGGGCCGAAATTGACCAAAAAGGTTGTTGTTTACTGTTACTTTTTTTCACATCTTTAATATATATATATAATAATAAAACTTCCAGCATAATAAAAAATATCTAATCAATCTATTCATTTAAAGAAAGATTATGAACTCACTAACAAATCTTTTTGTCTACTAATGATTTAAGGCCTTGTTTGTTATGCAAGACAGGACATGATAGAACCAGGTGTACTGCCTGGGACTGGGGCTGGAACAAAATTGCAATTTTTGATCTCTCGATCTCTCGTCTATGAAAAAGACGTAAATGTCCTCCTAATCCTCATAGTTGAAATGCCCTTGAAACCATGTTGATAAGAATCAAGAAATTATACCCTTACAAACGGAATCACCAAAAGATGGAATGGCTGATTCCAAAGCTCTGATGCCATCCTTGGAAGTGAAAAATGAAGCATTATCAGTTGACCGCCAATTAACCAAGAAATGTGAAATTTTACAATGTAGAATTAGAAGATTGTTTTCTGTATCAGAGGTAGAACTTATGGTTTTGAGTGTTTAGCTTACAATTAAGGAACAAATACCATCATTCAAAAATTTTAACTGTAACTGATATGTAAACTAAAAAAATAGCTGAAATAAACAAAATTTTATCATATGATTCATTTTGTGACCACATCAAAACACATACATATTCTATTTGGTGGATTGGTTTCATTAAGCAATCACTCAAAGGAGTACAAAAAAACAAACAGACAAATAAAAACCAGATTCAACATCATGACCCCATCAAACTAATATAACCAAACTCTATACTAAACAGGGGAGCAAAAGGCCTTTCTGGATAAAACTTGTGTAAGGGCAAAATTGTCCAAAGCAAGAGAATTACCAGCAACCTTGTGAAAGAAACATCAATTGTAGCCACTTTAAACTACCAACAACACATCCTTGCCATTTACAAATAATGATATATCTCAGGGGCTTAATAGTAACAGAGGGAGCATCTAGACTTAAGTATAGCACAAATTTCTGTCACAACTAGCATTTTGCTAGGAAATTCTACTCTCATGTAATCATTCACCTAGTGTAATAACTTGTACTCTAAGAGAATATCATACTCTATGCTCATTCAAATACATCTCATATGTTCAACTAAGGGCTGAAAACCCTAGAGACCCAGGTTCAAGTTCAATATGGACCAAGATTTCCTTATTGGGCCTAATGGACCAATAAGCATTCAATTCAACTATATTGGGCTTAGAAACCTATTTGGATTCTAAATGGACCCAATTCATAAATCTATAACATTTTGGACCATTTGGGCCTAGAGTGATTCATTATAACCCTAATGGGCCTTATTGGGCCATAAATGAATTAATTAGCCCTAATAGACCATAAACCCTTTCCTTTATACCATAATGGGCCGTGAACCACCTTAAGAGCCCAATGGGCCGAAAAATATTATTAGGTCTCTTAAAATTCGAACAAGGCCAAGGTTGGGCCCAAATTACTTATTTCTCATTTCTCTAGCCCATATCTCGGCCCAATAGAAAAATATATACATAAATGTGTAAAAAAAAAGAGATGAAAGAATGATAGATTAATGTCATGACAACACACAATTATCTAACATACATCTAGATAATCACATGTATCCAAGAAGTTTATTAACCACCATGCAAAAATCTTTCTTCTCTTTTCTCTTATTAACCTCGGCCAAACCCCCACCATACCACCTCCATTTCTTAAATCAAACACTTCCAAACACTCTCAAGAAACTTCCTAATCTTACTCTAAAATTTTCGAGCTTTGTGGGTGCTTTCAAGAGGATTCTTCATCAATATCACCATCTTTGGTAAGTTTTTGCTTAGATCTATTATTTAACTTCTTGATCTCTTCAAAAATCCCTTCTTAACTCATGTCATTTTGTGATCTTGCTTCTTAGAACCCTCTAAGTTCAAAAACTTCTTCAAGGAACTTGCTAGGGTCGAGATCTTCACCTTATTCTTCATCAAAACTGAAACTTCAAAGCCAAGTGAGTTCATACCCCCTTGTTTTCAGTTTTTACATGATTTTTGGGGGAGAATACAAGTAAAATGTGTAGATCTATGTGCTATATGCATGTCTTGTGTGATTTCTTAGTTGATTTTGTGATTATGTGTTATTTTCTTCATAAATCTTGAAATATGTTAAGAATATGAAGTTTATCACTTAGATCTACATGAAAACCTTGAGAAAAGTATGTGTTATCACACATAATACATGTAAACTTGTAGATCTGGGATTTATACACTTAAAATAGCAAAAATGAGTGTTGGGTTCAAAGATCTATAAACTAAACTAAAAAACCAGCCCTTGACAGAAACGTTTTGGTCCAATATCGAACTGTTTTGACCACCTTAATGATAATATTTTTCAAAACTGTTTTACATGAACAAAGTTCAGGTTTATACCTTTAAAAGACTACTCTCACGTTTTCATACGATTTTTCTATAATTTTTGGTGAATTTTACAAAACTGTCTATCATATTTGAAATGATTTCGGACCAGCCTGTGAAGGTGAGCAATTTCACACTTGTTTTTTTTTTTTTTTTTGGAAAGGGAACTTCCCTAACGAGGGTTTCCGGGCCAGCTTTCGCGCACCGCCTAATCCCCCGCTGCAAACATGAGGCTTTGCCTCATGCCCTGGAGTCACTGCATGCGAACCTCCATGGCCACAAGGGCTGAGTGGTGATAGGATTTGAACATGGGTCAATAGGTTATCCACCATATCTTCCACATTCCTTACCAAGTCACACTTGTTAGAGACCATTAAAAATTATGAGAAAAATTATGAACAAAGTAGACAAAATTTCCGAACTTTCAGAGTTTACGGATCTAAATTTCGACTTACGATGATTTTTCTACAAATTTTCCAACAATCGGGTCAGAAAAGTCAAAAACCATAAAAATGTGTATTTTCACAAAAATCAAGCCAAAAATGATATTTTTGACAAAAATGGGTTAGAAATGTTATTTTTACCAAAACTAGCTATAAATGCAAGTTTTGAGCAAAGTGGGGACAAAAGTGTTATTTTTATTAACTTTGGGCCTTAATTGAAAATTTGAGGCTTTTTGGACCAAAAATGTTGTTTTACAAAAATGAGACTTTTTATAATCAACTTGGTAAACCTCGAACAAAAATAAGCAACAATACAATAACAAATGGGTGAAATACAACGATAACAATTTATTGGGTCAGATATTCATGTTACATGGCCAATGGGCCTTAAGAGCCCATTTAAGTGTATATTTAGCCCAATATTTTCCATGTCATGTTTATTGGGCCATGCGGCCCATTTACATGTTAATTTGGGCCTGAATTATGGGTCACATGTTGTTGGGCCTTCGTGGTCCATTTACATGCCTATTGGGCCCAAATTACCCACTTACATGTTATTGGGCCTTTATGATTCATTTACATGTTAATTGGGCTTGGACTGAAACTTACATGTTTAGTAGATTGAAATTATATCTTTACATAATTATTGAACTTCGTATACTTATATATGTACCTTTGGATTTGATAACATACAACATACACGTAAACATTAAACATGGTATTAGAGGTTGAGATTCTAGAGAGACTTGTCGGTTGGCACCTTTGAGTGTACAATCGTAGCCTGTAGTTATAACCAGAGTTTCCTGGAGGGAGAGCGGGAGTTTGTGTGTCACACCCCCAAACCAAGGATGGCGGAAACGTTCGGGGGTGGAGGACTTCATGTATAGTATCACAACAACGAGTATAATAGTGCTCAAAGTAAATACAACAATCATAAATATAATTGAAAATGTTACACCATAGAATAAGTTTACATGTTTCAAAATCAATTACATTATGATGACAAAATGAACTATTTGACGATTTATCGTCCCATCCTCAAAATGTTGTTGGTTTTCCTGTTTCACTGATTTCCTGAGAATACAAGTAGTTTTGAAAAAGTGTCAACAATTAAGTTGGTGAGTTCATAAGAGTTTTGTTTGAGAAAGAAACCGTTTTCCTTGCAAAAGCGACAAAGTATGTTTCCAGAAAATCCAATATTTTCTTTATTTAGTGAAATGAATGTTTCTATGTTATGCGATAATGAACCCTAGAGGGAAACATAGATTCCTTCTACAATCGCCCAGTGTATATAAGTTATATAAAATTTAAGTTAAATAAACCGTTGAATATAATGGGTCTGCCCTAGGTCCACAACCAAACAAGGAACAGGAGATGAGGCGGGCCCACCAATTCTAAGTCGATTGTGACTAGATTCTTATATAACTCTAGCATATACACTTAGCAATTATAGTTGAAGCCTAACAATTCTAGACGTAATGTAGTCTTAATAGAGATATGTTTCCAAAGAAAATCCGATATTTTCCTTAAAGAGTGAATCGTAAGTTTCTATATTAATAAATAGTGCATCCTAAAATTTCCTATAGTTTCCTTCTATAATCTCTAAGTGTATATAAGTTATATAAAATTTAAGTTAAATAGACCGTCGAATGTAATGGGTCTGCCCTAGGCCCTCAACCAAACAAGGAACAGTAAATAAAGCGGACCCACCAATTCTAAGTCGATCATGACTAAGTTCTATATAACTCTAGCATATACACTTAGTAATTATGGCTGAAAACTAACAATGCTAGATAGAATGTAGTCTTAAAAACCAAAGACCGAGACTATGCTTATCATAATTCGTCAAGTAGTGGTAGTGGACATAAACTATACATATCATAATTCACCAAATAGTGGTAGTGATAGTGATCATGAATTATGCATATTATAGTTTATCAAATAGTGGTAGTGGTAGTGAACATAAACTATACATATCATAATTCACCAAATAGTGGTAGTGATAGTGAACCTGAATTATGCATATTATAGTTTATCAAATGGTGGTAGTGGTAGTGAACCTAAACTATACCTATTATAGTTCTAGCGTGTTTGTTTGTGATGTATAAGGACCCTTTTCTATGTAAGTCGAATGTATAGCAAAATATAACTATGTGTTATCATGCCTTATTTTTGTACTAATGGTAATAATGGAGGATTCTTACAATTCAGTGAGTATTTTCTGTTATATAATTATACCACAACAAGAAACACATGTAAAATATGAAATCTTCGAATATTAACACTTTGCTCAACACGTTACAAAGTGTGATGAAAGTTATAAGCTGTTATCTAGATTTTTACTTTTCTACACTGTTTTAGAAAAATCCTAGAAAAATCATACGAAGTCAAAAACTGATTCCGTAAATTCTGAGAGTTCACAAAATGTGTCTAGTTTATTCATAATTTTTATTATCATTTTTAGAAGTCTTTAACTTGTGTTAAAATGTTCATATTCACAGACTGGTCCGAATTTGTTTCTGAAATGATAGGCAATTTTGTAAAAATCACCATAAATCGTAGAAAAATCGTATGGAGATGTGAAAATAGTTATTTTAAAGGTATGAACCTGAACTATTTTCACCTAATACAGTTTTGAAAACTAAAATATTTAAGTTGACCAAAACAGTCCGTGAATGGAGTTGAACTTTTCTGATGAAGGCTGTTAAATGAGTTTAGTTGTGTTCTTGGTGTTTTAACTTGTATTTCCCCCCTTAAAACTTAAGAAAAACATGAAAAGATAGGGGTATGAACTCACCTTATGTGTTCTTAGAGGATGGATGTTGGAGAAGAGAAGTGTTCAACTCAAGAACACTTAGAAGATGCCTTGATGAATCGAGAACCTAACATGAAGGTGACGATGTTTGTGTAAGATTCCTATGATTTTGAGTAGAAGGATGTGTAATAATCATAAGAAGAATGAATTATACTTACCAAGAGTGGAAGAAAGCTTGATGATCAGCCTTGGAAGTCTCGAAATTGAGAGAGAATGGTGAGAGAATTTGGAGTGTGATCCTTGGAGGAAAAATGAGAGAATGAAGGAAGTGTGAGGAGAGAGGGTGGGTTGTCCAGCTCTTAGGACGTGGGAATGGCTGGAGATTGATGGAAAAGTACAAGGAAGTGACTAGGTATGGTGGGAAGGGGTGTGGGTTGGTCATGGAGTGGGTATGGGTGGTTGCTTGTGTCATACACTAAAGCAAAGTCAACACTCCACCAATAATATCCCACCCACTCTTCTTGGATAAGGATTATGCCCCAAAACGTGATTAATTAGGAAATAAGGGGTTTTATATATTAAAATATGATTTTTGGTGAAAATCCCGTGTTAAAATCTCGAAAAACGGGCTCAAAACGCTAAAAATATTGGGAACTGGGTAAAAACTGTCAAAATCCGAAGTTCTGGCCGAGGATGCGAAGGTTCGGCTCCTTAGGAGCTTAGAACCGAAGGCAAGGCTCGGTAGTGCATGGGAACCGAGAGTAGAAGAGGAACCGAGAGTGGAGGTTCGGCTGCGCGGGTCAAGCCCTCTCGGGCCGAAGGTGGGAAGGGGAGAGTCTCGGTTCGGATTTGTCAGAGGACCGAAATAGACCGACCGCTCGGTCCATTTCGGTTGATAGGGTTTCGGTTCTCAGGAGGTTCGGCTCCTAAGAGGAGTTTCGGTTCCTAAGAGGAGTTTCGGCTCCTTAAGGCTGTTTTTTGCGTAGACTTCCGTTTTCGAGCTGTTTTCGTCAAATTCGAGGGTCGGGATGCCCCGAGTGATTATAAAAAGTTGAGAGAGATTTTGAGAGAGATTTGGGAGAGATTTGTCATACTTGGAGAGATTTGGCATACTTAGAGAGATTTGGGAGAGATTTCACATACTTAGAGAGATTTGGGAGAGATTTCACATTCTTGGAGAGATTTCTCATACAGAGAGAGATTTAGGAGAGATTTCACATTCTTGGAGAGATTTCTCATACTTAGAGAGATTTGGGAGAGATTTGACATTCTTGGAGAGATTTCTCATACAGAGAGAGATTTGGGAGAGATTTCACATTCTTGGAGAGATTTCTCATACAGAGAGAGATTTCACATACTTGGAGAGATTTCTCATATAGAGAGAGATTTGGGAGAGATTTCACATACTTGGAGAGATTTGGGAGAGATTACACACACTTGTAGCGATTTCTCCTACTTAGAGAGTTTTGGGAGAGTTAGAGTGGAAGAGATTGGGAGAGACTTCTTTTGTGACCCTTTTGAGTGTTTGGCTCCGTAATTCAAGGTTTGTAAACCTCGTTAAGTCTTGTTATGATTGTTATATGCCCCCGAGGGTTAAGGAATAATGTTTTATCGAGTAGATTCATCACTTACCCTGATTAGGGTTTAGAATTTCCGAACACGTGAAAACTCTAAGTGATACTTTATATTAAGATTGCGAGTAGGTACAATAAGAGTCATGATGGAAACCCTAATATACAAGGGTTAGATGAGTTGACCGGTTTGACTTGTTGACTTTAGTTGACTTTGACTTGGCCAAAAATTGACGGTTGTCACATTGTGTATAGATCTATACGGGGTGACCCCCCACGCCTTAGCTGCTCGCTACAGCTAGACTAGGCCAGTCTTAGACGACAAACCTTACCTGTATCAAAACTGGCGCCTGAAAACGTCAAGACGGGCGAATTAATCATTATCAAGCATGGTTGTAACGGCTCACTTAGAGACTAACTTCATCAAAGATTTCGGTATATTTATACAAATCTAGACGATACTAAAAACATACATACATCGATACACGGTCTTGGAAATTTTATGATTACGATACTTTTATATGCAGAAAATATCGGATTTTCTGGGATAAATATATTTATACATCACCTTCCACTTACAACAGAAAATACAGGGTTTCTATCTTGGTTACATTTTTGTTTATTTATACATTTCAAAAACAGTAAACACACATGCATTAATACTTGATTTGACACATCATTTTCAAACCACTTTACAGAAAATATTGGATTTTCTGGTGCTTTACGAACTATACAAAACTTTTCAATCAAACATGCTTATGAACTCACCAACATAATATATGTTGACGTTTTCAAAATAACTTGTATTCTCAGGGACTCGTTAGGCAGAAAAATCATCAAGAATATGGGATTGTGTTTTGTGTACTGTTAAACATCATCCAGCGAATGTTTTGCTCATGTAACTTAAAAGATTATACCTGATGTAAACAATGGCAGTTGTATTAAATTATGCATGGTGATGATGATGTTATGTTTCATTTATATTCACTGTAATGATAATTCAATTGTTAGTCACACGAGCCCCCGGACGTTTCCGCCGTCTGGTTCGGGGTGTGACACTTTCTATTGTAGTAAAAAAAATCCAAGTGTATCCATCGAATGTTTTAAATGTACATAGCACCACTCCTGCAACAACATTAGAGAGATTAGGAGAGAAGCAGCATAGAGATAGGAAATTACCCCCAAGAGAAAATCAATGTCTTTTTTTCTTTCTTCCTTACTCAACCAGCAGATACAAAAGAAAAATGAGAACATAGGAGCATATGGATTCTGATATGATTTCAGATGGTTGATTGATTGCGAGAAGATGAATGGAAGTGATTTCAGATGGTTAATTTCTTACTACTGCTGGAGATATAAACGCAAAAGAGAAGGGGAAACATACCTGCAATTAAATTCGAACCGAAGTGGAAAGAGGCAGTCCATCGATTCTGTGATTGATTTTAAGAAAGCAAATGGGGTGTTGGATGATCGATTCTGTGAGCCTATTACGAACGAGATGTAAAAGGGGTGTTGGATCGATTCTTCCTACACGTACAGGGATATACACGCAAGGGCACAAGTGGAATTAGACGTCTTCCTTTCTCAGTCAGCCGATTCCTTCTCTCTTACCGGGTCAGACCTCAATTTCTCAGTCAGAAGGGTTATCAAACAGCTACAGCTGACCGAGTCAGCCAAAAATTTCTGACTTGACTCAGTCAGACGAGTATCAAACAGGGCCTTAGTTTTACCATCCAAAAGGGGTTGCGACACAGCTTGTTGTTCGTTTACCCGCTACGTCTATGTAAATCTTTCTTATGGAACGATGATCTTAGAAGGACTAAATGAAATATGGCTTTTACTTTTAGAAATGGTACTTGGCTTTATGAATTATTATGTTGGAGTTTTTAGTTTAGACTTTTATAAAGAATTAAAGATTAATTATAAACTCTAAAAAATCACATGCAAAAAAGGACCATCATTGTAATTTATTCTAATTTATAATAGACCCTTAATTTCTAACCTCTAATTACTAAATAAGCGTACATTTTCTTGAAAATTGAAAATGATTTGACCACCTTGAATGTTCTTTCTAAATTTAGGAAGTAATGAGTTTGGATTCGTAAAGGAAAAATAATAATAATAATAATTTGAGGAAATGTCTACAGAGATTTGCATTGTTTGTGATGAAACTGTTGATCCAGATGAAGAGATATTCGTCGATGGAGTTTTGTATCATAATGAATGTTTTCAATGCAGCCAGTGTGATGAAAAGCTTTCGGTATTTTTTTTAATCTTTTTGTTAGATTTGGATCAATGAATCGTTTGACTTGATTATGAGGTTCTACATATCATGAAATAGGATCTGAAACCAATAGTAGGTGGTTGTTTTATATATTTACAAAAACAATAGAAAATACCTTTTATCTTTTATCATTAGGTGATCGCGAAGGCTCCGTTTCGTATTTGTTATAGTTTAAGGATGATGTGAGCCTTAAGATCGTGTGGCCTCTCATATAAATTCCAATTTAATTAATAAGAATCAAGCAACAAACAATAGATATATGTGCATATGTTTTATGATTGTATAATAAAATTTTGACCAAGTGTTCGAAAAACATTCTATAACAACCATAAACAATTTACATTATATTATTTATTCTCTTAGGAGAACGATTACTCCTCATTTGATGGGATCTTATATTGCAAGCCTCATTTTGAACAAACATTTGAGAAAAATGGAAGGATTTCAAGAGAACTATGTGAGTTTTTTTTCCAAATTAAACTTTTTATTTATTTATGTTATTTTAATCTAACTTAATTTTTTTGGTCACCAGCTTTGCCTAAACCTAGTGAACTGGTATGAATAAATTATTATTTTTTTAAATTTAACTCAATGGGTATTTACGATGTATATATATTTTAAAATATTTTAATTTGATTATTTTAATTAGCGAAAAACGTCTAGCAAACTCTCTACAATATTCTTCAAGACACAAGCAAAGCAAGCGGTTTCAAAAAAGTGTAATATACCAACCTACAAAAAGGTATGTTGTCTCTCACATTTTTAAATTATGATAGCTATGATAGAATAGGTAGGAGTAAAATGAATATGATAGTGTTAGCATGATTTTTGATGTCTGGTTTAATTGTATTTGATACAAATAACACAAACTTAAAGTGAGACGTTAAGGATCTTATCTTCTGTTTTTATAGTGGGATTATTGTAAACTCTATTCGGGAAATAAAATGGTTTTATGGCAGAAAATTAATCTTTTAGCAAGTATTTTTGTCCTGCAATTTAGAAACAATAAAAAGTGGAATTGATTAATCTCAATATTATTTTGGGCACTAAATTTCGAATTGTGATTTTAGAGAGAAGCACGACCAACAGTGTCATATGCAGATGATGATGACGATTCTAGTCCAGATTTTCTTACTCCTACAAACCAAATTCATCCATTCGCCGTTGGCCAATTAGATCCAGATACAATCATGAATCAGTTTATGCAAAATCCAGCTTTGATTGGTCTCTTAGACGGAGTTCCAAATCAATCTGAAATGGAATCTCAAGATTTCTTAAGGAATATGTTGGATCAAATAACTAGAAACCCTGAAATGATGAGAGCGATCGGTCAACTTGGTCAACATATGGATGATAATCAAGATTTAGGTAGCATGTTTTCAGCTATGAGTGAGCCCCAATGCCAAGGAGGCGGCGACAGTGGTTTTGATGGCGACCTTGATATGTCCTTCATGGTTCAACAAATGATGCCTTTTTTCTCTCAAGCTTTTTATCATGAGGACTTGGGATTAAATTTACTTGAACATCATCCGCCTATAAAAAAAGAGCTTCATCGTCGTTGTTATAGTGATAGTGCAAGCATCAAGGGCTTATCAGTAGATTGTCAGGTTTGTTAAGTAAATAAGCAAAAAGTTTAAAAAACTGTTTGTGACAATGCCCCCATTTATGTTAAAAAAAAAGCCTACAAATTTGAATTCATTAATCATTTTTTCCTATTTTAAACTGTTTCTTAGTGTGCTTAATGATTTGTATTTTTAGATGAATCTCAAAGAAGTAGCTAAAAAGATTGAAGACCAGTACCCACCTTTAGAGATATTCTCATCTGTAATTGAAACTACCGTTTTTTTGAATGAAAATATTCAAGATATATACGGTCTTGCTGATTTATGTTCAGATGAAGAACTTGCTGAGGTTTTCCCTTAATTTCTTTGTCTTTCACCCCACGAGTGTAGTTTTTCTGGGCTTTTACTAAAAAAAATCTTTTTTTTAATTCATCTACATTTGGTACTTGTAGGAATTTATGAAGATGATGAGGCGCGATGTTTGTCGACGGCTTGGAAAGAGATATGATAGATTTAAATTGAAATCTTGATGTTTCCTTATTTTTTGTTGATTATTGTAAAGACTAACTCGATTCAAGATAGTTGTTTATGATTGTTGGTATTTTCTGTTTGTGCAACTCTAAGATATATAGAGGAAAATAAGATTGTATCCTATAATTGTGGGACTATAACCTACACCTTGATATGGATAATCAATACGATTAGACTCGACGTGCATTGATTTTGTGAGATACTAAACCACGCTCTGATACCATGTTGGATAGGCCTTTATTTTCTCTCCAAAAAGCCATTGGAGAGAGAAGGCTTACTCGATCATGACAAAGACAAACGATATTGTGTCTAACTAATGTGAGACTCTATAACATTCAATGAGACAATGACCATATGTGATTAGACAAGACGTGTGTTGAGTACTTGAGTTGCTAGACCACCTATGATACCATGTTAGATTAGTGGACAAATTTCTTTTCTAGAGAGCACTTAAGGGATGAGGATAGCTCCAACACATGCAGAGGTAAATGGTACTTTGGTAGTAATATACAACTAATAAATAGTATGTGAAATGTAATTGAGAAATGTAATTGAGAAATTAACTAAAAGAACGAGTTATGTGGTATATGTTAGGAAATAAAGCGGATAACTAGCAAAACCACAAGCACACAAGACACAATATTTACGTGTTTCGGTCAAAGTAACCTACGCCTATGGGCAGGAGGGGAGTATTTTTTATTTCAGTGCTCTCAAACAGAGGTTACAAGTAGATACGCCTATCACTTTAGAATTACAAGAAACACAAATAAGTTAGCATGAATCCTTATTTATACTTGAGGGATCAGACTTAAAACCCTAATGGGCCAAGCCCATTGGCCTATAGGCCCATGAATGGTTTCAACCAATCACAGTCGGCCATGTAGTAGCTTCTAGAACATTCATCAATGTCATACAACCCATAAGCATCAACAACACACATGATGGAGCATCATGAGCCATAATGGCACATAATGATGCATATGTGGTGCATCATGAACACTAGAGACGCTTCATCCATCATGGTGGCACATCAAGGTGTAGTCCTTAAGCTTCTTCAACTTCATGGCATCCTTAGACAATATTGAGCATCATAGAGGACTTCATAGCATACGGCTCATCAAGGAACACAAGTGGCGCATCGTTGCGATAAGATGACACATCAACATGAGAATGATGATTCTTATGCAAGGAATGTCGCTTCTTCTCCAGGGATGGCGCTTCCTCCTCGTGAATGGCGCTTCTAGAACCATAGTGTCACTTCTTCCTTCAAATTGGCGCTTCTTCCTCCAGAATGACACTTCTACCTCCAGAGTGGCGCTTCTAGAACCATAGGATGACACTTCTTCATCCATAATAGCGCTTCTAGAATGGCGCTTCTGTTGGGTTTTGTATACTACAACATCCTATGGTGCACCTACAACCCTAAATACCTTGGATCTATGTTTTCACTAATTATACATGCAATGATGTTTCCAAGGTATTAAGCCTATAACTAGCATACAATTGACATATACCATACAAGATACTAGTTAGGGTAACATACCTTTTATGTAGCTTGAAGTCTTGATGTATTTGGCCTTAAGAGCTTAGCCCCAATAGTGTGGAAGCCTCAAATAAAGTCACAACACATCATGAACAAGGAGGAACTTGAGAGAGAATTCCATGCACCCAAAAACACCCATGAACTCCAATAACATGCATGTCAGCTTTTTTTAGCTATAGAGCACATATTTATATGTAGGATTCCAAGGGTCATGGGTATAACCCAAATCCATACCCATGGGTTTTATGATCCATGGTTCATGTGGCCCAACTCTTTACGTATCCATACATAAACTTAGTCCAACATGGATCATAAGCCCAACACATATATGAAACATCACAAAAATACTAGCCAAAAATTTCGTTTTTAAAATCATTTAATAAACATAAATATCATCGCCATAGTATAAAATCATGAAACATGTATCTCAAAATCTCATAAAACTGTTATCATATCACAATCTCATATAAAATACCAGAGTAAACTCCCAGGCTAAGAAAACTGTGGTGTGTGCCATGCCATCATCCCGAGCCCTTTCCCTTGCTAGCTGAAGTACCTGAAACCAAAACTGAAACTGTAAGCACGAAGTTTAGTGAGCTCCCCCAAACTACCACATACCATACAATAACACATAAGACAGATATTGGGCCTTGCCCACTACATCGGGCCCCACCCGACATCGGACCGAAGTCCAGCATAAATTAGGCCCCGCCCACTGCATCGGGCCCCGCCCGGCATCGGACCGAAGTCCAGAATAACTTGGACCCCGCCCGGCATCGGACCGAAGTCCGGAATAACTGGACATAACATAAGCATGAACATATAATATAATCACATATATTGCATCGGGCTTGTCCGACATCAGACCGGAGTCCGGAATATATACACATAACATAAACATGCATGAATCACGAAGACATCAAGCATACATAACTACTTCTCGGGACCACCCCGGCATCGGACCGAAGTCCGAAACTACTTGATGGGTTTTAGGTAAAACAAATAAACTAGAAAACAATTCCTAAGTTCACATGCAACCTACTTTGGATCTATGTTTTAACTATTGAACATATAACTTTGAATTGCAAAACAAGAACCCTAGAGGAGGAGGCTAATTTCGAAATGAACTAATTAGGGTTTAAGAGTTACATACCTTTCAATTGCTATAGCAAACAATTGACAATCCTCTTGATCTTGATCTTCTTGGAAGCCTAACACCACAATTGTAATGCCTCTAATGGAATCACACCCAAGAGCTAGCAAGAAGGAAACTAGAAGGAGAGAGAGAGAGTAGGGTATGCAAAATCGGCCCTAGGGTTTCACCAAGGAAGGAGTGGCCGAATTTGGGAGCTGGGAGGCTCCTTATATAGCTGAGGGATCTAGGGTTTAGGGAAAACCCTAATACTCCTTTGCTTAGGGCCTAAGCTAATCCAAAGGCCATATCCAAAGCCCCTTGGACGAAATCCTTAGGGTTTCCCCTATAGATTTCGTCCACCTCCTTCCAAGGAGGTTCTGGAGCCTTCCACTCCACTATCTGATAATTGCAAACTAGTCCCTGCACTTTATAATTAATACAATTAACCCCAAAATTAATTCTAATTAATTTCTGGCTAACTATTAATTAAACCTTATGATTTCTAATTAGTATATTAATCTTTTAACATATTAATAAATCATTTATATTAATTTATTAATCTTATAATAAATCAATATCTCTCCTTTCATAATTTCCTTGTCCAGTTGCTAGGTTTGAGGGCAACCCAAAAGGACTGTGCTGCTATCAATTCAAGTACATACCAATTATAGTTATGGGCTTAGACACCTAATCCAACACTACTATCATCTAAACGGGCCAGCATTGTGGCCGTAGACCCGTTCCTACTGGAAGGAAACTCACCTCTCAACTGACTGCTTAAAAAAAAACTCGTGTAAAGGTGACACCGTCTGCTGCTCTAACTACTCCCCGACTATAATGACCAAATAAACATTTAGTCAAAAACTGATAACTCTGCCATGGGTAAAATGACCATTTTACCCCTCTGATCTATTTTGCGCCATGACCTAGGCCCAATCCTTTCTAGTCCTTACTAAGGCCCATTAAGTCCCCAAATGGCCCAATTTTCTGAATTGGCCCAACTCTTCAAATGGGCTTTCCTCTCAAGCCCACTAATCCTAGGGCTCTTAACTGACTTCTAAAGGCCCACCACAGCCCATTACCACTATGTCCAAAACTTGGCCCAAACCGAGGCCCAATAACAAAAATCCACTGACTGAGCGTACGCTGAGCGTACTCATCTGTACGATGTGCGTACTGCTTGAATGGCTTGTACGCTGCGTGTACTGGCGTGTACGCCCAACGTACTCTCCTGTTAAGCCATCATTTCCAAAACGACTTAATCTCTTAAGACAGATCGTCCAAACTACAGATCTGAGTCCAACACTTCGTCCTAGCCCATAAAGTCGATCACTTGGTGGCTTGCAAGCCACCAAATGAGCCCAACACTAAAAATGACAAAGAACCATCATGGAAATGGCTAGATCTCTTGCATGGATTCATAAAAGCCTCAAAGCTTGCAACTTTACAGTTAAAGGAACACATTGAGCTTCAAGGGTGGCAACCCTAAGCTCAAAGTCGAAGTTGCATGATCAAGATCCAATCTTTGGACCTAAAAAGGTCCAAATCTTCCAAAACCTAGATCTATGATTCAAGAAGGAAAGATAGGAGCTTTATACCTCCCTTGAGTGCCCAAAGGTGAACTTGTTCCAGATCCTTGAGCTCAAGATACTCAAATGCTTCTTCCTTCAACCTTGCTTCACTTCTTCCAAGCCCTTCTTTACCAAAATAAACTTCAAAGGTCAAGCACATAAAGAAATGGAGTAAGGGACGAACTAGGGTTTTCTGAGAGTGAGGGATAGGTGAGGAGGCTAAAGGGGTGGCTATAATGGGGTTTATATATGTCTTAAACCCTAAAAAATTAGGGTTTGGCATCTGCCCGCGTACGCTGGGCGTACCTCACGGTACGCTGCGCGTACGCCCCCCGAGTCCCACGCATCCAATGTGACTACTACGCCCCGCGTACGACGGGTTACGCCCCGTGTACGGTTTATGGCAGCCCGCTCCTTGGTCCAATCTTCTAGGGTCCATTCCAACAAGGGCCATTGCCCAAACCCTAGTCCAAAACCAATATTAATTCGCATAATTAATCAATACCTCGAGAGACAGATGTTACAATATAAATATAACTAATTACCATAATTAGTCCCCATAGATTTAATTAGTCTCTTTTGATCACTAAATTAATTCCAAATTAATTCTTGATCAATACTAATTAAAAAATATGATTTCATATTAATATATTATAACTTATAATATATTAATAAATCATATATAACCTTCTCTCAAGAGTCCATCCTAACAAATTGTCGTGATGATATGCAACCCAAATGGACCATGCTACTCTCGGGTCAAGTACATACCAATAATAGTTATGGGCTTAGACATCTAATCCAACAGTCTCCCACTTGGATAAGTCTAAAACTATTATTGCAAGTACGACTCCAAAACCCGACTAGCAATCGTAGCTCTTAAAAGCCGCTATCGAACTCTGACCTAGTCAATGACATGTCCATTAGATAAGGGATCATATATTCCTCCATTCTAGATATCATATGACTGAGACTTGGATTATAATCATTCTATCTGTCCATCTGTTGTTTCCTGATTTCCTATTTATGACGACCGACTAATTAAACAAATCAAAACAGTCCAGGCCCGGCTGAGCACTTACGTTTGTCATCACTAAATCATCGAGGGGCCCACAGATATCACTTTTATCCATCCAAGGGTAAAAGGAATGGATAAACTTCAACTCATATGCTTGTACTAACTACTTGTTGAATCATACACAAAGGCACGTTTTATAACATCAAGTTACTGATGCGTTTTCGTACAATCAATGTACAACCAACTCATAGTCAACAACTCATATCTCTAGGTTTGAAGACTTATATGATATTACCGTCTCACGATCACTCGAGATAAAATCCATGAAGTGATACAAGTGAGCGTGGGTTTAATCCAATACTCAGAACTTATGAGCACTCATGAATGTTGCAGCAACTTTTGCTATGTCTAAACACCTTAGACATCTACAAGCCCAATTCATGACAGTCTTGATTCATATCTACTTCCAAAGTATGATTGACTGTGGAGGATTTAAATAACCTAGTTATTCGGGAAGTCAGAACATGCAAAGTGAAACACAAGAATAATACTAATCCTATATGGCCCCAATACTTGTGAGAGTAAATAAAACACCTTTTATTTAATCACCATATTGATTACTCATTATTCATTGTATAATGTTTCGAATAATCAACTTTATACTTGAATCAAAACAATAGTTATCCCATACTCCAAGCATGCACACTATGTTTACCTATGGTCATTTGTTTGTGGAATAGATCAATTGACAACATTTCAAATGATACTCATTTCACAAATCCAAATCCTTATCGCAAATGTAAGAATACAAGATTCTTTGTCATTTACTGAAATTTGTTAGATTCTAAACTTATATGCATTGATCCTTTTGTAATGACTATGCACAAAAGTCACAAAGACTCGACAACAGACATTACAAAGTATTCCAATGGAGAGCAGTTCCATGGAAACGAAGTCTCACATTCAAAGTACATTCCTTTGAACATCCTTCTTGCATTAAGTTTTCTTACACAGATTTGAAGAACAACTTCCACCTATGGAAACATTTCCATATTCCCATTTTTGACTATCACTTCTGAACAAGAGTTGCCTCTTTTCAAAATATGTTAATATGGTCTTTCCAAAAATTAACACTATACTTCCAACCGTCCATGAGCAACCAATCTTTGGTAAACCTCAGAATGTCCTCGATAATTGCTTAATCATTTTAGTCATATCCAGTTCTATTCATTTTTCCTTCTTAATGCCCTAGGCATTTGGAAAAATTAGAACGGATGAATATTACAACACATGTAATCGATCCTATATCCAAAGCATATGGGACACGATTCATGATGTCTCACATAAAGACATGATATTAGACCAATCTTTTGCTATAATATTTCTATTTCTATTTTCCATGTTCTCATAATTCGAATTATGAAAAGGGATGCCGTAATCATAATCGAATTTTAGAATGCAAATAATGTAATCATGACTAAATTTGATTAAAGACTCACAATCTAAGCTTTTAGAATTGGGATGAAGTATAATTTCCTCTCCCTTAATTATAGCAAAACAACTTTCCAAACTCTGCAACGTTGCAACTTGAAACTTTTGTTTTCTATAATTAACATTGCTAATTTTCAACACCTAACATAATAATCATGCTCCCACTAACATGATAATTATTAGCATAACACTTATGCTCCCACTAGCTTTGACATGAATCCAGAAATCATTTGGACTTCTAGAAATCAATACTTATTGACTTTCTTACCAAAGTTCAGATTTCTGATACGAGACGCTTTGATAAGACTTTATCAAAATCATACACCCTTCCTTAGATAGCTCACATGTGTGTCTAAACAATTACGAAGATGTATGCCGTAATCATAATGTTTAGACCTTTTGCCATTCTTGTGACATCCCCAAAATCACGGCCAGAAAAGACCGATATAATTTATGCTTTTAAAATAATTTTCAGAGTAATCATTTGATTAAAAGAGTTGCGGAATTTGTCCCCAAAACAATATATGATAAAATAAGGTTTATCAAAGCATTTCTTAAAGAAATGTATTTTCATTATATATCAAAACTCGGGATGTCATGTTCCGATATAGACACAAAAGCATAAACAATACAACATAGACCTTACATAGTTACATATAACTACTGGTCTATAATCCAAAAATATCTTGACAATGTCATCCAACTTATGCTCTCGCGCCACTACCTGTAATACAAAGAAACCGAGTGGGTCAGGCTTGGGAGCCTGGTGAGCATATAGGGTTTTCAACCCACAATAAATAATTATATTTAGTTCATCGACCAACAATAACCCGATTACCCATTTCCGTTATCCTTACTTTATGTCCCTAAAACAACAACTATTACAAGGGACCTAATCTAGGATTTTCATCGGGACGGACATTACTGCAAAGGGGTTTCCTTAACAATAGATGTCCTAAAGGCAACCATGAGGGGGATAGAGTACACCGGTGAACACATCGTTCACAACACCTACAGGTTATGAGCCTGCTAGCGTTCCACTGGACTGTCTAGAAAGAGTTACCTCCTTCCGACGGCCCTCCATTCACTTCGGGCTCTTCAACTTGAATTGAAAGTTCTTCACGATTTTTTTTGAAGCAGACGTCTAGTTTCTTCCATCTGACAATCCAACATCGTCTAAATCATCAATTGTACACCAGCCATTGTCACCGGCTCAGGTGCAGCAGCTACAACAGGTATTTGCTCGATTACAGGTGGTTGATTCTTGTTTTCGTTCGCGTTTCCAACTCCGCTTCTTGTTCTTGCCATTCTTGATCTATACACCGAATAAGGTGAATTTAGATCCTTAATTACGATAGAAAATCAAATCATCCTTATCACTCCGAAACGTTTACATGCTAGTTCTAATACCGTCGTCATACGCTTAGAATCCTAAACACATAAGGTCTCCAGATCCGGTTGGCAACAAACCATAGATCCGAACAAATAATATCATATATGGCAAACATATAATATTTAGCACATAAAAGCATTTTAGGCAACTTTCCTAAAATAAACTAGTGCTCGTGTCTAAAATTTAGCAGACATTCATCTCACAATCTTCAGTTAGCATTCTAAGTTTAAGTCTAGAAATCCTACAAATTCCTAGTTCGCTTAAACTAATGCTCTGATACCAACTGTGACATCCCCAAAATCACGTCCAGAAAAGACCGATTTAATTTATGCTTTTAAAATAATTTTCAGAGTAATCCTTTGATTAAAAGAGTTGCGGAATTTGTCCCCAAAACAATACATGATAAAATAAGGTTTATCAAAGCGTTTCTTAAAGAAATGTATTTTCATTATATATCAAAACTCGGGATGTCATGTTCCGATATAGACACAAAAGCATAAACAATACAACATAGACCTTACATAGTTACATATAACTACTGGATTATAATCCAAAAATATCTTGACAATGTCATCCAACTTATGCTCTCACGCCACTACCTGTAATACAAAGAAACCGAGTGGGTCAGGCTTGGGAGCTTGGTGAGCATATAGGGTTTTCAACCCACAATAAATAATTATATTTAGTTCATCGACCAACAATAACCCGATTACCCATTCCCGTTATCCTCACTTTATGTCCCTAAAACAACAACTATTACAAGGGACCTAATCTAGGATTTTCATCGGGACGGACATTACTGCAAAGGGGTTTCCTTAACAATAGATGTCCTAAAGGCAACCATGAGGGGGATAGAGTACACCGGTGAAGACATCGTTCACAACACCTACAGGTTATGAGCCTGCTAGCGTTCCACTGGACTGTCTAGAAAGAGTCTGTGGTCGTCATCCATACTCCGCTAGATGACTAGATCAACAACAACATCGAGGCCTCTCAACATTTTATTTCATCACACACCAACTGTCTACCCATGTTCTACCCAACATATTAGTAGATAAAATATATACATTTATATCCAGCTTAAAACCTGTACAAAACATCCATTCAACAACTAGTTCAAATAAACAAATAATATATAAATACATAGCACGTATTTTATAAAGAATACTTCATATCTATGTGTTAGAAGAAAACGAAAATACACTCACTTGATAAGAAAATGATCGGACAGCACCTCGCCACTTAAAATAATATTTTCCGATAAAACCGGGATGCTTTTCTTGAAAACCGGGCTTCTCGCGGGCAGAGTTTCGGCTCGAAAACTTTACTTCTCGGGATCTCCGGGGCTTCGGGACTTGCTTCGGGTCTCGGGAATGATACCGGGGCTTCGGGGTATAAGTTGCATGCAAAACGAGGCAATAATGAGAGAGAGAGAAGAATTGAGCAACAAAACTCGGCAGCCCTTGAGTTCTATTTATAGGGGCTGAAACCCCGATTTACGCTGGGCGTAAATCCTGATTACGCTGGGCGTAATGTCTCTACAAGCAGTACGCTGGGCGTACGAAGATCTACGCGGGGCGTAGTTCGGATAAGCTTTGGTATGCGTGCCTCGAACTTCAAAATTCATAACTTTCGCATACGAGCTCCGTTTTCGACGTTCTTTATATCCACGCGTAGGTGAGACTATGCTCTACAACTTTCATTTAGACTCCGTCAGCTAATTTTGACTTTATTTTTATTGTATTATTTTTAGTAGGCCGGGACAGGAAAACTCCGTTATAAAATCATAACTTCTTCACCTGACGTCTGTTTTCGTCTGTCTTTTCACCGTTGGACTACTATCGATGAGATCTTCGATTCTCGTTTAGATTGTTTCGGCTAAAAGTCACTTGATCTCATATTCGAGTTTCGGGCTGCATACCGCTAAGTCGAAACTTAGAAAAGTCATAACTTCCTCATACGAAGTCAGATTTAGACGTTCTTTTTATGCATGCTCTCGGTTTAACGAACTCTTTGACTTCCGTTTAGATCACTAAGTCTAAATATCGCTCTATCATAAATTCGTATTTTATGTCATACAGTGTCGTGCCGGTTCTGTCGCGAAACTTCGACAGGTCATAACTTCTTCGTTATATCTCGGATTTCGGCATTCTTTATATATTCGGAAACCTTGCCACGACCACTACAACTTCATGTATCGATATCGGGTTTATCTAATATTTTATTTTATCGCTTATTTTTATCCTTAATTCATTTAAATCACACAATTAAGCAATAAACATATAATACTCAAATAATACATTCTTATTATTTCAAAATGAGTTACAAAGGTTAACCTAGACTATTACAACGACATTAATGCCTAGCCCAGAAACACGGGCGTTACAATTCTCTCCACCTTAGAATGATTCCGTCCCCGGAATCACACATCAACAAACAAATGCAGATAGCGACTCATCATGTCACTCTCCGTTTCCCAGGTGAGATTTGGCCCATTCGTATGTTTCCAACGGACAAGCACTAATTCGACCATCTTGCGTCGCAACTTCTTAGTCTTTCGGTCAACGATTGCCTCTGATTCTTCAATTAACCTTTTGTTCTGATCAATTCTAACTCAGAAATTGGAATTATATCGGGAACTTCTCCCGTGAACTTCCTCAAATAACACACATGGAAAGTGTTATGAATTCCATTCAGTTCTTCGGGTAATTCGAGCTTGTAAGCTTGGTTCCCAATCCTCTGAAGAACTTTAAACGGTCCAATAAACCTTGGACTTAACTTTCCCCTTTTGCCAAACCTTATAAGTCCCTTCCATGGCGAGACTTTAAGCAAAACCGAATCTCCAACTTCAAAAGTCATCGGTCTTCGCTTGTTGTCAGCATAGCTCTTTTGACGATCCTGAGCTGCTAACATTCTTTCCCTGATTATTTTCAGCTTTTCAGCAGTTTGATGGACTATCTCTGGTCCCATAAACTGCTTTTCCCCAGCCTCAAGCCAACAAGACGGCGTACGACACTTCTGTCCGTACAAAGCTTGATAAGGTGCCATCTTTATGCTCGAGTGGAAACTATTATTGTAGGAAAATTCCACCAAAGGTAAATGTTCGTCCCAGTTACCTTGGAATTTCAGGGTACATGCTCTCAACATATCTTCAAGTGTTTGTATCATTCGTTCGCTCTGGCCATCAGTCTGTGGATGGTAAGCTATACTTAAACACAAGTTGGTACCTAATTCCTCTTGTAGACTTTTCCAAAATCTTGAGGTGAAATGGCTGTCACGATCCGATACAATTGTTAACGGAACACCGTGAAGCCTCACAATTTCCTTCACGTAAGAATTCGCAAGCTTATCCATATACCATTTCTCATTGGCTTTTATGAAGTGCGCACTCTTAGTGAAGCAATCGACGACCACCTAAATCATGTTGTGACCATTCTTTGTTATGGGCAGTTTAGTGACAAAATCCATGGTGATGTCTACCCACTTACCCATAGGCATAGGTAAAGGTTCTAAACTCCCGTATGGTTTCTGATGTTGTGCCTTGACTCTCGCACAGGTCACACACTCTGCCGCATACTTCGTAATGTCGAGCTTCATCGTCGGCCACCCGTAATAGGGTTTTAGGTCCCTATACATTTTAGTGCTGCCAGGATGAATTGAGTACATGGTTTTGTGAGCTTCTTCCATCAGAAGATCTCTTATTCCTCCTGACTTGGGTACCCAAATACGATCTTGGAATACCTTCAGTCCATGACCGTTTGTACCAAACACTAACGTTTTGCCCAAACGTTCCTCCTTTTGGTCATTCTTTTCTGAAGCTTCCTCTTGAGCTTTCTTTATACTTTCCACAATTGTCGAGACAACTTCTATTCTCAACGCTCTTGGCCTTTTTCTTTTAAGATTGACTTTTCGACTGAGAGCATCAACAACAACATTTGCTTTACCGGGGTGGTAAAGTATCTCACAGTCGTAGACCTTAAGTAATTCTAGCCAGCGTCTTTGCCTCATATTCATTTCCTTCTGACTAAAGAGATATTGGAGACTCTTATGATCAGTGAAAAGTTTGCACTTCGAGCCATAGAGGTAATGCCTCCATATCTTTAGAGCAAATACTACTGCTGCCAACTCCAAATCATGAGTGTGGTAGTTCTTTTCATGCTCTTTCAGCTGTCGAGATGCATATGCTATCACCTTTTCTCTTTGGGTCAAAACACAACACAACCCAACACCAGACGCATCGCTATAGACAGCGAAGTCTTCAACTCCATCGGGTAAAGAAAGAATCGGTTCTTCACATAGCTTCTTCTTTAGCAACTCGAATGCTTCTTTGTGTTTATCACTCCAAGCATAAGTAGGTCCTTTGTGAGTCAAAGCTGTTAATGGAGTAGCGATCGAAGAAAAGCCTTGGATAAACCTTCGGTAATATCCAGCTAATCCCAAAAAGCTTTGGATCTCTGTGGGACTTTTTGGTTGTTCCCACTTCATCACAACTTCAATCTTTGCTGGATCAACCATTATTCCTTCTTGGTTGACCACGTGACCCAAGAATTGGACTTCTCGAATCCAAAAATCACATTTGGAGAACTTAGCATACAGCTTCTCCTTCTTCAAGACTTCCAACACTTCTCGCAAGTGTCTGCCATGCTCCTCTTGGCTTTTCGAATAAATCAGAATGTCATCTATGAACACTGTCACAGATTTATCAAGGAACGGATTGAAAACTTTGTTCATTAAATCCATGAATGTTGCTGGAGCATTGGTTAGTCCAAACGACATAACCAAAAACTCGTAGTGTCCATATCGTGTTCTGAATGCAGTCTTCTCGATATCCTGCTCTCTTACTTTCAGCTGATGATATCCTGACCTTAGGTCGATCTTTGAAAAATAACTTGAACCTTGTAGTTGATCGAACAGGTCATCAATCCTTGGCAACGAATATCTATTCTTTATTGTTGCCTTGTTCAACTCTCTGTAATCGATGCACATCCTCATACTCCTGTCTTTCTTTTTCACGAATAACACCGGAGCTCCCCAGGGTGATGAACTAGGTCTTATGGAACCTTTGTCCAATAACTCCTGAAGTTGCATCATCAGCTCCTTCATCTCTGTTGGTGCTAATCGGTAAGGTGCTTTTGCTATTGGCGTGGTTCCTGGTAACAAGTCAATACAGAATTCTACTTGTCGATCAGGCGGTAATCCAGGAAGATCTTCGGGAAATACTTCCAGATAATCACACACGACAGGAATGCTCTGCATCTCCTTTTTCTCCTTCTTTGCGTCAATCACGAATGCCAAATATGATGTACATCCTTTGGCCAAACACTTTCTGGCTTTCATTAGAGAAATGATTCCAGAATTTACCCTGCGTTTGTCCCCATACACCATAAATGACTCCTTCCCTAGCGGGTTTACTTTTACTATCTTTTTCTTGCATAATATCTCGACATCATTGGCGCTAAGACAATCCATTCCCAGCACAATGTCGAAACCATTTAACTCAATAGGCAATAATTCCTCGTGGAACTTATTCCCATTCAAATCAATTAAGATGTTTTTCATACAATGGCTAACAGGTACAAACTTGCCACTAGCAACTTCGACTAATAAAGCATTATCTAGTCTATCGACAGGCAAAGCTAGTTTTCTACTAAATTCATGCGAAATAAAGGAGTAGTTGGCTCCAGAATCAAATAAAATTTGGGCAGACAATTCGTTTACGAGAAAGGTACCTGAAGCGACATCAGCTTCTTCTTTAGCAGCTTCCAGTGTCATCTGAAAGGCTCTCGCCTTCGGCTTTGGTGGAATGTTGGGTTTTGCTGCCTCCTTCTTTTTCGAACAATCCCTCGAGATGTGCCCCTCCTCCCCACACCCATAACAAACTTTCTTGGTGAGGGTGCATTCGTTGGCATAGTGCCCTGGCTTTCCACATTTGAAGCATGCGACTTCCCCATCACATTTCCCATGATGCTTCTTCTTGCATTTGTCGCACCACTTACGCTTCACCTCCTCCCCCTCTCGAACCAGACTTCGAGAATTTCTTTTTATTGTTGGACCCTGAAGGCCCATCAAACTTCCTCTTCTCACCACCCTCTGATCTCTCCAGAACCTTCTCCCTGATCTGAGTCTCAACATTCTTAGCAGCCCAGATGGCGGCTTTCAATGTGGTTGCTTGCTTAACCATTGGACCATAGTCCGCTGGTAGTCTGAGGACAAACTTATTGACCTTTGACAGTTCAGTTGGAACTAAATATGGAATAAACTTCATCTTTTCTGTGAAACTTGCAGCGTATTCAGTAACGCTCATTTTTCCCTTCTTCAAATTCTGAAACTCATTATTGATTTCCAGAAGGTCCTGCTCGGAGCAGTATTGCAGTTTCAGTTGTTCCACAAAGTCTTCCCAAGACATCCTGCTCGCTTCTCCCTTGGGCATAGAGTCAGCTAACAACTTCCACCAACTCAACACGCCAGATTTTAACAAAGGGATCGCAAGAGCGGTCTTCTGCCTGTTGCTGCATTCGGAACTTTCAAACATTGTCTCCATTTCGGAGATCCACTCCATAACTTGCACCGGCGTCGGTCTTCCGGATAGACATGGTGGCTTAGATGCCATAAAATCTTTGTATTTACATCCTCTTCCATCATTTCCTCCATCACGATTGTTTTGTCTAACAATTGGTGGGTTGGCTTGACCAATAGTCCCACTAAAGTTACCTCCTTCCGACGACCCTCCATTCACTTCGGGCTCTTCAACTTGAATTGAAAGTTCTTCACGATTTTTTTGAAGCAGACGTCTAGTTTCTTCCATCTGACAATCCAACATCGTCTGAATCATCAATTGTACACCAGCCATTGTCACCGGCTCAGGTGCAGCAGCTACAACAGGTATTTGCTCGATTACAGGTGGTTGATTCCTGTTTTCGTTCGCGTTTCCAACTCCGCATCTTGTTCTTGCCATTCTTGATCTATACACCGAATAAGGTGAATTTAGATCCTTAATTACGATAGAAAATCAAATCATCCTTATCACTCCGAAACGTTTACATGCTAGTTCTAATACCGTCGTCATACGCTTAGAATCCTAAACACATAAGGTCTCCAGATCCGGTTGGCAACAAACCATAGATCCGAACAAATAATATCATATATGGCAAACATATAATATTTAGCACATAAAAGCATTTTAGGCAACTTTCCTAAAATAAACTAGTGCTCGTGTCTAAAATTTAGCAGACATTCATCTCACAATCTTCAGTTAACATTCTAAGTTTAAGTCTAGAAATCCTACAAATTCCTAGTTCGCTTAAACTAATGCTCTAATACCAACTGTGACATCCCCAAAATCACGGCCAGAAAAGACCGATTTAATTTATGCTTTTAAAATAATTTTCAGAGTAATCCTTTGATTAAAAGAGTTGCGGAATTTGTCCCCAAAACAATACATGATAAAATAAGGTTTATCAAAGCATTTCTTAAAGAAATGTATTTTCATTATATATCAAAACTCGGGATGTCATGTTCCGATATAGACACAAAAGCATAAACAATACAACATAGACCTTACATAGTTACATATAACTACTGGTCTATAATCCAAAAATATCTTGACAATGTCATCCAACTTATGCTCTCGCGCCACTACCTGTAATACAAAGAAACCGAGTGGGTCAGGCTTGGGAGCCTGGTGAGCATATAGGGTTTTCAACCCACAATAAATAATTATATTTAGTTCATCGACCAACAATAACCCGATTACCCATTCCCGTTATCTTCACTTTATGTCCCTAAAACAACAACTATTACAAGGGACCTAATCTAGGATTTTCATCGGGACGGACATTACTGCAAAGGGGTTTCCTTAACAATAAATGTCCTAAAGGCAACCATGAGGGGGATAGAGTACACCGGTGAAGACATCGTTCACAACACCTACAGGTTATGAGTCTGCTAGCGTTCCACTGGACTGTCTAGAAAGAGTCTGTGGTCGTCATCCATACTCCGCTAGATGACTAGATCAACAACAACATCGAGGCCTCTCATCATTTTATTTCATCACACACCAACTGTCTACCCATGTTCTACCCAACATATTAGTAGATAAAATATATACATTTATATCCAGCTTAAAACCTGTACAAAACATCCATTCAACAACTAGTTCAAATAAACAAATAATATATAAACACATAGCACGTATTTTATAAAGAATACTTCATATCTATGTGTTAGAAGAAAACGAAAATACACTCACTTGATAAGAAAATGATCGAACAGCACCTCGCCTCTTAAAATAATCTTTTCCGATAAAACCGGGATGCTTTTCTTGAAAACCGGGCTTCTCGCGGGCAGAATTTTCGGCTCAGAAACTTTACTTCTCGGGATCTTCGGGGCTTCGGGACTTGCTTCGGGTCTCGGGAATGATACCGGGGCTTCGGGGTATAAGTTGCACGCAAAACTAGGCAATAATGAGAGAGAGAAGAATTGAGCAACAAAACTCGACAGCCCTTGAGTTCTATTTATAGGGGCTCAAACGTCGATTTACGCTGGGCGAAAATCCTGATTACGCTGGGCGTAATGCCTCTACAAGCAGTACGCTGGGCGTACGAAGATCTACGCAGGGCGTAGTTCGGATAAGCTTTGGTATGCGTGCCTTGAACTTCAAAAATTCATAACTTTCGTATACGAGCTCCGTTTTCGACGTTCTTTATATCCACGCGTAGGTGAGACTATGCTCTACAACTTTCATTTAGACTCCGTCGGCTAATTTTGACTTTATTTTTATTATATTATTTTTAGTAGGCCGGGACAGGAAAACTCCGTTATAAAATCATAACTTCTTCATCTGACGTCCGTTTTCGTCTGTCTTTTCACCGTTGGACTACTATCGACGAGATCTTCGATTCTTGCTTAGATTGTTTCGGCTAAAAGTCACTCGATCTCATATTCGAGTTTCGGGCTGCATACCGCTAAGTCGAAACTTAGAAAAGTCATAACTTCCTCATACGAAGTCAGATTTAGACGTTCTTTTTATGCACGCTCTCGGTTCTGTGGCGAAACTTCGACAGGTCATAACTTCTTCGTTATAACTCGGATTTTGGCATTCTTTATATATTCGGAAACCTTGCCACGACCACTACAACTTCATGTATCGATATCGAGTTTATCTAATATTTTATTTTATCGCTTATTTTTATCCTTAATTCATTTAAATCACACAATTAAGCAATAAACATATAATACTCAAATAATACATTCTTATTATTTCAAAATGAGTTACAAAGGTTAACCAAGACTATTACAGCGACATTAATGCCTAGCCCAGAAACACGGGCGTTACAATTCTCACTAGTCCATGTTAGTGTGTCGGTTAACCACACACGCTCCACTAACGACTTTGAGAATGCAAATATCACAATTGCTATCTACTTAAAATCTACTTAGTGAAAGCGTTTCCTCACCATCATTTTCATGAATCGGAGAGAAACCTTATGACACTTAGATTTTATGGTGTATGTGTTCCTATCCATATGAATTTGTCAAAAACATAACCACAAGAGGAGGTTAGTGACAAATCGAAACTCATATGGACTGAACTTGTTCAATCCTAGTTTTCTTGCCACCTGGCAGCACAAGGGCCTACCATTGCGTCCAAGTAGTTATGCAAACAACTGAGAACTCATAGAACTCACATGCATAGTCAACTTTAACTGGAATGGGCACAAAAATAAGAATATGTCAACACGATATGCTATAAACCTCAAGTCGTGTGCTAGTGATAAACAACAGGTTTTATTCTTGATTGGTTCTTGAAATTTTTTCAAGATCTTTAAAACTCTCACTGACCTCTTGACATATATGTTTCTCATGTCAAGAACCATTCCTTGACAAAACAAATATTCAAGAGTTAGTGCTAATTCTTATCAAGAAAAACACTTCACACAATTGGTCTTATTTGGTCTTTGTCTTATCCAAGACATCACAACTTACCAATTTCAAATGTACAAGAGTAGAAAACATTTTATTCTACATTTGACAAGTGTTTTAAACCTTTCTTAAGATTATGTCACTCGAGTTACAATCTTGGAGTATTACTCTAAGACTCAATTTTGGAACGAAGTATGATTCATCTTTTGATTTAACCATTTCAACAATTCACGATTCCTCTTCTTAGTCAAACAAATGCACTAAGATGTCCTTAGAGGATCAATTGTGATATGGTTTTTCATACTCGTTAAGATGATCATAAAACATGATTCTGAAGTACTCTCCCATCTTTTCAGATTGGAGAAACTTTTATCTTTCTGCCTAATTTGATTCTTCTCATTCGTCCTGCCATACATTGAAACTTTTCCAATGTTTCAGAATTATACTTAAACTTGTAAGCACAACCATATTTACTAAACTTTAGTAAATCATGACGAATAGCCTTATCGTTCTTTATGGTGGACCTGATCAGCGCACAACCAAGTGTACCCGATCTCCTAGTCCTTCACTTGACTCACATATACATGCGAACAAGGAATTAGTCTTAATTTTCCAAAGATGAAAATTCTCATTCATCATACAATACAAGTTGCATGATTCCAAGTTTCTATCCAACTGAAACATGGGTGATGAGAGTCTTTCCTTATTTGGTAAATTATGACACTACCACAAATGAAAGAATCAAATCCATTTTCCAATATTGCTATCAATGGAAACATATAAGCAACAATTTTCACAAATACCATTGTAAGGAAACTTAAAAAATAAATAAATTTCAAAAAGTTTCTTTTATTTATAAAACTGCGGAAAAACTTATCCTTACAATGCAAATACAAATGAAAACTATGTTGTTATCTGTTCCTAAGCAATCTATCATAACTCTTAAGCAGCAACTCAAAATTCTGATCTTCGAATCATGCGATCGAAATCCATCTTCGCGATCAGAATCAACTTACTCTTCCTTTAATCTTCCTCTCTTTTTTCGATTCTACAAAACATCAAAATGCGACCTAGTCACATCATGTAATAAGAATCTCCAAATAGGAACCTTAATAGAGTTAGATAGTGGACTTTACCTGAAGCATAGTCAAATTTTTGACTTTTACCATCCTAGTGAACTTTCAGGTAAATAAGGCAGCTTCGCAACCAATGCCCCTTCCTTTGGAAATAGAAACATATGAACTCTTGAGTAATGGTACATGGGACTTATCTCAGACTTAACCTTTCTCTTTACCATTTGGTCAACCGGGTTGACTATGGCCGATCCCTTTCCATTGGGAAGAGAAGACTTTTCCAACAAGGATTGAGTGACCTAGAACTATTCAAGAACTTGTGGGTTAGGGAGAATAATTGGAGGAGGTGGAGGAAGTGAAGTATGATTTCCAGTCTCATTAATGCGCAACAAAGGGATTAATCTTTCACCTTGATCGCCATTTGGGATATCATCTTCATTAGGAAAGCTTTATCCAAAAGGATAAGGAAGACCATAGTTGTCATAACTAGACATCTATGAGGGAGAAATTCAAGTTTAGTTGATTTAAGTCCTTAATATAACACCCAATATGGAATATTAAGGCTAGGACCCAACATAATATTTTATAACATGGAAGAGGGATGCCGTAATCCAAGCTACAAAATATTTGAAGGTAGGTAAATGACGATTTACCAATTTCCACCATGAAAAACGAAACTTAACATTAGGTTTTAAATGAATTGAAACTCCTAGATCTTTTGAGATTCATTAAACTATTCAATGGCATGTTTAAATCTCGATTGTGCCCTTCAAGTTTGTGACTGGGATGCCGAGGATCACAAACAAGGAGTGAATAACCATGCAAATTAACTTGGTACACTTAATGTTACAACCACCTAATCAATGTGCCGATTAACCACACACGCTCCATTGATCTATGATTAACATCAAGCTACCCTTTTCCACACATTGTCAGTCCCAGATTAGTGTGACGGTTAACCACACACGCTCTACTAACGACTTAACAAGGTGCAAAGTGCAATTTCATGGGTTAGCACCAAATTCACATTTTCCTAAGTAACTAAGATTGGGAATTCATAAGTGTTTAGTTACTTAGTATTTATCATTATACTTTTAATGAAGGGAAAATTAATGTCCTGTCCTACCCGTTCCGCTAACGACCCTCCACCAGTCAAGGAAGAGGTGGGTGAGAGTGGACACCCATTAAACTGCCATTTTATAGGCAGAAACCTTATACCCCCTTATAAACCGGCTTCGTGAATGAGGCCTACTAACGGTAAGACTGACTTACTCTTATACATATATATAAATATTAAACCTATAATATTATAATAGTATAAGGGTTGAATTTTAAACTATTAAAATTCTAAGGGTTGGAATTAAAGTATACATGGGGGGTAACTTTACAAATTTCAAAACTTGAGGGCAAGTTTTGAACAATTCAAAAACTTTTGGTTTCCATAACTAATGAGTTTAAAGTAGTTTAATGGAAAAACTCTTCAAGTTCCATAACTTGAGGACAAGTTATGGAAGACTTTAAAAACATTTAAAAATGAGACTCTTCATTTTCATAACTTATGGAAAATTTATGAGTTTTAAAATTCATAAATGATACTTTTCATATAACTTGAGGACAAGTTACAAAAACTCATATTATGAACAACTTTTAGATCAATTTGAATCGAAAGCCAATCATTCAATGTTTTCTTTTTGCCTGGGAGGCGTATCCCGCTCCTGCAGCCTCATCGAGTTTGGGAGGCGTCTAGGGATTTACACTGCTGTGGAGTCTCTGAGTCCTCATTTTTATGCATTTTTGATAGTTGTATCACTGCTCCTCTGTAGGAGTATGACTTTATGCAGGTTTGGGCCCACACTCGGGGGACTTATGTCTCCCGGTAGGCCAAGGATAGCGCCTTCTGTTCTCCTATCTATCAATTGCTTCACCGACTGGTCGCATCCACCATTTGTCACAAACAAGAGTGTGACAAGGTTACTTTTGATGACCTTTTCTATATGTGGTGCCTCACTCAGATGGAGGTTCGTCTTCACCTTCCTTTCACCCTTGCTCTTTACCTGTCCGGTATGGCTCTAGGTACCACATCCTCGAGTAGGATTTACGGGGGTCATTGGTTTAATAGGTTAGCCCTATCCTATAGGGTTGATACTAGTGGGATGGTCCCCATATATATCCGGTAGTTGAGTACTACAACTCTCAGGAAGATGTGGGTGTTAACTAGGGAGGCGGGTCAGTTATGGCAGGTACCGAGGGATGACATCGTCGAGCCGATTCGGCAGGTGGAGCCGGAGGTCATTACTGAGCCTGCCTTTGTGAGGCATTAGAGACCTAGGCACATGGATCCTGATCGTCCAGAGCCTACTCTTGGAGATGTGATGCGGGGTCTTACTGTTGCACAGGATGAGTGTCGTTGGATGATGGGTTCGCTTGTCGCGGTGATGCGGCATCTGGGGATGGACCATCCGCCATTTCATAGTGTGTATCCCGTTGTACCACCCCCCTTCTCAGCCACACAATACTGGTTATGATGGTGTCGGTCCTTCAGGCACGTATCCTGGAGACACCGATGACGATGACAACGATGATGACAGAGAGGAGACCGAGACAGAGTTGGAGGGTGGCGAGGAGTAGATTTGTGGGTTTTATTTTGTATTTTGATACTTTATGATGTATTCTGACATATTTTATTTGGTTTGGGATTGTATTTATATAGTTATGGTTTTTATGTTTCATTTATATATCCCAATTCAGATGCTGTATTGGTTCAGTCAAGACTAAACATAGTTAATCAGGCTATGCTTAGAAGTGACTCAACTTTTACACATTGAATTTCCTGGATATTTATCTTTATGTGTTTCATTTCCGTATATGTTTATTTATGATTGGCAGTTTATTATTTGTTTTATACTTCTAGACTATGTATGGATCGGCCAGGTAGGAAAAGTCGGTAGGTAGGACCATTTTGGCATATAGTTGTTCTGAAATCCAACAACCCAATGCGACAATTCCAGTCTAGTCACCTTTCCCATACATAATCTATCAGTAGGAAACTTTTATGGTATAAAATTTTTAGTTATAGGTTTGAGGACAAACCCAAATGGAGTATTTGACCTAAGCTATAGTTATAGTTGCTAAAGAAATACTAAGTCGCTATTCTTAAGGAAATACTAATGCGCTATAGCTAAACCTATGCTCTGATACCATCTTTGTCACACCCCCTACCCGACCTTTGGCGAAAACACCGACCAGTGTGACGGTATAAAGAGCGTCAATCATATTAACCTGAGAATACATGCATTTTGAAAGTCAACATAATGTTGGTGAGTGCATGAGTTTTTATTTTGAATTTCCTTTAAGAATACTTTTCTTTCGTGAAAACCTTTGTTATTTATTTACCTAGCCTTTTATCTATTTTAGGGTATCTTTTATAAATCTTAAGTTACTATCTTTTCAAGATATCTAACAATCCTAACGTAATTTAATTAGGATTATCTTTTGTTAACCCTAATTTACTATATTTTTAAGGATTTATAACAATCCTAACGTATTTTAATTACCATACCAAGCATCCATAATGGTAATCTAAGCTCTAAGGAAAATTTTAATGTATTAATGTGAGCCCCTATAATCGATGTTATGATCGTAAATGTACCCATAATCACGACGCTTCATCGGACGTCGAATAGTAACTTATATGGAAGGTATCATATCGGGATTGTAGCTAGCAATCGCAGGTGGGGTTGTCATGGCCTCGTATAGATCTATACATAACTTCCTAGCTCTCGCAAGATTAACGATTATATGTATTGGGGATATGTCGAATTTAATCAAGGCTTTTGGATGAATAACCAACTTACTAACGCATTACCCATAAGCTTTTATCATTTATCTTTATCATAATTACCCATATATATATATGTATATATATATATATATATATATATATATACACACACACACACATACATACATACATACATACATACATCACACTATCTTTCTATATACTTCTCCCAGGTATATATCATCAATTGATTTTTGTGTGTGTGTGTATATATATATATATATATATATATATACATACATATATATATATATATATATATATATATATATACATATATATGATAATTATATTTATGATCTCATTGTTATCTGATACATATTAATGTCATATATATATACCTAATTATGGTTATTTTAACATGATATTTGGGCAACGTAACAATTAATTACAATGCATATCACAAATCTTGTCTAGCATAACTCCAATGTACTTAAAGTTTCCTAGGGATTTGGCTATTAAAACATCTAGGTAATACCCACTCCTACATTATCGGACATCATATCCTTTAGACACAGATCATAGATTTAATCTAGGCATAGTATCTATAGTTATACTATCCTAAGGCATCTAGCTTATTATAAAATGATTTAATATTTATAAAATAAATACTTTTATAAAATCATTTGTTAAGCATGTATTCCTCCCCTAAAAATATTTTAAAACAGTAAAATAGGGGTCGTGAACTCACTCTAATAGCGTATCGAGAAGCGCCCGAACTGTTGCAACTGGAGTTTCTTGTCATCGAGGGGGTATTGAAGTATATAGAGAGAGTTTCGAGGTTGGTTTTTGAGATGAAAAACTAGGAAGCAAGCACCTCTATTTATTAGGGGTGTTCGCGGTGCGGTTTGGTGCGGTTTAGAGTCAAAACCGCAAACCGCACCACATATGCGGTTTGAGTTTTTCGAAAACCACAAACCGCACCGCGAACCATGTAAACCGCATTATGCGGTGCGGTGCGGTTTTGGGCGGTGCGGTGCGGTTTTATGCGGTTTAAAAAATTATATATGTTATAAAAGTATTATACGATATAATCATAATGAAAATAAAAACATCTAAACAATTAGCACGAAAAACAAATTGTGTAACATCCAAAAATTTTACGCCAAATTTAAACTTTTTCAACCATAAATAAAAATCCAATAGTATTGTTTACAAAAATGTTTTCAAATCAATATCCATCAGAGTGTCCCATAAACAGATCATAAGGATGAGGAGCGGTACGGTCATGCCTTCACCTTGCCACGATCTCCTGAAGTACCTGAAACAATAAACTGAAAACTGTAAGCCCGAGGGCTTAGTGAGCTACCCCCAAAATACCAATACCACACTGACAATACTATGTCAGTAACAATCAGTCAATCAATCAATCAATCAATCAATCAATCAACATGCATACTGGGCCATCGGCCTGATTGGACCGCCCTACTGGGCCTACAGTCTATCTGAATCTATCCCGAGCCTTCGGCATGACTGGTCCGCCTCGTGGGCCTGCAGTCTCCCCGGACCGCTCATAGGGTATGTTGGCCTTCAGCACAAAGCAGGACCGCCTCAACCCAACCAACAAGTAAATAACCATGTTCGCATAGCTATCATATACTGGCATATGCAAACATCAAACATATCTGTCACACTGATCATCAACCATAGAATCCTCACGTAACTAGAGTACCGACCTAGCAGGTCACTAACATACCAATCCTTACGGATCATAAAAGCATAACATACTGTCTACCCTGATTCTGATCTAGCAGATCAAATCCATATGTAGCATACCATAACAATAACAACTAAAGGGCCGGCCTTGGTGCCGTAGACCCTGTCGATATAGTGAGGATAACTCACCTCGTAGATATCGACTTGAAAGGTAAACTCCAACTCTCGGATCACTTGACACATGCTCCACCACCTATGATCATAGTACAATATACTCATAAGTCCTTAACTTTATAAGGTACTCCATAACCCACCAGTCAACCCCTGGTCAAAGTCAAAGTCCTCGGTCAAGGTCAACAGTCCATGTTGACCCCAACTCGCCGAGTACCCTCGGCTACTCGCCGAGTTCCTTGAAGCACAATCCAATTCGCCGAGTCATCGGGGTGACTCGTCGAGTTGCTTCGATTATCGTTCAAACTTTAAGGCCACCCGTCGAGTTCCCTCCTTGTAACTCGACGAATACACACGCATACATATCCTAGGGAAAACTCATCTGACTCGCCGAGTTGTTCTTCAACTCGTCGATTCTTATGGTAATCTTCATCGGACTCGCCGAGTTGTTCATCCAACTCGTCGAGTTGTTCATCCAACTCGTCGAGTCCACGGCCATCTTCATGTGACTCGCCGAGTCAACCTTGCGACTCGCCGAGTCCATTCAGTCCCTTTTCCATACAGACTTGTTTTGAGCCATGCAGCGGCTCCAAATCACAGATACAAGCTTCTAGGGCATGCTTATCACGTAAAGTTGCAAACTTTACGTGCATGCATGGCTATAAAGGCTCTAAATGCCTATTTTAAGTTCTTAATGGAACTTTATGCTCAAAAGGGACCTCAATCATGACCAAGACTGTAACTTTATGCTTATAGAATCCAAGGAGGGTCCAGATCTGAAGTTACAATCTCAGATCTAGCCCATAGCTCATCTTTCCAACTTAATGTCTCACAAAAAACCCTAAAACTCAACCAATAGAAGAGATTCACAAGGAAAAGGTGATTTGGTTACCTCCAGAAGATGATAACTGAGATAAGAGTTGATTCCCACACTCTACTTGCTCCAATCTCCTTCTCCTCTAAGCCTTCTCCCTCCAAAGATCCTCTCTTCAAGCTTCAAACACACAATGGGCACACACACACACATATTAGGGTTTTAAGGGGCTCTCAAAGACTGTAAAGAGGCCAAAGGAGGCTGAGGTTCCTTTAAATAGGGGTGCAAACCCCAGGATTTAGGGTTTCATCTGCCAGCTCCTACTCGCCGAGTCCCAATATGGACTCGTCGAGTAGGTCACTTAACACGCGATCCCACCCCGCTGCTACTCGACGAGTAGGTCAACCAACTCGTCGAGTAGATCTTAACCCAAAAATCTTATTTAAATAATACCTGAAAATCGGGGCGTTACAACTCTCCCCCACTTGAACTAGACTTCGTCCTCGAAGTCCGTTGGAATAAACAATGCCGGGTAATGCTCGCGCATCTCCGCCTCCGGCTCCCATGTCCACTCGGATCCCCTCCGATGTTCCCACTGTACCTTTACTAAAGGTATTTCCTTGTTCTGTAGAATTTTCTTCTTCCTTTCCAGAATAGCCACAGGCCTCTCCACATAGTTCAGGCGCTCATCGACCTGAATGTCATCCAACGATACCACTGCCTCTTGGTCCATAATGCATTTACGTAATTGCGAAACATGAAATGTGCTGTGGATCCGACTAAGCTTCTCCGGAAGCTCTAGCCTATAAGCCACCCTGCCAACCCTAGCAACAACCCTGAACGGCCCAATGTAACGGGGACCCAATTTTCCCCTCTTCCTGAAGCGGATCACTTCCTTCCAGGGTGAGACCTTCAGGAGAACCATGTCACCCACCTGAAATTCCAGCTCAGATCGGCGTCGGTCGGCATAACTTTTCTGTCGACTCTGAGCGGTCTGCAGTCGCTGTCTGATCTGCTGTATCATCTCGGTAGTTTGCAGAACTACCTCTGTCCGACCCATCACCCTGTGCCCAACCTCGCCCCAGCAGACTGGGGTCCTACACTTCCGCCCATACAACAGCTCGAAAGGCGGGGCGCCAATACTGGAATGATAGTTGTTGTTGTAGGCGAACTCTACAAGCGGTAGGTGGAAATCCCAACTCCCACCGAAATCAATGACGCACGCCCTCAACATATCCTCGAGGGTCTGGATGGTCCGCTCACTCTGCCCATCAGTTTGCGGATGGAACGCCGTACTAAAATGCAGTCTCGTACCCAGTTCCTCGTGGAACTTCTGCCAAAAACGGGAAGTAAATCGGACATCCCGATCGGAAACAATGGAAACTGGAACCCCATGGCGAGAGACAATCTCGCGGACGTACAGGTCGGCCAACTTCTCTGCCGACGAACTCTCCCATATGGCTAGGAAATGGACACTCTTGGTCAATCGATCCACGATGACCCATGTAGCATCGAACCCCTTTGCCGTCCTTGGCAACTTCGTGATGAAATCCATCGCGATCCGTTCCCATTTCCACATGGGAATCTCCAGAGGCTGCAGCTTACCATGCGGCCTCTGGTGCTCGGCCTTGACCATCCTACAGGTCAAGCACCTCCCAACAAACCAAGCGATATCTCGCTTCATGCCAGGCCACCAATAACTCGAACTCAAATCACGGTACATCTTGGTGGCTCCCGGGTGAATAGGAAAACGAGACTTATGAGCCTCCTCCATCACTGTCTGCCGGACCCCTCCGGACATTGGAACCCAAACCCGACCGTAACGGGTCAACAATCCGCGGCTATCCTGAACAAACCGGGCGCTTTCGCCCTTAATCTTCTCCAACTTCCAGTTTTCCGGTCTCATACCCTCAATCTGAGCATCCCTGACCACCGCTATCCTCATACACTTGGCTGGGGTCGAGGACCCAGCTGACTTGCGACTCAGAGCATCCGCAACCGCGTTCGCTTTACCTGGATGGTAAAGGATCTCACAATCATAGTCCTTGACTACATCCAGCCACCTGCGCTGCCTCATATTCAGGTTTGGCTGATCCATAATGTGTCTCAAACTCTTGTGATCCGTGTATATGGTACAACGGACCCCGTACAGATAGTGCCTCCAAATCTTGAGAGCGAAGACCACCACTCCCAACTCAAGATCGTGCGTGGGGTATCTCGTCTCATGCGGCTTTAGCTGCCGCGATGTATAAGCTATCACTCGTCCCATCTGCATGAGGACTGCCCCTAAGCCTGTGATGGACGCATCATAAAATACCACAAAATCCTCCACTCCCTCGGGGAGTGTCAACACCGGCGCCTCGCATAAACACTGTCGGAGGGTCTCAAATGCCCTCTGCTGCTCCGGGCCCCACCGGAAATCCACCCCCTTCCTCGTTAGACGAGTGAGGGGTACGACAGTCTTGGAGAAATCACGAATGAATCTCCGATAATACCCTGCTAAACCCAAGAAACTCCTGATGTCTGAGGGAGATCTCGGAGTCTCCCACTGCATACCCACCTTCACCTTGGCCGGATCGACCAAAATCCCCTCCTGGTTAACGAGATGTCCGAGAAACTGAACCTCTCGGAACCAAAACTCACACTTCGAGAACTTGGCGTATAGACGTTCTCGTCGCAGTACCTCCAGCAGCTCCCTGAGATGCTCCTCATGCTGCTCTCGGGTCTTGGAATATACCAAGATATCATCTATGAACATAATGACCGAGCGATCGAGCATCGGTCTGTAGACTCGGTTCATCAGATCCATGAACACTGCTGGCGCGTTGGTGAGCCCAAACGGCATCACCACGAACTAGTAATGACCATAACGAGTCTAAAACACGGTCTTCTCCACGTCTTCCTCCCTCACCCTGACCTGGTGGTATCCTGATCTCAAATCAATCTTGGAAAACCAAGATGCACCCTGCAATTGATCGAAAAGATCGTCTATCCTTGGAAGCGGATAACGGTTCTTCACCGTTAACTTGTTCAGCTCCCTATAGTCAATGCACATCCTGTGCGAACCGTCCTTCTTCCTGACGAAAAGGATCGGTGCTCCCCAAGGTGAACTACTCGGACGAATAATCTGCTTACCCAGCAGCTCCTGCAACTGAGATGAGAACTCCTGCATCTCTGGCGGTGCCAGTCGGTACGGCGCCTTAGCGATAGGGGCCGCACCCGGCACTAGATCAATCCTAAACTCGACCTGCCTCTCCGGAGGCACTCCGGGCAACTCCTACGGAAACACGTCAGCAAACTCTCTAACTACTGGGACCTCCGAAACCGAGGGCTGATCCCTAGTCCGCGTATCTACCACATGCGCCAAATAACCGGCACACCCGTGCTGTATATACTGTCGAGCCCTGGCTTCCGAACAAAACCTTGATCCCAACCTGGTGCCCTCACCATATACTACCAGTTCTCCCCCACTTGGGTTTCGAACCACCACCCGTTGTCCCTCACAGTCGATTATGGCGCCGAAACGGCTAAGCCAATCCATCCCTACAATCACGCATACATCCCCCATGGGGATAGGAATCAAATCTATCGGGAAGGACACCCCGAAAAAATCCAACTCGCATCCCCGGTAGACCGAGGAAGCAGAAACCCCGTGCTTGTTGGCGATCGAAACTCGCAACGGACACTCAAGATCATCTATCGGCACACTGAACCCTCCAGAGAAGGTCCGAGATACAAACGACCGACTCGCCCCCAAGTCAAATAATACCAAAGCGGGCAAAGAATTCACTAAAAACGTACCTAACCACAAGTACAATCAATAAGCATAACACCAATACAATAACTGAGACAGAGAATAGAAACGTACCAGCAACCACATCTGGTGCTGCCTTGGCCTCCTCGGCCGTGAGCTGGAAGGCGCGACCCTAAGCCTTCGGAGGCTCCACCCTGATTGGCCTCCCATCTCCAAAACTCAAAGTAGCTGGCGTGGGACCCTGCGCCGTCTTGGCGGCGAGCTGCGGACAGTTGGTCCTCACATGACCAACCTGATGACAATGGTAACAAATCTGCATATCTACTGGAGAGGCGGACTGACGGCAGTCCCTGTCATAGTTCCCCTCCTTGCCACATTTGTGGCACCCACCTCCTGCTCTACAAACTCCCGAGTGAACCCTGCCACACTTTCCACAAGTGCGGCTCTGCTGACCCCCAGACCGTGCATCAGCGGTCTTAGACCGCTTAGGCGCCGGCTGAGACTGTGTCGGTGCCTGATGCTGCTCCTTCAGCTGCAACTCTATCTCCAACTCACGCCGCCTCGCGGCTTCCTGTAGATACAGGAGGGTCTCACAACGCTGTGTAGCCACAAACTGTCGTATATCCGTCTTGAGCATACTCAGATAACGAGTCATCTGAGACTGCTCCGACGCAAACTCCGGGCAAAACATAGCCCTCTCAGTGAACATCTGGGTAATCTCCATCACAGACTCCCCATCCTGTCTCAATGTCAAAAACTCCTGAGCAAGCCGCTCCCGTTCCACGCGCGGAACGTAGCGGGTGCGAAACATATCCCGGAACTGCTCCCAAGTAACAGCAGCCCGCTGATCATCAGAATATGAACCTGTCGTCAATCTCCACCAGTCCTTTGCCCCGAGCCTAAGCAGGTTCAGAGCACACCTGACCTTCTGGTCAGCAGGACATGAGCACGTGAAGAAACAGCCTTGCACGTCAGACAACCACCGCACAACTCTGATCGCATCCTGAGTACCATCAAATGTCGGGGGCTTCGTATTATCGAAGTCCTGGTACTGGAAGGCCCTGCCGGCTCCTCCTCCAACCCCTGCCGCAGTTACAGCCGAAGTGGCTGCAGCGGCTGCTGTCTCCGCCAGAGCTGCATATCGCTCATCAAAATACTCGACCATCGCGGTCTTGATCGACCCAAACATCTCTGGTAGCTGCACTCGGAAAAGCCGCAGCGACCTCATCGTGCAGAATATCCCGGATCCTGGCATCCAGCTCCTCAGTCCCCATCTGCACCACGGGCTCAGGTGCTACCGGCACCTCTGGCCCTCCGTCCCCCGACCCTGACCCTGATCCGGATCCCGATCCAGACCCAGCAGCAAAACGTCTCGTCACCACCATACTGAAAGGTACATTCAAGACATCAGATAAACAACATAATATCGGGAGACCAAAACCCACAAATCCTAGGGGTTGTGACTTCCTTGCTACGCGTATGGGTCTTATGCTTCCAGTAGTACGGGCCCATACTACCTTCCACGCCTACCCATATTTGTCTCAAGTATCACCACAACGCCCTAATACTATACTCAACATAATGTGCGCTCAACCCTCAATACTAGGGGACATCGCCTATCTCACAACTGATCCCACAGCTCTGCACAACTCACACCTCCATGGAACTTCCATCAGCCCCTGCAGCGCTAGTGTATGCTAGCCGCACATAACGCTGGACCCGATAGACTTTCGAATATCCAATCCTACCCTAAGGTCGAATCAGACATTCTCAGGCTATAAGATCTTGACTATACACAGCCGTGATGCATATACTAAACATCTACAGTTATGATGTCAATTCCATATGCAAGAAACCCTAGGCTAATAGGTATCATATAATCAGGCAACTCTATCATGCGATTCATGAAGATCCCTAGCCTAACACTAGCATGCTGTTCTAACATATCAGAATATCAAATAACTGTATGGTATTTTGGGGTTTACTTACATGCTCCAGCTGATCGTACCCTCTGCATCCTCCATCCTTTATTTTGAAAACCATTTTTAAAACTTTCCTTCCGAAAATCCCCTTGATTTGAGACTGGATTCACACGAGTGTTCCTCCAATTCACTCAAACCAAGGCTATGATACCAACTTGTAACATCCAAAAATTTTACGCCAAATTTAAACTTTTTCAACCATAAATAAAAATCCAATAGTATTGTTTACAAAAATGTTTTCAAATCAATATCCATCAGAGTGTCCCATAAACAGATCATAAGGATGAGGAGCGGTACGGTCACGCCTTCGCCTTGCCACGATCTCCTGAAGTACCTGAAACAATAAACTGAAAACTGTAAGCCCGAGGGCTTAGTGACCTACCCCCAAAATACCAATACCACACTGACAATACCATGTCAATAACAATCAGTCAATCAATCAATTAATCAACATGCATACCGGGCCATCAGCCTGACTGGACCGCCCTACTGGGCCTACAGTCTATCTGAATCTATCCCGAGCCTTCGGCATGACTGGTCCGCCTCGTGGGCCTGCAGTCTCCCCGGACCGCTCATAGGGTATGTTGGCCTTCAGCACAAAGCAGGACCGCCTCAACCCAACCAACAAGTAAATAACCATGTTCGCATAGCTATCATATACTGGCATATACAAACATCAAACATATCTGTCACACTGATCATCAACCATAGAATCCTCTCGTAACTAGAGTACCGACCTAGCAGGTCACTAACATACCAATCCTTACGGATCATAAAAGCATAACATACTGTCTACCCTGATTCCGATCTAGCAGATCAAATCCATATGTAGCATACCATAACAATAACAACTAAAGGGCCGGCCTTGGTGCCGTAGACCCTGTCGATATAGTGAGGATAACTCACCTCCCAGATGTCGACTTGAAAGGTAAACTCCAACTCTCGGATCACTTGACACATGCTCCACCACCTATGACCATAGTACAATATACTCATAAGTCCTTAACTTTATAAGGTACTCCATAACCCACCAGTCAACCCCTGGTCAAAGTCAAAGTCCTCGGTCAAGGTCAACAGTCCATGTTGACCCCAACTCGCCGAGTACCCTCGGCTACTCGCCGAGTTCCTTGAAGCACAATCCAACTCGCCGAGTCATCGGGGTGACTCGTCGAGTTGCTTCGATTCTCGTTCAAACTTTAAGGCCACCCGTCGAGTTCCCTCCTTGTAGCTCGACGGATACACACGCATACATATCTTAGGGAAAACTCATCTGACTCGCCGAGTTGTTCTTCAACTCGTCGATTCTTATGGTAATCTTCATCGGACTCGCCGAGTTGTTCATCCAACTCGTCGAGTTGTTCATCCAACTCGTCGAGTCCACGACCATCTTCATGTGACTCGCCGAGTCAACCTTGCGACTCGCCGAGTCCATTCAGTCCCTTTTCCATACAGACTTGTTTTGAGCCATGCAGCAGCTCCAAATCACAGATCCAAGCTTCTAGGGCATGCTTATCACGTAAAGTTGCAAACTTTACGTGCATGCATGGCTATAAAGGCTCTAAATGCCTATTTTAAGTTCTTAATGGAACTTTATGCTCAAAAGGGACCTCAATCATGACCAAGACTGTAACTTTATGCTTATAGAATCCAAGGAGGGTCCAGATCTGAAGTTACAATCTCAGATCTAGCCCATAGCTCATCTTTCCAACTTAATGTCTCACCAAAAACCCTAAAACTCAACCAATAGAAGAGATTCACAAGGAAAAGGTGATTTGGTTACCTCCAGAAGATGATAACTGAGATAAGAGTTGATTCCCACACTCTACTTGCTCCAATCTCCTTCTCCTCTAAACCTTCTCCCTCCAAAGATCCTCTCTTTAAGCTTCAAACACACAATGGGCACACACACACACGTATTAGGGTTTTAAGGGGCTCTCAAAGACTGTAAAGAGGCCAAAGGAGGCTGAGGTTCCTTTAAATAGGGGTGCAAACCCCAGGATTTAGGGTTTCATCTGCCAGCTCCTACTCGCCGAGTCCCAATATGGACTCGTCGAGTAGGTCACTTAATACGCGATCCCACCCCGCTGCTACTCGACGAGTAGGTCAACCAACTCGTCGAGTAGATCTTAACCCAAAAATCTTATTTAAACAATACCTGAAAATCGGGGCGTTACAACTCTCCCCCACTTGAACTAGACTTCGTCCTCGAAGTTCGTTGGAATAAACAATGCCGGGTAATGCTCGCGCATCTCCGCCTCCGGCTCCCATGTCCACTCGGATCCCCTCCGATGTTCCCACTGTACCTTTACTAAAGGTATTTCCTTGTTCTGTAGAATTTTCTTCTTCCTTTCCAGAATAGCCACAGGCCTCTCCACATAGTTCAGGCGCTCATCGACCTGAATGTCATCCAACGATACCACTGCCTCCTGGTCCATAATGCATTTACGCAATTGCGAAACATGAAATGTGCTGTGGATCCGACTAAGCTTCTCCGGAAGCTCTAGCCTATAAGCCACCCTGCCAACCCTGGCAACAACCCTGAACGGCCCAATGTAACGGGGACCCAATTTTCCCCTCTTCCTGAAGCGGATCACTCCCTTCCAGGGTGAGACCTTCAGGAGAACCATGTCACCCACCTGAAATTCCAGCTCAGATCGGCGTCGGTCGGCATAACTTTTCTGTCGACTCTGAGCGGTCTGCAGTCGCTGTCTGATCTGCTGTATCATCTCGGTAGTTTGCAGAACTACCTATGTCCGACCCATCACCCTGTGCCCAACCTCGCCCCAGCAGACTGGGGTCCTACACTTCCGCCCATACAACAGCTCGAAAGGCGGGGCGCCAATACTGGAATGATAGTTGTTGTTGTAGGCGAACTCTACAAGCGGTAGGTGGAAATCCCAACTCCCACCGAAATCAATGACGCACGCCCTCAACATATCCTCGAGGGTCTGGATGGTCCGCTCACTCTGCCCATCAGTTTGCGGATGGAACGCCGTACTAAAATGCAGTCTCGTACCCAGTTCCTCGTGGAACTTCTGCCAAAAACGGGAAGTAAATCGGACATCCCGATCGGAAACAATGGAAACTGGAACCCCATGGCGAGAGACAATCTCGCGGACGTACAGGTCGGCCAACTTCTCTGCCGACGAACTCTCCCGTATGGCTAGGAAATGGACACTCTTGGTCAATCGATCCACGATGACCCATATATCATCGAACCCCTTTGCCGTCCTTGGCAACTTCGTGATGAAATCCATCGCGATCCGTTCCCATTTCCACATGGGAATCTCCAGAGGCTGCAGCTTACCATGCGGCCTCTGGTGCTCGGCCTTGACCATCCTACAGGTCAAGCACCTCTCAACAAACCAAGCGATATCTCGCTTCATGCCAGGCCACCAATAACTCGAACTCAAATCACGGTACATCTTGGTGGCTCCCGGGTGAATAGGAAAACGAGACTTATGAGCCTCCTCCATCACTGTCTGCCGGACCTCTCCGGACATTGGAACCCAAACCCGACCGTAACAGGTCAACAATCTGCGGCTATCCTGAACAAACCGGGCGCTTTCGCCCTTAATCTTCTCCAACTTCCAGTTTTCCGGTCTCATACCCTCAATCTGAGCATCCCTGACCAAACCCACCAGCGGGGAATCCACCGCTATCCTCATACACTTGGCTGGGGTCGAGGACCCAGCTGACTTGCGACTCAGAGCATCCGCAACCGCGTTCGCTTTACCTGGATGGTAAAGGATCTCACAATCATAGTCCTTGACTACATCCAGCCACCTGCGCTGCCTCATATTCAGGTTTGGCTGATCCATAATGTGTCTCAAACTCTTGTGATCCGTGTATATGGTACAACGGACCCCGTACTGATGAACTTCTATCCTTCAATCTATTTCTTCTTTTGTTTGTATATATATACACGAGCGATTGGTTATTATATATATATACATATATATATATATATATATATATATATATATATATATATATATATATATATATATATTACGGTGCAGTTTGAACCACAGTTTCATATTTAAAACCGCAAACCGCACCGCGTAGTGCGGTTTGACAAAAATAGAAACCACAAACCGCACCGCTAATGTTCCAAACCGCGTTATGCGGTGCGGTGTGGCGCGATGCGGGCGGTTTATGCGGTTTTCTGCACAGCCCTACTATTTATAGTGATGGTACACGCCGGACATTCTCCTGCGCAATGTGCACGTGCTTCGTGGCCCATCCAAATCTTGCCACGTGTCACCCTTCTGGTGGTCCATGTTTCCAAATCTCTGACGAATTTGGGGGTCAGATATGTGCGATGGGCATGGTACGCACATTAACGTGCACCCTTAAATCCTTTTTAAAACTTCATATTTTATTCATATGAACTTTGTTTCTTACCCTCTTTATATATTTGTGTAGCTATTTCCTAGAACTACAACTTTCCTTTAGGTTGCATCTTCTAATTTTAACTTTCATTTTTAACCCACATTTTTATATTTTATAATAATCGTATCTCCTTCATACGACTTCCATTTTTGCCCTTCTTCCTTCCTAAGTTCTTATCTCATGCTTTACTATAAATTTCCTTTTTGTAGTGTTAGCCGAAATTCAACCGTTCTCTTCTTGCTATTTTTGACATCAATAGCATTATTAACGTGGTTGGTTTCTATTCGTCATAAAATCATAACTCTTCCAATCAGAGTTATATTTTCTCGACGTTTATATTTTTGGGATCATTAGGTCGCATATTTTCCAAATACACTAACCATTTTAACTTTTTTTTCCTTCAATATGGGAAGTTTTTGTTATTATGAGTCAATTCTAACTCCTAGTAACAATCAATGATGGAAAATTCTCAATTGTTACATCACCCACCGCTCTCTTGTGTGGTGGAGGGTCGTTAGTTGAACGAGTTTAATAGGGCATAATCAGATTAAAAGTATAATTTATAAAGTACTAGAACATTTTTTTTTCAAAAATCTCACTCTTGTTACTTTAGGAAAATGAGAAATTTTATGCTAATCCATGAAAACACACATCGTTTCTTTATGAGTCATTAGTGCAGTGTGTATGATTAACAGACACACTAATTTGGTACAATAAGATGAAATGATGAAACAACGCATGTTTATAATTGTTGATGGACCATGTGTTGTTAACCAGCACACCAATTGACGATTATAAATCGATCGAGGGTGTTTGAGCGGGTTTACATGGTTATTCACATCTTAATTATGATCCTCAGCATCCCACTGACAATTGGTAAGAGCATAATCAAGATTAAACATGACATTGATAAGATTCAATGAATCTCAAAAGATCCAGGAGTTTCATAATATTGAAATTGGTAAAAGCCTTACCTACCTACAACAGATTTGCAATTTGATTACGGCATCCCTCTTCGAAGTTCGAATTGAAAATATGGATCCTAGTCTTAATTTAAATTTATGGGTTAATAATTAAGGATTAAAATCAACTAACTTGAATTCTCTATTATCCCATAATTTAGATGTCAAATCAAGATAATAACGGGGTTCCTCATTCTTATGGAAATGGTTTTCCTCAACCTTTTGGAGATGGTCTTCCACTTTAAAGTCAAGGTGAAAATGTCTTCCCTTCGTTAGGAAATAGTGGAACTGAACATCGTCTCTATTCAACTCTTCCACCTCCTCTTCTTGCGACTCTCCTAGAGTCATGTTTTCATCAAGTTAAAAGATATGAAACTATTCAAGCCTTATTGGCATGTAAACACAAAGATGGAAATTGTGTGTGTGCATATGTTCTGAAAATGAAGTCGTACATTGACAAGTTGGAAAGGATGGGTGTCATATTACTAAAGAAGCAAGCCATTGCTTTGGTTATTCTTTCTCTTCTTAAGTCATATGGTCAGTTTGTTGAGAAATTTTATGTGAAGAATCTCGATGTGACCCTAATTGATCTTACCTATATATTGATGGTTGTTGAAGCATAAATGCTTAAGAACACAACTAAAGAATAAATGCTTATAGGATATAATTCCAAGAATTCTATGGACATTGACAATGGTAACATTACTGATGTAGAGAAGATTTCTCTTCCCAATCGAAAGGGATCAGCCAAGATTAAACCTTTTGATTGTATGGTAAAGAGAAATGACCGTTCTGAGATTGTTCCCAATGTTGACCCCAGTGAGTCTTTTTTTCTAGCTGCTAATTGAAGGGACATTGGAAGAGAAACTTCCTAAAATACCTAAAGGATCTTAGAGATGGTAAAGTCAATTTGTGTGACTCTACTTCATGTACATCCATTATCTAACTCCATAAGTTCCTATTCTTGGACTCTTAATACATGATGTGATGATCACATTTTGATGGTGTTGCAGGATCTAAAAGAAAGAAGGAAGCTTAGGCAGAGCAAGTTAAATCTGATCGTGAAAGATGGACTTTGGTCGCATGGTTCGATGGTAAAAACTTGAAGCTACTTCTAGGGAGTTGGGATAATTTAATAGATTGCTATTAGTCTACAAAGATGTTTAGAAATATAGTTTTCATTTCATTCATTGTAAGGACAGATTCCAATTTCCCAATAAAAGCGAAATTTTGGTTTACGTAGTTGCCTTATCTTCTTTCCTTGCAATAACATTCATGAAAGTGTTAGTTATGTTTCTAATAAAAGCAATATTAATTGTGGATTTGATTCTTATGGTATCACTTGTGGTATTATCATAATTGACCAAGTGAAAAAAAAAATCTCATCACCAACTGGACATATACTTGGTGTTGTACAATTCAAATTGTTTTGTATATGAGAATCTTCTCCACTGGAAAATTATGACTTAAATAATTGTTCACATGTTTATGTGAGCCGAGTGAATGACTAATGGATCTATTACATGTTGATATGGATACTTCAGATCCACCACAAGGGACGATAACTCTATTCATCATGATTTACTGATGTTTCAGTAAATATGATTTTGTTTATAGGATTAAACAAAGTTCTAATTCTTTTGAAAAGTTCATGAGTCGCAAAATGAATGGAAGAATCTATTTGGTAGAAAGATAAAAGATTTTCCAATCTGAAAAGAAAGGAGAGTGTTTTAGTATCATGTTTGATGATCATCTTAGTAATTGTGAAATTGTATCACAATTGACTACTCCAAGAACATCTTAGTGCAATTGTATGACTAAGAAGAGGAATCGAACATTGTTGGAAATGGTTTGATCACAGATGAATTATGATTCATTCCAAATATATTTTTAGAGCCATGCTCTAGTACGTATGAATCGTATATTGAAACTATTTTTCAAACTAAGAAGGATGATAACACCTCATAATATGTGGAGTAAGAATGTTTTCTTTAATCTAACACATTTAGAATTGGAGCTTTGATGTTTTTCATTGACCGAGAAACAAAAGATAAATTGAGTCCTATTCTATGAAGTATTTCCATATGACCTTTTGAATGTTTGTTTTAGCTTGTCAAGGAATGTTCCTTGAGAGAAAACTCACATGTTAAGAAGTCAGGGGGAGTCATGTTGATCTTGATCTTGCAAGAGTCAACTGACAATGATCCTTTTAGTTAATCACTAGCACACAACCAGAGGTTGATGACTTGTTGTGTTTCAATTGGCATGTTCGTATTTTTGTGCACATCTAGTTGAGTTGGCAATGCTTATGAGTTATATGTTCTTCATTTAATTGAGAAAGCAAAGCATGTTGGTTAGTGAAAGTACACTATTCTATATGGGTGAGCTACTAACAACATGGAATCACTAGTAGGCCTTTTGAGCAGCCAGAAGGAAAGAAATTAAAATAATAGCACATTTCAGTCCATGAAGGAAAACTGAATTTGAATTTGGTTTGTCCTAAACCTTGTCTTATGACTATAGTTGAAAATGAAAGTTCTACATAGATGGGAATGTATGCACCTTCGAATCTAAGTGACAAAAAGGTTTCGCTATAATTCATGAAAATGGTTATGAGGAACCACTTTCGCTAGTAGATTTTAAGGATTTGATAAAGATCAATACGAATATTGTTTGTATTAATTGCATTCTTAAATTCACAATATGATTATAGAATCCCTCTTCATATTTTGAATTGCAAGGAATGACAATAAATTGTTTAAACTTTCAGGAGATATGTTTATCATGTCTTGAAAGGGTTGAACACATATACTATCCGGATAAAGTGCATAAGCTTAAGAAGCCCAATTAAAGGCTTGACAAAGCATCGTGAAATAGGAATCTACACTTCCATGAGAAAGTCAAAGGGTATTTATTTCTAAAAGTCTAGTTGATTTCCGAGTACATGTCAAAGCTAGTGGGAGCATAATTGTTATGTTGGTATTGCATGTTGACAATATTATCCATAAGGAACAATGTCTATAATTTGCAAGTTGCAAAAGTTGGGAACTATTTTGATATAGTGGACATAAGGGATAGGGCACTCATACTTCGTTATGAATCTAAATGTTTAGGTTATATAGTTTAATAGAACTTAGTTAAAAGGCATATATGAATAACATGTTGAAATGTTTCAACATTAGAGATTCTATATATGGGAATATTATAGCAAGAAATTGAACAAATATTAGACCCTTGTAAAAATGATTCGAGTCTCATATCTTTCGGATATATGATTGACTACATATGCTATAATATTTGCTTATTCTAATTTTTCAAATGGTTTTAGCATTGTGTGAAAAGGATTATAATTTCATGTGACTAAAGTTGTTAAACAACTGTCAAGAACATTCTGAGGTTTACCGAAGACTGATTGCGTGTGGGAGTATGTTATTGTTAGGATGGACCATAGTGGCATGTTTTGAATTGAGGTAATTCTTGGTGAGAAATTTGGTCAAATGAGAATATGGAAATGTTTCCATAATACGATATGTTTGTAAAATATATACGTGAGTTAGAAACTTTAATGCAAAGAAGTGGTCAAGGAGTGTACCTTGAATTTGAGACTTCGTAACCATGGAATCGTTCTGAGTAACAAGTTCCAGTGGAACAATCTGTAATCTCAAAGGCTCAGTGTTTGTGACTTTAGAACCTCAACATCATAGAAATACAATGCATGCAAAGATGAAATTCCACTACATCTTAAAAAAGGAAAAGAAGTTGGAATTGTAAAATGAGCATCGTTGGAGTAATGTCCAGTCGATCTGTTAAAAAAGAAGGACCATCGAGAGGCATAGTATGCATGTTCACAACATGACATGACTGATCTCGTGTAATGAATACATTTGCAATTTTTATGGTGATTAAATAAAAGGGATTTATTTATAATCAATGGGGTATGATGCCATAGTTAATTAATTTATTATTGTGTTTTACTTGCATATTTTACTTCCCCGAATTATTTAAACATGAAGCTAATGCAGAGGTCCATACTTTTGACAAAACTATTGGTGAAAAATTCTTGAAGAAACTTTCAGGTCATATAAGTGATGATGATGACGCCAATAATGGAAAATATGGGATGTTGTGTTCCCTGTCCATGATGAGAACCAAGAATGGGATCAAATGGTGCCAGTTTTAAGTATGAAGTTTACTAACCCAATGGAATTGAACCTATGTCACACCCCCAAACCAAGGATGGCGGAAACGTCCGGGGGTGGAGGACTTCATGTATAGTATCATAACAACAATTGTAATAGTAATTCAAGCAAACCCAACCAACATATATATAATTGAAAAAGTTACATCATTGTATGAATTACATGTTTACGAATCAATTACATTATGTTGACAAAATATGAAATAGTAGACGCCTTAGCGTCCCATCCTCAAATGCACTTGGTTACCTGTTTAATGATTTCCTGAGAATACAAGTTGTTTGAAAAAGTGTCAACACAAGGGTTGGTGAGTTCATAAGCTTTTGTTTGGTATTATTAAAAGCCTTTCGTTTGTAAAAGTAGTATTTGTGTTAGAAAATCCAATATTTTCCTTAATGTGTAAATGTAGTCTTAAAACCCAAAGACCGAAATGTACAAGTAATTTGTCATATTTATAGTAAAACAATGCAAGTTTAAATCGACATAAACTCGTTAAATTTTAATGAAGTTCCCGTAAATTCCAATGTTTATTAATACTTTATGTGAGTTTATTATAACCATACTATGACCAAGGTTGCCTAAAACGACGTTCTTCAGGCGTCGGAAATGTTATGACATTTGTCACCCCAGACCTATCGGTCTAACTGTTGCATGCAGTTTAGGTGTGGGTTTGTCAAACCCAATATAGATCTATACACAACTATCACGATCTCCCTCAAGGAGACTCTGGTTACAATACAAGACTTAATGGTAATTTGAAGTAAATGTCTCACAAAGTCATTAACGGAATTACGTGTTATGAAAACTTGGTACCGTATGGCCGTACCTTGCTTAATGAAAATATCCTTTGTATAAATGTACCCTTTTTAAATATATGTGTTATGTAATGTTTCATAAAGTCATTAACGAAATTACGTGTTATGAAAACTTGGTACCGTATGGTCGTACCTTGCTTAATGAAAATATCCTTTGTATAAATGTACCCTTTTTAAATGTATGTGTTATGTAATGTATCATAAACTATACCTATTATAGTTTATCAACCAAGGGTAGTACGTAGTAATGTATGCAAACTATATTCAAAATAGTTTATTAAATGTTTGAATGTATCGGTTGTACTTTGATTATAATCACTTGTTATTCTTTATATTTTATATGTCCAAATCCATTTGTAAACTGATTTGTGTCTAAATATTAAGATAAAATGTCATATATTGCAATAACATATAATCACATAAAGATATACACCTTGCTCAACATGTTACAAGGTGAAATGAAATTGACAGCAACTTTTTATTGTATACAATTTCTGTTACTGTTCTTAGAAAATTTATAGAAAAATCATCAAAGCTCCAAATCCAAATCCGCAAATTCTGAGAGTTTGGAATATGAGTCTAGTTTGTTCGTAAATTTTATCATGATTTTTAGTGATCTCTAACAGAGGTGAAAATGTTCATAATCACAGACTGGTCCGGGTTTGCCTCTGAAATGATAGGCAGTTTTGTAAAAATCACCATAAATTGTAGAAAAATCATATGGAGATGTGCAAGTAGCCATTTTAAAGCTAAGAGTTTGAACTACTTGCACCTGGAACAGTTTTGAAAACTAAAATATTTAAGTTGACCAAAACAGTCCGTGATCGAAGTTCATCTTTTCTGATGTAATCTGATAGAAAAAGTTTAATTGTGTTCTTGATGATTTTACTTGTATTCCCCCCTTAAAACTTAAGAAAAACATGTAAATGTAGGGGTATGAACTCACCCTATGTGGTTTCAGTAGATGAAAGTAAGAGAGAGGAAGTGTTCAACCCAAGAACACTAAGAAGATGTCTTGATGATTCGAGAATCTAACACCGAATAAGATGAATTTGTGTAAGATATCAATGATTTGAGTAGAATGGAGTGTAATAATTATATGAATGATGAAGATACTTACTAATTGAAGAAAGAAATCCCTGGATAAAGCCTTGAAGTTCTTGAAGTTGAGAGAAAATATGAGAGAATTTTGGAGAGTGTTCTTTGGTTGCTAAGTGTAGAATGAAAGAAGTTAATGAGAATGAGGAGAGATGACCAATTCTCCAGCTCTTAGAACGTGGGAAGAGCTGGAGATTGGGTGTAAAGGTCCACTAAGGTGACAAGGGGTAGTGGGAAAGAGTGGCTAATCATAGAGTGAGGTGGTGGTGGTTTGCTTTTGCCATAAATTAAGGAAAAGCAAATATTCCCTCAATAATTAGTTCAACCACTAATTCTTTTAATATATTTTTATAAAAACCCTGGAGATTTATATATTTTAGGGCCTTAGTTTATAAAATAAAGTTTTGGGTGAAAATCCCACGTTAAAATAATGAAAAACGGAGTTAAAACGAAGTCGTAGTCGAAAAACCGGTAAAAAGGGGCCGTCTGCGAGACCTCTCGGATGGGGGCCGAGACTTCGGACCCTCGCATGCGAGGCTGCTGTCTGATGGCTTCGGATTCGGTCTCCTGAGAGGCTTCAGCTTCGGTCCTGATGAGAGGCTTCGGATCCGAGGCCTCGGATGAGAGGCTTCGGTCCTGAAGTTTCCGTTTTGGGTCCTTAAGGCTATTTTACCCATTTTTACCCCGTTTCAAGTGGTTTTTGACCCGGTTAAGGGTCGGGATGACCCGAATGATTCCAAAAAGTTATGGGAACTTTTAAGAGAGATTTGGGAGAGATTTCAAATAGAAAGAGATAGAGTGAAAACGATTTAGAGAGGTTTCGTTTGTGATTAATTTGAGTGTCCGACTTCATAACGCAAGGTTCGTAAACCCCGTTAAACCGTGTTTTAGTGTCGTACACACTCCCGATGAGTGTGCAATAATGTTTTATCGTTTTGGTTCGTTGTTTAGTACTGTTAAGGCTAAGGAAAATCAAACACATGAACTTTCCAAATGATGATTTCTCATTAAAATAGTGAATTGTATAGTGATTACATAACGTAAACCCTAACATACAAGGGTTATTGGAGTTGACCGGTTTGACTTGTTGACTTTGTTTGACTTTGACTTGACCGAAATTTGACGGTTGTCACAACCTATGTGTGACCAAATATGTAGTCAAGAATGGGTATGATTTATGGTATGATAAAAGTGATCATCAAATCTTACTAGTAAAATGTTGTAAAGGTAAGAAGAAGAAGATAAATAAAGGTTGTCCCTTTAGGTTGTTGGCAACCTGGATGACCACTGAAAAGTCATTCCAGATTAAGTCTTTAATTAATAGCAATAATTTCTCAAGAGTCTTCAAATTTGGCTCCATTTTTACCTATAAATGGATAGGAAATCATTTCATGAATAAGATACTTCAGAAACCAAAGATGAGTATAAGGAAATTGAAAGTTAAAGTCAACAAGAAGTTTAATTTGATTGCAAGTGTTGGACAATGCAAAAATGTTAGGAAGTATGCATTTTAGGAGATAGAGGGTACTTTAATAGAACATTATGTCAAAACATGGTGATGTAAAGAAGAGCTAAAAAGGACTAACCCTAGATCAACAGTCAAGATGGATGTAGATGTCATGAATGATGGAACCACTCACTTCTCAAAGTTCTGTATATGTTTAAAGGGTTTGAATGATGGATGGATTGGAGGTTTTAGGAGGGTAATTGGACCAAATGGTTGTTTCTTTCTTAAAAGGCATATGCAGAGGTCATTTGCTTGCAACTGTAGGTAGGGATGCAAACAACCATATCTATCATATTGTTTGGGTTTTGGTTGTAGTGGAAAATAAAGAAACATGGAAGTGGTTTATTGACCTTTTTATTGATGACATTGGAATGAGACTTATGCATGGACTAACCCTAATATCATACCAACACAAAGTAGTAAATTTATGTTTTTTTCTCTTTGTAATACTTAATTTATTTCATCTTATGTTTTGTGTCTAATACTATCAGGGATTACTAAAGGCTATGAAAGAAAGGGTTCCATCAGTAGAGCTTAGACAATGTTTTAGGGACATCTATGCTAACTTCATGAAAAGATTTAAGGGTCAACAGTTTAGGAAGGTTCTTTGGTATGCTGATGCATCTACTACCCAAGCAAAATTTAAGCAGCATGTGAATGAAATCAACAAACTATAACCACTAGCTTATGATCACATGATGGAAAGGGACCCTAAAACTTGGAGTAAAGCATTCTTTCATATTGATAGGGCTTGTGATGCTTATGAAAATGGTGGATCTGAGAGTTTTAAATCAGTCATTGAAGCTGTCGGGGAGAGACCACTCATCACCATGTTAGAAGAAATTCAAATTTTGTGATGGGAAGGTTTTGTATCCAGAAGAGTAGGGGGATTTATGTGATGACACCTGATAGTGAAAAACAATCGTTTGAAGTTGATTTTGAAGAGGATAATCAAGAAGAACATGAAGTGCAAGATTAATTTGTAGAGGAATCGCCAGGACAATTTGAAGTGCAAGCTGAATTTGAAGTTCAAATACAATATGAAGTGCAAGATTAAGTTGAAGTTTAAGTACAAGATGAGGTTGAATTTCAAGTGCAAAATGAAGTTCAAGTATAACCTGAATTTGAAGTTCAAGTATAACCTGAAGTTGAAGTTCAAGTTGAAGAGGATATGTAAGCTCAAGTTGAAGAGGATGTTCAAGGACAAGCTGGAGTTCAAGATCAAGTGGAAGAGGATGTTTAAGGACAGGTTGCGGTTCAAGATTAAGTGGAAGAGGTTATGCAATAAGTACCAACATTTCAATTTCAAGTGGGATGAGGGACAAGGAAAACTTCAAAAAAAATTACAAAAATTAACCTAAGTAAGAAGTGGGAGGGGAAACAGGGGAGCAGTGGTGAACACCCATATGTGTTGGAATAGCTTTTGGTATCTTTGACTTGTAATAACTTTTGGCATCTTTAACTCTTGTTAATGTTTAGGCATCTTTGACTGAGAATCTTGTGTCATGTTCCCTATGTGATGTTAGTTGAAACATATTTTGTAATCAAGTGTGATGTTTAACAACTTTTGGCACGTCTTTTGTAATAAATGTTCCATGTAATCTTTTACCATCTTTTGTAATACCACTTGTAATGTGTAGAACAATTCCAATGTTTTTTTAAATGCCATTCCAATGTTTTTTACAATTCCATTCTAATGTTTTTTACAATTCCATTCCAATTTTTGATTACATTCAAAACAACAAGTAACCATTTCTTTTCCAAACAATCAAGTAACTATTTTTTTTCCAATACATCAAAACATCAAATAACTATTTTTCCTGAAACATCAATTTCATTCCAATGTTTCATTACATTCAATACATCATGAAGTACATCATTTAGTCATAATACATAAAAAAATGATACAAAACATATCAAACCTTCAAAACAACATTTTACATACAATAAAATAACACAATTAATGCAACTTTATGAGTAAACAACTTCCAATTGACTTTGTCCAGTTCTTGTCTAAAACCCAAATTGATGTTCTTCTCTTGTTCGATCTCCATCTTGCATATACTGATTTCATTCTCCAAGGTACAAAGTTTCAAGCTGAGATTCCAGTATTCTTCTGATTTCATCCTTCTTCCATCTGTCCTCCTTTCATCCTCATCTAGCCATTTCCAAAATTTACAACTTGGACTTTTTCCATTCGTCAAGAAAAATTTAAAAAAGGTTAAATTGAAGGATGAAAAAGAAGAAGTTAACAAAAATTCATAAAAAAATGATTTACCAGTGAGTTTTGACAAAATCTAATTTTTCTTCCAGGATTGTCGGGGGTCCTTGAAATCTTCACACAAGATGGTTGTTTGCAATCACATGGATGATCAGCTTGAAATTTGTCATGTCGTTTGAAAGAAAAAGATGGGGAAGAAGAAGTCACCGATCGATCTAGGGCTTGATTAATGAGCAGTTGTCATATCCTACCCTTCTTATATTGTACTCAACAACTCATATGTACAATTCCACGTAGATGCAACGTATTTCAATGTATATGACAGGTAGATGCCACATCAGCCAAAACAAATGATAGGTGGTAATAATGATCACTTATGAACATGGTTCTAAAAAAAGCGTCATGGCTCGCCTTAAGGCGTACCATGGTGTAGCCATTACGAAAACGTCAAAAACGAATTTGTTAAGCGTGACACCCAACTAATGTGTCAAGGTGCGCATTATCGCATTATGATGCGAGTTCCTTCAAGGTGAGAGAGTTTTTATTTTTTTATTTTTTATCGGACCTAAAATAATTGAGTGTTTGTTAATTTTTTTATATTAAATATTAAATAAATTTCAATAATTATATAATTTATCTATTTTAATGTATATAAAATAGTCACGTCTTGAAAAACGTTATGGCTCGTCAAGGCTTGTCATGACTTAATTTTGACTTTGCCGTCAAGACACGTTTCACGTTATTTAAAACCTTGCTTATGAACAACTAAAACAATTTACTTAGGCTAAATATATACCAAAAAAAGAAAAAAAAAGAAATTTACCTATATGGAAAATACCAAAAATATAGTTAGCAATTTCCCTTATCCAAAAGCTAATTTATCACGATTTTATTTTGATCTCCCCTATTTACATTCCACTATATTTACAGACAAGGACATAAACTTATGATTATTCTCAATGTAGCCCCTTCACGTTTCTCAAACTTTACTTTGCGCGTCACCACTACTAAAATAACCAAGAAACACCCATAAGACACAAACGGATAGACCCCTCCCCTCTCCTTCTTTCTCTCTCACACTCACATACAGAATCAAGTTCAAGAGCTTATCGGCTACAGCTGATGAGTTTGTTTCCGTTTTCTTGAAAAATGGAGAGTCTCTCTCTCACCACCACAACCACTACCACCGATGCTTCGAAATTTAGATTTCTGATCCCTTGTTATAAAAATCCCAGAATTTACAGAAATCTTCCTTTTCATCACAAACGACATAGAAGATTTGCACTTTGTGCTGCTAAGGATGAAGATAAATTCGACAGTTGGGACCAAATGGAGCTTAAGTTTGGGAAAATGATCGGTGAAGACCCTAAACTTACCCTTGCCAAGGTCCATTTCTCTCCCCATTCTTCTCTACAGTTGTTTGTGCAAGTAGTGTTGTTTGAAGTTGCTATGTATCTTACTCATAAAACTAAACAGATAACTTGTTGAAAAGATACCGATTCTGTGGTAAAAAGAACACAATTCGATTCTAAAAATAACTAGCTTTTCACATTTTAGTTGAATTTTGAAGGCAGAAGTAGAATTCCAAAGGGAAATTGATTTGGTTTTTGTTCAAAGTTTAGAACTGATACGACTAGTTCGGATTTTTTTTTTTTAATGGAAAATAGCATGTTGAATACCGAGAGATTATTATTCTATATGATGAGCTTTTTGAACATTATTTTTGTTGGATCCTAAAAATTGAATTAAGTCAAGTAGAACCCTAGTCATTTCATGTTATAAACTGAATCTTGAAGTGATTTATATTTCTTCAATTAATCTGAATTTGATAATTTGATGCTGTCATATCTTTTTGTTTTACAAAAAATATGAAGCAGTAATTACACTGCTAAGCTCCCTTTCACATTTTGATCTTTTTATGTGTATTTCCATTTTTTTTTTCAGATAATCGCTAGAAAATCACACCCAGAATTATCTTTCTTGGATATTGAGAAATTATACAATAAGAAAGGTCTTAAAGCCTTTAATGACATAGAGGAGGTCCCATTTGATGTATCTGATATTCGAAGAAAGCCCAACGATTCACTTGATGGGCCAAAGTTAACCCGACCCGTGCCCAAGGATCCACCCGATGGACTAAACTTGACCCGACCCGTATCTGCTCCCAAGAATTCACTCGATGGACTAAATTTGACCCGACCCGTACCCAAGAAAGGAGTCAAATTTGAATCAAATGATAAGCCTGTATCTGTAGTACCCAAAGTAAAGAAACCAAACCAAATGTTAGAAAAAGTTGTGAGTAATCCTACAGAAAGTGTCCCAAATGTTGAATTAAGAAAACCAATTACTTTTAAAGATGATGATTCGACATCAATGTTACAGAGACCAAATTTCTCATTTAAGATGAGTAAAGAACAGGAGAAAGAAAGGTTGACTGATTTGACAATGGTGAGGAAACCTGAACCCTTTCTGCAAAAAGAAGAAACAGAAGCTATGGAAGATGATACAGAGAGTTTAAGTGTCATCCAAACGGATGTTACACTCTCACAGAAGCCTGAAATCACAGTGGATCAAATTAAGGATCAGAACGAGGTAAATTCTGAAGTTGATGACATCAAGAACAGTTCAACAAGTGTTGATTTAAGTGTAATCCAAACGGATGTTACACTCCTACAGAAGCCTGAAATCACAGTGGATCAAATTAAGGATCAGAATGAATCAAATTCTGAAATTGATGACATCAAGAACAGTTTAGCAAATGTCGATTTAGCTTTTGAGATGGAAAATGTGCAGAATAAGATTGATCAGGAGAGTGATGATGTAACAGGTAAAACAACCGTATCAAACATGTGACTTGTTTGTGAGGATTTATGAGTTTTTTGCGCTTATGAAAGTTTTACAGATGAATTTTACATACTGTTTTATGTTCTTGTGTTTCACCATTGATATAGCAGCTACTTCGAGCATGCAAATGTCTCTGGATACTGCATTGAGAGGACCACCTAAAAGGTAAAAAACTGTGTTTCTTTTTAATTTGTTTATTATATAGTAACTCGAATCACACATCCCGAAATTAAAAATTAATGTTTCTTCTTTCAAATCTATGGTTTCTTATGGTTGATGTGTTATAGATTAGATCAATCTGTAAAAGATACATCAAAGATCGAGAGAGTAGTTACGGGTCCCACGAATCCAATACCATATGATAACACTCTCGAGACTGAAAACTTGCCTACAACACCATTCTTAAAGGTATTATTCACCGATTTTCTTCTATATTCACCACATTGGTGATAAAATTATAGATAAGTAGAATGATAAACGATAGTTATTGATATTGACTGATTTTATATAATAGGAGCGTGAAGATAACGATTGGAAAAGAGCTGAAAATTTGATCAAGACAGAAGGAAGAGAAGAAGTGGAACTCATAAACTCTAGCACTCGGGGTTTTGTTGTAAGCGTCAAAGTTTTTCTTCCCAATTTACCCTCATGGTGATTTTACCTTTTTACCCTTGTTGTACAGGCATCTTTCGGATCTCTAATAGGGTTTTTGCCTTACCGAAATCTTGCGACTAAGTGGAAGTATTTAGCTTTTGAATCATGGTTGAGGAAGAAAGGATTGGATCCTGCAATGTTCAGGAAAAATCTGGGTGTTATTGGAGGATATGATGCGACAAACAACGCATTACCAATATCAACCATAGATCCTAAAAAGATGGAGGGTGAAATATCACCTGATATGAAACTTGAGGACCTTCTTGCAATTTATGACCAAGAAAAACTCAAATACTTGTCTTCGTTTGTTGGTCAGGTTTGAATTGTTCATCTTCTTAACAAACATTGCTTTTAATGTTTAGAAACGATTTGAAGATGTTTGACTTTTGCAGAAAGTCAAAGTCAACGTGGTCTTGGCTGATAGAGGATCGAACAAGCTAATATTTTCTGCAAAACCGAAAGAGAAAGATGAATCGGTTGAAAGAAAGCGAAGTCTCATGGTGAGATTTTTATCTTATTTAAAATATGATTTTTCATTATTATTATTATTATTTTAATATTTTCTACTCTTGTAGGCTAAGCTTAGCGTTGGAGACATTGTAAAGTGTTGCATAAAAAAGATTACTTACTATGGGATTTTCGTTGAGGTATTATTATAATTTTGTTTTTATCTTATCGAAAGTAAAATATTTTTTGCCCATGATTAAAAGACGTAATTGCCCTTGTAGGTGGATGGAGTACCTGCATTGATTCACCAGACTGAAGTGTCATGGGATGATACTTTGGACCCGATTTCCTATTTTAAAATTGGACAGGTGTGATTCGTGTTATATAATATAAACATGTTAAATATTAATTGGATTATTTTATAATTTTTTTTATACTTTTCTCGATAATTATAATCTCTTATTTTTAGGTCATTGAAGCAAAGGTTCATCAGTTAGATTTTTCACTCGAACGTATATTCTTATCGTTGAAGGACATTACGGTAATTTATCTTCCAAGTTTCATATATATTTAATTATCTATGTACAGATATTTTTAATTTTATCCATAAAAAATGGATAAAAATTACAATTTTATCCTTGTCTTGTGGCAGCCAGATCCATTGATCGAGGCTTTGGAGGCTGTTGTTGGTGATCAAGCAAACTTGGATGGACAATTAGAAGCAGCCCAATCCGATGAAGAGGTTGTTTTTTTTGACATTATATTAAAAAACATTTTCTTGATTAATTATTGGTAAAAAATCGGCTTATTTTTGTGTAATGTACAAAAAAAAAATTATACAGTGGCCCGAAGTTGAATCGCTTGTAAAAGAACTGCAGCAATACAAAGGCATTGAGAATGTGAAAAAAGGCCGGTTTTTTGTGGGCCCCGGTTTGGCCCCAACTTTTCAGGTATTCCTCTTGCAATATTAAAATTTTTAATTTTTTTTTTTTTATATAAAATATGTCGAGGTTTCTCGATTGTTTTATGAATTGTATTATTTGTGGGCAGGTTTATATGGCGTCTGTGCTTGAAAACGAGTATAAATTGCTTGCAAGAGCTGGAAACAAAGTACAAGAGGTGATAAAAATGATATTTACAACTTAACGATACGCTAGTAAATAAATTGTATTTATTTATTTATGTTTATGAGCAGGTGATTGTTGAGACATCGATGGGAAAAGAAGAGATGAAATCTGCGATTCTAATATGTGCGAGTAGAGTTGAATGATGGGTTTTTTTGTATAGTTTTGTTTTATGATTTATTTTATGTTGAATTGAAGCCATTGAATGTGTTGATATCGTTTATTAAGGTCAAGTGTAGTATTTGTTCTTATTGGTGTTAATTATGGCATGTATGAGCATTAAAAGAACATGCATAATAAGATGATAGAAATTGAAATGATATGCATTATGCAATGAAACCTAAAAATGAATGTAAAACAAATAATTATTTATATTCAAAAGATCAATGATACACATTTTTGAATTAGAGTCTCTTAGGAAACATAAGATTATGAATCGAACCTCAACAAACCCCTAGTGCATGTTTATGGAATCATTATAATGGATGAATTGCCCTCCAATGTATTATTAATTTTCCAAGATTTTATCTTTTTAAATTTAATAGGTTCTTGATTTGATGATGTCTAAACTCATCTCACCAACGTCTGTTGCTTGGAGCTCGAATTGGATCCCATCTAGCTCTCTTTTAAACCTATCCTTAGAGCTTGCATATATCATCTTACTTCTCACCCTTGATGAATCTGGAGACCTGATTAATCACAAACATTTTGATTTTATAAGTCTTATCCGTAAAATGTAAGCTCATGGGTCCCAAGTTCCATAGGTATGAATCTCACATTGAGCAAAGAAGGTGATACAAAATGTTAGTATATGTTAGTGGAAGTTAAAAATGAGGGGTGTGTACTTACCAAGCAAAAAAGAAAATTTTGCTTTTTTGGCAATTCTCTTTGGTGACAAAATCTAAGTCGAAGACAGCATAGCGACATTCATTGCTAGGCAAGTTGTTCAAAAGATCATTATAACTTTCATTTGGTTGGCCTAATTTCTCCACAACAACTTGATGTGATTTGTCTTCGATCTTGAAAACTATGAATCGATAGTTTCTCTTTTTCAATTCCAAAAACTTTAGCTTGCACTCATCATTCACAGCCATTCCAGATGCTGCGTTAGCCTATACATATTCAATGAACATCACTAATAAGATTGTTGTATTTTAAAATGTATGTTTGTGTTATTTATTCAGAACAACCCTAAAGTGCTACTTGTATCCCATCTAATAACATAATTTGCTACAATTTAATAGAAAAAACAGAGTAGTTCATTTTTCTGATACATCATTTAGTCTGATCTATGTATTACGTATGAAAAGACATAAAATATTGTTTGTATGTGTGTGTGTATGTGTGTGTGTGTGTGTGTGTGTGTGTGAGAGAGAGAGAGAGAGAGAGAGAGAGAGAGAGAGAGAGAGAGAGAGAGAGAGAGATACCATGATTTCCACGAAGGAGAACCGGTAAAGATATTTGATCTTTGGAATATAATTTATTTAAGGGTGAAAAGATGATAGGATTGGAGGGCAATGAAGTACGAGTGACAAGTATGGTATTTAAATACACAAATTGGTCTTTTAGATCCTTATTTTGAGGATCAAATCAAAGGTTTGTGTTTGATTTGTGAAAAAATAACACCGAACAATTCTCATAACCAGTGAACATAAATTGGGTTTTTTGTTGCTTCCATGAACCTTGGAAATATGAGTTTTTCAAAATTTGATTTTCTAACGTTGAATTATACATCTTTTATACAGTTTCATATATAGAGAAATATAAAATATTAGTCTTTTTTGTTTAGCCATAAAAATAAGATATTTGGATATGATAGGAAGAATTTAAGTTGATGTTGATCAACATGCATGGTTTGATCTTGGAGTCTTTAGTCTTCTTTATGTTCATAAATATATGTTTTCATGATGGTCTTGGATCGATTTTTTATGGGTACGTAGTCGATATATATAGATATTTTTCTAATTAAGCATAGAATACAAGTTAGGTGTTGTTTGTTTTTTTCTAAAGCAAAATGTCTGCAGTCTGCGGACCATATCTGTAGAGCTCTGTAGTAAAAGAGGTAGACCAAACGTCTGCAGTCTGAAAAAAGAAGACTGTTTGTATTTTTAACATCTGCAGGCTACTAAAATAAACTAATATCTAAATAAACTGGTTTTTTTTAAACTTCAAAGTGATTTTTTAATATTTTTATGATTTTCTTATAAATAATTAACAAATCTAGATCAACTTTTATGTATTATTGTATAAAAAGTGAAAATAAAAATGGTACGAATTAATATATATATTTGATAAAAACCAACAATTTTGGTCGCAAAGTTATATCTAAACATTGTAATTGGGAATCACAGAATTTGATACATAAATGAATGGAAATAAACTTCGATTTTTTCAATTAAATTTAAAAACGTACCATAAATATTTTCTCAAGAAATTGACGATATTATATTAAATAATGTTTTATAAAATTTGGCACAAAAAATATAACAATATATTATTATTATTTTGTTCATATTTATATAAACAACTTCAACGGTCATTATTATAATAAATCTTTATTTATACATTTGTCAAAAATATCATGTTTGTGTCGTCGAACATTTTTTCTAAGTATTTTATCTTTTTTTTTTTTCAAATTGTTTATCATTAATAAAGTTGGAATAAAAATAAATTAAAAAAAACTAAAAAAATAAAGACATATGTGTTTTTTAGGCTAGAAGATGTCTGAAGATGTTAGAAGACTCTGGTCCACATCTGCGCCAAGAAGAGGGCGGGCAAACATTTTTAGGTCTGCAGTCTTCAAAAAAACAAACAGTCTGCAAAGGCTAATGTCTGCGCGGCGCAGACAGAAGAGGTCAAGAAGATCTGCAGACAAAAAACAAACAACACCTTACTTTCTCTGCCATGTGATATTGTAATATATTTACTTTAGGGAAGTTTTCGATTTCCGATTATTTATTTGTATATTAACATAATTACAGTTTATAGTAGACATATCACATAAGAAGTTTTAGATTTTTTTATTGGTGATGGTATTCTGATGTGGTAACATGACCACATTTAACTTATGTATAGCTCTTTGGACATTAATTTTTCAATATGTATTTACCAAAATAAAATAGAATTATCTTGTTAGTCCGCTTTTTGTAGGGTGTGCATTTTTAAAAATTACAGATTGAAACTTAAAGAACAACAAGTTTTAAAAGACAAAATGGTGGATTAAGAACTTTAACAACTAACAAGATGATCAACTTTTACAGAATTGAACTAGATGAAGAGTCGAAAAAATGATAGAGAAAACCTTAATATGTTGTTTCTCTCACACATACTTCTCTAGGACGAGAACAAAATATATATTGGGTGTGAGTGCGCACATAAATATGATAATACATGTCCACACCAATATGAAACTCATATTCAACAACACAATTTACTTCACTGTCGAGTTTACAATGTTGCAAAATAATTCATTAGCATGGCATTCAGATTATCCTTGTTATGTTTATTATATGATGAGTACAGTTGTATAATTATGTATCATAACACTTGTCATAATGACATTTCAGGTACCTAGACTTAAGTATGTATAATATGTTGCATATAACATATGTCTATAACTCGAGGGACTACTTTTGTGTGTGGTTCTAAAACTTTCCCATAAGGTGTAATTGGTAAATAAAACATACACGTAAAGAGGGTGTGCGTTTCAATGGAGAGGTTAACGTTCACTCCTTTCACATTTTAAATTCTTTCTAAAACACCATTATCATGTATGTGATTCATCTATCATTGTAACACCCATTTTCCATAATGGATCAGTGTAGTGCATTAAGGAGTCAGATGCATGATTTTCGGGAAAAACTATGAGTCATGATATGCCCATAAGGAGGTCACGACGTGACAAGTCAAGCTTGAGAACGCGTATCCAAAGGCTAGTCACGACATGGCATGTGAGCTTATTCTTGGAGTTTTGGTGTCCTTGGAAGGAATAAGAAGACCCTTGTGGTGTAGAAAACCTCTTGGCAAGCTTCGAGTTTGATTTTGAGACATTTCTGGACCATTATAAGTATTCAAGATCCAAACTTTATGATGTTAGCTTCCATATCTAGGCTATTTGTTCCTTTTTCATCATATTGTGGAAGTTTGGATGGGAGGATTCCATAAAGTTAGCAACTTTATGGGTCCTTATGGTCCCTTGAAGGTTGTGTTTCATGGATCTGAGGTTTGGCTGAGTTTTGATGTCATTCATGTGAGTGTGGTTCCTTTTCTTCATCATTTTGGCCTTTTATGAGATCAAGACATGTATTGGACATGTATGTATATAAAGCATCAATTTTTAGGATGTTTTGGAGTAACAAGGCCCTCTGGAAGTTAGAATGGATGGATTTAAGGATGTTACAATCATAATCGATCAGTCACACCATTACGGAAAGTGAAAGATTTGTAATGTGAAATCGTCATCTTTACATCAATGGGATATCATATTCTCCAGTTAAGTGTTATTTAATCGGTTTAGGGTTATTCATGTTTATGCATAAGTTGATCTTGGATTATGCCTATTAAACCAATGCATGACTCCACACTTATACTCCATTGCATCCTTATTGTACTTCTATACGTGTTCAAGACTCTTTAATCTTTACCACTTTTAGTCCTTTGAGAAGGCTTATTGACGAAATTATCTCAAACTATCAACCATACATTTCCTTCAATACAACTAGATTAAGTTATAATATCAAGTATGGGATGTTAAGATTGTAATTTTGGAAGTAATTATGATTCGGTTGAAGATCTTGAGATTGTGTTGTGTTTGTTACTATTATTTGAGAAGATAGGCTCACTTAGGTTGTGACATCCCCATTTTCACTTTTATAAAAAGACCAATTTAATTATTCCTATTTAATTCAGAGTATTCTTTTGAAAATATTATTTATACGGAATTTGTCCCATAACGTGGTAATTATATTACGAATTGTTTTCGAAGAAATGTGTTTTATTAAAACCTTAGGATGTCATCGTTAATATATAAACATAAGCATAATGAAATATTATAGGCCTTATAATAATTAAATTAGTGGCCTAATACTCCTAGAATCTCTCAACAAAATGTATCTTTTAAATCGCTACCTTTAATATAATAAACTGAGTGGGTCAGGTTGGGAAACATGGTGAGTACATAGGGTTTCAACCCACAATAATATAGTTAATATGTTTAATTATTAAACAATTAACCCAATTTCCCATCCCCATTATCTTATTTATTCTTAAGGGTCTATCCTAAGGATCATCTATGCTGACAATACTAGTTCAAGGATTCCTCCGTGATACTTGTCAGAAGGTTTTCTTTTATATTCATTCTTAAGGATCATTTTCTTTATTGACAATATTATTTTAGGGAATCCACCCACAATACATGAAAATAGGTTTTAGAGTACATTTGGTGAACGCATAGTTCAAAAACACCTACAGGTTGTGAGTCTGCTAGCGTTCCACTGGACTGCCTAGAATAGTCCGTGGTTGTCATCTATACGCTGCTAGATGAGTACATCGTCTAGTACTGAAGTACAAGTAAGTCAAGACCTATTATCGTTTTCATCTTTCATCTCCTATCTCCCTCTCAATTATATTTAACCTGTTAGCCTATGTGTAGTTAGCCCACTTGTTTATGGGCCCTTTAGCCTTTAGCCCATTAGGGTTTGGTATCTTAGCTAGTATTTATTCTCCTCTTTCTTGTTCTTAGCTTTCATACTTTTCATATAGAACACTTGTAACTTTTCTCTCTCAATAATCATATGGCTCAATTATCATGGTATCAGAGCGGAGGTTTGATATGTTAGAAGGCTTTCTAGCAGTCATCTGTGGCGCGGATCGACATTCATTACTAGGCAAGCTGTTCTAAAGATCATTATAATTTTCACTTGGCCGACCTAGTTTCTCCACAACAACTTCTTGTGTTTTGCCTTCGATCTTGAAAACTATGAGTCAATAGTTTCTCTTTTTCAATTCCAAGAACTTTAGCTTGCACTCATCATTCATAGCAATACCGGATGCCACTTTAGTATACTCATCATTCATAGCAATACCGGATGCCGCTTTAGCATACACATAATTAGTAAACATTATTAGGAGTACATTAGAGGATGTGTGAGTTATTTTTTAGTAATAAAAAGAAGGGTTATTAGCATAAAAACCCTACAAAGTTTTACACTTGTCCTTAGTTGGTCACTTAACTTTTTTTCACCCTCTAAGATCATTTAACTTTGATGATATATTTTTTGTTAGAGGATTCGGTTAAATTCCAAATGTTTAGAACGTTGTCTAGCTGATGTGGAGGTTTTTCCTACTTATTCCTTCCACCTCATCAAATCCACGTGGATTTATCAACTGAATTGGAAGCTAGGTAATATGTAGAGTTTTTCCTACCGCATCCCCTCTTCTTTCTCTCTCCCGTTTATACACATCTCTCAAATTGTTATCTTTTTTCAGCAATGACCAGATCTTAACTTCTTCGATTTCGAAATTTTCCTTGTCTAATCTCAATTTGTTGTTCTGAACCTCTGGAATCAACGCTTGAGGAGATTTCGGTCAATTGTGAGGCAAAATCTTCCGCCTAATCTTGGAATAAACCTCATTAGTATACGAAAATTTGAAACTCAATTTAGAATCACCACCAAAGAGGTTGGCATTAGGAGACGCATCATAATCGTTGTCGTTTCATCACCTGGATAAGTGAACACCAAATCAAAGAACGACTCATCCTCGTCAAAATTGGAATCAAACACTACTAGAAAAATACCCTTTAATGGCACGCAAACAATGACACGCGCTGTTTTATGATACGCAAAAGTGTGTGCCTAAAAATAATGTCAGCTCTCCCAAAATTTGAAGGATTTAGGATGGAGATTTTTGGGTGCCCTAAAATTAGTGTCACAAAAAAAAATTAAAAACACGGAGGGCAGCTACCATAAAAAACGTGTCGTGAAATCATGTCGTTTTATATTTTTTTTTTAATGAAACACGCGCATCTTCATCTTTAGTTCTCTCAATCTTTAATATCTATAGCAGTGGGAAAAGGAATTCCCAAAGAATTAGAAAAGTTGAAAGGCCCGCCTCCTGTGTACCTCCAAAACTTGAGCATGCTGAAAACACCCGTCGTTGGAAAAGCCACAATATTGATTTTGTGAGAACTTTATGTGTAACATCCGAGAATTTGGGTATATCTGTTTAACCCTTCCTCTTCTCCAAATTGTCAAGAGAAGCCCCTTTATGGAAATGTTGCAAAGGAGTACGATGGGCGTACTGAAGAGTACGCTGCGCGTACTCATTCGCTTTTAATAAACGCGGACTCCATGAAGTACGCTGGGCGTACTAAAGTTACGCTGGGCGTAACCGACCCAGATGCAAAACCCTAATTTAGACTTGAGCCCTATATAAAGAAGGTTATGGCCTTATCCTCAGCCACCATTTGAGTGAGTGAAACCCTAAAAGAGAGCCAACCTTCGTTCTAAGCTTGTGTGAGTGTTTTTGGAGCTAAAGTGCCTTTGTGTGTTAGTAAAGAAGAAGAGGAGATTCTTGTGAAGGCTAGAAGTTAGAGTGCAAGCTTGGATCTGAGTTCTACAGAGGGAGAAGCTTCACTTGGAGGTAAAAAGCTCAGAACTTTCCTTGTTGTTATGGTTGTGTGCTTCTTGGACCAATTTTAGGGTTTTTGGTCCCAAGCTTGAGGCTTTATGAGTTGATGCACTCCAGAGCTTAATAACCTGTCCTTTTAAGTGTTTCTTGTGGTGGAGAACCATAAAAATAAGGCCTTGATCGTGTGAATCTACCCATGCATGAGTTATGAGCACTTTGGGTTAAGAAAGCAAGAGTTTTCATGTGTTGTGGCCTTATCAGCCATGCAAAGGCTTAAAGTTGTTAACTTTATGGAGTAAGAGATGTTAGGAAGTCCAGATCCAAGAGTTAAGCTAAGGTCTTAACGGGTTAAGACCCAGAAAATGGATTAAGCAAGCCCAATGGTACGCGCCGCGTAATTCCAGTACGCCCCGCGTACTGGGTTGAGGTCCCCGATCAGTTCCTTGAGTGTTTGGGTACGCTGAGCGTACCAGGGGGGGGGGTACGCCCCGCGTAACTCCTTCTGGGGGTTTTTGGGCTAAGCATTTTGTTGGGCCGGGAGTTTGGACCTCATGTAATAGAGTCTTGGACTAGAGAAGTGTATGTATGTGCTTTGGGCCTTTGGTTTGGACTTGCCTTTTTGGTAGGGATTTGGGCCGTGTGAGGGCCCATTTATTATTGGGCCTTGGTGGGCCCAATGGACTTAGGGCATTAATGGGCGGATAGGTGGTCTATCTTTAGACCCAATAAGTGAGAGGTTGGACTTAGCTCCTAATTGAGATTATTATGGGTTTGGCACAGAGTTAGAGTCCGGTGCGTAGCAGCAGTGATTATAGGAGCTGTTCTTCATCCGAGGTGAGTCTTCTCACTATACATTACCTAGAGTGGTATCTATGTGTAGACCGGAGGGTCTTGTGTGCTATGTGTATGTATGAGATTATGTGCATTATGATATATGTATGCTATGTGTTGTATAGACCGGACCGGAGGGTCCAACGATATAGACCGAACCGAAGGGTCCAATGATACAGATCGGACCGGACCAGAGGGTCTAACGAGCTACGGGACCAGAGGGTCTAACGAGCTACGGGACTGGAGGGTTCCGCTGAGACACATCGACCGGGGGGTCGTACTGTAGCCTCGAGTGGCGTATGTGTTGTATGTGGTATTTTGGGGAACTCACTAAGCTTTGTGCTTACCGTGTTATGTGTTTTGTGTTTCAGGTTTTCTCGAGATCGCGGGACGGCACCGGCTTGATTGTACACACCAGAGAAAGAGTTATATTTTGAGGATCCTAGATTATTAATGGAGTTGTGCTCTGTAATTTGAATAAACGAGATTTTATACAATTTGTTATGAAAAGTATGCGGTTTTAAAATGAAAAATCTGTTTGAAAATTTACGGCGTTACATTATGTGGAAAAAGTGGAGCTTGGAAGGGTTTTGTAAACGCTTCGCTGTTTTTTTAGTGAAAGGGGATTGAGTTGTGATGCAAATTAGACAATTATACCCTTTTGGAAATCAAATGTAACAATTTCTTTCTCTACGTTCTTATTTTTGTAAATTGTATAGGTGTATATGCGTGTTCTAATGTAAAATGCATGCATTTAACCTTTTAATTTTGACTATTTGATGGTCAAATTAGCTCTAGGTTCCGATATGTGGGATACCCTATATGGTTAATCGATATGTGTGTAGATTCATTCATCTCAAAATCCCTTGATAATTTGATTTATCTTGGTGAAGAAATCCAACCACTCAACAATTTAGTTATTTCCATTGAAGACGAAGATGAGTTTAATGGCAATGTTTATAAACCAAACGCCAGGAGACAACTTTTTGCTCGACTGTAGACAAGATTTGTGTTTGAACACATTTTGTCTTCAATTCTACGAGCCAATATTTCGCGAGATGATTCAAGGCAAAATAGGTTCAAACTACATCACATCAAATCTCTACTGATACGTGACCCCCCTCCCCCCCCCCCCCCCCCCAAAGCTTCTTTGAGTTCCATCAGATGCAACAATGAGAGATCCCATGGTCGTTATTAGCTTGAAGAAAGGTTTTTACTTTTTTTTTGTCAAGAGAGGTCCACACCAACATTATTAGTCTAAATGAAGTCCACGTCAGCTTTATTAGTCTAAGTGGAGTCCACATCAGCTTAAAGACAAAAATGAAACTTCGTAAGGTTTTCATGCCAATAATCCTAAAAGGAAACATTTTATTAGTTGAAGTGATCCATATTTTTTTTGGTACAATCACTTAGTCCGGTCTACATGTCATGTAGCATAAGACATAAAACTCTATCACTCTCTCACACACACATACACACATAGAGAGAGAGAGAGAATTAACATGTTTTCCACCAACAAGAAAAGTATAATATATTTAAAAGTGAGAAGATGATAGAATTGGAGGGCAAGGAAGTATGAAGGACGGGTATGTGCTTAAATATACAAATTGGTCTTTAAGATCCTTTTTTAGGGTATAATCAAATGTTTGTATTTGATTTGTGAAAAAATAACACCGTAGCCAAATAATATGAATTGGTATTTTTGTTATTTTTGGGAACCTTGGAAATATGTGAATATGTGATTTACAAAATTTGACCTTCTAACATTGATCTATACCTATTTTATATAGTTTCATATATAGAGAGAAATATAAATTATTCATCCTTTTTCGTTTAGCTATAAAAATAAGATATTGGGATGATTCGAAGAATCCAATTTAACAATTAACATGGTTTGATCTTGGAGTCTTAAGTCGCTTTTATGTTCTTAAATATATGTTTTCATGATGGGCATGGATCGAGCTTTGTAGGTAGACCGATTTAGATATTTTCAAGACATAGAAAACAAGTTACTTTCTCCATCATGTGATTTTGTTATAATATTTTTGTTTTAGAATATTGTTTTTACTTTGAACATTGAATTTTCAATTTGCATTATACATATTTAGTCTTTTCTTGATGTAATCATAGACATAAAAATGTTATTAATTAGTTGGGTTAGTTTTAAAACCTGATTGTTGTTGTCTCATAATTCATCTGTCATATCTTATAGTTTTTATTATCTAGCTTCTTGTTAGTGTTTTCTATAGTATATTTGTTGTTAAAAAAAAATGACCAATTAAAGGTGTACTTAAATATTTTCAGACCAATAAAAATAAAGAGTTTGCCTTTATTATGAATAGTATTACTAAAACAATTATATATAATTCTTATGTAGAACCGATGTTTCTAATTAAACATTGCAATTAATTAAACTAACCGTAAGATAAAATACAGTAAATATATGTTTGCTATGTCATAACTAGCTTATAAGCTAACATATTATTTTGAATTTTTTAAGTTGTATTAGATAAGACAAAAAGTAACTTATAAGTTAGCTTTTCAGATAGCTTATAGAACTTTTTTAAAATTCTTCCATATGTATCTTTTATTAATTATAATAAACATATTTTTTGTATATATCTTTATGTTATTTTATATATTCCAGTCAGCTTATCAGTTATTTTTATCAAACGTTATTTTTTTACCAGCTAGTTTTTTAGCTAGTTTGACAAACATAACCTAAATTGAATCAAGTTTCAAATTATTTTTTGGTTGTGGATATGCCAATTACTTCATCAAATAATATATTTGATCAATTAAAAACATTGGTAAAATAGTTTTGGATTATCATATCATTCAAAGAAATTGAAGTCATTAGATGATAATAAAACATAAAGAATATTTTGTTAAGTTCACAATTATCTTTTCTCATGACACTGTCCGGATTTAAATAATAATCACTGGTAAGGTGATCTAAACCTACTGATTCGCTCTGATTAGAAGGTAAAAACTTCAAAATGGTTTTTGTTTGTTTTTAGGAAAATCTGAGGCCGTAATAACTTCTTGGTGACTAGAAAACTAAAACTTTTTCTTGCATTTACTCTATGTTACGCTATATTAGTCATTTCATATATTTAAGCGAACAATTTACACATGGATCATTGCTGTATATAGGCCCCCAATTGATGCTCTATGAGAAAGAGGACACGTGCAGATGCAGCCACATAGAAAGTTCACTTGCCGCTTACTCCAACTAGTTAGCTTGACCATTACAAAAAAAATGTGTGTGCAGCCTTAACACTCACTAAGGTCTATGTCCATCATCCACTTCATTTTCCACCCATACCTAATCTTCATTTACTCATAGACATTATATAATTCATTAATTCGTCAAATAAAACTACTTGGTCTTAATACATCAAAAGTCATGTTTAACATATGAAAGACTTGGATTTAATATTTCGTTGACGTTTCTACAAAAGAATTCTAACCAATTTCTCAATGAAAATTTTCTATCGATCGAGTTTACTTAAAAGGATGTTAGATGAACTGTATTACAATATCATATAAGTGATTGTTTGATAAAACTAATCATTTACCGTTGAATGATTCAAACATCTTAATAGTTCATATAAAGTATGGTTCCTTAATTGTTCAAAGACTATCTAAAGGTTCAGTTAGAGGTTGTATCAAACGTGTTGAATGCTAACAGATTCAAAGGTAATATCTAATTGTATACGAAGAAACATTTTTTTACTCAAATGGAGTACCTATGACACATATAAAATATATTTTTATATAAAAAAAGATATTGACCACGTTAACACCCAAAAAAAAACGTTTCTCACATCCTAAGCACTTTTTTTTTTCTTTTCAGAATCTAACCATGATCTTCAAAAATATGGATTTTCGAAAATGTACTAATGTTTTCAAATGCATTACAAAGGCTAATATTCTCGAGTAGCGGATTTATGAATATAAATTTATTTTCCAAAGTGCTCCCCTCTATTTAAGGTGATGTCATCTATAGTTTCGAAAATTACCCTTTGAAAAGTAAAATACCTTATATCTTCGTAAATATGTGAAGAAATTCATTCTTCGAAACCATTTTGCACAAATAGAAGTATGCCATTATTTGCTAGTACCCTCAAAAATCTTCAACTAGTTTGAAAATCACGAGCATTGTATTTTCGAAAACTAGAACAAGTTCAAAAATCTTGAACTATTTTGAAAACTATTTGACTTTTTCAAAAAAAAAAAAAAGGAATTCTGGCTTGTACTAATCTTTTGTTTTTCTGGCTGAAAATAAAAAATTTAAAGTTATATTGTATGAGCTTTAGAGATTATAAAAACAAAATAAATGAATCCATAATTTTTTTTAACCGATAAATCTATTATACTCCTAAACTAATACCTAATACCCAATTATGTCTACCACATGACTTGAATCCTCAATGTTAAAGAACCAAGGAATCCACCTAATGAGATAAATTAGAGAATTAGAGGCCTTGACGTTGTTGTTAACATTCTTCGCCCATTAGAATTGTATTTTGGCAACAAATCATCTCATCCAAAGGCTTGAGTATAGCAACACAATAAAAAAGGAAAAAAAAAAGAAAAAAAGTAACCCAAGTAAATTACAAAATTACCCATGTATTGTTACCGAACCGGGTTTTCTTGAAGCATGTGATTCCAAAACAGCTTTTAAATCTCCCTCTCGGAAGAAGGATACCGCCCCCGTTCGTGTATATAAACCCTCCTCCTAATTCTCCTGAAAACACACACACACACACAACAGATACTCGCTCGCTTTCTCTCCATCTAAATCCCCAACAAAATCATGAGAGAAATCCTCCATATTCAGGGCGGACAATGCGGCAACCAGATCGGAGCCAAGTTCTGGGAAGTCGTCTGCGCTGAGCATGGCATCGACTCCACCGGACGTTACAGCGGTGACCAGGATCTTCAGCTCGAGCGGGTTAATGTCTACTACAACGAAGCCAGTTGTGGGAGGTTTGTTCCACGCGCCATCCTCATGGACCTCGAGCCAGGTACCATGGACAGCGTCCGATCTGGTCCCTACGGTCAGATCTTCCGCCCTGATAACTTTGTGTTTGGACAGTCTGGTGCCGGCAATAACTGGGCGAAAGGACATTATACAGAAGGGGCAGAACTTATTGATTCTGTTCTCGATGTTGTTCGAAAAGAAGCCGAAAACTGTGATTGCCTCCAAGGTTACTTCTCTCTCTCTCTATCTCTGTCGTAATTGCAACTTAATTCAATTACTGAATGTTCTCTGATGAGATCCATGTATTTGCGGCAGCATGCCTCCCGATTCGAACGAATATGTTTAGTTTTTGAATTTACTTTTAGCACGATTTGATGATGGAACGATCTTAGCATTTTGATTTTAGCGTTGCAACGATTTTACTCTCTGGAAAACTAAGGTTCCATAATTAGATCTAGCGCTCTCGATACATGTTTATAAATCAGCCATAGCATTGCAATTATCGTCATTTGATTTGTGCATCTCTTACATCAATTATACATTGGAACATTTGCAGTTATCTTCCATCGGTTCATGCAATTTTTCAGTTTCAAATCATTAGAATTTTAGATCCCTCAAAGGGAATATGATTAGTATAATCTCAAGGTAGTACATGTATGACTAGAAATGCCACTCACTTCTTCCCATGATTCGATTACAGTTTCCCGCCTCCACCCCCAAAATTAGGGAATAAACTGACGATTATAGCATTTGATGTTTTATTTTGATAACAGGGTTTCAGGTATGCCATTCATTGGGAGGAGGAACAGGCTCCGGGATGGGGACTTTGCTGATATCCAAGATCAGGGAAGAATATCCCGATCGGATGATGCTCACTTTCTCAGTTTTCCCTTCCCCCAAAGTCTCCGACACAGTGGTGGAGCCCTACAATGCAACTTTATCAGTTCATCAACTGGTTGAAAACGCCGATGAATGCATGGTTCTTGACAATGAAGCTCTGTATGACATCTGTTTCCGCACACTGAAGCTCACTACACCCAGCTGTAAGTCCAATATACCCCCCAAGATTAAACATTTATTAAAAAAGAAAATCCAACCAATGATTAATAAGTGTACGAGTTTCTTGACGTTTCAAAACAACCATATAACCATATTTATTATATTTATGCATCCACGTTTTCTCTGATTCTTGATCAGATTTGTAGTTGTAGTTAGTCAAAGCATTTCGTGTTGTAGTCGTCAAGACATGTGATTCCCACCTAAGCAAAGATTCTCTTTCTATCTTTTTTTTTTTTTTTTTTTTTTTTTTTCATATCCAAACAGTTGTCAAAATTCAGCCTTTCACGTGATGGGTTGCTTCATTTTACTAAACCCTCTTTACACGAAACCCAAAAAGAAATAAAATACTTTCCCATCTAAAAATGTTTTAAAGTTAATTACCTTTAGGATATCTGATTTTTGCAATTCTGGTCCTATAAAATTTTTCCTTAAATAAAAAATATATATAATAAACTGATTGTGGGTTTTTGTTGTGGGTCCCTCCCACCAACAGTTGGAGATTTAAACCACCTAATCTCAGCCACCATGAGCGGTGTCACCTGCTGCCTCCGGTTCCCGGGTCAACTCAACTCCGACCTCCGTAAACTGGCGGTCAACCTAATCCCGTTCCCGCGCCTCCATTTTTTCATGGTCGGTTTTGCCCCTCTGACCTCCCGTGGGTCCCAGCAATACCGCGCCCTAACCGTCCCGGAACTCACACAACAAATGTGGGACGCGAAGAACATGATGTGTGCGGCGGACCCTCGCCACGGACGATACCTAACCGCATCCGCAATGTTCCGAGGCAAAATGAGCACGAAAGAAGTGGACGAACAAATGATCAATGTCCAAAACAAAAACTCGTCTTATTTTGTTGAATGGATTCCTAATAATGTGAAGTCGACTGTTTGTGATATTCCTCCCACGGGTCTTAAAATGGCTTCCACTTTTATTGGGAACTCGACTTCTATTCAGGAGATGTTTAGGCGTGTGAGTGAGCAGTTTACTGCTATGTTTAGGAGGAAGGCTTTTTTGCATTGGTATACGGGTGAAGGAATGGATGAGATGGAGTTCACCGAAGCGGAGAGTAATATGAATGATTTGGTTTCTGAGTATCAGCAGTATCAGGATGCGACTGCTGATGAGGAAGGTGAGTATGAGGAGGAAGGTGTTGAGTACGAGGAAGAAGGTTAAATGCTGTGGGATTGGGATTGGGATTTGATATTTGATTGATTATTAGTGTTGTGGTGTTTGTTTTGTTGAATGTTGGGTAGGTGGTTTTTGTGATGGAGTTTGTACTTGAAGGTCTTTGGTTAGTGTGCCTAATGAAATCGTGATGAGTTAGTAAATGTACTGTTTCTGAAATATAAAGTACAACGTATCAATGTAGGTTGTTGAAGACTATATTAAATGAATCAAAATATTAGAAATTTAGCTACTGAGTTGTTAAGTATAATTTTATATTGATAAAGTTTGTTGTATTTAATTTAGATTTTAAAATACTTTCCCTTTCCCAAGCATATAAGATGGCCTAGTCGACATTTCTTAGAACAAATAACAAAAACTTTATAAGTGGAAAGAGGAAAATAGGTATGAGAGTTAAGCAATTTGTTAAACATCCGAATCATTGTATAAACTTATAATTTACAAATATAAATTCATTTCACGAGCATCAAACGCGAGAGTACAATTAGAGTAGTTGTACTTGTAAATAATTGTGCAAGTTTTATTCGCTAAATGTGATCTGAAAACCGCATCAACCAAATCAGAGTAAACAAGGTCGAATCAGGCCAATACTTGCCATGAAAAAGTTAACACGTGGTCCCCAACTTTCTCTTCTAAGAAAATCGAACAGATAGAGCTTCATGCTTTTTTTCTTTCTATTCCATCATGTTCCATTCACGAGTTTATGTCATACAAAACATTCATATCACTGATTAATAATGGAATATCATGTGTTACGTAGTCATTTGCTTATATTCTCAATAATGTTGATTATGTGTTGTTAAAAAAGACCATTTCATGATTATTTTAGTGAATAGTTTTAAAAACAATAGTTTCTTTCAAATTAAAATGAAACGGGTAATGATAGAAGCTTGAGATAGAATTCCTAGATAAAAATATTGTTTCATCATCCACACTAAACATAACATACATATATTAAGAGTCAGGTGGTCCGAGACAGAGCGTTTTATACTACTACTTAATACCTCTTACTCGTTCCATTTATATCTGATTCGGTTATCCACAAAATTAAGTCGAGTGGGTAAGATAGACAATATTTCCCCTTTTGTGCTCTAATCGCTTCCACGCTTCTCTTCTTCCTTTGGGGCAAGTGGTGGTTCATTATTGCAAATTTCTAGTCAGGTCACAATCGTTTTGATGTCTTGTCTGCAATGTTTCACCAATTACAGCTCATGAATTGCAATATAAATTTAAAAAAGATACTATATCTATATTAACATTTATCATCAAAATTTTTTATAGAAATAGGATCCATAAAAAAATAAATATCAATGACACTTCATGGTTGAGTGGCTTAAGCACAGGTGTTGGGTATTGGGCAATAGAGGAGCTGAGCCAAAAGACCTTTACCTATCAACTTCAAGGCATTTTCGGAAAATATACATTCAGAGTAACGATTTATGAAGGATTATTAACATGATTTTGATTATTATAGGGAGGATAAAGGGTCTATTATTGTTTCCAAAAGGAATATATACTATTCAATTAAACATAAATTAAAAAAAAAAAAAAAAAACTTTTTTGATTACAAACATAAGGCCACTTACTTGAAAACCCCCAAAAGCCATGAAATTATTTCAACTCTTAAAATCCCACTTTGTTAGAATGAGAGAGAGAGACCGTAAAAGAGGCTTAAAAACACTTCCACTTGCAACTTTTAAACTTGCGATAACACAAAGAATGAAGTAATTCTAGATAATTGCATAATTTTATTTTTCAACCACAAGCATGACAAAACAACTTTATGAACCCGTGTAAATATTTCTTTTGCAACATCAATTTGACTTTTTGGCCTAAAACAAATTGCTTTAATTTAGTTGATGAATAAAATACATATATAACATATAACACATTAAAAGAACATTTATAGATATTGAATTACCAATGAAAGATTATGGTTAAAACGTTTGCATAAAATCAAACCCAATATCGTCACAATTACCATTTTTGTGCATTAATATAAACTTTTCTTAGGTGGAACCAAGAACAATCAGCTGTGTGAATAGATGAGTCCACCTCCTTTTCTGTTCTAAATTCTACGTTCCCTAGATGAAGAATTTTAATCAAAATTCGGGAAAAGTAAAACAGAAAACACCTACATGATGTTTCACATAGGTGACGGTAGGGTGTCCTGGTGGGGCTGCGACAATGTGTGTCTGCGACGTTGAAGATATGCCAATGCAATGATGGGGTCGTGAGGCTACAATGGTCCGATTGGAAACTCAGAACTCCATAAGGTGGTGACATAGTCGAATTTCTAGGGTTTTCAGAGAGATGTGGAGAGAGTAAATTAATGGGTGTATCAGAGAAACACAGGGCGTAGTGGGAGACGAAAACAAAGAGAATAAGGCAATGATTGTTGATTTCAAATTTCAATCTTGATTTATTAGGTTGAAGACAATTGAGATAAACTGATTCCTGATTTTTTGGGATTTACTGAAAATATCATTTAATTAAATTGATATATAAGCCTATTTTAGAGGATAGTCTGATGGGCGGGAGTAACCAAAAGATTACACGTGGCAAAGTATAGGCTTAGAAAATGACATGTGGCATGTGTAAAAAGTCTTTTATTAGAAGAGAAGATCTAACATGATCTGCTCAAAATAAAGGAAGAACATAAGTAACGCTAGAAAAAAGGGCGAGAAAGTAGTGCGTGATAATCAATGAACATGCATTTCTTAGGGATCATGTGTGTATCATTTTTGTATTGATATTGTTAACAAAAAAAATTAGTTAGGGATAATTTGTTAGAACACTTAACGTTTCAGGCACAAAACAGTGTATGTTATCGGAGAATATATAGTTGTTTGAGATCTTGAGAAGGTTCGAAATATCGAAATATGAGTATATATTCTCATTAATCCCAAATCTGGATAAGATCGACAAAAATAAAAATGAAAATTAAACAGTAGAAAAAATGCCCCAACTTGGCTCCATGCTGCCAATGTAGTTTGGATTGTCGAGACAATTTTGTTTGTAAATCAGTTTCAGTTGCAAGGCAGGTTGAGTTGCCTTCGAGCATACCCAAAAATTTTATATTTTGTTAACTTTCCTTCACTCTGATCATGTTTTTCCATTGCATTTTAGATCCAAAATTCTATATATGTTTTAAGGTGACAATGACTCTTCCTTTAGCCCTCGCATTTCGTCATGTTCAAGATCAAAGTTGTCTTATATAAGTATACTCTGCACCACCTACCTCGTATAGATCATAGTTTAAATTGGCACACATGTTAATTCCAATCATATTAAAATAAAGACACTAAAATTACCAACAATAAATCAGTTAAAACAAAACGAATGTTGTTAGAATTTGAAAGAAAAAAAAATATGAGTGAGTGATAATAGTTGTTCAAGATTTAGGATTCAACCAAAAACACTGAGGAGTTGACTATGTCCTTATCAAATCATAGTCGATGTTTATTAAAAGAACATTGCGACATATTAGGGAAAGGAACGTGTCAACAATTAGAGTTTTTTTTTTTTTTTTTTTTTTTTGTATCAACGGTTGGAAGGTATCATCTCTAGTTTTAAACCATTCAAGCGGTGTTATATAATATATAATATAATGATACCAATTTTAGTATGATTTTGTATATTTAATTCGATAATTAACGTCGAAAAAAACAAACGTAGATGTCTAAAAAAAATAAAATTCATCTTGTGATTGATACAGTTCGAAAATTTTAATATGTAATGATGCACAAATATATATCGATGGGAGAGGGGTAAGTGGCACAACTAATGTAAGAACACTTATTGTTTTTTGTTTAAAACATATGTATATACTACCTAATTAATATATATATATATATATATATATATATATATATATATATACTAAAACACAAAAGTGTTATGATTAGCATATTTTCTATTATTCTAAGTTTTGCCATAAAAGTTTCAACACTTTGCCATTTTTGGTACCTCCTCAACTTTTTACCATATTAGTTTGTGGAGTTGGTACTTTTGGTCCCTCAGCTTCGATATTCTCTACTGCTAACCACAAATGGTTCAAAAGTTTCTCACTTTTTGTCATTGGCATTTACCAAATGTGACACCTCAAGTTTTTGCCACATTAGTTTGTAGAGTTGCTACTTTTGGTCCCCCCCCCCCTCTTTCGATATCTACTATATGGTCTTATTTTCATCAAATAACAACACATATTTAATTACCAATGATAGCAATAGATATCAAATAAGGTATTTGTCACATTATGAAAGAATGTTGCTACTATAGGTAAAAATAAAGCTTTCAAAGTATGATGCCCTAATTGAAAAAAAGGTTTAAAAAAATTTCGACCCGGGAGGAAGCCGGGTTTTTTTTTTACTAGTTTTATAAAAGAAAACATATAAACCGTATTATCTTAGTGGCACATTCTGAATTTGTCACAAGGACGCTTATTCATTTTATAGCTCATAAAACATTCGGTTTCGAGTTTGAAACGGGCAAAGTTTTATTAATTTGTAGTGTAGACTATAGAATGACTCATCTCCTAATCTCCTAAAAAAGAAATAAAGTTGTATTATTAAAATTCAATAAACGTTTTGTTTAAATGTCGGATTTAGTAATAAAGCCAACAGCCCAATAATGTAGTTTTACTTGTTGGGCTTGGTCTCTTTTCTGGGCTTCTTCATTGCGTTTGCTCCCCAATCTGATTTCTAAGGCTTTTGCTTATTGGGTTGAATTACTTTTTTAACACGTCAAAATATTATACAAGTACTACAAACGTTGAATTTTCTAACCTTTTTATTAAGTCTTTTTTATATAGTTCATCAATAACAATAAATTACTTCTTTTAACGAGATACATCTAATTATATTTTGACTATTTAATTTTATTATTGAACACAATCGTCTAGTCTAGTTAATATATAAAGGGAAAAGTCACCACAAAGTATAAAAATATAGACAAGACAATAAGTTTTATCTAGTTTTTTGAACAGTTTGATAAGTTAAAAAAATAGTTAATAAACTAGTTTTTTAAAAACCTATTTAGAAAAGTTTTTCATGGTCTTAATTATTTATAAAAAAAATCTTCGTCCTAAATATTTTTTATGTCATTTTATATATTTAGCTAGTTTATTAGCTGACTTTTAACGAATATTATTTTTTATCAATTAATTTACAATTTAGCACCTAGCTTTTGCAACTAATTTTCAACTAATGCAGTAAATATAACTTAAGTTTGAAAATATATTAATTTATAAACAACAAATTAAAGTTTCGTTGAGGAACTCATTGTTAGCCTAATAAGATTTTGGACTTTATTTTGTATTGGGTTTTATGTTCCATTAGCTAGAAAATCCTAATTAGCTAGTCTATATATCATGTCTTTTACTTTCATTGTATCTTGTACTTCTCATTTGATAATAATATGAAACCCTAGCTGTTTTGTATCTTGTTAGTTTACATGGTATTAAAGCTCGGTTGATCATCTGTATTTTCGTTTTTAGGCGCGAGTTGTAGCACACACGACGTTGCACGGATTGATTTCGATGATTTCGTTTCGTCTGTTGATTTTGTTGGATTCGAGATACTAATTGTTACTGCTGCTATTCATATTTACTGTTGTTTTGGTTATTCTTGTTTGGCTGATATTGGAAATATGGTCTGGAGAAATGATTTTCTTCAGTCCATTAGTATCCAACTCGATGGCAAGAACTATGCCTGTTGGAGTTATGTTATGAAAAATTTCTTGCGAGGCAAGACTATGTGGGGGATTGTTACAGGTGACAAGAAGAAACCAACATATGAAAAGACTACGAATTATGTAACCTTGCTAAATTAATGGGAGACTGATAACTCCAAGATCATTACTTGGATTAATAATTATGTTATCCAGTCTATTGGTACTCAGTTGGCGAAGTATCACACAACAAAGGAGGTTTGGGATCACTTCGCTAGGCTTTATACTCAGACTAATTTTGCAAAGCAATATCAGTTAGAGTTTGATATTCGAGCCCTATAACAGAACAATCTCAGTGTTCGGGAATTTTATGTAGCTATATCGGATTTGTGGGATTTAGTTGGCTCTTATAGAACTTGATGTGTTAAAGGCTTTTAAGCCTTATATTGATAGACGGGAAGAGCAATGTTTGGTTCAGTTCTTGATGACATTACATTCAGATTTTGAAGGCTTGCGTGGATCAATCTTGCACCGTACACCTCTTCCCACTGTTGATTTAGTTGTTCACGAGTTGATTGCCGAAGAAACTCGTATCCAGTCCCACGCTGACAAAGGTCCGAAGACAGCCACTCCTACTGTCTTTGCTGTTACACAACGACCTCGGTATTCAAAACAGAATCGTCCCAAAGTTGCATTTGATGAGTGTGATTTTTGTAAGAAGAAGAATAATTAGAAGGCAAATTGTTCGTTGCTGATAAACAAGGGAAACCAACAGCAACACCAAAGCAAGATCACCTGCACAGTCTCAGCCTCCACAACAGAATAAGTCTTTTGGACAGTCTCATTCACGTCCTTCATTTCCATCTTCTAAGCCGCCACAGTACGCTGCTGCTTATGGTTTATGTTTATGTCTCAAGTACTTCCAGTTCCAGAGAGAATAGCTCGGCGTGATTGCATCTCATCCACCGGTGTTCCACATTTGATGACTTTTGTACTCTGATAACTATTTGTGTAGCACCCAAAAATTTCAAGACAAATTTGAACTTTTAAAACACTTCAAACCATTACAACTTTGTTTTCAAAATGTATATTATCAGAGTTTTCCCAGAAACATAAATAAATCATGAGGAGCTGTATGATCATGCCTTCGCCTTGCCGCGATCCCTTGATGTACCTGAAACAATAAACTGAAACTGTAAGCCCAAAAGCTTAGTGAGTTCCCCCAAAATACCAATCTCATATAACCATAATCATATCACATCCACAAATACAAATCAGCATGCATAATGAGCCTTCAGCCTGACTGGACCGCCTCGTAGGGCCTACAGCCTATCTGGACCGCTCCCGAGCCTTCGACATGACTGGACCGCCTCACAGGGTCTACAGCCTATCCGGACCGCTCACTGGGTATGTTGGCCTTCAGCACAAAGCAGGACCGCCTCAACCCAACCCCCAATCAAACAAACATGTGCACATAAATATCATACGCTAGCTCATATCATATAACAATCAAACCAATCTAACAGATCACTAATCATAACAACATCCCAATAACCGGGATACAGACCTAACCGTTCACTAACATAGCATCATCCTATAATCAGGACACTGACCTAACCAGGTCGCTACACATAAGCATATCACCACCCTAACTACCAGGATGTAATCAATAAACATATCATGCCATAACCGAATACGATCCATAAAGGATCGGCCTTGGTGCCTTAGACCCTATTGATATAGTGAGGATAACTCACCTCGTAAGTAGTGCTGAAGTACTACAAATCTCTGACTGCTGTCTCCCCGAAATCCCACACTATCACACCATAAATAATAAGTTAACACCCATTATGACCGCCTTGACTAAATGTTCCCACCATGCTCATATTTTCCCAAAATACCCCAGAAGTAGTCAACCCTTGGTCAAAGTCAAAGTCAACTATCAAGGTCAACAGTCCATGTTGACCTCAACTCGTCGACTACCCTCAGCTACTCGCCGAGTTCCTGGCATGACTCGCCAACTCGCTGAGTCACTTGAGTGACTCGTCGAGTTCCCAGTGTCAGTGGCCGTAACTCCTTGGGCAACTCGCCGAGTTTTCCCTTACAACTCGTCGCGTTCATACGTGTCCAAAGGTTGGGAAAACCCTAGCCGACTCGCCGAGTCACTCAACTGACTCGCCGAGCCCACGACAAACTTCATCGGACTCGCCGAGTCGACCTTGCGACTCGCCGAGTCCCTTCAGTCCTTCATCCATACAAAGGCTTTTTAAGCCATGCTAAGGCTCCAAATTGTAGATCCAACTTCCCAGGGCATGTTTATCACGTAAAGTTGCAAACTTTACGTGCATGCAAAACTCAAAAGTCTTAAAATGACAACACCAAGCTTGTAAAGAAGTCTCACACTAGAGGGAAGGCTCACACTTGACAAAGATGATAACTTTATGGATCTAGAGGCCAAAGGGAGTCCAGATCTGAAGTTGCAACTTCAGATCTTGGCTCAAACACAAGAAACCTTTTCTAAAACCCACCCAAAAGAGATTAAAATGAAATGAGCCAAGGAAACAGCCTAATACCTTCAAGAGAGTGCCAACTGAAGTAGATGTTTGCTTCCCACGAGTTCCTTGCTTCAATTTACTTGTTTTCCCCAAGTGTTCCCTCACCAAGATCCCTCTTCCAAGCTTTAACACACCAAAGAACACACACACGCGATTTAGGGTTTAAGAGTGTCAAGGAGCTGTAAAGGGGAGGCTGGGGGAGGCCAACGATCCTTTAAATAGGGTGCAATACCCCGAAATTTAGGGTTTCATCTGTCAGCTCCTACTCGTCGAGTCCCTTATTGGACTCGGTGAGTAGGTCACTAAAACACGCGGACCAACCCGCTGCTACTCGACGAGTAGGGCAACCAACTCGTCAAGTAGACCTTGAAATCAAGAAGATTCTTATATAAAATTGATACCTGAGAATCGGGACGTTACAATTTGATATTTTTCTATACTTTGATGGGCTTTTGGAATAAATGAACGGTTGTTTTGGTTGACTTAAAAAAAATTTACTTAGTAATTTTGGGACGTTACACATTTACAGTTTTTGGTTTCCACTAGTGTGTTAGGTTCTTTGAAAAATAATTATATTTCTGATTGTTGTGGGTGTAAACTGGGAAATTTTTTTGCCTTACCGTTTGATAAAAGTGTCACTCGTTATGTTGCTCCATTTGATACTGTGCATTCTGATGTGTGGGGTCCATCTCCGATCACCTCTAAATTGGGTGCCAACTATTATGATTCATTCATTGAAGATTACACTCGTTATACGTGAGTTTATTTTATGAAGCGCATGTCTGGCTTTTTTTACCATATATAGTGACTTCAGAGCTCTTGTCAAGACTCAACACTCTGCTATCATAAAATGTTTTCGGTGTGATTTGGGAGGGTGTTTTACCTCTAATGATTTTAAACAGTTATTGGCATCTGATGGCACTGTGCATCAGTCATCTTGTACAGACACCTCTCAACAGAACGGTGTTGCAGAAAGAAAATATTGACATCTCCTAGAAACTGCAAGATCCTTGCTACTTTTAGCTCAAGTTCCCAATATGTTTTGGGGAAAAGTTGTTCATGTTGGGTTTTTATTCAAAAATATTTTCAAAAACATAAACCATGCAACAAAAGACTTAAGATTTGAACAAAAATAATACTAGTTTTATTCCCACCAATGATCATTTTGCAAGAGTTAGAAAGATTAAAACAACCATAGAAGAGAAAACATAACAACCTTTGAAGACTTTGATCCTCATGGGAGGTTGGAAGTTGATGAATATGACATGAAATTCTAAAACAAGAGCTCTCTAAAAGTATCAACCAAAGCAAGAGTAGAACCATCAAGATATGCTAGTATACACTTGTGTTTGTTGTTCATAAGCCATTGAAATATATACCAAATATATGCTCAAATGTGAAGAAACAAAGGGACTTAATGTAACATCAAAATGCAAGATAATGGAGGAGAAAAGAGGAACTTTAACTTCAAAATTTAGCAGCCCCATAGAGAGCACGATGCTCTTGAATTTTCCCCCTATCATGTCTTAATCCCTTAGCCTTTTATTAAGACAAAAGCTAGTAAAGGACCTTACGTAAAGCAAGTCTAAGCATGGGTTATGAGGACAAGCATGCATGTAGAATAAAATAATCAAAAGGCCGTGCATGCCTTGTCTCTTCCCAAAATTTCGGCCCTATGTACAAAGAATGGAACAAATGGATTCTCTATACACTTATGACTAGATGATACATGTTATATATATATATATATATATATATATATATATATATATATATATATATAACAACTTTATATAAAAGCCTATCATTTATATAAAGTGTTTCCAAGATATATATAACATATAACTAGTCACATATACATATAAAAATCTCTTTTATATAAAACTACAGTTTACCTAAATAAACTCTAGCTAGTTTATTAAGATATATATATATATATACATATATATATATATATATATATATATATATATATATATATATAACTTATAAATAATCATACTTTGTGATATATTTCATAAATTATTATTTCTCCAATAAATATTATTTCCATAAATAATAAATTCCCAATTAGTAAAATATTATTTCCATGAAATAATAATTTTCCAATTAAATACAAGTGTTGATATATTTATAAATAATCAAATTATACTAATAAATAATGAATTGATAGTAACTTGTTATAAGTTGTGACCCTATAGGATCATATATTATTAGCAATATCATTCTATAATGACTTATGGGCATACAAGATCTTTTAGTTCATACTGCCACTTATGTTATTAACTACATTCCTACTGCGCACACTTCAGAGAAGTCTCCTTATGAAATGTTGTTTGGGCAACTTCCACATCATTCATCATTACGAGTGTTTGGGTGTACCTGTGTTGTCTTGAAGCCTCATGTAGAGAGAAATAAATTTTCTTCAACATTAGCCCTTTTTGTATTTCTGGGATACGATATTGGTCAGAGAGGTTATTAGTGTTATGATCCATCAAATCAGAAATTATATTTCTATCGTAATGTCACATTTTTGGAGCACATTCCGTTCTATAGTATTCCTGTTTAGTCACATGATGCAACCCGGGAGGAGCCCCCACCATTGAGGCCTTATTATAATAAGAAGCCCACAAAGCTTCTTGACTTTTTCTTTTCCCCTTACTCACCAATGGTTGCCTATTTTATTGCTAATGTACATCGTCTCTCTGATCCAACATCCTACAAAGAGGTTGTTTCTGATCCCCTTTGGCAGACCGCAATGACTTAGGAACTTGTAGCTCTTTATCAGACTCATACATGGGATCTGGTTCCGCTTCCGCCGGGAAAGCACACGATTGGTTGTTGTTGGGTAAATAAAATCAAAACAAAGTCTGACGGATCCATTGAGCGTTATAAATCCTGACTTGTTGCGAAAAGGGTATGCCCAAAAGTATGGTATGGATTACGAGGAGACTTTTGCTCCTGTTGCAAAAATGACAATTGTTCGCACCTTGATTGCAGTTTCTTCCATTTGCCAATGGATGATTTATCAGATGGATATTAAGAATGCATTCTTGAATGGTGATCTTCATGAGGAAGTATACATGTCTCCTCCCCCTTATATTGCTCACCAACCATGTGAAGTTTGTCGACATCGAAAAACACTATATGTCCTCAAATAAGCCCTCGTGCTTGGTTTGAGAAATTTTCTATGGTGATTACTTCGCTTGGTTTTCAACCAAGTAACCATGACTCGGCTCTATTTGTTTGATATATGGGCGTTGGTCGGATTATTCTTTCCTTATATGTTGATGACATGATTATTACTAGTGATGATTATGATGGTATAGAGTCTTTAAAGTGTGATTTGGCTCACCGTTTTGCTATGAAATAATTGGGTTTGCTATGCTATTTCTTGGGGATTGAAGTTGCTCAGTCTCCAAAGGGTTATCTTTTATCTCAAATGAAGTATATTTTAGATTTGTTTAAACGCGCACGACTCAGGGATAATCGGACAGTTGATACGCCTATAGAGAGTAATGCAAAGTATTCTCCATCTGATGGTGTCCCCTTATCAGATCCAAGTCTTTATCGTACCATTGTAAGGAGTTTGGTTTACCTAACTGTCTTTAGACCAGATATTGCTCATGCAGTTCATATGGTTAGCTAGTTTGTCGCTGCCCCTTGTACTTTTCATTGGGGAGCTGTTCTTCGTATTTGAGATATCTTAGTGGTACTCAGTTCCACACCCTTATGTTTCCATCTACATCCTCTCTTGAGCTGCATGCCCATAGTGATGCTAATTAGGATGATGATATTTATGATCGTAAGTCCACTACTGGGTATTGTGTTTTTCTTGGAGATTTATTAATATCATGGAAGAGTAAGAAACAAGATGTTGTCTCTCGAACTTCTACATAATATGAGTATTGAGCCATGACTATTGCTACTTGTGAGATTGTTTGGTTAAGATGGCTTCTTGCAGATATTGTCGTTCACATCTCTCAGCCTACCCCTTTGTATTGTGACAACGAGAGTGCGATAATGATTGCCAAGAATTTAGTGTTTCATGAGTGCACAAAACACATTGAGATTGATTGTCATTTCACACGACATCATATCCAGAGGACACTATCTCCCTTCCTTATGTTCCTTCCACTTTGCAGATTGTTGATATCCTTACGAAGTGTCACACCCCCAAACCAAGGATGGCGGAAACGTCCAGGGGTGGAGGACTTCATGTATAGTATCATAACAACAATTGCAATAGTGATCAAAGTAAACACAACCAACATAAATATAATTGAAAAAGTTACACCATAGTATAAGTTTACATGTTTCCAAATCAATTACATTATGTTGACAAAAATGAAATGTTTGACGCCTTAACATCCCATCCTCAAAAGCGCTTGTTTACCTGTTTATTTATTTCCTGAGAATACAAGTAGTTTGAAAGAGTGTCAACAATTAAGTTGGTGAGTTCATAAGCTTTTGAATGTAGTGATAAAAACCTTTCCTCTTTAAAAGTAATGTTTGTTCCAGAAAAATCCAATATTTTCCCTAAAGTGTGAATTGCAGCCTTAAATCCAAAGACCAAAATGTACAAGTAATTTCCATACTTATAGTAAAACAATGCAAGTTTAAATTGACATAAACTCGTTTGATTTAATGGAATCCCCGTAAATCCTATGAGTTGTTAATACTTTATGTGAGTTATTATAACCATGCTATGACCTAGATGGCCTGAAACGACGTTCTTCAGGCGTCGGAAATGTTATGACATTTGTCACCCGTAGACCTCGAGGTCCTATTGTAGCTAACAACAAGGTGTGGGGTGTCAATCCCAATATAGATCTATACACAACTATCACGCTCTCCCTCAAAGAGACTCTGGTTACAATACAGGACTTATAGTGCATTACTTGAAAAGTAACATGAAGCGAATGTCTCACAATTTAGTCATTAACGGATTTATGTGTAGTGAAGGAAAACCCTTTTTGTGTAAATGAAACCTCTGGTAGTGAACTTGTTTTGTAAGTGCATCATAAACTATACCTATTATAGTTTATCAAGTAATGGTAGTAGTAGTGAATATAAACTATACTTACAATAGTTTATCAAAATGTTTGTATGCAATGGATATAAACTTTGTTTATTATAATTAATTACCATACTTGTGGAGGTAAAAATCCATTTGTTTTCTGATGTATGTCTATTTACCAAGACAAAATGACATATAATATAACACATATATGCACATAATGATACACACCTTGCTCAACAAGTTACAAGGTGTAAATGAAATTGATAACATTTTGCTAGTGTTGACATTTCTTTTCCTGTTCTTAGAAGATTTATAGAAAATCATCAACGGTCCAAATTAGAATCCGTAAATTCTGAGTGTTTGGAAAATGTGTCTAGTTTGTTCATAAATTTTATTATGATTTTTGGTGACTTCCCACTTGTGTGAAAAAGTCCATATTCACAGACTGGTCCGGATTTGTTCTTGAAATGATAGACAGTTTTGTAAAAATCACCATAAATTGTAGAAAAATCGTGTGGAGATGTGCAAGTAGTCATTTTAAAGGTATGAAACTGATTGCACCTAATACAGTTTTGAAAACTAAAGTGTTTAAGTTGACCAACACAGTCCGTGAATGGAGTTAAACTTTTCTGATGAAAGCTGTTGGATGAGTTTAGTTGTGTTCTTGGTGTTTTAACTTGTATTCCCCCCCCCCCCCCCCTTAAAACTTAAGAAAAACGTGAAAAGATAGGGGTATGAACTCACCTTGTTTGGTTTCAGAAGATGGATGATGAAGAAAGGAAGTGTTCAACTCAAGAACACTTTAGAAGATGCTTGAAGATTCGAAGATCTAACACAAATATGACAATGTTTGTATAAGATATCCATGATTTAAGTAGAAAGAAGGAGAAATAATCATGTGAGGAGTGATATTACTTACTAGGAGTAGATGAAGAACTTGTGATCAGCCTTGAAATTTCGAGATTAGAGAGAGATAGTGAGAGAGAATGAGTTTTTGCTTCTTGGAGGAGTGTGAGTGAAATGGGAGGAGATATAAGGATTTTTCTATCCTTGAATCAAAGTGTTTGGTTGAAAAGAGTGGGAAAAGGACGATGGAATGACCAGGTATGGTGGAATAGTGACTGGGGATGGTCATGGAGTGAGTGTAGAGGGTTGCTTGTGTCATAACTCAAAGGTAAGTCAACACTCCATCTAAATATCTCACCCACTAGATTTTAATCTTGGATAAAAATTATCCTCAAAATGTGATTAAAATATGAATATTTAGGGTCTTATCTGTCAAAATATAAGTTTGGGTGAAAATCTCACGTTAAAATAATGAAAAACGGGTTTAAAACGAAGATTGGGTCAAAAACCGGGAATAAAATGGAAAATCTGAAGTCAGGGGCAAGGTTCGGTCTTAGAAGCATTAGAACCGAAGGTAGGGTTCGGTTGGTGTATTGGAACCGAGAGTGAGGAGTTTCGGTCCGAGCAGGTCTCGCAGGCGCACTCATCAGAAGGGACCGAAGGTGAAGCTGGCTAGTGGTTCGGTCCGAAGGGACCTTCGGTCTTCCGAGGTTCGGTTCTAATAGGAGCTTCGGCTTTAAGAGGGTTCGACTCCTTAAGAGGGTTCGGCTCCTTAAGACTGTTTTTCGCGCAAACTTCCGTTTTCGAGCTGTTTTGGACTAATTCAAGGGTCAGGATGCCCCGAGTGATTATAAAAAGTTGAGAGAGATTTTGAGAGAGATTTGGGAGAGATTTCACATACTTGGAGAGATTTCTCATACTTAGAGAGATTTGGGAGAGATTTCACATACTTGGAGAGATTTCTCATACTTAGAGAGATTTGGGAGAGATTTGACATACTTGGAGAGATTTGGGAGAGATTTGACATACTTGGAGAGATTTGGGAGATATTTCACATACTTGGAGAGATTTGGGAGAGATTTGAGATACTTGGAGAGATTTGGGAGAGATTTGACATACTTGGAGAGATTTGGGAGAGATTTATTTTGTGACCTTTTTGAGTGTTTGGCTTTGTAACGCAAGGTCCGTAAACCCTGTTAAGCCATGTTTAAGAGTCTTACACCCCCCCCCCCCGAAGGGTATGTAATAGTGTTTTATCGCTTTGCTACATCACTTACCCCGATTAGGGTTCAAGAATCCTACACATACGAACTTTCCAAGTGATGACTTCTTATTAAAACAGCGAGTTGTACAATAATTACATAACGTAAACCCTAGTATACAAGGGTTAGTAGAGTTGACCGGTTTGACTTGTTGACTTTATTTGACTTTGACCTGACCAGAATTTGACGGTTGTCACACGAAGCCATTGACTGCTCCTTGATCTCATTTTCTGTCCGACAAACTCTCAATGATTATTGATGTTGTATTGCGAATTTAGGGGGGGGGGGGTGTTAGCCTAATAAGATTTTAGATTTTATTTTATATTAAGTTTTATGTTGGCCACTTAGCTAAAAAAACCCCAATTACCTAGTTTATATATTATGTCTTTTCCTTTCATTGTATCTTGTACGTATTTCTTATTTAATAATAATATGAAACCCTAACTATTATGTATCTTGTTAGTTTATACTCATTTCCCTCTTGAAACTTGTTTTTTTCAACATTTAACCCTTTTAATCTATAAAAGCATTTTAAAAAGGTTGGTAATATTAACATTTAAACAATACCAAAAAAGTTATGTTTAATAAAAAAAAAAGTAACTAAGTTATTCATAAAGTCTCATAGTTTTTATTATGTCATACGCTTTAATTTTTTTTTTTATATAAGAGAATCTTTTGGACAACATTTGATTAAAAATATTTAATGACATATGGCTAGTTTGTAAATTTAATATATATATATATATATATATATATATATATATATATATATATATATATATATATATATATATAAACATGTTTATTTGTTTATAATCTAAGCAAAGGATGTCATCAGGTACCAGGTCAAGGTTGGTTGATTGATGGGGTATATTTTTTATTAAAAGAATCAGGGATTTAATTCCATTATATAAACTAGAATGGAATCATTGTGCCGTTGGCGCTGTGGTGATGGAATTAAAATGCATGACAGATTTGCATAGGACTTAATGGAACATACCTTTAACAGAGTAGCAATAACACCATAAATAAATGAGACTGAAAGTGGTAGTATAGAATTTACATAACTCAATCGGTAATTAAGAACTTAGAACTATGTGCCCTAGAAATCAGGGGGAAATCAAACCATCCTGCTCCAAAAGTACAGACAAACACGAACAAAGAAACACCAGAAATTTGAAAATCGGAAATCATAACAGTGATTTTCAATGAGACGAGGCTCGGGAAAAGGGGATGAAAGACGGTATGGCTGCAAACACCGGTTGCATATTCCAATCAGATATGCCTTCCGAGTTGCCTCGCCAAAATACGGCCTTTAAGTTCACCCATGGTCAACATAATGCAAAAGAGAAATAGGAAGACCCAAAATTTACTTGCATCCTACGACCATTAGGTTGTCTTCAACAGTAAGAATCTTTGGTCTCTGCAATTTTTAAAAAACACATAAACATAGAAAAAATAACGATAGAAGGTAATTAAGGTATCTTTTTTAATAAATTTTGTCAATTCGTTATGAATTATCAAGAGTCGTATGTTATAAGAACATACCTGGGAAGAATTCTTAATGAGCAAATTAGATAATAATGTTCTGTTCTCAGAATCTTGCCACAACCTGTAAGATCAAGCATGAACATTTCTCATATCCATTGCCAATTACTGATTATTATGTAATTAGTAATCTTTGATTTAAGAGATGGGAAATGAAAACCTATCTACCATAACTATACTGAAGTAATTTATGTAAGTTCATACCAATCATCAAAGCCTTAAATTATGATTTCAGCTGACAAAAACAAAATTGCATACACATATTCAGAAAATAATATGATCATCTAAACTATCAGAAGTTAACAGAAGGTAAAAAAGATTGATTCTTGAATCATGATTCATAAGCTACAGTAATTTATATATAAACTTTCACATGTTTCAATCTATAAGTGAACCCTAAAACTTGAAACTGTGAAATAAGGAGATGAGATACACACCATATTTGCCAACATTCCATCGCAGTCAACAGCAAATCGAAATGCCAAATCAATTTAGGGCTTAATAAGAACAAAATTCAAGAATTATGAGTTCTAAGATACCTTAAAAGTAATATTGATGAAATGGCATTACATATATGAAACGGAGGTTGAAATCGGTTACATAGCGAGGATTATATTAGCAAAAGATGATCACATCAGACAAGTACATTAGCAAAAGATGTGCAGGATAAGAAAACATGGGCATTTTGGTTTATTTGTGTCTTATGATCTGTGATTTTATGTTGATTTTTCTGGAGGCTAAAAATAATGCTAGACATGAAAGTATAAGATTGTGGCTTGGTTTTACCTGAGATTGGCGCAGTAAAATTGGTAAATGGCAATTTGGTCTTTTGTGGTTTAAAGAAGGATATTACTATTTTGATCAACTTAACATCTGATGGGAAGGTTTTTGTTGGAATAAGAAGATCAAAAGGAGAAGAAATAAAAGGCTTTTAAAGTGTTCTTGAATGTATAGGTTAATGATGTTGTAGCAAGGGCATTTCTGTTATTTTATAGTTTCTTTCAACTGCGATCCAAATTTGGTTTTCCTAATGATTTGTGATGTTAACGCTGCTTTCTATTGGAAATTGAAATAATTAGAAAAGTACAAAAATGTCATGAATTAAAAAAATACTGAAATTGTTTACAAACATTGGTAGTAGACTTGCCTTCTCGAAGAGGTGTTGGAGTAATTCCTCCAACAACAACATAATACCCATCTTGTCTTTCTTTGAGTTAATCGAAAACAGACCAACAAAACCTAAAAAATGCAAACACCCAAATCATTACACAACAAAATCTGGAATTTATACATACTTAAATCACTAAATCAGTCGTATAATATCTCGGTTGGAAAAGAGGTCCATTTATTATAGCCCTATTACAGCTCTTAAATTATAAATTTGGAATAAAGTAATACATACATTTATAAAAATTTAATATATAAAGAGATTTTGAAAAGAATATTAAGTTTAATATCATAAATGTTATTTAACTAACTTAATTAAAAATATATATATAAATCATAACATATTACGTAACATAATTAATTAACCAATGACCGTTTATAAGATATTGTAAACATATGATTTAATAAGGTAATAAATATATTCAACAGTACATGTTATATATTTTAACTTTATTTGTCACAATTTATATGCTATTATAAAGAAAATGGCGATTTATCATTTAATTTTAATTTTCCCATGTTTATTCCAACTTTTGCAGTACTTCAATTGGCTAGCCCAACATCAACACTAAGCTTTGACTCACGACATATACCCTTCCCAAATTCAAGCTCAAATTGAGCAGTTCTATAAGGTGGTGCAAGCTTATTCTTCATAATCTTCACCAGAACTTGACTTCCTAATGTCTGTGTACAACACAGAAATGACCATTTTACCCGTACATTCCAAAAAACAAATTTCACAACATTCATCAAATGGGACAAAGAAAGAAGAAGGGCAAATAGGTCACTTCAGAGGGTGCACCAGATCCAAAAGTAGCTAGCTTTGACCTTACCTAAGTCAAATTTGAAAATTACTTGATTCAGACTATATTTTATCTCTAACAGGTAAAATTTATATACTTTTTGGTACCTGATTAATGAAGATTAAAATAGTTTATGATGTAGATAATGAATGGCTTAATTTACGAAGTGCCTGACTCATAAGTCTACCTCGCATTGCCATGTGTGCATCACCCATTTCACCATCAACTTCACATTTAGGCACAAGGGCAGCAACCTGATATTACATAACAAACCCATAAGTTTAAAAAAAGATTCTTTTTTTGGGTAAAATTTGTATTTATAAAAATAAAGACCTTACTTACACTCTCTACCACAACAACATCAACTGAACCACTTCTGATAAGATTCTTCTTCGCACCAATTCTCCGTCTCCTTCTAGCTTTCTCCCTCTAATCCCTGTTCGTCTTCTTCTCCCAAAAATATATTTGTGTCTTAGAGTCCAGATCCCTTTACCGCTTTTCAGTCCGCCTGATAAAGTAAAAGAACGCCCATCGCTCCTCCAAGGCGTGTGCAATTGGTCGTCGACAAACACAACTCTGATGAAACTGGAAGCAAATTGAGATAAGAAGAAACAGGCGAGGTCAAAGGCGGTGAAGATGAAAACATGGGTGTCAAAAAAACAAAAGGTAGAGTTAACAACTTGGACTTTGGGTTAGTAGAATAGGTTGATGGAGAAGCTGAAAGAACTTTCAAAACCTGTAAAATGAGTCAAAGGGTAAAAGGGTCATATTCATATACATCCCTGACTCACAAGCCAACCAAATACATGTTGAATATAATCACAATCAATAAAAGATAAAAAATACAAATGAGAAATCACAAATTCAAATTCCTACCTCCATGAGATTAATTCAACATCTCATCATTCTGTATAAAAATCAAAAAGGGAAAATGGTGAGTAACTAAAAGAATACTATAATCGACTGAAATATGTCAAACTTACCTCCCATCCCATAACATTGAAAGTCAAGAACCTACTTACATCTGCTAAATGGAGCGTTATTAGTTGAAACATTTCATCAAACAGGTCGTAGGCATGATCAAAACTCCACAGTAGGGCAAAATAGACCATCAATTTCGCCTCTATTGAACAATTACTTACCTCAATCGCACACCGACTGTTATGTTGGTTCCCTGATTTTCTTCAACAGGAATTAAAATTGTCGAAAACCTCCACATTATAATACTTGTTACCTGGGCAATGGTGGTCAAGATAACCCTATGATTGAAAGAGACACAAAGTTATTTCCATTCAAGGTTTTTATCTTCTACTTAGCCACTGCGTCCTCGATCCATAAGTGTAATAAAAAACATTATTTAACCCGAAATTAATTGGCTCTTATTGAGAAAAAAAGACAAAAAAGAAAGAATGTGATAGAATAGAGTTATTACATTAAAAGCTTCAAAAAAGTCAATGGAGATGCAGAAGTGAAGAACCAGAAGAGGCGACCTCCATCAGTTGGTCAGTCGCCATTGCTGCCCTCCGGCCACACCATCGTCTTTTAACTTACAACCTGCATAATCTGGAACACCACTAAATGGTGGGAAAAGTGGGATAAGAAGGAAGAGAAGACTATGTACCCTAGAAATCAGGGGAAATTATCAAACCAACCTGCTCCAAAAGTACAGACAAACACGAACAAAGAAACACCAGAAATTTGAAAATCGGAAATCATAACAGTGATTTTCATAACAGTGATTTTCAATGAGACGAGGCTCAGAAAAAAGGGATGAAAGACGGTATGCCTGCAAACACCGGTTGCATATTCCAATCGGATATGCCTTCCGAGTTGCCTTGCCAAAATACGGCCTTCAAGTTCACCCATGGTTGCCGGTGCAAACTGTTTTCACAAACAAATTTCATCATCGCCTCCATCTTTGTAAAGAACAATCAAAATCGGAACCCATCAAAGCAATTATCTACCGTTGGTCTAAGCGGAGGTGAAGCAGCAGAGCCAAGAAGAAAGGAGGGCAGGGTTATCGACTGATATCCAAGAAAGGGAGCTTCAGAATGAGAATAGATCTAATCACAGGAGAAAGATAATGAATGATGTCCATGGCAGTGCAACATCTGATTGGGTGGAAGAGGCGGTGGTGGGAAAAGTGGGATAAGAAGGAAGAGAAGAATAAGATCTACTGTGGCGTTTGAAAGAGAAGAAGAACTTCGGTGGCAAAACATGAAATAAGAAGGAAGAGAAGAATAAGATCTACTGTGGCGTTTGAAAGAGAAGAAGAACTTCGGTGACAAAACATGAAAGAGAAAGAAGTATACTGTTCCCAAACTTTTTAAGTTTTTATGTTATATATAATAATATCATTATAAGCGGAACAAACTTTGTTATTCATTGCATAATAAACGTTTTCTGGTGATTTGCAGGATTAAAAATGATATAATAGAAACATGTTTCTATAGTTTTATGGATACAAATACTGTTTTTAGGATTAAATAAACTGAACATGTATAATATCGGAATAAATTATTATATACATAAATATTAAATACCGTTTTCTTTTTGGACTAAATAACTTCCCTCGATTTGAGTAATAACTGTTTTGCCATTTTGTTTAAAGAGATTGGTAAATAAAAAATTATTGTTACTGTGAACACAATTATGCTTTTTAAAATTGATGTCAAAAAAGAATAATAATAATAAAATATGAATATAATAATTCAGGCTTGCCTTAATCAGCTAATCCTAGTAGTCTTTGCTATCAAAACGTATTTGTGTTCAAATCTGATTTGGCACAAGTGCGAAAAAGTCTAGGTGCACTCGACTAAATCAACTATCTTACATACCAAGGGTGATATAGTCTTTCCATTTTTCTGTTATAGATAATTGGAAGTGAATGTTTGTATCTCTAGTATTACAACTAATAAAATGTTATATTACTTTTCACATGAAGGGTAAAATGGTCTTTCTAATATCGTACATGGCAATCTTTTCTTCCAAGTAAAGCTAAGTAAAGCTACAAGGCGCTCTCTCTATCAAATACATCAACAACTTAGTTGACAATTGTGTTTAATCATATTTTTTTTGGTGCATTATTGGCATTATAACGTTTTTTTAATTCTGTTAAAAATCTAGTATTTGTTGTTATACTATCTAACAAGTAATATTCTCGTTATTAATGTTATACTCAGGGTCGGGCCTAATGGTATGAGACCGCACATGACCTATGTCGGAAGGAGGCCCGAAATTTTAATCCGCCGCACTTTTGTTACTATTCTGTCGCTAATATGTCATTATCCGTCGCAAATATTTTCTGTTCCACTGCTGATATAAACTTTTAAGGGCTTATTTTTAAGACAAAATTACATAAATTGTCCTCGTGGTTGACAAAATCGACCAATTATGGTCCTTATGACGAATTCTTTACACAGATGGTCCATGTGATTTCAAAATCTTGCAAAGACGGTCTTTTTGACTAACGGTGTTAACTTTTTCAGTTAAATCCTATGTGAAATGACATATTTGTTATTCCTGCATAGGGACGATTTATGTAATTTGTTCCTACCATAAGGACCATTTATGTAATTTTCTATATTATTTATTATTGTTTTTATTTAATTTAATTATATATTTAAGGATTTAGATTTTTTTTAGATTTGTTTATATATATATATATATATATATATATATATATATATATATATATATATATATTAACGTTTTGCTCAAATTATTTTTTCTAATCTTTTTAACGTTTTATTCAAGTACATTTATTAATATTTTTTATTTTGAGGTTTTATTGGAATAATATTTTTTTTGACGTTATGTTCAAATACATATTTCAACATTTAGTATGTATATATTTGTTAAAGGATTGCATACTATTGTAATTATAATTCGTAAATTAATTCACTTTCAAACATGTTTTGATTTTTCTTATTTCTTTTATCAGGTTATATAATTATTATTTTTTAATTTAAATATTTAACTATATAAGGTTGTATACTTATTATTTTTGTAAACTTTTTTATAAATATTTTTTATAAAAAAAATGTAAAATGTTTGTTAAACGTGAATATGATTAATATAGATTAGGTAGACATAGACTAAGTTGAGACCGCCTCACAACCTTGCCAAGAACGACCGGGTCATTTCATATTTGATTTATATGTAATGTTTTCAAGTTATTTTTTTGTTTTTAAACATTTTGTGCATTTTAAAGTTATACAGATTTCGATTAGCCTATGTATAACTTGACATTCGTTTCGAATTTCGATTATCATATGTATTCCAATTAGCCTATCTATATTAATCCTATTCAAGTTTAACAAACCTTTATATACTTTTTTTTTACAAAAAACGTTTATATAAAACTTTACAAAAATAATACTCATACAACATTATATATTTTATATAGTTAAATATATGAATTAAAAATAATAAGTATATATCCTTATCTATATTAAAAAAAAAGAAAAAAAAACATGATTATAAATGAAGTAAGTTACGAATTGTGATTACGATGACTATAAATTCTTCAAAAAATATTAAAAAAACAACCTAATAAAAACATTAAAAAATATATTAGAACAAAACGTAAAAGAATTAGAAAAAATTATTCCAATAGAACATCATAAAACTTCAATAAATATATTTGAAAAATGTAAAAAAAAAATTAGAAAAAAAAAATATTTGAACAAAACGTTAGAAAATATTAGCGAAAAAATATAAAAGAAAAACATTAAACAATATATTCAAACAAAACCTTAAAACTATCTAAATCCTAAAATATATAATTAAATTAAGTAAAAACAATAATAAATAATAGAGAAAATTACATAAATGGTCCCTATGGCAGAAACAAATTACATAAATTGTCCCTATGCTGGAAGGACAAATGTGTCATTTAATAGGGAGCTTAACTGAAAAAGTTAACGCCGTTAGACCAAAGGACCGTCTCTGCAAGATTTAGAAACCACACGGACCATCTGTGTAAAAAATTCGTCATGAAGACCACAATTAGTCGTTTTTGTCAACCTTGAGGACCATTTATGTAATTTTGTCTATTTTTAATTTTCATACAAAAATCAACATATCAACCTGACCATATTACAAATAAATGCGCACATATATTACCTAGACCATGCTTGACAACAACTAGCTAATATAATAGTTTATTTTTTGAGTTTTGTTAAGTTGTCATATTTAACAAACAAAAATATAACTTTAGTTATTTTATTTTATTTATTTATTTATTTTTAAACTACTTAGACTAGTTTTTTAAAATTTCTAAAATATACCCTTAATTAATTATAAAACAATCTTCTAAATGTCATTTTACATATTACAGCTAGCTTATCAACTAGTTTTATCAAAAGCAAATTTTTTACCAAACGTAATTTTTTATCAACTAGCTTTTTCATCTATCAATTAATTTTTCAACTAGTACGTCAAATATAACATTAATGGTTTAATGGTTCTGTCTTATTAATCGCAAAAATATTAGTCATTAAACAATATATTTACACAATGCATGAAATTTGAACATGGAGCAAACTAAGTTGCAACGATATGTTCCGATATAACAAACTTAAGGGCTTTTGACATAAAAGTTCTTAAGTTTGACAAATTTTGTTGGTTTTGTCTATGTGATAATTTTTTGTTCGTTAATGCCCACAATTTGCCAAAATTTTGTTTTTGTTTGTCTTTTTCACCTTTTTTACTTCTTATAACAGGTTTTTAGGGATAAAAACATCAAAATTTAACGAATTTAAGTATTTTAATGTCAAATTTGAAAAACATACTTAGAGTAAAAAAATATATAAATAGATAAGTATTAATGAACATATAATATTTGTAACAAAGACAATTTTTTTTTTGGAAACTTTAAGTATTAACGAACAAGATATCATTATATGGACAAAATAGATAAAATTTGCCACATAATTTAAAAGTTATATGGCCAATGGCCAATCTAGTTGTACAAAACTACAACGCCAGCCGAATGCGCTCCTCAACAATTTCAATAGAGTTTAAAGACATGATATGCCTAAGGCCGTCCAGTATGGTTGCAACGGACGAGTTCGTGATCTAGCTGGCCACGAACCACGACCGTACACACCATCTCGGTGACTAGTGGTGGTTCAGGGTCGTGAGGAGTCGTGGTCGGGACAACGAATGCAAACGGAAAATATGATTGGGTGTAGAGTAACGGCCATATTTAGGGTTAAAATCTTTTTATTTTTTTTATTTTACTATTCAAACAACATTAAACCACTTCTATAAATACCACACCTATTCATTCATTTTACTCACACAATTCTTTTCTCTTCTTCTCACAATCACACACTTCTTTTGCTTCATAAACTCAAAGCCAATGGCTCCTAAAAAGATGAATTGGTCAGAAAATGAAGAAGAGAACTTAGCATTAGCATGGGTAGCTGTTTCAGAAGATCCAGAAATACCTCCTAATTTTTGGGTAAAAGTTGGAAACGTTTTCCATGATTTAATGGGTTGCCAAAGTCGTAATCTTGATGAAATATGTTCCAAGTTTCGCGACATGAGGGTAAAATGCCTTGAATTCAATGGGATTTATAACTTTGTTATAAACAACGTGGACGAAGGCAACCCGTTTGTTGTAGCCATGCACCAATATGAAGACACGAAACACACGCCGTTTAAACACGTCAAAGCTTGGCGAAAATTGAAAGAGTCCTTAAAATTTAGTCATTAAAAATAACGGTTCAAACTAGTTTAAGTTCTTTGTGGTTGCATTTTTATGTTTTTTTTATTATTATCTTTTTTATTTTATGTTGTGTGTTTTAAATTAATGTAATCTTTGTTTCATTGAATAAAAAACTAATTTAAAAAAAATATATATGTTTTATTGTGTTTGTGAATTAAATTTAAATAAAAAAACTAATTTAAAAAAATATATGTTTTATTGAATAAAAACTAATTTAAAAAAATATATGTTTTATTGAATAAAAAAAATATGTTTTATTGAATAACAAACTAATTTAAAAAAAAATATGTTTTATTGTGTTTTAATGTATTTTTGAAATAAATTTAAATAAAAAAATGATGTGGAGTGATGTGTTTAATAGTAGGTATCTCATGGTTAGTGGTAGGAATGTGGTGATGATGTAACACCCACCACATATATGGTATGTGGTGGGTATAACGGATGGTCTAAGTAGCTAAAACAAACCTAATACCTTTTTTTTTTTTAATTAATTGGATGTTTTCTATTTTTTTTATCCTTTTTAATTAAGCAACCTAGCTACAACGCTACAATATACCCTATATCCTAGATATTTTTTTAAATTTTATTACATATATAGTTATTTTATTATATAATTAACAATATTATTATGATTTGTAATGAGGTTTGTTATAATCGGCGAATCATAAAGAATATAAAAGTTTTGTTTTCAAAAGATCTTACGATGTTAGCTTCTTTTTTACCTTTATTTTAAAGTCGTAATTGCTTCTCTATTTCACAGTAAAAACTTGTTAATTAACAAGTATTGAGGGGTGTCAAGCCTTACAAATAAGGGGTATACAAGTATCCTACAATTCAATGCTGAATTGCACTAAAGCGAAGTATAGGACAAGCATGATCGAACCACAGAGACACAAGACAATTGTTTATATATTTTTGTGTAAGGTACTTTGGTCACAAGGGGATGGACGGTATTGAGAAATGTAAAAAAAAAACAATCAAATACAAAAAAAATGTAGAAAATTAAGTAAATTGTAAACAATGGGTTGAAACAGTTCTACTTTCAGTTCTTAATGTTGTTATTTAACTAGATTATGCCTTGATGCAATTTATAATTACTATTCAATGTTGATAGTGGAAGATATTAATACACTCTAATACCTCTTGCTTGTCAAATTATTTAACCAAAACACGTTGTTTGATTAAATCTAACTTTATTACTTACCAAAGGGCCTTTGACCTAGCGGTATCAAAAGTTGACGGATAGATGACCCTCAGCCAAAGGTTGAGGGTTCAAGTCTCGCTTGAGATGAAAGATGTAGAATATGAGTAGTGTAGTGGGTGCATGTGTAGTCGTTCTTTAAAAAAAACATGACTTTCCTAATTCAACCTAAACAAACTCTTAACACGCTCTTAGATTGTACTGAAAAACCACATTAAGTTTTGTACAACGTTCCCAATAATGTTCATTTCTTCTCATACGCTCAGAAGTGTGAAAACATTTGATTAATGTTGGACAATAAGAAAACATATTGCTTGTTACCTCACATTAACTTTACAAAGCAATTATGTGCCCCTAAATTTCAAAGTCAATTAACTACACATGAATTCAATTTATCTAAGTAGCCTATCAAAAACAAATTAAATTCAAGAATTCTGGTTAGAATAAGAATAAAATTATAAACCAAATATCAAATCATAGCCTTCAAATCAATCGAACAACATGTATTGAACAGAAACTGAAAACCAAAGTTTTTAGCAAGACATGACTAAAAACGAATCAAACAAAAGTACTGAATTGCAAATGTCTAATGCTTACAAATGATTAGACCAAATGTTTGTAATTGTTTCCAAGCCTTCAAAACCTTCAAACCGCCTTCTGTTTGCCCATAAACCGTTTGACTGGAAAATGAGGTCATTCCCTCTGTTTTAGCAAAGTTGATAATTGCTCTGTCTGCTCAAAAAATATCTGGGAGAAAAACACGGTCATATATAATAAACATGGGCCGTGTTTTTTACAAAACTCATTTGACTTCGTTTATTTTGCATGTCGGGTCCAGAAAATGTCGAAAATTGAAAAACACGCTGACCTTAAAAACACGACCGTGTCAAATAAATATGGCTCGTGTTTTAAAAACACAACCCTTGTCAAATAAACATGATCCATGTGTTTCTACATGCTCCAGATTGTGTTCAATCTTCACTTTGCCTTCAACACGTATTCATCCTAAGATGTGTTGCCCAAAAGTATGAAAAAAGGATATACACGGTCCATGTTGGTGTAACAGAGGTCACATTTCAACCATAGTCCTTTGCTACGATGAAACACAACGACTTTGGACTATATCTTTCGGCTTCTCGCAACAACTCGTCCAGTCCATCTTTTCTCCATGCTTAATGCTTGCCTCCACACAATGCCTACAAAACAATTCAAAATAACGAAGTATTAGACATTCCGAATTAAAACCGCAAGTGCCCTAATTTATTGATAAAATGCACTAAATAATAACTAAAGATAAGTACAAATACGAGATTAAGCGTACAAAATAAATGTATAAAATAGAGCTACCAACAAGCTATTTATAAAAGCCTTAGGTTTGAAAAAGCTCATTGAATACTTTTTCTTTTTTTAAAGACAAAACTTCAAAAATGGTCCATGTGGTTTCACAAAATCTGAAGTTTGGTCCCTAATTTACAAAAACCTCACGGATGGTCCCTGTGGTTTCAAAACTTTTAATGTTTAGTCCTTCCGCCTAACTCCGTCAGCTTTCTACCGTTAAGTGAGGGGCATTTTCGTCATTTCAATACCCAGGGACCATTAATGAGGTTTTCTCTATTTAAAAAAAGAAAAAAAATAATTATTTAATTTAAGGGCCTGTCTCTCTCTCTCTCTCTGGGAAAACCCAAGCAAAAAGCGGAGGCTGCTACCCTATGTTCCAGCCATGTTTCTTTCTTCTTTCTCGATGACAAGCAAGCTAAACAGCCACAGATACTTGTTGTTGTTGCCTCCCTTCTTCTTCTTCTTCTTCTTCAATTTTAATCGAGAAAACCTCCATCAGAGGTGGGGTTTTCCGGCAGTCAAGAAAAAACATATTAGAAACAATTCTTTAAGAAAAAAAGTTGTAAAAAAACTAAAGTTATGATGAATTCATAAAAAAAATTCTAAAATTTGAGCAAAAAAGATAAAGTTTGGATCAAATTTGTAACAAAATTTAATATTTGGGTCAAAAATGTAAAATTTGAACTAAATTTGTAATAAATTTTGGAATCTGGGCCAAAAATGTAATTTTTGAAAGTTGGATGACCTGCTGACCGGGTCAAAGGGTTAAATTGAATACGATTACCGGTATTTGAGACTTAATTGAATAAAAAAAAATATATAATAATTAAATCGATTATGAGACCAATATATAGTGACTTTATTGTAGTTTTCCCTTTTAAAATGGTTTGGAAAAAGCTAATATATAACTTTACGGTTTATTGTAAAAGCAAATATAAATACATAGGTGAAAAGATAAAGTCAAATTCATATGAAACCCGCGCAAAAAGAGTGCGTGGGGCCACGTAGTTGGCGTTAGTTTGCCACATAGATCATCGATTACGCAATCACCGTTTACATTTTCATTTCTTCAGACTTATATATTCATTTGCTTTTACACAAAAGGAATGATGGTTGTTGGTGAAGAAATTTTCGAATTTTGAGTAGAGATTAAGCTTAAAATGGCGACCAAGTTTTTATCACTGGCGTGTATACGTGGCACCGGTGCCGGTGATGGCTATTCCCGAGGATTGTCACCGCGGCCGCACTATCCGTCTATGCCAAAGTACCCAAAGGGGATGTCGGCAGATATGGAGAGTAGTATGGATAGATCGGAGCGTAGGGCTTTGTTTTCTGTCACCGGAATGACCTGTTCCGCTTGTGCCGGATCGGTGGAGAAGGCCGTTAAGCGGTTGCCGGGAATCAAGGAGGCTGTTATTGATGTGTTGAATAATCGAGCTCAAGTCATGTTTTACCCTAGCTTCGTCAATGTAAGTTTCATCGTTCCTGATAATTAGATACAGTCAATCAGTTGTACCCTAGCTAGCCTTTTTCTCAGACTTCAATTACTAAATTCTGATGATGATCGTTGCTTTTTCTACTAATTTGCAATTTTACTCCAGATCTATGGAATTAGAGTGTATTAGTCTCATGAAGAATATCAATATTTTTGATTTCGAGTGGTTGATTCATCATTTTACCAAAAGTTTATGGTTGTTTCTCGTTTTGCTATTCATAGGAGGAGACTATTCGTGAAACCATTGAAGATGTAGGGTTCGAAGCTACACTGATCATGGAGGAAACAAATGAAAAATCGACTCAAGTATGTAGAATCCTCATCAAAGGAATGACTTGCACAACTTGTTCAAGTACAGTCGAGTCTGCTCTCGGATCTGTACATGGAGTACAGAGAGCCCAAGTTGCCTTAGCAACAGAAGAAGCCGAAATCCACTATGATCCCATGACTTTAAGCCATGACCATCTGTTAAACACCATAGAAGACACTGGATTCGAAGCCATATTGATTAGCACAGGAGAAGACGTGAGCAAAATACATTTACAAATCGATGGACCATGGAATGATGGTTCCATGCTAATCATCCAAGAATCTCTTCAAGCACTTCCTGGAGTTGAAAAGATTGAATTTGACACCAATCTCAAAAAGTGTTCCCTCTCTTACAAACCAGATTTAACAGGACCTAGAAACTTCATTCAGGTAATCGAATCAACAGGATCCGGATTCAAGGCCAAGATATTTCCTAAAGGAAACGGAAGGGATTCTCATAGACAAGAAGAAATCAATCAATACTACAAATCTTTCAAATGGAGTTTGGTTTTCACAATTCCAGTGTTCTTAACCTCCATGGTGTTCATGTACATCCCTGGACTCAAACACGGACTTGACACCAAGATTGTCAACATGATGACTGTAGGCCATCTTTTAAGATGGATATTATCCACCCCTGTTCAGTTTTTCATTGGTAGAAGATTCTACACTGGTTCATACAAATCATTGCGCCATGGTTCTGCAAATATGGATGTTCTGATTGCATTGGGAACAAACGCAGCCTACTTCTATTCAGTCTACTCTGTATTAAGAGCTGCAGCTTCACCACATTTTGAAGCAACCGACTTCTTTGAAACAAGTGCAATGTTAATCTCATTCATTCTTCTTGGAAAGTATCTGGAAGTTAAAGCAAAGGGAAAGACATCTGAAGCAATTGCAAAGCTCATGGACCTGACTCCTGATACAGCAACACTGTTGACTTTTGACACTGAAGGGAATGTTGTAAATGAAGAAGAGATAGACAGCAGGTTGATTCAAAGACACGATGTGATCAAAATCATCCCTGGTGCAAAAGTAGCTTCAGATGGTTTTGTTACATGGGGACAAAGCCATGTGAATGAGAGTATGATCACAGGTGAAGCAAGACCTGTTGGAAAAAGGAAAGGAGATACAGTTATTGGGGGGACAGTGAATGAAAACGGGGTTTTGTATATTAAAGCGACACGTGTCGGATCAGAAAGTGCACTTTCACAAATAGTTCAACTTGTTGAGTCAGCACAGATGGCAAAAGCTCCAGTTCAAAAGTTAGCTGATAGAATTTCCAAATTCTTTGTTCCTCTCGTTATTCTTCTTTCTTTTTCCACTTTTCTTGCATGGTTTGTTGCTGGAAAGTTTGATGGGTATCCGGAATCTTGGATTCCATCCTCCATGGATAGCTTTCAGCTTGCTTTACAGTTTGGAATCTCTGTTATGGTTATTGCTTGCCCATGTGCTTTAGGGTTGGCAACTCCAACTGCTGTCATGGTTGGGACTGGAGTTGGGGCTTCTCAAGGTGTTCTTATAAAAGGAGGGCAAGCGTTAGAAAGTGCACATAAGGTCAGTTATTTTTTTAAAACTTACATTTTAAAAAACATCAAACTTTTTTCTGATTGTTTTGGAGTAAATTATGCACAGGTGAATTGTATTGTGTTTGATAAGACTGGGACTCTTACAATTGGGAAGCCACTGGTTGTTAACACAAGACTCTTGAAGAACATGGTGCTTAGAGAGTTCTATGAATTGATTGCTGCAGCTGAGGTACCTTTTCTATATAATGTGATAATATTTTTCCCTTTTTTTTGGATAATTATATATTTTTGTTGTTGTAGGTGAACAGTGAACACCCTTTAGCCAAGGCAATTGTGGAATATGCCAAAAAATTTAGAGATGATGAAGAGAATCCGATTTGGGCAGAAGCACACAACTTTGAATCCATAACTGGACATGGTGTGAAAGCCATTGTCCACAACAAACAAATAATAGTCGGAAACAAGAGCTTAATCTTAAACAACGGAATCCCTATTTCCATTGACTCAGAAGAAATACTAACAGAAATCGAAGGGTTAGCCCAGACCGGAATCCTCGTTTCCATAGACAACCAACTCACCGGAATTCTCGCCATTTCCGATCCGTTAAAACCCGGTGCTCGTGAAGTCATCTCCATCCTCAAATCCATGAAAATCAAAAGTCTATTGGTCACCGGAGACAACTGGGGAACCGCCAATTCCATTGCAAAGGAAGTCGGAATCACCGATGTAATCGCCGAGGCCAAACCGGAGGACAAAGCAGAGAAAGTGAAAGAGCTACAAGGTTCGGGACTTGTGGTGGCGATGGTGGGAGACGGAATCAACGATTCCCCCGCTCTAGTTGCTGCGGATGTCGGAATGGCGATAGGTGCTGGAACGGATATTGCGATTGAAGCGGCTGATATTGTTCTTATGAAAAGTAATCTAGAAGATGTGATCACTGCGATTGATCTTTCGAGAAAAACGTTTACTAGAATCCGGTTGAATTACATTTGGGCTTTGGGGTATAACCTTCTTGGGATTCCGATTGCGGCCGGAGTTGTGTTTCCGTTCACGGGATTCCGATTGCCACCGTGGATTGCCGGAGCTGCTATGGCTGCGTCTTCGGTGAGTGTTGTTTGTTGCTCTTTGTTGTTGAGGAATTATAGAAGGCCTAGGATTCTTGAGACTTTGGAGATTCAAGGAATAACAACTGTTTGAATTTTGAATTTTTAACTTTGAATGTAAATATATTAGTGTTTTTGTTTACATGTATATATGTAAGATAAATATAGTTTTATCTATTTAAAAGTAGTATATTGTTTGATTCAAGTACTACAAGTTGAAATATGTTAAATGAAATAGCAACAAACTTTACTCTAGGTACGCCAAAAGATTGTGATTAAAAACATTCGCATTCACATAACATATGAATTGATTTTATTTGGTTACCTCAAGTTGCATAATTTCCTCAACAAAGTTAATAATGTGGAATTATGAAAAAGACATCATCTGTTTGTAATTAAACCTCCACCACTTTGGAGTCGACCAAATATGACATCCTTGTCTTTAGTCTATTACTTACTTTTTTTCTTATTTTTTCCAATACTTTTTTTGTATAACTGGGAAATAAATTAAAAGGAATATTAGATGGGTCTGGTCATGGTCTCATGGAACCCACCTACCCTCTACTTAAACTCGTCCATGCATTTATTATCATTCAAAGAACATCCAAAAAAAACCATTAAAAAAGAATTTCGACAAGTACTCTATTTTTAGTTTCTTACTTATATTATTGTGTATTTAACTTTTAAACTTAATTTATTATAGTTTATAAAAATTAAATCTACCTATATAAATGATCTACTTGTTTTAAGTTTTTATTTTTACCTTGTTGATATAAACGTTAATGTTTATTTGTCATGTTATCATTTTATTGTTGTGATTGCGTTATCATTTTTAATAATAATTAATACACACCCCCACCACGCACACACTCACACACAATTTGCCATAAAGTTTGACAAATGCTGATTTGAAACACGGTATTGCTCCAAATCCACCATTGACAAACATCGATACCTGGTTCCAACATTGCTGCAATTGACCAACTCCGATCTCTACAGGAATCTGTCAGCGAAATTCAGTTCACAGTCGTTGAATCCTCATCCATTTAACAGGTTAGTTACACTATTCCTTGATTTTTCGGAATTCCAATTCCATGGCTTACATCTGGACTGGAATAGATCTGAATTTCATGTCACTGTAAATTCAACGTCTTTGATTTTTTACTCTCCACTTTCGATTTATGCTTGAAGTAGTATCATCTTCTGAATTTTGGTCTTCCGGTGGAAAATTAACTGATTCTCAACACCTTTGTCTTGATAATCCTTTTCTTACTTCTTTGAAGCACTACAATGGTGTCCGATGGTGAAAACGAGCCATTTCTAACACTCGAACACGAACCTAAACCTCAGCCCGATTGTTTTGCTTCAACCAAAAGCAGAAAGTTAAAACGCTGCAGAAGCGCCCCCATGGTCGAACTTCCACAAGGATCCAAAATCGAACGCCTTTTAGAAAACCCAAAATCCATCTTTGATCAAATCAATCCACATCTCACGAGGGTAGCCATCTACTTATTCATATACCTGAGCATAAGCACGCTCTGCTTTTACCTCATGAGAAACCAGATTTCCGGAGATAAAACAAACGGCATTCTTGATTCGATCTACTTCTGCATCGTAACAATGACCACCGTCGGATACGGCGACCTTCTTCCAAACAGTGCCACCACAAAACTACTCGCCTGTGCTTTTGTATTCACCGGAATGGCACTCGTCGGAATCATTCTCAGTAAAGCCGCTGACAGTTTGGTTGAAAATCAAGAAATCTTGCTAGTGAAAGCATTTCATTTGCGTAAAAAAGCTGGAGCATTGGAAACCCTAAAAGAAATGGAAACTAACAGAGTGAGATACAGATGTCTAATCTTGTCCATCTTACTTATCGTCCTCATAGCTTCCGGGACAATCTTTTTAACCACAGTTGAGAAAATGGAGTTTGTTGATGCGCTTTACTGTGTTTGTTCCACCATTACAACTTTAGGGTATGGAGATAAGAGCTTTTCAACAACATATGGACGTGTTTTTGCTATATTTTGGATCTTGATGAGTACCATATGTTTAGCTCAATTGTTGTTTGCTTTTGCTGAGTTGTATACTGAAACTAGACAGAGGTCATTGGTGAAATGGGTTCTTACAAGAAGAACAACAGCTGCTGATCTTGAAGCAGCTGATCTTGATGATGATGGGGTTGTAGGGTATGTTCTAATTTCATCTAATGATTCTTTTTTTTTATAATTGTTTATTGAGTTTATTTTGGAAAAATTGTAGGGCTGCTGAATTTGCGATTTTTAAGTTGAAAGAAATGGGAAAAATTACTCAAGAAGACGTTTTGCTTATTTTGGAAGAGTTCAAGAGTCTTGATGTGGATGACTCTGGGACTTTGTCCGCTTCTGATATTTATATTGCCCAATCATAAAGATGAATAAGTTTAAAAGGAATCATGAAACTCCTACTCACCTTGTTTCAATTTCATGTATTTTTGGAGCCAAAAGTTGTAAACATGTTTGTTTGTGTATCTTCTTCTATAAATGTTGTAAAAAGCAAGTAAGATCTTGCTTCTTCTTTGGAAATTTGTAAAAAGGAATATACAAGGTTGTTTGGACATGTTTTGATTCTATGTAAATCTTAAATGTTTGATGTTTTACACAAAGCAGTTTGAATTTTATGGTTAGTTAAAGTCATCTGTTTTGCCTTTTATTATCCCAATAGATCAATTCATATGTTACATGTTGGACACATTGCACATTTGTTAGACTATTTATAAACGGTTTGAAAATCCAAACATTGTCTTAGAAATAGATTTAATCATTCTCAATCGAATGTACCAATAGATTATCAATTAATCATAATGGGTATATCAGTCAAATTCATATGAGGCAAAAGAACATTGAAAGACAATCTACCCCAACACTTTGATATTGTAGTACTAGATCTTATTGGTAGATGATTTATGGTTTTATGTGCTGCTACATGATAGCTTCATTTTGATATACAATACTCAAAAAGGGGTGGTGTGAATGAGATATTGTTCTTCAAAATTTTGTGGAAAAATTAAAAGAGTATAGAAGTCCGAAACACTTTATATAGCAAGATATAAATCGATTAAAATTGTATCTTTTTAGTTGTTGGAGTATAATCCGAATTCCATTATTGGAATCTTTTTCGGGAGTTGATTACTTGATTTCCAAGTTTATTAATTCTATGTGATTATTTATTTTAGGATTTTTAAGAGATTTAAAATCCTCTTTAAAAGGCTATAAATAGAACCTTTCTAGTCATAGTTTTTTTTTAATCATTCATTTATCTACCATGTAGCTAAAGCATCTAAGATGTGTGTGTTTGTGCTTAATAATAATAATTAATCTAGCTAATTAAATTTTAATGATGGTTACATAATCTTGAAATTTTTTATTAAATGAATAAAGGTTGAGTGATGTCACATCTTCGCCCTCCCTTTATTTTTCCCTGATTGTGTTGCCATTTGCTCTCGAATTCCTTTTTGGTATTCAAAGAGATACTCATGAATTTCATCAAAATAAGGTGTAGTCGCACTCCTAACGTCTTCAATCCACTTTTTCACTTTCTTGTAAGGGCTTAATATACGATGGTAATCCTTCTCACCCAAAAGCTAAACACAAAAACTATTTAGTTACAGTAAACATAACATATATAAAGCTTTTTGTAACATTAATTTATATAAGATTATATACCTCAAGTTGCATGACTTCACATGATAAACTGAGATCCGCAATTGATGGTTGAGAGCTTCCACCCAAAAAGCTTCCATCTAATTTTAACCAAACATTTTCTAATTCAGACAAAGATCTCAGGAGTATCTCTTCAGCTTGAATGACTATCTGAAGGAATGAACGGAGGTCATTTAGTGGTGCCAGGATGGTGGTGTATACAAGTCCAGCTGGCAACCATGCAAATTATATATGATTAAAAATCTTATCTTCTTAATTCCCTACAATTATTAATTATAAAAATAGTACTATCACCTGCACCACGACGTAAATGGGAATGATGCCAATCTAAAATGGAATGGATCTTAGCTCTCTTTTGTGTATCACCAGGATACCTATTATATTCATGCATTATATATATATATATATATATATATATATATATATATATATATATATATATATATATATATATATTATTCATGTTTTAAGAAGAAAACATACTCACCAGTGGCTAGCCACTCCAGGAAATGAACAACATAAGTAGATAAGAATCGCATGACTACAAATCACAACATAAAACTAACGAATCGATAGATAGGTAGATAGATATTGAGGAGTTGTATATATATGATCATGAGATGCAAAAAGAACCTTTCAATCAACTTCAAATGTCCATCAACTATTGCTGGAATTTGGCGCATGGGAGCTATTGCTACATAAAACAAGATAGTTTTGTCAGGTTTTTAAATAATCACTTATTTTGATACAAACTCCTTAATTATGTTAATGAGTGCAAAAGGTGTCAAACAAACCTCCATATTCTTTGGAGAATTGCTGGCCTTTCAAGACCTCTACTTGAATTTCCTCAAAATCTATCCTGTTTATCCTTCAAATAAAGGCCAGAAATGATTATTATATAAATGATATTTGCAGATACACAAGTAAAGTTATAAGAAATGACTAAAACTAACGAAGCAAAGTCTTATACGTACGACTAATAATTTTCAAAAAGTCGAATTAAAAAGGTAACTGAAATTGCGCAAATTGATACACAAAAAAGGGGTTTTTTTTTCTACTATAAATGTCAGTCAAACTAATGAAAGAAACTATAGCGGCAATTTCAGAAATATAACCCAACATGTTTGACTCATCTTAAAATGCATGGTTGCCTCAATCTATTAATTGCTTCAATACTTGTAGTCAGTGATCACAAATCAATTAAGAACGAAATGGTTGGTGTTTACTATCGAGGAAGATGACAGAAAGGGCATTTCATGTAAATAGTAATTAGCAGAAATTAAGAGGAAAGAAAATAAATTACTTACTTGCAGAAGATGATAACTGCACGAGATGGTTCAGAAATTCGATGACCATATACTTTCAGCACCATGTTAGTTTCACTCTTTCTCAGAATCAATGGCGCATGCACAGATCAAATCAAATGTTTGGAGCTTGATTTATAGAAGTTGAAGCCGATTTAATAATTAATATGCATGGATCCAGTTGTAATTAAAATGTTCAACAGTATTGGAAGATCTTTGATATCTTATGTGGCACGACACCAATGAGTCAGCTTTCGAACGTGGGACTCATTCTTCAAGAAATAGATACAGAGACTTTTATTACTTATTAATGAAAAAAATATTATTATTAGTAAGATTTGCCTCAGTTTGTGAGTAAATATTTTAGTCGACAAGAAATGAAAAATAAAACTTGCAGATTTGTTGCTGTACTACTGATTACTATTGTGGATAGCAATTAAAACTAGGGAACATGGTTGTTGTTAATTAATTAACACGCATAGGTTTATGTGATTCAATACTGGCAGAATTTTTTATGGTTTGTGATTTAGGGACTCTTTGGTAAGTCTATTAACGGTTTCGAAGGCAACCTCTTAATGGATTCAGTAACCCTACAATCAAAGCCGGTCCTGAGGATTTAAATATTTTTAAATGCACACGACGAACTAGAAAAAAAGCCTTTGTCCCTATTATAAGTTATACTAGACGAATTCCCGCGCGTTGCGCAGCGAAGATTAAAAATATATTGTTAAAATATTAAAAAATATATGTTTAAAATGGTTATCTTATTGACATTAACTTTGAGATAATATTTTTACACTAATATATATATATATATATATATATATATATATATATATATATATATATATAATCTCTATTATTTTGAACAATAATATTCATTGACATCAACCCACATTCTTCATTATATATATATATATAAATATATATATATATATATATATATATATATATATATATATATATATATATATATATATATATATATATATATATATATATATATATATAATCTCTATTATTTTGAACAATAATATTCATTGACATCAACCCACATTCCTCATTAATATAATTAAATATAATTATCTATTTAGTATTATTTTTAACAATTATTATTATTGATTAATTATATTTTTACTTATGCGATCATTTTCTAATTTCAATAATGATGTTCATTTAAAATACAATTTATTTATAGCTAAATGTAATTTATAATTTGATGTTATTATTATTTAAAATTGTTATTCATTAGTTTTAAACCACTTATTATTAATAATAAGTTAAAGAAGACTTTTAAGAAACACTTAATATTATTATTAAAATGTGAAACATACACTAAATAATAAAGTGATAAGATAGACAATTTACATTTCAAAAGAGACTTGCATGGATAATATGGCATATCCATGTAATTTGATTTTATTATTTGTAATTATTGCTTATTAATTTTAAAACCACTTGTTATTATTAATAAGTGAAAGAAACTTTTAAAAAACACTTATTGTTATAATTAAAATGTTAAACATATACTAAAATATAAAGTGATAAGATAGACAATTTGCATTTTAAAAAAGACTTACATGGATAATATGACATATCCATGATTTTTAATTAATTATTGTTTTGAAGCAACATGAACATACAAACATGTATACAATAGTTAATTAAATATTATATATCATCTTCCATAACATATGATCGATAACATGAATCTAATCTAATTTACATTAAAATTTCAACCACAACATACAATGATATTCTTAAAAGAATACTTAAATCAAGAAGATACAAAAAAGAATTAGTATATAACAAACTTACAAATTAAAAACTTCAACATAATAACATGGCTCGAAAAATTGTTCAAAGCCCTCAAACCAACACAAAAAACTTTAAACTTGTTTTCTTTGTGAAATTTGTATGTGATTTGTATTTGTGTGTCTACTCAAAAAGATTGACTTTTTTATAGTAGAGTATCCATTAATTGTTTATTAAATATATTATATAAGTTATAAAAGCTTTGAATTTTTAATCATTATTAAGAGACTTTTGAGTGGTATTCATTAAAATAGGAGGTTTCAAATGCATGAGGTGTTTGCAAAATTTTATGGGGGTTTCAAATGCATGAGGTTCAAGGAAAAATGCTAGCTTTATAAGTATGTATGATGATATGAAATATAAAGTGATAAGATAGACAATTTGCATTTTAAAAAAGGCTTACATGGATAATATGGATAATATGACATATCCATGATTTTTAATTAATTATTGTTTTGAAGCAACATGAACATACAAACATGTATACAATAGTTAATTAAATATTATATATCACCTTCCATAACATATGATCGATAACATGAATCTAATCTAATTTACATTAAAATTTCAACCACAACATACAATGATATTCTTAAAAGGATACTTAAATCAAGAAAATACAAAAAAGAATTAGTATATAACAAACTTACAAATTAAAAACTTCAACATAATAACATGGCTCGAAAAATTGTTCAAAGGCCTCAAACCAACACAAAAAACTTTAAACTTGTTTTCTTTGTGAATTTTGTATGTGATTTGTATTTGTGTGTCTACTAAAAAAGATTTACCTTTTTATAGTAGAATATCTATTAATTGTTTATTAAATATATTATATAAGTTATAAAACCTTTGAATTGTTAATCATTATTAAGAGACTTTTGAGTGGTATTCATTAAAATAGAAGGTTTCAAATGCATGAGGTGTTTGCAAATTTTTATGGGGGTTTCAAATGCATGAGGTTTAAGGAAAAATGCTAGCTTTATAAGTATGTATGATATATATATATATATATATATATATATATATATATATATATATATATATATATATATATAATATTATATTATATTATATAATAATAATAATAATTGGGTCCTATTAAACTGCCTACGGAATAATAATTATAAATAGTTGTTTGTCGTGTAATAATTATATGTCGTCAATAATGTAAGAATAGTAATAGTGTAAGTGAGTCAATAATGTAAAATATATGTCTGTCGTGTTTTGCAATCATACGATTGCAATAATGTAAATCAGTTTGTATCAGACTCTTGAAGAGTCTACCCCCCTCAATACTCCCATGCCTGCGATGGGTGCTTAGCAGTTGAGGAGTGAAATTCTGATGTTCAAACCCTGACACACCCAAAATATTGAGTGAGCCTATGGGGCAGGTTCACGTGGGTCGATTAGATGGTGCGGTTACCATTAAGGCGTTTGGCTAGGTTAAAATTACCTATGAACCGTTAAAAGCACCACTTAATCACTCATCGCCTACGCGCCTCTGAACCATTCATTTGTCTTCGTACATGGCAACTCAACAAATTATAATTCCAAAGTTGTTTTTTGTTAGAAGGTTAAAATGGTAATCTTTTTTCATTCATCATATCCGTCTAACAACTTTACCAAACATCAGTTGCTCTAGGCCTCTATTCATTCAGACATTTTAGTGGTTCAACATTGAATCATTTGTTTTCTACCAAACTGACCATAACGCTGTGTTCTTGAGTTAAATTTTTTAAGAGGGGAAGGAAAAGGAAGTAAAGGATATGGAAGGAGAAAAAGAAAGTAGTCTCTGCGTTCTCCAGTTGCAAGGGAAAGGAAAGGGGTGGGTGTCAAATAATAGTTTCACCCTCTATTAGGATATAGCTTGAGTGAGCACCAAATGAATAAAGAAGGGTAAGGATGGTCTTTTCTTCATTTCCTTCCCAATCCGCCCAAATATGAGCAGAAAGAGACCAAACTTTCTTGCTTCAATCCTCTCCTCACATTTCCTTTCCTTTCTCTCCTTGAAAAAAAAATTAAGAACACACTTCTCCCTCTCCATCCTCTCATTTCATCCCCTTTCTCTCCTAAAAAAACTCAAGAACAAGGTGTTAGTTATTGTTTGTTAATTTGTTTTAGTATTGTCATTGTTTTTCTTTTATTTTTATACTTGATGTTTATAAAATTATATCAATAAAATTTTGATATACGAATCCATATTGAAAATTCACATATTCAAATTTCGGATACACATGCGGATATACAAATCAACCATCTGAAATTTGAATATCCCATTTAAAGTGTATGTGAGATGTTTCTTAAGGGTTAATGCCATTATTCTAACAAACTTTTACAATATCCCATTTAAAGTGTATGTGAAACAGTTTTTTGAGTATTCATCAAAGCGATGCAAAGTTGTAATGATAATGATAACATGTAAAATCTTAAGAAGAAGAACGATTCACCAAAGCATAATGTTTCTGATGATGAAACGAAAGAAGTAAATCATTTACATGTTACATTACGTTATCTATTCAACAAACAACAAGGTTTATTAAGAAGATAAAATTAAGTGATTATGATTCATATACCCTTATGTGTCATCTCACATCTTTGACTTTGATCTTGCATTATTTTTCCCATAATGTATCACCATTTTCTCTCGAATCCCTTTTTGGGATTCAAAGAGAAGCTCATGAACTTCATCAAAATAAGGTGCAGTTGCACTCCTTGTGTCTTCAATCCATTTCTTGACTTTTTTGTAAGGGCTTAAGATCCTATGGTAATCCTTCTCGCTCAAAAGCTAAACACATACAACAAAAAAAGAAGAAGTTACAATTAACACAACATAAGTGAAACATTTTTTTTAACATGTTGCTATGATTACCTCAAGTTGCATGACTTCACATGCTAAACTGAGATCTGCAATTGAAGGTTGAGAGCTTCCACCCAAAAAGCTTCCATCTTTTAACCAAACATTTTCTAATTTAGACAAAGATCTCAACAGAATCTCCTCAGCTTGAATGATTATCTGAGGATATGAACGCATGCCATTTAGTGGTGCTAGGATACTGTTGAATACAAGTCCAGCTGAAAGTATATAAAAAAATGTATATATAAAAAAAAGAAAAAGCATTCCCGATATCTACAATATAATTTTAAAAACAACTACTAATTAATTTAATTACTTATCACCTGCACCACGTCGAAGATAAGAATGATGCCAATCTAAAATGGAGTGGATCTTAGCTCTTTTGGCTGGATCACCAGGATACCTATGCATGTAATAAACTAATAAATTTATGCAATTAAAATTAAATAAATAAATAAACGACCTACCAGTGACTAGCTACTCCTGGAAACGCACAACATAAGTAGATAAGAATCGCATGACTGCAAATCACAACATAAAACAAATGAATCGATAGATAGATACTGAGGATTTGAATATCATGTAAAAGATGTAAAAAGAACCTTTCAAACAACTTCAATTGTCCATCAACTATTGCAGGAATTTGGTTCATGGGATTTATTGCTGCATAAAACAAGAGTGGTGAAACCCTTTGCACTTACTATCTATCTCGTGCTTCAGTTAATGAACGAATGAAGAAGGTATAAAACAAACCTTTATATTTTGGGGAAAATTGGTCACCTTTCAAGACATCTACAAGAATTTCCTCAAAATCTATCCCGTTTTTTCTTCAAATAACATCCAAAGAGGGCATAAGGTATACACAGAATTTAATTGGATAAAGAATCGAGTTAACCATAAACAAGTAGAATTAAAAGAAACTAGTCAAATTACTGAAACTAACGAAGCAAAGGCAGATACAACATAGTATCTACACAGATTCATTGAGAAAATCTAATTCGATTTGCAGAAATTGATACAAAAGAGTTTTTTTTTTTTTTTTTTTTTTTTTTTTCTAGTTGAAATGACAGCCAAACTAAAGAAAGAAACTAGAGTGTAAATTTTAGCAATAGTTCTAGAGATTTAAACCAAACCCAACATGTTTCACCAATCATGAAAAGGTTACCACAATAACCTAATTGCTTCAATACGTATACTCATTCACAGAACAAGAACAAAATAAAATGGTGTCGATCGGAAGATTATAGATGGAAGATGAAAGATGAAAGAAAGGGTATTTGTAAATACAAGTTAATTTATGAAATTAGCGAAAAGGGTAAAGGAAAAAAGTTACTTGCAGAAGATTAGAACTGCACGAGTTGGTTCGGACATTCGATCACCATATACTTTCAGCGCCATGCTTCTCTCTCCCTCCCCCAGGAAATGAAGCACGGGTCAAATCTTCAGAGCAAATTGAAGCTTTGATTTGGTTTTACCAAGGAAAAACCACAACACTGTCAACACAAGATTATTAGATAAGAATAAAAATAAAATCTATAATAGGCCTTATATAGGTTATTCGCTTAACCTGGAAAAATAACAAAACCCAAACCAATAAGATTATCTTTATTCGGTTAACCCTAAACCGAACAACTCAAATCTCATTTGGTTCAAATGGACTATTTTGGTTTCGGTTTCTTTTACATCCCTACCAATAGTTAACAAACAAACAATGTCAACTACTCATACTTGAGTCCCATGCCTCATGTATGCAGCAGGTAACATACGAAAGTAGTACGAAAGATGTTAGCCATTTAGGTGGTGTTTATTTTGGAAGAGGTAAAATGACTTTGGAATTTTTTCAATGTCTGGGGAATAATACGTAGACCAAAAGTATTTTTCCATGTCTTTAGTATTCATAAACAAAAAATCATTTGTTTTTAAAGTCTTCATTATAAAGATCGATGTTGTTAGTAATGGCGGTAATGGTGGTGTCAGTGTTGGTGGTGGCGGATGTAGTTGTGGTGGTGATGTCGGAGGTGGGGGTGGTGGTGATGGAGGTGGGATGGTAACCAAGGTGGCGGTGGCGGCGGTGATTATGGAAAAAGAAATACCACAATATGGTTAAAACGTTGCAAACCTCTTCCAAATTCGTAAGGTTTTTTTTTTTTTTTTGTCTTCATGGAAAGAGGTCAAAAAGTCTTTTTTATGTCTTGACTACTAAAAAACAAATAGTTTTTTTTTTTTTTTTTCTAAAATGTGTTTCCTTCCACAGACATAGTCAAAAAGATTTTTTTTTGCCAAAAAATAAAAATAAACACCACCTTAATGTACATACGAACACAAGTTTTTGCCAAAATTTGATCAAAAGAACTTTGATCATAGATGTGTTTTCGAACTTCAAAACACAATGACACACAAGAGCTTATAAAATTCTAGTGACAAGCTATACTAACAAATTTCTAAATACATAGAAAAAAAAAATCAAACTAAGTCTAGCAAAGTGGATTTCATAAAATCCGGTATCGAGAATTTTTTTGTTAAACTTTTACAATACAGTTTCTACAAATGGACAAGTTATTAATTACCAAGTGTTATCATTAAATTCATTTTAGATTTTTGGACTTACATGTTTTGATTATTTTTGTGGGTTCTTCATGACATTTTAGTGATCATATTTCCCTTTACAACAGGACTCTTATTATAATAGAAAATGACCAAAATAGCCACTTTCCTTAATGTTTTGCCAAAATTTCACATATTACTCAAATAATCACACATTCGAGTCCTATACTCCTATAGCGACGTTGATTCCCCATATGTATCAAATTTTACTCAATGCAGAAAAAGTCTGTGTTGCCATCTGCCCTCGAATTCTTTTCTGGGCTTTAAAGAGAAGCCCATGAACTTCATGAAAATGAGGCCCCGTTGCTTTCTTTGTATCTTGGATCCACCGAAGAACTTTCTTGTAAGGGCTTAATATCCGATCAAAATCCTTATCACTCAAAAGCTGACAATCAAAATTTTGTACTTTGATCAAGATTTACCCAAAAAAAAAAATGTCACATAACATGTATAGATTGATTGATTGATTTTATATATATGATCACCTTACCTCAAGTTGCATGATATCACATACTAAACTGATATCTGCAATCGATGGTTGAGAGCTTCCAACCAAAAAGCTTCCATCTTTTAGCCAAAAAGTTTCTAATTTATACAAAGATTTCATGAGTATCTTCTCAGCTTCTTTGGCTGCTTGAGGGCTTGAAGGGAACCCTTTTGGTGCCATGATCGTGTTCAAAATAAGTCCAACTGAACCACGATGTAAATTGGAATGATGCCAGTCTAAAACAGAGTGGATCTTAGCTCTTTTGGATACATCGCTAGGATACCTATACATCAATCAATGGAGTTTATTCAAGTTTGGGATTTGTATGCAGAGATATTGAAGGAGAAGAAAACCAGACTTACCAATGATTAGCAACTCCAGGAAACGAACAAGATAAGTAGATAAGAATCGCATGACTATAAACCACAACAAATTCACGTAATGAAAATGGAGAGTTTATTATGTATAAGTATAACATAAACTTAAGAAACAGAAGTGAAGAACCTCTCAAACAGCTTAAAGTGTCCATGAACTATTGCTGGAACTTGAGACATGGGATTTATTGCTGCATAAATCATGACCTATGTAAAGTTTGTATGAATGTTTTGTAGTTTTCATATGAACTTATTAGCACAAATCAATGCAGATGGTATGGTAACAAACAAACCCTTATATTCAGGGGAGAATCGCTGATTTTTCAAGACCTCTACTTGGATTTCCTCAAAGTCGATCCCAATTATCCTTCAAATAACATCCAAATAAAAACAAGCCACGATTTTTGACAAGCATCAGTTAGAATATCACTTGCGCAGTGATAAAGAAAACCTAACTGGAACTAACGAAAAAAGACACCGAATATAAACGATGAATTAACTTGAGCAATTAACTAATAGCTTCAATTGGTGTATTCCGAAAACGAAGAACAAAACCTTTGGTATTACTAATTCAGTCAGAAAACTAAAATCGGATGATGAAAGAAAATGCAATTGAAAATCAAATGAAGGGTGTAATTTACTTGCAGAAGAGGAGGACAGAACGAGATGGTTGGGAGAGGCGATCAGCATATACTTTCAGCACCATGTTTTCTCTGTGTCTAGATCGAGCTTTGATTTGGATCTAGTAAATTAAAGCCTTCGACTTTTAAGTACATATATTTTGACTCTTTTGCTACTCAAAATGTTCTTTTTTTTTTTTTTTTAAATCTAAAACGTGGTGTTCACAAAAGATAAACATTAATCAATAAAAATAAACTAGTTAATTAATAATAAAACCACTAAGCAACCCAACAATTATTGCAGAAGTTTATTCGAACATGCATTGATTATTTTGACAACTAAACTCTTCCATAACGACATTTCGTATCAAAATGTGAAAGAACTCATCTCATTTTCGTGAAAATTAGAATGTAATATAATGTATTTTGTTTTGTTAATAACCTTGATCCGTTGTGCATAACGCCAAAACATATTTTATATAAAATAATGTTTGTTTAAAAAAAATTGTTGTCTATGTTGGTAACACTTGGAGAGGACTTTTAGGGTGTTGGAATAAGAACTTCTACATAACATTTGAATGTTTGAATTCAAGAGGCATAATTGAAGAACTCCATGTGTATTAAAATGTAACAATGATATTGCATTACCTTATAACGTTTATTGCAAGTTAAGACATATCATATTCATATATCAACATTACAAGTTATATTATACACAAGTCAAACGAATTTATTCTTTAAAATAGAAAAGATTAAATGATCTTGATATTACAACTTGGACTTCAATTCATCCTTCCTAGATTCTGATGTCATCCGCTCCTGTATCCTTTTTTTGGGATTTAAAGAGAATCCCATGAACTTCATCTAAATGAGGTGTGGTCGTTTTCTTTGTATCTTCAATCCACCGAAGAACTTTCATGAAAGGGCTTAATATTCGATGACATTCCTTCTCACTCAAAAGCTAAACAATTTTTTTTTGACTTTTTAATTAAGAATTAGCTAACAAGATAAACTCATAAACTCATTGTTAGCCCATATGGGCTCCTTTTTATCTAGTCCTTTGGCCCATTAGCCTTAGGGTTTTGGTATTTATTCTATTGTTCATGTTTTGTAGCTTTAACACTTTCTAACGAAGAACTAGCACTTTTCTCTTTTTCAATATGAATGTTGTTCTATTATCATGGTATCAGAGTAGTGAGTTCCTCAGCCATAACAACCTCTCTATGCGATGCAGGTTCAGACAGATGATGGATGTTGACTATAAATGAAGCAAATGAACCGGAGTGTGTAGAGTAAGCAAAATCTGGAAGCTTGGAGGACAAGTAGACCTTCTGAGGGGTAGTGGAGGTGGGTCTTCAATCTCAACAATCGAAGGGGCAGACTCAGGAACAAGAGTTGAGGAACTCTATGAAGAAGTGGTTGTGTCATGAACCGAAAGATCAGGCGGCATAGATGAATCTCGAGCCTCTATATCCACATCAAAAGTATCAATTTGCAGAAGATCTGACTTCGTTACATTATGGGTTGTAGCAGGATTCGAGTTGAAGGGAATATGTTCCAAAAAGGTGTCATGTCGGGAAACATATAATTTCCGACTCATAGGATAATAGCAACAATATCTTTTTTGTCCAACACCATACCCCAAAAATACACAAATAGCATATTTCGGCCCCAATATGTTCCTCTCAACACGAGGACGAAGAACAAAACTAGTACATCCAAAAACCCGTAGAGCAGAATGGTCTAGTAGGTGACCACATAGCTTCTCAAAAGGAGACACTCCTGAATTCAGTGCAGTAGGGATACGATTAATCATATAAACAACAGTTAAGAGTGCTTCTCCCCAAAAGGTACTAGGGACCTACGCAAACAAGAGCAATGAGCGGCTGTGTCATCAATATGACGATGTTTTCGTTCTGCCACACCGTTTTGCTGAGGAGTGTCAGTAAACGATGAATGATGTATGATATCATCAGAAACAAGTAATTGAGTAAAATCATTAGAGGTATATTCACCCCCCCCCCCCCAAGTCACACCTGAAACACTTTATCACAAGCGAATGTTGAATTTTAATAAGAGCTCTAAAATTGTTGTAAATGCCAAGGAAATTATATTTGTGTTTCATAAGATAAACCCAGGTATAGCGAGTATAATCATCTATATACATAATATATCGAACCACCCTTTGTGGATACCGGTGCAGGACCCCACACATCAGAATGAATAATATCAAAAAGAGAAATAGAACAAGACATACTTTTAGTGAAAGCTAAAGCAGAGAATTTTGCCAATCTACAACCACTACAATCAGAAATATCACAAATATTCAAATAACCCAAAACACCACTAGATGCTAGAAAACGTAAACTTGATACAAACACATGTCCCAAACGAGAATGCCAAAGATAAAACTGAGACGAAAAATGACTCAAACAAAAAGATTACAAATCAATGTCAGAGGCAGCAACAACAGACACTTTAAGAACCTCCAAGACATATTGTTCCCCCACCCTACGGCTAATCGTAATCACCTTCTGGGTGTGTTGATCTTATATAAAATAGACATAATCAGAAAAGAACACCCAACTACCAGACTTACATAACTGACTAACCGAAGCAAGATTCAATGTGAGTTTAGGAATTTAATAAACATCAGGGAGAGAAATATGAAGGATAGAAACAAACCCAACACCCTCAACTAGCATAGATGTATCACTAGCACACCTAACAGAGATAAATAACATGTGTGACATAGAAATAAACGATGACAAATAAATAGACATGTGATGGGTTGCACCAGAATCTAAAATCTACAAAGATGTGGGAATACCTGAGGTACCAGATGAAGTAGGACCAGAATGAGCGTAGATGCAGACATAACAGTAGGATTAGTGGCCAAATACTGTCTGAAACTCTCAAAAACCTTGGGATCCAACGTAGAAGGTGACATGTTGCCAACAGACTTAGTGGCAACCGGTGGCGTAGCAGCAACAACAAACTATGGAGGGCAATGTGTCCATGGATGAGCACCAGAGGAACGTGGTTGAAACTTCTGCTGAGCAGATTTATGTTGTTGTCCTTATTGACTAGACTTAGCTTTGTTAAGTAACAATGAAAACTGAGCTTCCAATGATTTTTCTGTTTGTGGAAGGCACGCTCATCATAACCAACCCTTGGATCTTGTCGAGACAGATCATTGGGAACAACAAACACAACATGTAGCATCCTGATGATGAGTTATTTCCAATTTTAACCCTAAGTATAAATAATATTTTCATTTTAGCCCTTATGTATGGAAAGTGTTGCAAAGTGGCCCATAATGGCATTTTTTTAAATTATGGGCGGAGCTCACGTACGTTGGGCATACAGATTGGTACGCTGGGTGTACGTTCCAAAACCTCAAACCATAATTTTTAGGGTTTGGACCCTATAAAAGCATAATTAACTCACCAATGCTCATTCCCTCACCAGCCTCTAGCCCTCATTTCGTCCATGGCAACCCTAATCTCTTGTCCGTGTTCCTTTGAGCTTGAAAGTGTGTGTTTATGGTGTCTTTGAAGCAAAGAGAAGAGAGAAGCACCAACTTGGAAGATCAAGACCTCATAGATCCAGAAACACCTCACCTCCAAGCTTCATTTTGAGGCATAAAGTTCTGAACTTGATGATCATATCTCTATATCTTATTTATGTTAGAAGTTTATGCTTATTAGCCCCATATTCTTCGTCTTTTTGGGTATGACCTACCCTTTCCGTTCATATAAAGATCGTCGAAAATAGAGTTGAAACGAAGAAGTTATGACTGTTTGAAGTTGGAGTGAAATTGGATGAAAACCCGTCGTCACGAGGTGACAAGCAGGCTGTCACGAGGTGAAAACTGTGCAACCCAAGCGCACAGTTTTTTAAGGTTTTCAAGGTATTTAAAGGTAATGATTCATATTTTATGGTATCCATCGTATATAGAACCCCTCTGGGAGAAACCCCCCTCTCATCTCTCCTCTTTTGGATGTTTTTTATGATATTTTGATAAAGCTTAAAGATCAAGAAGATTCTTTTGGTTGCAAGGAGAGAGAGAGAGAGAGAGAGAGAGAGAGAGAGAGAGAGAGAGAGAGAGAGAGAGAACGTTTTCTTTGTTAAACGTTTTTTAAAATTAAATAAATAATAAAAACAAATAATAAAAATTTAAAAAAATAAGAAATGGTAAAATAGTCTTTTTAGGTTGTGTAGGACCAAACGCGCAACAAAATTACATCTTAAGGACCGTCCGAGTTAAAAAAATTAAGTAGGGACCAACCGCAAAGATTAATCCAAACCACAAGGACCATTCGCATAATTTGCTCAAGAAATTACATAAACTAACGAAGAAGCAAGGTCTTTTACAACGTATAATTTTCAAAAGACAAAGCTGCACAAATGGTCCTTGTGATTAGCTGAAAATTGCCACTTTGGTCCAAAAAGGTTTGGACTAGCACCAGAGGTCCAAACTTTTCATTTTGTTGCGAGTTTGGTCCAGTTTTCTATAAACTTTTTCATAATGACTATTTTGCCCTTATTTTTTTTTCCTTTTCGGTTTTTATTATTTAAATACTTTTTTTTAATAAGAGAAAAAATAAAAAATAAAATTTGCATTTTCTATTTTATTTTTATAATTTTTTATAACAAAATAAAAAAAATAAAAATGAAATCTCTCTCTCTTTCTCTCTCTTTCTCTCTCCCTCTCTATCTCTCTCTCTCTCTCTCTAACGTCACAAATCTCTCTCTTATTCTCATTCATATCCTACCAGTCAAAGGAGGTGGTTATCCCTCCTCCTTCTTCTTCTTCATTTTTGAGCAAGAGAACTCCACCGGAAGTGGAGCTGTTTTCTGGCCACCAAGAAAGACCCACCATCACCGGTGCCACCTCCCTCTCCCTTCCTCCGCTATTTTTTCCCTTCCGAGAACAACCCACCACTTCACCACTCACCACCACTGTAACCACCGAAAACCATCACTCCAACCACCCACTTCCTTCTGTTCTGTCAAACAAACACCAACAAAAATCCCCCGCTACTGCTGCAGTCGGAGTTCTTCCTCAGCCACCGCAAGATACCACCATCTCTAATCTCTTTTTTTTATGTTGAATTGGAACGAGCTCAAGCTCCAACCATCGCCTCGATGCCCTCCCTCTCGTTGAGCTCGTCGGAACAGCAAGGAACGAAGCAGCAGAAGCCGCCGGAGCACCCTGCCAACACCGACGCCAATGTTGTGGAACCACCGTCGCTTATTGATGCTGTGGAACGAAGCAGCAGAAGCTGCCAGAGCAACCCCATGTGTCTTCCCCTCGATTTCCTAGTCATTAAACGCCCCATTTGAAAACCCTAGCCGCCAAGAAACCCTAACTTTCAGATCTCGATCTCCTTTCTCTCGTGGAGGTTCAAATGAAGGGCAACAACGATCGAAGCGGGTGTTTGGGGTGGTGCTACCTGATCTCGATCTTCTTTGGCCGGTGGTAATCAAGAAACGAGAGAGAGAGAGAGAGAGAGAGAGAGAGAGAGAGAGAGAGAGAGAGAGATTTCATTTTTATTTTTTTTATTTTGTTATAAAAAATTATAAAAATAAAATAAAAGATGCAAATTTTCTTTTTTATTTTTTCTTTTAATCAAAAAAAGTATTTAAATAATAAAAAACTAATAAAAAACTGAAAAAAATAAGGGCAAAATAGTCATTATGAAAAAGTTAATAGAAAACTGGACCAAACTCGCAACAAAATAAAAAGTTTGGACCTCTGGTGCTAGTCCAAACCTTTTTGGACCAAAGTGGCAATTTTCAACTAACTATAAAGATCATTTGTGCAGTTTTGTCTTTTCAAAAAGTCGGTTAGAAAACTAACTAGGGGTTGTTTGATTTGGATCTGAGGGTCCAGTCAGAGCATTTTGCTGACATAGTCCAAGTCAGCCCGTTTGATTTCTCTAAAACCACATCTGACTCGGTCATTTATGTCTGGCCCAGTCCTTGAAAAAAATCATACTGACCGAGTAAGCATCACATTTTTTTCTTTTGTGCCCTTGATACCATCGATAGACATCCATCGCAGCTTCACTTTCGCCACTACTTCAACCTTCAGCGGCATCATCTTCCTCCGGTATTCCATCAGTTTCCTCCCGCATCGCCTCCCCATCGACTTGTCGCCGACATCCAGAACTTCTGCAATTGCCGACCAAGCTTCTTTAACACATTATTATCGCCGACGCATCTCAGAGACTCCGACTTCGTCACAATTTCTCAGGTAAACAACTACAAATGCAATCGTCTCATCCTCTCTGTCTGATTATTTCTGTTCAAGAACTTGCCCATCCCTTTTCTCTGATTTGTAGTTCGTGGATTTGCCCCAATTTTGAACACAGATCACACAAGGCACTTCGTCTCCTTCTTAACCCTCTGTAAATTATTCTTAATCCTTTGAGTTCTAATTAAATATATAGACTCCATCATAAATATAATGTATCAACCAATTATCCTTTTTAGGATTTTTGCAATACCCAAACTTGATATTAACATCAGTGGGTGGAAGAAGTAGAAACTGCATTCTAACCAGAAACTTGATTTTTTATTTTTGTTCTTTGTTGATTGTTGGATAACAGGTGAAAGTTCCAACTTGGATTGGTGATAAAGAAGAAGAATTTCAATGAATGTTAGGGGCTGTGAAGATGGTAGTAAAGCTATAAAAGTATGAGTTTGAGATCCTATTCTTGTAGCAATTTCTTGTAAGAATGGCCAATATCTTGTAGAAATTACTTGCTGCAAACACTCTCAAACAGTATTGTTTTGTTGTTTGTATTTATTAATTGTCATAATACAAATTGTTGGTTGACGAGTCTGATGTATGTACATGATGTATGTACAGAGTGAATCCAAGGTACTTGAAAAATGTTGATAAGTTATGTAAAACCAGAAATGTGTGTATATTTGTGGGTATGTGAAAAATGTTGTATGAGGGCAATACAGTCATTTTGTAAAGTCAGTTAGATACAAAATCAAACAACAATTTTCAATTAGAAGTTAACTTAATCAGAACTTCTAACCCAGTCAGCTTCTAACTCAGTCAGCTCTAACCCAATTAGCAACTATCAAACGGTCCCTCAATTTGCGCAAACTCAGAGGCGGAGGGAATAGGGGGGCTGCTGGATGCTTGGCCCCCCTCAAGAACTTTTCTATTTGCAGCAATACCATAGATAAAATGAGTTACTGTGTTAACTTTTGCGAATAGTTAATAATACTTGAGCCCAGCCCCTTCCAATTACTTTAAAAAACAATGAGTCAATGAAAGTGATTTAAGAATTATCTTAAATAGAATCCCACATTTCACTTTAATTCTTCAAAACCACCGCCTCATCCTATCTATTTTATTTTAATTGAATATTTTGATTAATGCCCAATTTATATCAATCATTCGGTAGCTACATTATCCACCTTTATTGATATCAATATTACCCCTATTTATTTATAAACATTGTTTATTAATAGACTATCATCAACAGGTCAGGCGTAGTTATCTTTATTCGTCGAGGAGGTTAGTTTTCGATTAACAAATTATTTTCGGCTACACTGCCACATCGACATGATTTCGATTCTCTAATTAAGCAGGTAAATTTTATTTCTTATTGCATACTGTATTTAATGTTACTTGTAACTGATAATTTTATTATATCATGATAGTTTGGTTTATTATAATTATGGGGTAAATTATAAGCAAGAAAAAACCGTCGATTCCTTTATCAAATAAGTAGATGTTACTTGTGAATTTCAATATAGTATTAGAATGTGAGGCTTTCAGCCCCCTTTATTCTTAAATACCGGCTCCGCCACTGTGCAAACTGATACAAAAAAGTGTTGCATAATAATATTATCCATTCAACAAACAACAAGGTACCCTTATGTGTCATCTCACATCTTTGACCTCACATTGTTTTTTCCAGAATGTGTCACCATTTTCTCTCGAATTCCTTTTTGAGATTCAAAGAGATGCTCATGAACTTCATCAAAATAAGGTGCAGTTGCACTCCTTATGTCTTCTATCCACTTTTTCACTTTCTTGTAAGGGGTTAGTATCCTATGGTAATCCCTCTCACTCAAAAGCTAAACACACATAAAAAAATAGTTACAATTAACCCAACATAAGTGAAGCTTTTGTAACATGTTATATGATTACCTCAAGTTGCATGACTTCACATGCTAAACTGAGATCTGCAATTGAAGGTTGAGTGCTTCCACCCAAAAATCTTCCATCTTTTAACCAAACATTTTCTAATTTAGACAAAGATCTCAAGAGTATCTCCTCAGTTTGAATGAGTATCTCAGGGTATGAACGCATGCCATTTACTGGTGCTAGGATACTGTGGAATACAAGTCCACCTGAAAGTAGACGAAAGTATATAAAAAGAAGCATTGCCAATTTCCAGTATCTAAAATATAATTTTAAAAACAAGTGCTACTTAATTACTTATCACCTGCACCACGTCGAAGATGCAAATGATGCCAATCTAAAATGGAGTGGACCTTCGCTCTTTTGGCTGGATCACCAGGATACCTATGGATGTAACAAACTAATAAATTCATGCAATTAAAATAAATAAATAAATAAACGACTCACCAATGACTCGCTACTCCTGGAATAGCACAAGATAAGTAGATAAGAATCGCATGACTGAAAATCTCAACATAAAACAAATGAATCGATGGACAGATAGTGAGGATTTGAATATCATGTAAAAGATGCAAAAAGAACCTTTCAAAGAGCTTCAATTTTCCATCAACTATTGCAGGAACTTGACCCATGGGATTTATTGCTGCATACAACAAGACAGTTTTTTTTAGGTTCCGAAATCACGTATCTTAATGAATTTCCTTTATATTCATCAAACAAACCTTTATATTCAGGGGAGAATTGGTGGCCTTTCAAGACAGTAACCACAATTTCCTCAAAATCTATCCCGTTTTTTCTTCAAATAACATCCAAAAAGGGCATAAGATATAGAAGGAATTTAATTTGATAAAGAATCAATTTAACGATAAACAAGTAAAAAATTAAAAGAAATTAGTCAAATTACTGAAACTAACGAAGCAAGAGGCAGATAGAACATAGTATTTACAAAGGTTCATCGTCAAAACCTAATTCAATTTGCACAAATTGATACAAATGGGTTTTTTTTTTCTAGTTGAAATGACAGTCAAACTAAAGAAAGAAACTAGAGTGGATATGCTTCCTATTTCCTCAAAGTCGATCCCAATTATCCTTCCAATAACATCCAAAAAAACAAACCTTGAGAAAGACAATTTTTTACAAGCATCAGATAGTATATCAGTTGCGCAGTGATAAAGAAAACGTAACTGGAACTAACGAAAGAAACCATTAAGAACAGAAAAAGAAAACACCCAATATAAACGAGCAATTAATTAATAGCTTCAATAGTGTATTCGAGTACTCGATCGATGACGATGAAAGAAAATGCAGTTAAAAATAGAAGGTAAATGAAGAATATAATTTACTTGCAGAAGATGAGAACAGAACGAGAGGGTGCGGAGAGTCGATCAGCACATACTTTCAGCACCATGTTTTCTCTGTATCGAGAAATTGTGTCCTTAATTTACTTTCCAGATCAAGCTTTGATTTGGTGGGATCTAGAAAATAAAGTCAAAGACTGTTTTTTTTTCTAGTGTCTACAAAAAGTCATTATATATACACTTTGTACGATTTTGTTTTATTTTAACTTCAATTTTATTTTATTTTTCCCATTTTTCTTAATATTTTAGAAAACGATTTATTTTCAGGCACTTAGCCGTGTACCTACAGGTCATGATGACATACAGTTTGATATTTTTCTCAAAGCTTGTATTTAGCCCCAACATTTACGTATTGTTTTGTATTTGGACCCGATATTTTTTTTTTCCTATTTGCCATTATTTTTTAGAAAAAATTTCATTTTAACTATCGTCGATGATGAGATAATGCTTTAGTTTATTAGACTTTAGTTTACTAAGTCACGTGCTTTTCATGGGACTTGGTCCACGAATAATTAGCTAGTAGAATAGGTCCTATTTTGTTTTATAAAGTCCTTCTTTTCAGTACTTTCTGTTTCCTGTAAAGGCTATGTAAAGCCTATTAGTCTTTTAATAAACATCGAATCATTCCAGCATCATCTTGCCTTTATTGATTTCTCTTTGCATAACAGTTGGTATCAGAGCAAAAAAACCCTGGTGTGAGAGTGAAAAGGAGGGATAAGATCAGTAAACACGAGTGAACGAGAGTAAACACGAGTGAACCCAGAAATGTCGAATGAAGGGCAGAGCATGCTGAGTATTCCGAAATTCGACAGAGACTATGATCACTGGAGTATGCTAATGGAAAATCTTCTTCGATCGAAAGAGTGGTGGAATCTCATTGATCCGGGTTATAAAGAACCAAGAGCAGGATCCAGAGAGACAGATGCTGAGAAGGCAGCAAGAGCAGAATTGAAGATCAAGGATCTCAAAGTCAAAAACTATTTGTTTGCGGCGATCGACAAAAGTATCTTGAAAACAATACTCCAAAAAGAAACATCTCGGGACCTTTGGGAGTCAATGAAGACAAAATACCAACGAAATGCGAGGGTTCAAAGATCACTGTTGCAGGCACTTCGAAGGGAATTTGAAATACTGGAGATGAAGGAGAGTGAAACGATCACAGACTACTTTGGTCGCGTAATGTTGGTTGCCAACAACATGCGTAACAACGGAGAACCCCTACAAGACATGCACATTGTTGAAAGGATACTACGTACTCTCACTGAGAGATTCAACTACATTGTAGTATCCATTGAAGAGACAAAAGATATAGATCGTTTAAGTGTCGATGAGCCCCAGAGTTCCTTAATTGTGCATGAACAGAAGTTTCGAAGAACGACAAGGGAAGAAGAACATGTCCTAAAGATGACAAATGAAGAAAGAAGCTCCAGAGGGAGAGGTCGCGGTCGGTCTGCAAGCTACCGAGGTAGAGGACGAGGGAGGAAGATGTTGAATAAGGAAGTGATTGAGTGTTGGAATTGTCATAAGTTAGGGCACTTCAGTTATGAGTGTCCTGATTTGGAAAAGAAAGCAAACTCTGTAGAGCTTGATAATACTGAAGAAGTTTTGTTGATGACTTATGTAGAAGAAAATCAAGCAACGCGAAGTGAAGTATGGATTTTTGCAGTAACCACATGACTGGTAATCAAGAATGGTTCTCAGATCTGAAGTTGAAGAAAGACTTCATTCACACCGTGAAGTTAGGAGATAACAGTCGCATTGTTGTTGCGGGACCGGAACAGCACGAATGATGGTGAACGGGATGACTCAGATCATTTCAAACGTATATTATATACCTGAACTAAAAAGTAATCTACTGAGTGTGGGGCAATTACAAGAAAAGGGCTTAGGTGTGCTGTTTCAGAATGGAAGTTGCAAGGTTTATCACCCAACAATGGGCGTTATTATGTACTCACAAATAATTGGAAACAAGATGTTCCCTCTCATTGCTAAAATGGAGTCAAAAGAACCTGCATGCCTACAGGTTCAGTCACTTGATGATGCCAATCTATGGCATTGTCGATACGAGGCACTTAAGCTACACAAGCTTGACAACATTATCACGCAAGGGGATGGTAGAAGGAATGCCCCCATTTGAAACTCCAAAGAAGGTGTGTACAAGTTGCTTGGTAGGCAAACAACATCGGGAAATCTTTCCAAAGAAGAGTTTATGGAAGTCAACACACAAGTTGCAACTGGTTCACTCAGATATATGTGGTCCGGTCAATCCAATGTCAAACGGAAATAAAAGTTATATTTTAACATTTATTGATGATTTTACACGCAAGACTTGGATATATTTTTTGAACCAGAAGTCCGAAGCCTTTTACTCCTTCAAGATCTTCAAAGCAGCCGTTGAAAAGGAAGCGGGAACAAGTATAGTTTCTCTAAGAACTGATCGAGGAGGTGAGTTCAATTCAAATGAATTCACCACTTTCTGTAAGGAACAATGGATTGATAGACAACTAACAGCGGGGTATTCGCCTCAACAAAACGGGATTGCCGAGTGTAAGAATCATACAATTATGAACATGGTTTTATCCAAGTTGAATGAGAAACAAATGCCAAAAGAGTTTTGGGCTGAAGCTGCTAACTGGTGCATTCACATTCTAAATAGATCTCCCACAGCAGCATTAGAAGAGAAGACCCCACAAGAAGCCTGGAATGGCAACAAACCCAAGGTAAACTACTTTAGAGTCTTTGGATGCCTAGCCCATATGCATATTCCAAGTCAAACACGAACCAAGATGGATGACCGAAGCAGACCACATGTGTTTATCGGTGTCAGCAAAGAGTCTAAGGCATATAGACTCTTTGATCCAACAAATAACAAAGTATCAATAAGCAGGGACGTTGTTTTTGAAGAAGATAAGGGCTGGGAATGGAAGAAGGTTGTAGGAGTAACAACTACAGACACACTTACATGGGGAGACAATGGTGACTATGAAGTGAGCATGAAGAAGTTGAACCAGAAAATGACGAAGCTGAACCAGAAAATGAGAATGTTCAAACCTTATCATTTGAAAGTGATGAGCCAATAGAACCAGATTGGCATCATGTTTTAGGGTTTTCAAGGTATTAAAAGGTAAGGATTCATGTTTTAGGGTATTTTATTAGTCTCCATCATATCTAGAACCCCTTGGGAGAAACCCTAGTCTTCATCTTCAAGATTTGAGCTCCTCCGCTCTCCTCTCTCTCTCCTCTTTTGGATGTTTTTTGATATTTTGATGAATCTTAAAGATCAAGAAGGTTCTTTAGGTTGAAAGTAATTATGTTTCAAGTTTGGATCCATCAAAGGCACTACATTTCTGGACTATTGTGAGTATAAAGTTCCAATCTTGCTATTTAGTTCTTTAGATCTCTTCATTTGTGGTTTTAACACTTTTGGTCCATTTTATGAGTGATCTTGGAGTTGAGTGGACTCCAACATCTTTTGATCAGTTTAGAATGCTTCTTGGACCTTATGGACTAGGAAAGTTATGATCTTTTTCCATCCCTTTTAGCCATGCAAGTTATCTTGGTCCTTTAGGTCATTTTGGTGTATTAAACTTTAGATCTTGAATGTTTGAGACATTATTATTGATAAAGTTGGAAATTTTATCCATATAATCATTATGTTGATTCAATTCGGAAGGTTGTAGATTTGGACTTAATAGATTAGGTTGAGAAAGATGCATTGTTGGTCTCTTTAAGACATAAAGTCTAGATTTTGGTGGTTTGGACCATCCTAATGGATAAAGTTGGAAACTTTATCCATTATGAAACTATTAGGAATCATATCTGATGTTTTTAGCTTTGGTCCTTATCAAGGTTGCAGAAAACGCTCGACGTAGGCTCAGCGGTGGACTGATGTCAAGGGATTAATCGGCTAGGCGGGGATTAATCGGGGACCATTAATTATTAAAAAATTATTAAAAATTTAATAAATATAACATTAATCCTAATAATATAAGTAAACAAGTTAACAAATATATTAGTTCATTGATGATTTGGATTAAACAACCATATCAGCCAAGAATTACAAATGTTCTTCATTTGTTCTTGAATGTTCTTCATCAATTCTTCAAAATCATGTTTTCATAACGAGTTCATTCAAGCCACCAAATTGAGAGCTGCAACAAGCTTAAACCACCACCTCCTTTCTACCCCTAATAAGAATAGCAAAATATCACCACCTACTCCATCCGTTTTTGCTCCAACCACCAAACATCACCATTGGCAACCTTCATGTTTGCATCTGTTCAAGCACCATCACAACCTCAGCTACTCCACTACTGTCGCACCATAAACAACCAAAAATCACTGAAAGTTATCTTAAGCATTTACACAAACACTTAGCATGCTAGTTATCAAACAAACATACCAACCTCATGAATATAGCTATAATGGGTATAATAATCTCTTTTGAACTTACCAGCCAAAACCCACTCGAAACATGGGATATAAGCATCGGTTTTAAGAACCTAGGAAAATCAAGATGCAATTTGGAGTGTAGTTCACCTCCTGCACATTCCCAAAGGTTCAACAAGGATCTACGATAGCATTTCAAGAAACATCGATTAATAGTTGGTATATAACACAACAGATTAAACAGATTAGAGCTGGAAACTTGAAATGGAAACATATTAGATTCAAAAAATGCTAAAACAGATTCTAGAAATTGGTAGATGAGGAACAGAAGACGGAGACTAACCTGAAATAATTTCTAGAAAATGCTTAAACATATTCTAGAAAAACGCTTAAACAAATTCTAAAAAATGATTAAACCCGTTTTCTTCCCCAAATAATTTCTAGAAATTGCAATTCGTACAACAAATAAAAGAATGAGAAGTGGAGACTGGAGACTAACCTGAAGGAGAAGTCGGGGGATGAACAGAAGACGCCAGGCGAGGAACGGAAGGCGTCGGAGCCTCACACAGAAGCTTCAGCAGAAGATGAAGAACTTCAGACGATACCAGTGTGCTTTAGACAAACTTCAGATGAGGAAGACGGCGACGTCGTGAACGGAGAAGAAGAAGACGACGTCGTGAATGGAGAAGAGCATGGCGGCGTTCGTTCCTTCCATGAGTCCGACAGAGAGACTTTCAAAATGAAAAAAAATTGAATGCGATGGAATGGGGTAATCGGAAGGAACCCTACCATCAATTTTTACATTTTGACAATTTAGCCCCTGAAAGTTTTTAAGTTTCGTTGATCTGGTCAACCGATTAGAGCGCCTAGACCCCGCCTAGCTCCGATAATATCCGGCTTTGACCGATTTTGACCACGTCCGATTAGCTATAATCGTCATCAGTCGAGGACCGCCAAGCGCCTAGGCGCCGATTAATCGGCCGCCTAGGCCGATATTTACAACACCGGTCCTTATAGATTAAGCTCTTATTGAAGACAATTTTTCTGACCGTAAACCACAGCGCGGCCAAGGAAGCCCACGACGTAGTGGTGAGACTTATCGCGTCTGTTTTGTCTTGTAACATCCCAAAAATCATAAAAATTTAAAATTTTCAAAAGAAACCCATTTCATCCATAAAGTGTTTACAAAACCATTATTTCAAAAGTATTATTCAAAATCAGAGTATCCCAAGATCCAGTGTCATAAAAACAGGAAGATATGCACGATCATGCATTCGCTTTCTCACGATCATCTGAAGTGCCTGAAACAATAAACTGAAATTGTAAGCCAAAGCTTATTGAGTTCCCCCAAAGTACCATCACACAACACAATAAACAATATCATGCAAATATGAGTCTTCAGCCTGACTGGACCGCCTCATAGGGCCTACAACCTATCTGGACCGCTCTACGGGCCTTCGACATGACTGAACTGCCTCGCAGGGCCTACAGCCTATCCGGACCGCCCCAGGTGTCTTGGCCTTCAGCACAAAGCAGGACCACCTCACCCAACCACCATATGTCAACATATGTAACAGATAAACATAAACACAGAACTAGCAAATACAGATAATTATACATATCTACTAATCAGTCATATACTAGCATAACACTATCTTATAACCAGGATACATAATCTAGTGGTTGGGCATTGGTGCCTTCAACTCACGAGTACAGTGAGGAAAATCACATCTCAATCCGAAGAGCATCAGAAAAGTACGTAGCACCGAGTATAACTCTAACACCAACTCTACCGATCACCTAAACGAAATCGGTGACATAAGCTTCGTTAATAATCCCAAAAGACCTAAAATACCTAAACTACTCTTAGGTCAAACTTGGTCAAAAGTTCAAGGTCAATAAACCAGCCTAGTCAACCTAGCCGAGTACGCTGGGCGTACTCAGCTCTATGTCAGGCGTACTCCTCTTGACCAAGAAGTCGGGGATTTGACCACATACGCGCAACGTACGCACCTAGTCACCTCAACTTCTTATTAAGAGCTTAATACACTAATTCCTTACGTCCAAATCCAGATTTAAGTTCAAAATATCATTATGAGTCATAAAGTTTCCAACTTTATGACTTTGTATGACTAGAAGTGCTTAATACCAACAAACCCTAACTTCTTAATTAATTAGGACATCCTAGCACATGCATGGGGAAGAACTAGGAGCAAAGATCATATTTTTATGCTTCTAGACCTCTCAAAATGTATGAAAGGATAGCTTATATGGGCTGGAGCATTCCATGCTCATAAAGTTCAAGACTTGGGACCAAAATGCTTCATGAATCAAGAACTAACAAGATCTAAAGAAATGCAAGCCAAGTTCAGAAATTTATACCTCTTAGAGGTTTCTAGGTAAATGAGAATTCCAGATCCAAAGATTCTTCAAGCTTCTAAAGTTCCAAAAGCACGAGGATGTGTATGGTCACGCCTTCACCTTGTCACGGTCCACTGAAGTACCTGAAACCATAAACCAAAACTATAAGCACGAAGCTTAGTGAGTTCCCCCAAAGTACCAACACCCAATCAAATAGCATATATATACATATATATATATATATATATATATATATATATATATATATATATATATATATATATCAACATGCGATGGGTCCACAACTAAAATACTGGATTACTCCTGAGCCCACAGTATGAGTCTGGCTTGCCTATCGGGCCCACAGCTCATATATGGCTTGCTCCTGAGCCCACAACATTAGTCTGGCTTGCCCCGGGGCCCACAACTTATGTCTGGATTGCTCCTTAGCCTAACCAGTCATTAGAATGGCATACAAATGTTTAGCCCTCAGTACGAGTCTGGCATACCAACCGGTCCTCAGCTCGTATCTGGAATGCTACTGAGCCTTCAGTATGAGTCTGGCATGCCCTACCCGACCCTCAGCTCATATATGGAATGCTAATGAGCCCTCAGTATGAGTCTAGCATGCCCTCCCTTGGCCCCCAACTCATATATGGTATGCTCTATTGTTTGTTGGCTACATCACAGAGCAGTACAACCTCAACCCAACCCACACAATATGTCGGCATATAACATATAATATCATATACAGATAAACGGTCAGTATCACAGGTAGTCCTAAGAGATCTACCAGACTAGCATATCAAAACTAGCATGCATATCTACTCCATACTCAACATGTTCACAATAACAATTTATCAAACCAATGGGCCGGCCTTGGTGTCTTCGACCCGAAAATACAGTGAGGAAAACTCACCTCTCGATCTGATCCACAGTTGATGAGGTCCCAACTATGAATCTCAGCTCCAACCAATACCTATCCATCCAACTGACCAATATCCATCACAATCCCAAAATACCCTTAAGGTCAAATTTGGTCAAAGTCAACAGTCCATGTTGACTCCAACACGCCGTGTTGACTTGAAAACACGTCGTGTTCCTCCCACACCCAACCAGTCGGGAAAACCCGAGCCAGCACGTCGTGTTTGCCAGAGTTCCAGCAGCTTAATCCATTAAGCTGCTTCCTTCGATTCCCAGAGCTCCAAAGCTCATATCTAGACCAAAATGATACTAAGAAGGATAAAGTTTCCAACTTTATCCTCTATGACTACTCCAAAGGGTCCAAAACCCATCTACAAGGCTTGAAGATGCAAGGACTTAACCAATAAGCACTTAATCCTTAAAGTTGAAGCCCAATACTTCCCAGAAGAGGTTCTAGCACTAAAACCATCCTAAAGGTCGGTGCTTTATAGACATGCATGTCCAATGCATGTCTTGAACCCAAATTAGGTCAACACAGGGGATTATGAACTAATCTTTATGAATGGCATCAAAACTCAACTATAAGCCAGATCTAACACTCTACAAGATCACCTTGATCTGAAGATTCATAAAGTTGCAAACTTTAAGAGATCTAACCATTCCAACTTTCAAGAACAAGAAGCAAAAGGGAAAAAAATCAAGATCTAGCAACATGGAATGATAAAAAGTGGATCTTGGACACTTACAAAGGTCCGGAAGAAAGCCAAACTGAAGGATGAGGGACTTGCTTGTTGGATCTTGCTTCCTTCTTCCAACTTCTTCCTTCTTTGGCTCCAAAAACACCACACTAGCTCACAAATGAAACGGAAAGATGATTAGGGTTTCCTCAGGGCTTGGGGGCTGATGGGGGCTGAGGGTGAACAAACCCTAGCCTCCACTTTCCTTTAAATAGGGAGCAAAACCCGAAAAATAGGGTTTCATATCCAGCGACCAACACACCGTGTTCCAGGAGGCAACACGCCGTGTTGCTCTTAATGAGACTCGCACCTTTTCTTATCTCGACACGCTGTGTTGGTGCCTCCAACACGCCGTGTCTAATTCCAAAAAGGAGATTTATACCCAAAATTGATCCTCAAATTTCAGATGTTACATCAAGAATGCTCAAACAAGGGACTAAGGTTTGCTAAGGTCGAATGAGGTGATGGAGGCTGATGAGAGAAGAGACTTGGAGGCCATAAGGATTCTTAAAGAGGGTCCAAACCCTAAAAATTAGGGTTTTGGATCTCACCACGTATGCCCAGCGTACAATGTGTACGCCCAGCGTACGTGCCCACGCCCCATAATTCACAAAAATGCCACTATTGGCCATTTTGCAACATTTCTCATACAAAAGGGCTAAAATGCAATAATATTCATACTTAGGGTTAAAATTTGGAATTACCTCAACTTCAGGATGTTACAATTCTCCTCCACTTGAACTAGATTTTGTCCTCGAAGTCAGTTTTAGTGAACAAGTCAGGGTAATGCTCCCGCATCTCAGACTCGGGTTCATACGTCTTCCGGTGCTGTCACTGCACCTTGACCAAAGACACCATTTTTTTGTGCAAGGCCTTCATCTTCCGATCCAAGATCGCCACTGGTCTCTCCACATAATTAAGGCGATCATCAAGCTGAATATCCTCCAAATGAAACAACCGCTGAATCATCAACTACACACTTCCGAAGCTGCGAAACATGGAAAGTGTTGTGGATCTGGTTGAGCTTCTCAGGAAAACCTAATATGTACGCTACCTTGCCAATCCTAGCTATCACCCGAAATGGCCCAATATATCGGGTCCCCAACTTGCCCCTCTTCTTGAAGCGTATTACACCCTTCCAGGGTGATACGTTCAGCAAGACCATATCCCCGACCTGGAATTCCAACTCGGATCGACGCTTGTCGGTATAACTCTTCTGTCGACTTTGAGATGTCTGAAGTCTCTGCCTAATCTGCTAAATGAGCTCTGTCTTCTAAAGAACTACCTCAGTCCTTCCCATGACTAAAACATCAAAGTGAAACTTTATATAATGATGCTCACAAGGTGTTCGATCTAATGTCTCAAAAAAACCATTTCCTAAAAAAAGAGAATTCTTGAACATTTTTTTTGTTGTTTTCATGTATTTATATGTTATAGTTACTGATGTAGTTGTTTATAACAATGATTAATGTTTTTTTTCTTGGCATTAAATTGTTAGACATTTTTAGCCATTGAATATTTTCTTTAATTTTGTTACTGTAAGGTTTTATGTTTTGATGTTGTTTGGTTTTAAATGCATGTTACTATATAAACTCATGATTGTTATGTGGATTATATGCAAATTTTGTGATCATAGTTCATTTAGAGATTTTTGATAATTTTGTTTTCGTTACTTCATGATATTAATAAATTACTTGTTTTGGTTTGTCTGTTTATGATTGGATCATATGTTTATTGTGGATCATATGTAATTTTGTTAAAACTAGTTCATATAATTAGATATTTTTGTTTTGTTTTCTTATTGGATCATATGATTAAGTTTTTGTTTTCAGAATCATAGATTGATGCTTATGTCATATGAAACTTGTTATTTCTAGTTCATTTAATAAGTTCTGATAAATTCTTTTGTTACTGGATGAATTTCGTATACTTTTTTTTATTGTGGATCATATGTTGATTGGTGTATCATACTGTTAATTTGGTTATTTTATATCATATTCAAATTGTTTATTGTGGATCTTATGTGGACATTGTTTTGCCTATGTACAGATTCTTCAAAGAAAAGGCAGAGATTGTGTGACAACTACATTTTTTTTGTAAGGAAGTAAGTTGTTATAATCGAAACACCATTACAAATCTTTTGTAAAAGTTTATTAAATGGGACTTAAGCTTCCTCTAAACTCTGAAATATTATGAACTAAATATATGGTATAATGGTGTTGAAAAAGTGGTGTGTTACAAATTTTCTCTACCAAAAGAACCAACTCATAAAGACAAAGAACTTTCCTATGGTTTGAAACTTTATGCCACTCCCATGAAAAATAATTATGTTGACTATGGTTTGTTTCTTATGAAGTATATCATGGTAACGGAGCTGATAATGTTGAGGTTGATTTAGAACATGAATCTTATGATTAAGCCCTACAATTGGATGAGATAATGAAGAAATATGCTGCAGAGATGTTGTCTTATTTTATTCTATAAACACCTATCTTTCTGACAACTTTGGAGTGTTTTGATGATTTGTGAAGTTAAAAGCAGAAGATTTATAGTGAAGCGCATTTGAAAAAGTTCAAGTTAGGATTGCAGGCATTGGAGTTTTATGATTGTTGGTCAGGGTGTATTTGAAGACAGGTTGTTCATTTGGTTGTTGTTAAATAATGGCATATATGTTTGTTTTTGGTTTCCATTTACATTTTTAATGGTTTACGTGTCAGGTTCTTTAACAATGTTATTTTGATGCGTGTTTTGGTTATGAACATTTTTAAGATACATTCTTAGTTTTTAGTGTTGAATGGTTCCAGATATTAAATATGGTGTTGGGATATTAAATTGTGTTCATAGCTTTTGGATATTCAAATTAAATTATTAGTTTCAAACTTCTATTATCGATTTTATGAAAATTGTTCATCATAATCAAAAAGTTTTAGATCAAGTTAAGTTACATATCATCTTATTTGGATCATTATTTCGTGGATCATAATCATGATAAAAATTTTATTAAGAGTAAATTACTAATTCTTATCATGCTAAAATTGATTATCTATCTTTTGTAAATTTTCCATCTTAAATAATTACAAAAGTTTATCATTCATGTCGTATTTTATAATCATAGAAATTTTATGTGACACCCTAAATTTTTTTTCAAACTTTAAAATGCTATGGTTTTAAAAACATTCGGGTATTAACCCACATTTAACAAAAATCGGTCCCACAAAAACTTTTATAAATTAAAACATTGGGTGTTACCATTAAGCATCAATAAATCCATAGCAAGCAAATAAGAATTACATCAATACAAAATAATAAGGAACTTATAAAGTTCCACTCCATTCTCTATAACTTGGCTTCTAACTTCCATCTATCATCCTCTCTCCTTAAAAGGTAACCTGAGATACATGACATTAAAAATAGATACGTAAGACAATAATGTCTCATGAGCTACGTGGGTTTATGACCCAAAACATTTATCACATTTTTACCAAAAACATTTCATCTTTGCAAAACATAGTTTTAGACCACAAAACATTTTCAAGGGAAAACTCATTTCATACATGTCATAAATATCATATCATTTCATTTCAAAATCCATATTTCCATATTTCATTTTCTTTTATCATTAAGGGCTAATTTCGGTATTAAACCGTTGCCATTTTTATACTTAGGGTCTACGTCCAATATAGGAACCACTCCCAAGTCTAGACCAAGGTGGAAAGAACAAATCAATCCACCAAGGCATCATTTCCATTAGGACATCTATCTCGCGAAGGGGAGGCGCCACCCCGATAGATTCCTCCAGTGCCTCTCACGAGGTATCATGGCCTGGGCAGTTTTCATTTCATTACTTTCCATTCTTTTTCATTACTTTACATTTCTTGTCATTAATTTCCATGATTTACACATACCAAACATTAGTATTATAATCAGTGGCGAATCTAGGATTCAAATTAACGTGTGTCCCATAAATGAAATGATAAAATAAATGGGTCAAAAAAATTGGTTATCGGGTCGGTTTGTCGGTAATACCATCTTAGGAAAATATTTATTAACTTGAATACCAAAGATCAAACTAATTAAAAAAAATCATAAATTTCTTACAATTGTTCACGACGAGTTTTCATATCCCTAAAAAAATCTATAAGTATGTTGTTGCTAATACCATCTAACACATCTTTCTCAATATATGAAACTAGACAATCATTCATAAATTGATCACCCATTTTATTACGCAAATCGTTCTTTATCAACTTCATTGCAGAAGAAGCACGTTCCACTGTGGATGTTGCAACGGGCAATATCAATGCTAATTTATTACGCAGTATAAATGAAATAAGCTATATAAATATATCTTATATAAATGACCTTCTTTCATCTTTTTTTTATAATACATCAACATTATGCCTAAAATGATAAAATAAATATTTACTCATATAAATAAATAATCAAAACAACCGCTACAAATGAAATATGTTAAAGTTATATAAATAAAACAAACTATATAAATGAAATATGTAAAACTAATTTGATATGCCTAGCCTATTGGTCTAATTCTTTATTAAACAAATAAAGACAATTTGCCTGACATACACAATAACAAAAGCAAGAGCAGGTGAATAGACTATAACTTTTCCATAGAGGCATAGACAATGACTTCTCACATATACAGTGACCTATGCCCACTTTATTGTTTCTAGTTTCTACACCATATAACAATTCTAAATAAAACGAGATATAAAAGACTAAAGGGTTTACCCAAAAGTAAATGGAATGCTGAGAAGAAGTCGACGGCCGCAGGTTCTTCAATTCCGTCTGGTTCGATAACGGGCCGGCGACGAAGATCGTATGGATGCAACCGGAGATAATGATGTTAAAGACAATTAGAAGTCCAAACCTTTGACACCAAGAACTGTTCAAGACAGTTTGCGGCCACTAAAGAACAGAGGCGACCAAAACGTGATTATCGGTAACACTAAAGAAGTCGGCAGTCGGTGGCAATCCAAAGTTGAGAAAGACGAAGGAACTTTGATAGCGGCTAATCCACAAAATCGTAATTTTTTTTTTAGGTTTTTTGTTTTTCCATTTCTATATTTTTCTACATTTAAATTAGATTAGTCTTGGGTTTGAAAGAATATCTGTTATTATATTTTCGTAAAATATTTTGTTGCTTAATCAACCCCTATTTTTTTGCTCTTAAGTTTTTTAAAAGTTGTAAAGATTGAAAATAGATTATGATTGGCAAATATCGTTTATTTTTTTTTCTTTGTTATTATCAAGGGTGTCCAATTTGTTTTGCCAACAGGTGTCCCAGAAAAATTATGCTATATCTAGTAAATAAAATTTAGAACTAAGGGGTGTCCCAGGACACCCTTTAGATACAGGTAGACTCGCCTCTGATTATAATACTCGTTTCAAAACATTTCAAACACATTATCAAAATCTTTGTTCTTCTAAAACGTTCTTTGATTTCAAAAACATTTTTGCCTTCAAGGCATTCTTTCAAAACATTATCTCCAAAAGCATTAACACTTTTACTTCAAAACGTTTCATATATCAAAACATTAGTATTTCATTATTATAAAAATCATTTTGCCATGTACCCCAAAGTGGGGAAAATTCCAACACGTACTCACCTCAATCACACGTAGGTTAGCTAATGCTCTTCTGGTTCCTTTCCCTAGATTAATCCTCTTCAAATACTACCTACATCATATATGGACATAAGTCATTAAAATGACCAAAATACCCCTAAAATGTTCAAATACTAAATTTTATTGTTTCAAATCATTCCTCATGCAAAAATATGAATGTACGCGAAAACCGTGCGTAAATCCGAGTCCGTATGCAAAAGTTATGAAGAAAACCAGAAAAATCCTCAAATCAGGGGATTACACGGGCAGTGTCAATTAAGCATAAATTAACACGGGTCATGTTTCCCTGTCTGTACACACACAAAACTCAATTTTTCTCAAAATAACACTACACTTTGCATAGTTCTTGAAGACCCTTTTCCAAATCACTTTGTACCATTTGTATAGGTTGTCACACATGTTTAGGAGGTGTTTTATCATCTTAAAACACTCCACTTAATCCATTAAGTGTTCATTGAAACCTTAAGATCATGATGATCCTTAAGTGTTTAGAAGAAGAGTAAACTAGTCCATTTTTCACTTGAACATTCCAAAGCTCACAATGCTTGTTCCCAACTTATTGAACACCCAAATAAATGTTGTCAAGCACATAAAACCTCCATTAATCTCATTGAAAATACTTAATCCAACAATGGAATCCTCAATTCCATTCCATGTTTCCTAAATTGCCCTTTTTGCCCAAACAATCACTAGAGCTATAAACTTACTAGCATCCCCTCTTGTTTATGTTTCACTATCATCTCTTAAGTGTCAATTCATGTTCATGAATATCATTCACTTCTTATATGAGATTCATTATGTAATTATCAATAAATTTCCCAAAATGCCCTTATGGCCAATTATTCCATAAATTCAACTATAGATCGCTCAATCCTTCATGTTCTTGCATTCAAATCATATTTTTTAGTATCAACTCATGATTATGAGTATCATATACTCATCAAATGCTCACATTCCAAGAATTTCATTGTTATCATCACAATTTCTCACATAACCATCTAAAACCCATGTTTATGCAACATTCTCCCATCATAGATGTGTTTGATCATTCTAATTGGATTCATTGTCATCAAACATCATCTAGGTCATTGAATCCATTCCAAATCTAACATATAAACATTAAATCCCCAATTTGAATTTCTAGGGTTCATGAGGGTTTTCACCTAAATCCTCAAATCCATCAATGGGATGATTGGATTGAGATTAGGATCATCAAAACAACTCAAGGGAGGTTAGAAACCAAAACCCTAATCATTAAACCCAATCAAATTTGACATTGGGGTTCATCCCCTTCATTAATTCGAATTTTAAGCTAAATGGGGAGGTGTTTTTTACCTTGCAAGCCTTGAATCCTTCTCTCATTTGCTTGTTTGCTTAATTCACCACTTGAATCACACCCTAGATGGGAGATAGAAGAAGAATCGCCATTAGAAGCTCTCTAGAATGCTTCATACGTATCTGGAAGAGAAGTGAGGAGAGTGTTAATCTTATTTCCCTCTTTTTCACATTTAGTCCCTCAATTTTCATAATTTTGTCAAAAATGGTCCATTCCAACACATGTGACTTTTCTTTGATAATAGACATCCTAAGTCCCTCTCCATCCATTACATAACTTTTTTTTAGTCACTTCCATTAGTTGAGTCAACCCTTAGTCAAACATACTTTGCCAAATTGGCACTTTTGGTCACTTAACTCTTAAATGTTAACATTTCAACCTTTAACTTTCTAAGCTTTATATCAACTAATGATATAATTACCATTTAAATGACTTAATTATGTAAATAATCCTTTATTTAATTACTTAATTAATTTAAGAACCTTATCTTAAATTTTAGGATGTTACATTTTAGATCATATTTTTTTGCATCATATACTTTTTTAAACATAAATATTTGCATCTCAATTAATAGTAATGATGAAAAATATATGATACATATTTTACAAACCATCTATGATAAATAATAAAAAATGTATGAATCATATTATTATGGATCACGTTAAGTTATGGATCAAATCATCATCCAAAAAAATTATTCATATTATATTTTTGGGTCATATAAATTGTGTCATATATTTTCTAAACCAAATACCTTTTAAATGATAAACGTTCTTTATCCATGCATTACAATGGACAAAATCTACATAACATAACATTATATTTCCAGTGTTTTGATGAAAATGATCAACTATGATCCAAACATGCATGTATAAACTATGTAGTGTACTTTTCTCGAGTTATGCATTGTAAAATCTATACACATTTTATGTCATATTATTCAACCTTCATATTTAATTGTTATGAACCAAAACTTGTTATGATCCAGAAGTTGTTATGATTCAAAACTTGTGATGAACCAAACATGTTGTGAACCGATACTAATGTGAAAAACCTGACACGAGTTAAAATTTTATGATTCAAATTTGATATCATTTTAAATGATATGATTCAAAATAATACAATTCAAAGCATGCAACCATTTAATTTGTATTCAAGTTTGTTTCATAACATATTGAAAAACAGGATACAAACAAAAAATTATGTAACACGTGATATAATTCAAAGTATAAAACTATTTGCATCATAACAAATTTGGCTATCCAAAATCTGTTAGAAAATCAAAAAAAATTTATGAACAATAACTTATGTGAAAATTTTAACTTGATTAAAAATTATATTATTTAAAACATATGATCCAAAAGATATGATCCAAAATCGGATTATTCAAAATTGATATGACTAAAAATGATATATATGATTTAAAATTATATGATTAAAAATATTACGATCCAAAATGATATGATTTTAAGAATATGATTATAGTTATAAAAAAGTTGTTTCCAAAAGTCTGTTATATGATTCAAAATGATATGATCCAAAATGTTATGATACAAAATGATATGATTCGAAATGTTATGATTCAAAATGACATGATTTCAATTATATGATATAAAATGTTAGGATCCAAAAATTTATGATTTCAATTATATGATTCAAGTTACGAAGAGTTGTTTCCAAAAGTTTCTTATATGATTGAAAAATATTATGATCCAATGTATTATGATACAAAAAAATTATGACAGAAAAACTACATGTCAACCTAACTTTGTATGGACAACCAGAACCATCCTTGTGTGGAATTTTGTCCATAATATTACAACATATAACTAGTTGGAGAAGTACAAATACAAAAAGAAAAAGTAAGAAAAAAAGAAGAAGATAAACATCACAAAACTAACAAGATTACATAATATCACTAGTTATATGTGTAAAGATCAACAACAACTTGATCAAGGTGAAGTATAACTGGATCATAATTTAAGAAACCTATGAGAGGCCAACTCAACCAATAAGATTAATCATAATTGAAACAGCAGGAAAAAAAACCTTTTAAAAGGAACCGTTTATCAGAAACCACAGTTTGTTTATATACTTGTTCTGAATTTTATGTGAAAGAAATCCAAAAGCTACATCAATATACCTTATTAAGAAACAAATTAGATGTGACACCCCTTTTTAGGAAAGAAATCCAACAACACCAATACTAAAAAACTCTAACCATATAAAAAAAATACCAAAATCTTGAGCGGTTAGTCAAAGCCTCCACACAAGTTGAGCCGATAAAACAATAAAACACAATTAACATCCTCCATAAAATAGGTCTTTTATCAACTAATATGAGGAAAAGCAAGCACAATAAGGTCTTTTTAGATTTAACTCAAGTTCACCACTTGGAGAAAAAGCAAGCACAATAAGGTCTCTTTAGATTTAACTCAAGTTGACTACCTGGTCATTGAGAAATAAATTAAATCCAGTTGATTTCTAATATAAAGAATGAAAAATTAAAATGGTATGGAAACAATTGATCCACCCTTTTGAAAAATAAGTGTCTTCACCTCTGAAATAACTTTGTTTTAAAACGTATGCTTTTGTCTTCACATTCCTTGGCCCAAAAATGTTTAAAGTCTATTCAAATTGTTACATATAACTACTTTAATTTTCTCATAAATAACCTCCAACTTACCTTTGTTTGCATGAGATCATGAACTCTTTTAGGCATTTCATCAAGCACTTGGTAGGCATCAATAAACATAGGTTAACAACCATTTTATAATTTAATTCATTCCCTCTAAATCTTCCTATACCATATACCATACTGATATGGCTTCAAATATTAACGAATCTAACTATAATTCACCGTTTTTAATAGAAAATTGAGATAAATACATCAACTTCTTAAAGGATTTCATTATGATAGAAGCTGATTTTGTGTAATTTGAAACAGATGATGATGATAACTTGTAAAAATATCTTTTCATGTTCGAATCTAACATGAGTTTACGTTATTTGAATCGTATGTTGAAGCTTTCACTAGAAACAATGATGATTTCAATGTCTTTTGAGGTTTTCTTCTTTGCTGGATGAACGAAGAAGAAGACGATGAACAGTGAGCGTCTTATTATCCCAACATGTTTTTTGGTTTAGCCCAGCTAGGCCCGCCCCAACTCATTTTTTTCAACCCAATACTTTTTTTGTTTGACGGAATTTCCCTTAATGAACACAATTGGACGAGAATTGTCCTTGCAATCCTCACTGTTTTTTGAGTCCTCACTGGATAAGTTTGCACACTGTTATATTTTTAACAAACTCCAACAAAAGAAGTTTCCAAAATACAAGTATTGACTTATTAGTAATTTGCATGGACAATTTCACACGAATAGTAATCTGCATGAACTTGACAACTAATTAAAAATTTCAACATATGACATGTGAACGTTTGAATTCAAGAGGCATAATTGAAGAAGTCCATTTGTATTAAAATGCAACGATGATATTGCATAATCTTATAACGGTTTATTGCAAGTTACAACATATGATATAGCAATATTACAAGCTATATTATACACAAATCAAACGGATTTATTCTTTAAAATAGACAAGATTAAATAATCTTAACATTACAACTTTGACTTCAATTCATCTTTCCCAGATTCTGTTCGAATCCTTTTCTGGGCTTTAAAGAGAAACTCATGAACTTCATCAAAATGAGGTGCAGTCGCTTTCTTTGTATCTTCAATCCACTCAACAACTTTCTTGAAAGGGCTTAATATTCGTTCACATTCCTTCTCACTCAGAAGCTAAACACATGAAATTTTATATTTTTAATTAAGAATTAGCCAAAAACATGAAGATCATAAACATATTAAATAACATGTTGATTACCTGAAGTTGCATAATTTCACATACTAAACTGATATCTGCAATTGAAGGTTGAGAGCTTCCAACCAAAAATCTTCCATCTTTTAGCCAAAAAGTTTCTAATGTATTCAAAGATTTCTTGAGTATCCCCTCGGCTTGATTGACTACTTGAGGATATGCATGGTGTGAATCATTATGTGCCAAGATAGTGTTGAAAACAAGTCCAGCTGAAAGTAGAAAACCAATCAATTTTCAGGGTTTAAGATCTTATTAATTTATTATTTTATTTAATATATAGTAAAAGTGTAATACATTATACAACTACATATTAATTATTACCTGAACCACGGCGTAAATTGGAATGATGCCAGTCTAGAACAGAGTGGATCTTAGCTCTTTTGGATAAATCACCAGGATACCTATGGATAAGATTAAGCTTTTATATATAAATGATAAATCCATGGAGTTTAATGAAGTTTGGAATTTGTATAAAGATATGGAAGATGAAGAAAATTGACTCACCAATGACTAGCTACTCCTGGAAATGCACTACAGATGTAGATAAGAATTGCATGACTGAAAATAACAGCATTTCAGAGTTTTTTTACAACATTTATGAATCCATATAATATTTATTAATAGCATAAGGAGTAAGGATTTTGGATAAGAATTAAGAAACAGAAAGAACCTCTCAAACAGCTTGAAGCGTCCATCAACTATAGCTGGAACTTGATGCATGGGATTTATTGCTGCATAAAACATAAGCAGTTAAAAGTTGTTAACTAAATATGCAGAATTTGATACAAAATCATTATCAAACCTTTATATTCAGGGCTGAATTGCTGGTTTTTCAAGACATCTACTCGGATTTCCTCGAAATCTATCCCATTTATCCTGCAAATAACATCCAAAAAAGGGCAAGTTTAGACAAACATCAGATAGACTTGTGGATTAAAAAAAAAAAAGAACAAAAGCGCAACCCTAACTGCAATAAGTAACAGACCAATAATAACCCCAACTGAATTTGCACAAATTAAAAGAAAATGGGTAGAAATGTTACTGTAAGTGATGAAAGAAACCCTAGAATGTACATTTGAAGAACAAATTTCAATTCAACAAGAATCTGAGTAATCAACTAATTGTTTAAAAAGCGTGCACTCAGTCAAAAGTCAACACAGGGCAAAAAAAGGCATTTGTAACTAATTTAGTAAATTATCGAAAAGGGGAGAAATTCATATACTTGCAGAAGATGAGAACAGCACGAGATGGCTGGGACATCCGATCAGCATATACCTTCAGCGCCATGATTCTCGAGGAGCTCAAATCGAAATCGAATCCTGGGAATGTGAAGACTCAAACACCAAGATTTTCAAGTATAGTACACCATCTTTGACCTTTTTGAAATGAAAAATACAATTATCAGTTTGTCACCACGGCCTCAGCCAACCTCATCTTTTCTCTTTGTTTTTGTTTTTCTTAAGAAGTAAAAAAGGTATTTTACAGGTTGTTTGGCTGATTATTCAAAGAGAAAATCAGTATTATAATTAAATTTGTTAATTACTTTGTAAAAAAATAGTAAAAAAAAAAAATCAAAATTACATACAATAGCCATCAATTTCGCAGATGGATTAAGACCAGCTATGAAATGAGTATTTCATCTGCGAATATACAAATAGTTTATGTACATTTCTGTTTCGGAAACTTGTACGTTAACAGATGGAAAATTCATCTATGAAATCTGCAATAACCATTTATAAAATCATTGTTTGAAGTATAAATACCAGCAAGTTAGCCACATTTCATAGATGGATTGCAATCCATCTATGAAATGCTCTCATTTCATTTATGATTTGTCGGTAGATTTAAAAAATATATATATAGTTAGTTTTGACTATGAATTTCTTAAGGTTGACTACGAAATCAAATAGTTATGATTATGAATTGATACAAATCAATAGATTTTATATTAAAAATTGCAAAAAAAATCTTAGCTTATGATTTATATCTTTGGAATTATTGTTTAACTTCTCCGAAGAATACATTTTCTTGTCCATAGCTTCCTCAAAAAATGTTCTCAACCAAAAAACTACAAATGAGTGATTTAAAAGAAAAAAAGTTTTTATACCTAAAACTTGTTGATTTCATAGATGGAATGACTAATTTTATAGGTGGATTTTCCATATGTGAACGTACAAGTCTCCGAAACAGAAACGTGCATAAATTGTTTGTACTTTCGCAGATGGAATATTTATTTCATAGCTGGTCCTAATACATCTGTGAAATCGATGGCTATTGTGTGTAATTTTGTTTTTTTTTTTTACTATTTTTTACAAAGTAATTAACAAATTTGGCTATATTAGTAATTCTCCTTTATTTAAAAACTTCATGTTAACTTATTTACTTCTCAAAAATCAATAAGTTTTAAGTGTTTGGCAAAAGAAAAAGATTTTTTTAAACAATTTCTTCTTAACTTTTTGAAAAAGAGTTTTTAAGACCTCATGATTTATAATTTTTGCAAACTCTATGATTTTTGGTTAATAGCTTCTCCTTAACCATTTGAAAAAGAGTTTTTAAGTCGAACAATTTTTAGAAAACAACTTCTTGATTTTTTTCACTACAAAAGCTAATCCAAACACTTTAAAAAACTTTTTTTCCTAACCTTCATAAGTCAATTAGTTTTTTTTGGATAAAAATCATTTTTAACTTCAAAATGAAATCTCAAACACCTTCTAGATGAGCACATTTTTTGGTTAATTTTATCCTCATAGTGTTCGAGTCTTCATCATGTTTGATTTTTTATGGAAGAATAGGATATATATATATATATATATATATATATATATATATATATATATATATATATATATATATATATATATATATATATATATATATATATATATATTGAAGAATGCAATGTCCAGCTGACTGACATGTATATTAATATTTACGTTATTTTAATATTTAGCTATTTTCAATCATTAGTTTGTTTTACTTTTTCTGCAAGCTAGAAATAGTTGGTTTTTCCTAAAGACTAGGTAGACGTTATGGACCAGTGGGTAGCAAGGTAGTTCCTAGTTTTCAGATTTTTCTTTTCCTCTCTTTATTATGTATGTGGTTGTGCTTTCTTTTCAGCTTAATAGTGACAGAAGCATACAACCAAGAATACTTGCATTGTCTTGTTCTCTTTTCTTTACTCATACCCAAAAGCAAGCCTTTCCACTGTTGGTAACAACTAACAACCGGTATCAGATTCGGTTGTATATAAAGTAGAAACATGTATGAGTTTTAAGCTATCGGTGGTGTTAAAAATTAGGTAATACAAACTACAATACGTGGTAGACATGCATGAGTTCATACCTAACTAACTGGCCAGGGCTTATAAGATGTAGTAAGAGGAGCAGATACCATAGAACTGAGAATTGACACCAACGGAGCGATACACAAATGGAGAGTCAAGACCAGGCAAAGTGTTGTTCGTTATCAAAACAACCATCGAGGAGGAGTTTCTTGAATACATTCGGGACCTTAGCACACCAAATTAAAAAGGCATGGGACACGTTGAAGACTTTGTTTTCGAAGAAGAATGACACAAAGTTGCAATTTCTTGAAAATGAATATTGCTTTCAATGTCACAACGGGATTTAACAATCCCTTAGTATTTTCACAAAGTCAAAATGTTGTGTAGGGAGATTGGCGAGCTTGACCCAGAAGGAAGGATTATATATAGAACCGAGAATGAAACAAATTATCATTTATGGTTTGAAGCCGGAATACAGGAGCTTCGTAACTGCGGTGCAAGGTTGGCCTATGCAGCCGTCCTTGAATGAGTTCGAGAACTTGTTGGCGATTCAAGAAGCATATGTCCATTGATTCGTCTTCTTCGTCAGGACACTTCTAGGCAGAAGCCATGGGGTACGTTATAAATCGTTTGCCTTCTCCGTCTCTTGGTTATAAATCACCGTATGAGAAGTTAACCGGAAACAAACCAAATGTAACATGTTTAGAGCAATAGAGGTAATGCTCACTTTTGAAAACAAAAGCCTACCTTATATGTCATGTCAAGAAAGCTGGTTTGCGTGAGATTTATCTTTGTATCAAATAATAATAATAATAATAATAACAACATGTTTTACACAAAGAAAACAATTTGTAAAACAGTAATAATATATTCTCCTAAACGTTCTCTTATACATTGGACAAAAATTTCTAAACCTAAAATAACATCACTTGTTTTATTTTTTATTTTTTGTCAAATGTCCGTTGGGAAGAAGTATATAAGAGTACTATTTTAAAATAACACCATCACCTGTATTCTTCAATAATTTATGAAATCCAGCTAATTAAAATGCAATGACGATTACATACTTTATTTCAACTTAATATAGTTCATATAGCAGCAACATTACGTGGTGAATTATACAGATATCAAACTGAATTTAGTCTTTACCAAAAGAAGTTTATTTTTAATTTTACAACTTGGACTTCAATCTTTCCCAGATTCTTTTGCTGTCTGCTCTCGAATTCTTTTCTGGGCTTCAAAGAGAAACTCATGAACTTCATCAAAATGAGGTGCAGTCGCTTTCTTTGTATCTTGCATCCACTCAACAACTCTCTTGTAAGGGCTTAATATCCGATTACAATCCGTCTCACTCAGAAGCTAAACACATAATATATATTTTAATTAAGGATTAGCCAAAAGGATAAATGTAATTGAATACTACTTTGATTTAATATGCTTACCTGAAGTTGCATGATTTCACATACTAAACTTAGATCTGCAATTGATGGTTGAGAGCTTCCAACCAAAAAGCTTCCATCTTTTAGCCAAAAGTGTTCTAATTTAGTCAATGATTTCATGAGTAACTTTTCGGATTCCTTGGCTGTTTGAAGATTTGAAGGGAGGCCAAATAATGGTGCCAAGATAGTGTTGAAAACAAGTCCAACTGAAAGTAGAAAAGTATGATATGATAAGATCATTGTCCAACAAATCTGTTGTTTAAAAATAAAAAAATAAAGTAGATATAATTATCACCTGTCCCACGGCGTAAATTTGAATGATGCCAATCCAAAACAGAATGGATTTTAGCTCTTATGGTTAAATCACCAGGATACCTATACATCTAATAAGTTAATAACCTTATAATCTTCATATATATATATATATTCATTTAAAATTAAGTTTAGAATTTGTATCAAGATATGGAACTAACTCACCAATCACTAGCAACTCCTGGAAATGCACAAGATAAGTAGATAAGAATGGCATGACTGAAAATCACAACATTTTGAGTTTATTTACACCATAAATGAATCCAAATAGAATAAGGACTTTCAAATTATAAACAGAAGCAACCTTTCAAACAGCTTGAAACCTCCATTGACTATTGCTGGAACTTGAGACATTGGATTTATTGCTGCATAAAATTTAAAACAAGAGCATTGTATTTACATTCTTTTAGTAATAATATCAATATGTAACCTTATACTTTGCCATTGGTAAATGATAGATGTGTACTTTCTTAACTAAATATGCAGGATTTGATACCAAATCGGAAACAAACCTTTGTATTCAGGGGTGAATTGCTCGTTCCTCAAGACATCTACTCGGATTTCCTCAAAATCTATCCCATTTTTTCTTCGGAAAAAGCCATAATAAGAATGATGAATTTAGACAAGCATAATCAGATAGAAAATAGCTTGTGCATAAAAAGAAACACAAAACACAACCCGAATAGGATTAAGTATCAATTTAACAATAAACCAACTCAATTTGCACCGATTAATAGAAAAGGGAAGGACGAATTTCAATTCAACAACCAGAGAATCCGATTAAAGATCACTATAAGCCTGAGCAATCAAGTAATCGCTTCAATACTTGCAGTCGATCACAAGTCAATGACCAAAGCGGTTGGTATTTATTTACAATCCGATCAAAGAGAAGGAATTTGTAAGTAATTTACTAAATTATCGAAACGAGGAAGAAGATAATAAATATACTTGCAGAAGATGAGAACTGCACGAGATGGTTGGGACATCCGATCAGCAAATACCTTCAGCGCCATGCTTTTCGAGCACAGACTGAATCTTCGGAGTTACAAAAAATTTCAACTCCAATAAACAATCGTTCACCTCTTTATGATTAACAACGTAATCGTCAGCATGAGTTTAAATTAGTATTTAATGCTCCAGACCACTTGTAGGATATACTAATACTAATAATATATTCTCCTAAACGTCATCTTAATATACACTTGACATAAAAATTTCTAAACCTAAAATAACATCACTTTTTTTATTCTTATTTTTATCAAATGTGGGTTACGAAAAAGTGTAGGAATATATAACACCATCACCTATATTCTTCGATACTTCTTTATATGAAATCCAGGTAATTAAAATGTAACGATGATTACATAATCTCATTAATGGTTTATTTCAACTTAATACACATATCATATAGCAACATTACGTGGTGAATTATACAGAAATCAAACGACTTTAGTCTTTTTACCAACACAAGATTATGTTTGATTTTACAGCTTTGACTTCAATTCTTTTTTCCCAGAAGATTCTTTTGCTGTCTGCTCTCGAATTCTCTTCTGGGCTTTAAAGAGAAACTCATGAACTTCATCAAAATGAGGTGCAGTCGCTTTCTTTGTATCTTCAATCCACTCAACAACTTTCTTGTAAGGACTTAATATCCGATGACACTCCTCCTCACTCAGAAGCTAAACACATGAAAGAAAAAAAATTATGTTTTTAGTTAAGAATTAGCCAAAAAGATGAATGTGATGAAATATTTTGATTCTATAATATATGATTACCTCAAGTTGCATGAGTTCACACACTAAACTGAGATCTGCAATTGAAGGCTGAGAGCTTCCAACCAAAAATCTTCCATCTTTTAGCCAAAAGTTTTCCAATTTAGTCAATGATTTCATGAGTATCTTCTCAGCTTGTTTGGCTGCTTGAGGGCTTGAGGGGATGCCATTTAGTGGGGCCAGGATAGTGTTGAAAACAACTCCAGCTGAAAGTACATATAAAAATCCAAACATATGTTACTTAATACCCCAAAACCAATCAAAGTTGTGGTTTAAAATCCAATCACTGAATTTTTTATTTAAAAAAAAAAAAAACATGTATTACCTGCTCCACGACGTAGGTTGGAATGATGCCAGTCTAGAACAGAGTGGATTTTAGCTCTTTTGGATACATCACCAGGATACCTATGGATGTGATTAAGCTTTTATATATATATATATATATATATATATATATATATATATATATATATATATATATATATATATATATATATATATATATATATATATATATATATATAAATGATAAATCCATGGAGTTTGGGATTTGTATGCCTCTAGAGATATTGTCATATTGAAGGAGAAGAAAACCAGACTCTTACCAATGACTAGAAACTCCGGGAAATGAACATGATAAGTAGATAAGAATCGCGTGACTACAAAATAACAACAAATTCAAATTATGAAAACCGAGAATTTATATTGTGCAATAAACTGAAATTTCTTTAAAAATAAGAGAAAAAAACCTCTCAAACAGCTTAAAGCGTCCATCAACTATTGCTGGAACCTGAGACATGGGATTTATTGCTGCGTAAAACATACAAGACACACACAACAATCCTTTATCTTCAAATTCATATAGCATGTTGTTACATGTCTATAGACTATAATGTTGAATAAACTGTTGAACTTTATCTTTTTGAAAAAATGAAAACTTTGCCCTTAGTAGATGTGTACGTGTACAACAGAGAGAATTGTGATTAACCAAATATGCAGAATTTGATACAAAATCAGAAACAAACCTTTATATTCAGGGGAGAATTGCTCGTTCCTCAAGACATCTACTCGGATTTCCTCAAAATCTATCCCATTTATCCTTCAAATAACATCCAAATAAGCCATAAGAAAGACAAATTTAGGCAAGCATAATCAGATAGATTATAACTTGTGCATAAAAAGAAACCCTAATAGGATTAATAAGCCCAATTGAATTCACCCATGAAACAACATATACATACACATCAAGTTACGAAACTCAAGTATCATTGCAAGAAATTGTTGTAGGCCAGATGCTAATGAAGGAAAGACAAGTAGAACATATAACAGTAATAATAGAAAACCAACTCAATTTGCAAAGATTAGTAGAAAAGGGGCTTATCGTTGTAGAAATGTTACCGACCAATTTCAATTCAACAGCCAGAGAACCCAATTTAAAGATCATGGTAAGCCTGAGCAACCAAGTAATCGCAACAATACTTGTACTCGGGCCACAGGTCAATAATCAAACCGTTGGTATTTTATTTACTACGGATGAAAGAGAACGAATTTAAACTAATTTACTAAATTATCGAAACGAGGAAGAAGATAACATACTTGCAGAAGATGAGAACTGCACGAGATGGTTGGGACATTCGATCAGCAAATACCTTCAACGCCATGCTTTATTGCTTTTCGAGCACAGACTGAATCTTGGGAGTTCTAAAGTCCACCACCAAAAAATTTCAACTCTTTATCATTAACAACGCAGTCGTCAGGATGAGCTCAACATCATCCTGTTTGTTTGTGGAAGAAACTTAGAACTCCTAACGTTTGCTTTCTATAATCCATAGAATTTTATAATTTTTTTTTTACTTCAATATATTGAACTCTCTTAATGTTACAAAATGTAATTTAAAGTAAATATTTAAAAATTAAAAACTTTTATTTTTCCTATTGAATGGTCATTGAACTCCAAATCCATTGAATGTCAATATGGCATCTCACAATGGTAAAGTTTTATTCATTGAATAACACATAGACTTGTCATCTCATTCAACTCTCTCATTAAACTCATCATTATGGATGCTCTTAGCATTTGGTAGGAAATGGTAACACTCTTAACACTCTATATTTTTTATTTTCTTTTTCTAATTTAATTAAATTATTTTATTTAATATAAAATCAGTTTTTGTGCATAAATATTAAAGAAAATTTATTTTTTTAAACCACAAAAAATTAATATAATATCAATTATATTTTTTTAAAACACAAACATTTCATATTAAATTAAAAAAGTTACAATAAATTAAAACTTAAAATACCTAAAAACACGATTTAATAATTCAAACCACGCCAAACATGACTTAACACCGACAGACACGAACCTAGAAACGCTACTTACTACATAAAAAATACACTTCATAATTAAAACACACTTCATAAAAAAACACACTAAAGCAACGGGTCTTCCTCCGAATACTGACATTCCAATTTGTCTTCCGATGGCATATTTAGATCAAGATTGTCCATCGTCCAAAGATGATCGGTTAAATGTCGGCGAAGATCGGTATGGATTATTGCACTGTGAATTATCCTCTGTAACGCCCTGTTCTGAAAGTATTCGTTTATGGATTTCAGAGCCCGAGGCTAGGGGAGTTTCGGTCTTTTATGGGTCTTGAAGTTTTTATTTGAGAAGTTTTGGGCCGAGGTGTGTCACTAGAAGCGTTGGGCTTCTCGCCACCTTTTCGTGGATATAAAGATCGTCGGAAACGGAATTAGAATGAAGGAGTTATAGCACTTTGAAGTTATTGACATTAATGGTCCCTTAATGGAAGAAGTTGGCAAGAAGGACCATGCATGCAAAGTGGAAGGCGCGTGAGTACGCCCAGCATAAGCTGGGTTACGCCCAACGTATAAAGGGAAATGGTCGCGAGTGCTTTTGGCGTACGCCCAGCGTACGTCCAGAGTCCAGAAACCCTAAATTTAGGGTGTGTCTCTATATAAGGAACATTATACCCTCAAGGTTCAGCCTCTATTCCACCCTAAAGAACTGCTACGAAACCCTAAACCCTCTTGAGTGTTCTTGGAGCTTGTAAGACCATTTTGGAGTGCATTTTAGTGTTCTTGGAGAGGAGTGATCATCTTGGAGTCTCATTGATCAAGGAAGAGCTTTTAGATTCAAGTTCTCCAGCTCATCTACAAACCCCAGAAGGTATAAAGCTTCCAACTTTCCTCATAGAAGCTTAGATCTAGGTTTATGGAGCTTTGGACCTTTTTAGGTCCAAAGAATGGACCTTTATGGTGCAACTTCGTTTTTGAGCTTGGGGTTGCCACCCTCAAAGCTAAAAGTGTCCCATAAGTAGTAAAATTTCAATCTTGATGGTCCTAATGAGTTCATGCATGATATCTAGCCCTTGTTATGGAAGTATATTGTCACCTTTTGAGTTTGGGCTTATTTGGTGGGTTGCAAGTCACCAAGTTAGTGACTTTATGGACTAAGACGTGGAAAAGGACCTGGATCTGAGTTGGTAGCCTCTGGAGTGGAGTATTAAGCACTTACTGGGGAAGTGTCTTAATAGGGGGAGTACGCTCAGCGTACATTCAGGTACGCCCAACGTACATACCATTTGGCTAATACGCTCAGCGTACATAGGAGTACGCCCAGCGTAATCATCAGTTTGGGTTTGGCATGTGTTGGGCCTCGACTTGGGTCGTGCTTTGGGTCTTTGGGCCTTTTGGGCCATCAGAAGTCAGATATTATGGGCCAAGGATATATTTGGGCTTAGGGTAAGGCCCATTAGAGGGATTGGGCCCAGTTTAGCAAATTGGGCCATTAGTGGGCCACTAGTGGGCTTGGGAAGCTTACCTAGTGTTGGGCCTTTTATATTATGGTGTGGGCCTTAGTTATGGACCAAGTTGGCCTAGAAGTAGAATGGTCATTCTACCCTATGAAGGATTATTGTATTGGACTAAGTGTTAATTTGGTGTTGGTAGCTCGGGGAGCCGAAGGAGCAGCAGTTCGGGATTTGGCAGATAGCAGCCAGAGGGATATCAGCAAGGTTTCAGCAGTGCAAGGTGAGTCTCCTCACTGTGTGAATGGGTCTACGGCCACAATGCCGACCCATGTAGTTTATGAGTAGGACGACCCGGGGGATAGCCCTAGGCACTGTATGCTAGTATGATATTCCAGACCAAGGTCTGATGTCGGGCGGGAGCCCGAGGTATGTTTGCATGATAGATTATACTTGTTGTCTGTGTGATACTTGTATATGCCTGGTAGGGAGGTGAGTGTGGGCGAGGTCCCGTATCTCACCATTAGCAGAGTGTGGACGGGGTTCCATATCTCATTAGAAGTAGAGCAGGGGTGGGGCCCGAGTGAGGAAAGGAGTGAGTGTGGACGAGGGACCGTACCTCACTATCAGCAGGAGTGTGGACGGGGTTCCATGACTTACCAGTAGCAGGTCAGGGGCGGGGCCCAAGATAGGCGAGGCCTTAGTACAGGGATACAGTAGAATATGTCTAGCTTATGTGTTATGTGTTATATTATATGTTTGAATATGCTTAGCGGGCGGGGCCTAAGAGAAACAGATATGTATACCGAGCGGAGCTCGATGCCAGGCGGGGCCCGATGCCGGAGCGAGTCCGATGCCGGGCAAGTCCCGATGCAGCGGGTCGGGGCCCAGTATGTGGTTATGTGTATGGTATGTGGTAGTTTGGGGAACTCACTAAGCTTCGTGCTTACGGTTTTCAGTTTTGGTTTCAGGTACTTCCGGTAGCGGAGGGAAGAGCTCGGGGTGATCGCATGGCACACACCATTGTTTATTTAGCCTGGGATGTTTTACTCTGATAAATTGAACTTGTTTGAATTAATACTCTATTTGAATAATACTCTGCTAGCAGCAGGTGGTTGGCTGATGTCGCCAACGCTTTCCGTACGATCCGGTGTCCCGAGGGGGACAAGGTCCGACTTGCCTCCTGTCTTCTGAAGGACAGAGCACGGGATTGGTGGGAGGAGGTTGGTCATGCCATTGGGGATGATGTCGCGTTGAACACGATGACATGGAGTGATTTCTCGATCATATTCAGGGCCTAGTTTGCACCAGTGATTGAGGTGAAACAGTTAGCACGAGAGTTTCAGGATTTTCGGCAGACTACAAAGACAGTGGCGGAGATCACCGCCAAGTTCAGGGAGATGGCTCTTCTTGTTCCGCAGTATGTCGCGGACGAGGAGATGAAGAAGGCCCGATATCACGAGATGTTGAGGAGTGACATCAGGGAGTTTGTGAGCAGGTCCAGCTGCAAGACGCTGGAGGATATGATTGCTCGGGCCAGAGAGAGGGAGATCAATCTGGAGCACCTCAGGAAGAGGAAGTCGGAGGAGGTTCAAGTAGCTGCAGGTTCAGGCAAGAGACCCAAGGGGTCAGATGTGAGATCGAGGGATTATCAGGAGCGCAATCGTTGTGGAAAGTGTGGCAGGACGCACGAGGGTGCGTGCAGGGGTGGTAGTGGAGGTGATTTTGGCCGCTTCAAGTGCGGCCGGACTGGTCATTTCAGCATGGATTGTACTGCTACCACCACTCAGGGATAAGATCTGATATGTTTTCATTGCAGTCAGAGGGGCTACAAGAAGGCCCAGTGCCCGAGTTTACTTCCAGCAGGATAGGTGATGGCACCTGCCCCTGCGACTTTGAGGATCACCGACGGCCGTCAGGCCAAGCAGAGGCACCTGCGGTGGGGAGCAGGACTTTTCAGTTATCTACAGTGGAGACGCGAGCAACACCGGACGTCGCAGGTGTGTATCTTTTGCTTTCCTGTCAACTTTTATTCATGATCATATTGTTATGGTACTGCATCTGTGTTAATGATTATATGTTAGAATTTTATTTATGTTCGTGTTCGGATCATATGCCATCTGCATAACATGGATGTTAGGGTAGTAGTCGAAGATGTTTCCCCTTTTTGAGCCGGTTCTCAGGATGCAGTCACTGTAGCAGGTGTGAGTGGGGTTTGGGAAGTGTTCTGTTAGTCTTCAAGAGTGGTTCATATTGGGTATTGTTTGGTTGGAGCGTTAGCAGTGGTAAGTGTTGGATGTCAGCAGATCGACCCCTTAGATGGAGAGAAGGATTGGGAACCCTTCCCAAGTCGGGAGCTGTAGGGATCTAGTCGAATTGAAGTGGGGGAAAACTATCCCAGAGGTCAGGAGCAGGGGTAAGCACAAATTGGGATGAGTTTTCAACTTTGTTGGAGAGGAAAGCAGCCCCAGTGGTTGCTGGGTTAGAGAAGCGTGCGAATTGGGAGTTTGGGAAACTTCCCAACATTGAGTTCGTGTATTCGCGGTAGATGATACCTGGGTGGGAACCAGGTGGGGGATTTTCTCGGCAGGATGCAATTTTAATCAGGATGTAAGACTACGGGCTCACCATAGTAATCTCCAGTAGCTAGACGGAGCGGGAAGAGTAGTAAGGTTGTGGGATAGTCGTGTCATTTCGTTAGCAGTAGTTAGAGGAGTGTGGGCGAGGGCCCGTATCTCCTAGTTAGCATGATGAAGATCGATAGAGAGAGTAGTTTGTTGAGTTTTAGGATGGAGTGGGGCCTGCATAGCCCAATCATAGGTGAGACCTGTGGGAGAGGCCACTCTAAGACGTAGTTGGATGAGACTCGTGGGCGAGGCCCGTATGATTATAGCAGTGCAGGTGGGACCTGGTTGAGACCATAGGGCCAAGTTAGGGGATCGAGGATCCCAGGGCATAGGGAGCCAGAGTGGCGAGGTAGATAGAGCAGTTTTAGATAGCCGAAGTTTCTTCGGAGGTCGCTGGGAGCGACTGAGAGTTTGAGCTTGGGTTCAGTAACCGGAGAGAATCCGGTATTCCGGATGGTGGTCAGAAAAGTTCAGACTTGAGAGGTCCCCGTTCTTTTGGAGAGAAGGCAAGAGGCAGCATGGTATTCGGGCAGAAGTGTCTATCATAATGGTTCCTGTGGGCGAAGTAGCTTGGAGTTTGCGGAAGTTTAAAGTTCGTCTTCTTCAAAACGGAAGACCGGGCTGGCTTTCAGTGCCTTGGGAATGTTGTTTTCGCGCGTAGAATCATCGGTTGTATTCCGCAGATCAGTTGTTGGAAAGAGGGGTGTTAGTAAGGAGAGACTTCGAGGACAAAGTCTAGTTTAAGTGGGGGAGAGTTATAACGCCCTGTTCTAAAAGTATTCGTTCATGGATTTCAGAGCCCGAGGCTAGGGGCGTTTCGGTCTTTTATGGGTCTTGAAGTTTTTATTTGAGAAGTTTTGGGCCGAGGTGTGTCACTAGAAGCGTAGGGCTTCTCGCCACCTTTTCAAGGATATAAATGTTGGATTAGTGTCTAAGCCCGTAACTATATTTGGTATGTACTTGAACCGGTTGTGCATGGTCCTTTTAGGTTGCCTTCACCAAAGCAACTTGATAGGATGATTTATGGAGAAAGAGGATTAATTATGATTTATTAATATATTATATGAATAATATATTAAAGGAGAAATCATATTGTTTAATTAATATTAGTCAAGAATTATTTGATAGTTAGTTTTGTGACTAAACGACACTAATTAAACTTAGGGGACTGGAATTGTAATTATAAGATAATTGCAATTGGGCTATGGATCACCTTGGAACATAGGTTGGACGAATTCTATGGGAAGCCCATAAAGAAATCGTCCAAGGGGTGTTCTAAAGGGAGTCAATGGGCTTCTTAGGGCCTAGGAAGTCAAATTAGGGTTTCCTAGTTGTAAACCCTAATAGCCTCACTATAAAAAGACCCCTAAGGCCCCAAAAACGTGGAGAACTCTCTTGGAAGAACCCTAGGTCGTTTTTGGTGCTCTTCCTCCTTCTCATAAGTCATTCTCTTGCTTGTGGTGTTTGTAAGCCATTAGAGGAGTGACACTTGTGACTCTAAACTCCAAAGACAAGAAGATTCAAGCCATTGAAGAAGAGGTAATCATCTATATATGCTCTTATATGATAATTTCGAAATGTATATGCTAGATTAGGGTTCTTGAGCCTTGGATGAATTGCACGTACAATAGAGAAACCTAGATCCAAGCATTAGGGTTTGCATGAGTACATATGATGTTGTTTTGGCTCAAACCCATCAGTGGTATCAGAGCTTTGATTGGTTTCAATTGTATTTGATGCTAATATGTTCGTTCATTGCTTGATATGAAAATCGTTTTTTCTGAAAATACCCAGCTCACGACGTGACTCACCGAGTTCATGACGTGAGCCCAGTCTGCCTGACAGACTCGACGAGTGGAGTAGGCGACTCGACGAGTCTGTGGATCAGATGGCTCAAAATTCGGATTTTTGACTGATTTTGTGTTTGGATAATCACCAAAATTGTTTTTAAATAATAAAATCCGATTTTTATATATGTGTTATGATTATCCTTACCAAATTAAAAGATAATTACCATTTATTTGAATAATAATTTAATTATAAGATAATCTTTGATTATTTAATTTATTTGGTGAATGATCTTGTAAATAATCTTGATTAGGTCAAATTTAGATAATCAGTAAATTAATTGTTTAATTTAAAATTATTTGCTATTTGATCATTTGTGTTTTGAAAAGTTCAAAACTTGCCCTCAAGTTTTGGAATTTAAATTTTGATTAAAAAGTTTAATTTTGAAATATTTAAATTTTAAACCCTAATGATTTGAAATGTTTCAAAACTTGCCCTCAAGTTTTAGAAATTAAATTTTAATTAAAAGTTTAATTTTAAAATGTTAAATTCTAAAACCCTAATTTTTGAAAAAGTTCAAATTGCACCCTTATGGTTTTATTAAATTAATTAAGTGTATAATTAAAAGAGAGTTAATAAATCCATAATGATATGGTTTACATATAATTAAATTAAAAGTATAATTTGTTAAATTAGACCACGTAGTATTTTAAAAGTGTAAAATACACCCTTATACTATATATAACATTAAAAGTCTAATATTATATATGTATAACTTAAACTGCTAGTCTTACCGTTAGTAGGCCTCATTCACGAAGCCGATCTATAAGGGGGTATAAGGTTATGGCCTATAAAATGGTCGTTTAATGGGTGTCCACTCTCACCCACCGCTTCCTTGATTGGTGGAGGGTCGTTAGCCGAACAGGTAGGATAGGGCAAACCCTCTCCTCATTAAAAGTATAATGAATGTTAAAGTAACTAAACGTTTTACAAAATTCTCAATCTTAGTTACTCTAGGCAAAAGTGAATTTGATGCAATTCCATGAAATTACACTTTATACCCTTGCTAAGACGTTAGTGGAGCGTGTGCGATTAACCGGCAAACTAAATGGGTTCTAAGCAAAGGTAGCAAAGGGTGACTCAATGTTTGTCATAGTTCGGTGGAGCGTGTGTGGTTAACCGGCACATCGAATAGATGACTGTAACATTGGGGGCACCATGTAAGTTTGCATGGTTATTCACACCCTGTTTTGTGATCCTCGGCATCCCAGTCACAAATCGAGGGGCATATCGAGATTTAAACATGTCATTGAAAAGTTCAATGAATCTCAAAGGATCTAGGAGTTTTCAATACATTTAAAACTTAATCTCTTTTTCGTTTTTTTCATGGTGGGAAATTAGTGAATCGTCATTCACTTACCTTCAAATGTTCTACAATTCGGGTTACGACATCCCTCTCCCAAGTTGTAGAGTATTGTGTTGGGTCCTAGACTTAATATTTCATTTGGGTGTTTTATTAAGGACTCAATCAATCAACTAACTTGAATTTTCTCCCGTTTTAGAGATGTCAAAGTATGACAACTATGGTCTTCCCAAATCCCGTGGAACAAGCTTTCCACATGAAGATGATATTCCATGATTTGATCGAGGAACACGAGATCATGCTTCACTTCCTCCACCTCCTCCTATTATTCTCCCTAACCCACAAGTTCAAAGGCTTGAAAACTTCAAGCTCACTCAAGCCCTTTTGGCAAGTAAACATGAGGAAGGCAAGTCAGTGTGTGCACACGTCTTAGAGATGAAGTCATGCATTGATAGGTTAAGAATGTTGGGAGTCGTTGTCTGTGAGAAGCTAGCTGTTGACTGGGTTCTTTAGTCGCTTCCTGACTCATATAGTGAGTTCGTAAGAGAGTACTATATGATAGACCACGACGTAACCCTCATCGATCTCACATATTTGCTTGTTGCTGCTGAATCAGCAATGATTTGGCGCACTGGAGAAGCAAAGTTGTTTGGTGGATCTGCCTTCCAAACCTCTATGGACATAGGCAATAGCAACAAAAGGCATGCTATGGTCGAAAAATTTGATCATAAGAGAAAGGCAAAGTCTGAAGTAGTTTCGTGTGCTGTTCCAAAAGAGTCAATTTGCTTTTATTGCCAAGAGAATGGGCATTGGAGACGAAGCTGTCCTGTCTACTTGAGAGATCTAAGAGATGGGAGAGTCAAGACGTATAACTCTACTTCAGGTAAAATCCATTAACTAACTCTATAAGTTCCTATTTTTTGATTCTTGATACATTATGTGATAAGATTACATTTTTTTGATGTTTTGTAGAATCAAAGAAAATAAAGGAAGCTTAGAGAAAGAAGTGTGCTGAATCTGATCGTGAAGAAATGGATTTTGATCGCATGGATTCGAAGATCAGATTTTTGAGCTGCTACTTTAGAGTTAGGATAGATTGCTAAGAAATATAATAGCATAGTTTTTCAATTAGTTGTGTTGTAAGGACAAATTTTTTCCGCAATATAATAAATTTTGATTTTGTCTTATTTATTATCCTTGCAATGACATGTATGAAAAATTGATGTTTGTGTATTTCTATTATTAGCAATGTTGAAATGGATGTGATTCTTAGTTTTATTATTTATGGTAGTGTCATGATTTTCTAAGTAAGGAAAGATTCCCATCGCCCAAGTTTTAATTGGATAGAAACTTGGAATCATACAACTTGTATTGTGTGATGTATGGAAATCTTGGTACTTAAGTAATTAAGACTAATTCCTTGTTCACATAAGTATGTGAGTCAAGTGAAGGACTAAAGGAACTAGTACACAATGTTGTGCACTAGTCAAGTCCACCATAAATAATAATAACATTATTCTTCATGATTTACTAAATGTCTAGTAAATGTGGTTATACTTATAAGATTAAGTGTAATTCTGAATCATTGAAAAGTTTCAATGAATGGCAAAACGAATAAGTAGAATCAATGAAGGCAGAAAGATAAAAAGTTTCTCCAATCTAAGAAGAAGGGAGAGTACTTTTGTATCGTGTTTTGTGATCGTCTTGGTAATCGTAAGAACCATATTACAATTCATCCTCTAAGGATACCTTAGTGCACTGGTTTGGCTAAGAAGAGCAATGGAGAATTGTTGAAATGGTTAAGTTAATAAGATGTATCGTACTTCGTTCCAAAAATCAAGTCTTAGAGTCATACTCCAAGATTGTGACTTGAGTGACATAATCTTAAGTAGGAATGTTCTTACACTTGCACATTTTGGTAAGTTGTGATGTCTTGAATAAGACAAAGACCAACTAGTACCAAATTGCGTGTAGGTTTTGTCTTGATATAGACACACACTAACTCTTGGATATTTGTTTTGTCAAGAAATGTTTCTTGATAAGAGAATCTAATATGTCAAGAGGTCAGTGGGAGTCTAAAGATCTTGAAAAGTTTCAAGAACAAATCAAGAAGTAAACCTATTAAACACTAGCACACGACTTGAGGTTTATAACCTATCGTGTTGACAAAATTTTATTTCTATGCCATTCCAATAAAGTTACTTATGCATATGAGTTCTACGAGTTCTCAATTGACTGCATAAGGGCAAACACCTTGTTCAATGAAAGTACATTGACTGGAATAGGTGAGCTGCTAAATAACTTGGAAGCAATGGTGGGACCCTTGATGGCAAGAAATTAAGAATGAACAAGTTCTGTCCATAAGAGTTTGAATTTTTCACAAACATTATCTTATGATTATGCTTATGAAAAATTTGCATGGATAGGAACACATGCACCATAAAATCTAAGTGTCATAATGTTTCTCTCCTTCATGAAAATGATTGTGAGGAAACGCTTTCACTGAGAGAGATTTTAAGGAGATAGCGATTATGTAAATTGCATTCTCAAATTCGATTATGATTACGGCATCCCTCTTCATAGTTCGAATTGTGAGATTTGGCAATTAGTCTGAACATTTGGGACTTAGTAATATATGTTCTGAATTAGTTTAGACACACATGTGAGCTGTCTAAAGAAAGGTGTGTGAGTTTGAGAAGCTTAGATAAAGGCTTATCGAAGCACATCGTATTGGAAATATGAACTTTGGAATTCAATAAGTATTGTCTTTTAGAAGTCCAACTGTTTTCTGAATACGTGTCAAAGCTAGTGGGAGTATAAATGTTATGCTGGAATGGATATAATCATCATGTTAGTGGGAGCATGATTATTATTATTGCAAGTTGGCAATATTAATTATAGAAAAACAAAAGTTTCACTTTGCAAAGTTGTAGGGGTTGAAAAGTTGTCTTTGCTATAATTAAGGGAGAGAATGTTATACTTCGTTTCCAATCTAAAATCTTAGATCGAGAAATTTTAATTGAATTTAGTCAAGGATATATTTATTATTTGCATTCTCAAAGTTCGATTATGATTACGGCATCCCTCTTCATAGTTCGAATTTTGAGAACATGGCAAATAGAAATATTATGGCAATATTATAGCAAGAAACTGGTAAAGTATCATGTTTTTCATTATGAATCGTATCCCACATGCTTCGGGTATAGGATCGATTGCATATGCTGTAATATTCGACCGTTCTAAAAATTTTCCAAATGCCTAGGGCATTTAGAGGGAAAAAGGGAATAGAACCGGATTTGACTAAAATAATTAAACAACTGTCAAGGACAATCTAAGGTTCGCCAAAGATTGGTCGCTTGTGGACAGTTGGAAGTATACTAATGGATGGACCATATTGACTTTATTATGAATAGATAAGACTCTATTTAGAATGAGTTGTCATATGGCAAATATGGAAATGTTTCCTTATTGGGAGTTGGACGATAAGAATCTATGTCTAGATTAGAAACTTCTATGCAAGAAGGATGTTCAAAGGAATGTACTTTGAATGTTGTCTTTGCTATAATTAAGGGAGAGAATGTTATACTTCGTTTCCAATCTAAAAGCTTAGATCGAGAAATTTTAATTGAATTTAGTCAAGGATATATTTATTATTTGCATTCTCAAAGTTCGATTATGATTACGGCATCCCTCTTCATAGTTCGAATTTTGAGAACATGGCAAATAGAAATATTATGGCAATATTATAGCAAGAAACTGGTAAAGTATCACGTTTTTCATTATGAATCGTATCCCACATGCTTCGGGTATAGGATCGATTGCATATGCTGTAATATTCGACCGTTCTAAAAATTTTCCAAATGCCTAGAGCATTTAGAGGGAAAAAGGGAATAGAACTGGATTTGACTAAAATAATTAAACAACTGTCAAGGACAATCTAAGGTTCGCCAAAGATTGGTCGCTTGTGGACAGTTGGAAGTATACTAATGGATGGACCATATTGACTTTATTATGAATAGATAAGACTCTATTTAGAATGAGTTGTCATATGGCAAATATGGAAATGCTTCCTTATTGGGAGTTGGACGATAAGAATCTATGTCTAGATTAGAAACTTCTATGCAAGAAGGATGTTCAAAGGAATGTACTTTGAATGTGAGACTTCATGACTATGGAATTGTCTTGTAACAATCTCCAATAGAGCACTTTGTAATTTCATTGACAAAGTCTTGCTGACTTTGGCGCTGTGATATTACGAAAGGATCGTTGCATAAAATGTTAGAATCTAACATATTCTATAAGTGGCAAGAATTTGGTATTCTCACACTTGTGGTAAGGATTGGGAATTATGAAATGAGTGTGATTGGAAATGTTATTCAATTATACTATTTCACAAAGTAAAGACCATAGGAAAACATAGTGTGCATGCTAAGAGCATGAGACAATTGTTGTTATAATTCAAGTAAGAAGTTGATTACCCGAAACAACAAATAATGAGTATAATTGTCCATATAGGATTAGTATTATTCTTGTGTTTTATTTATACTCAAAAGTTTGGGGCCATATAGGATTAGTATTATTCTTGTATTTCACTTTGCATGTTTTGACTTCCCGAATAATAAGATTATTCAAACCCTCCACAGTCGCTCATTCTTTGGAAGTAGGAATGAAAGAAGACTGTCATGAATCCGTCTGTAGATTGACTAAAGCGTTTAGTCATAGCACAAGTTTGCTACAGAGTTCATGAGTGCTGCTATAAGATTAGAGTATTGGATTAAACCCACGCTCACTTGGATTGCTTCATGGATTTTATCACGAGTGATTGGTGAGACGATAATATCTTATATTCTTGAAACCGAGATGTGTGAGTTGTATCTTGCGAGTCGGTTACACATTGATAATATGTAAACACACCAGTAACTTGGTGTTATAAAACGTATTGTTGTGTGTGATTCGGTGAGTGAGTACAAGCGAGCATTGAGTCGAAATTTATCCGTTCCTTTTACCCAAAGTGGGATAAAAGCGATATATGTGGGCCCCTTGATGATTTAGTGATGACACCCTAAGCGCTTGGCCAAGCCGGGACTAAGTTGATGTGTTCAACTGTAGTCTGTTGTCAGTCGTCATAAATCGGAAATCGGGAAACAACACGTGAACAGAGAGTATGATTAAAATCCATGTCTCAGTTCACACGATATCTAGAATTGATATTTCCATATTTATACATATTTTTAGGTAATATTTATTTACATTTGTATTAATATTTTGGTTATTTGCATAGAATAATGGTACTTATAATGATAAATTGTTATTTGCAGCCAAAGTAAAGCATTTTCGAAGAGAGGGACCAGAACTGACAATACTTGGAACTTTGGAGGCTTGAAGGGAAGAAGGATGAAAAACTCAGCAAAAAACGTACTCACGACGTGAATAGTTCATGATTCACGACGTGAGCAGAGTATTCCAGAAGATATGCATCCGGGTGAAAGAGTCATTGTCGAATACGTAAAACTCGCATTCACGACGTGAATCCTTATGGTTCTCGACGTGAACTCGGTAAAATCATATATTATAAATTCTCTTGCTCATTACGACTTAAAGGACTTTTGGCTGGAGGAAAGGGTTTCAGAAGACAAATTTTAGCAGAAGAAAAGTCTTGGAAGAAGGTTTTCAACACCAAAAGAGTAGAGGTTCATAATTAGTTTAATTGTTGATACTTGAACATGTCTTATACTTTGATTTGTGCTTGTTTATTTGCTAGTATGTCCAGCTAAATCTAGCTGCTTCTGTTAGCTAGATGAAGCTGGAACTCATGGTTTTGATGCATTAGATTTGACTTTACTTGTTGGTAATATGCTTGTGTTGATTGATTTTACCTAGCATGTTTAATTTAATATTTGATGGCTTTAAATTCTTGTTCTGTGTAGTTAGTGAATACAAATCTGCATGAATTTGAATACCTAATAATTCAGTGAACACTAGTTTATTAGAGCTAAGATCAAACCAATCTTAGATAAGTAATTGAATCATTGAATTAAGCTGTGCTAGAGAACTCATATTATGACTGTAATTGTGTTTTGATTAATCAATCTTACATGGCTCCAATTTTATTCAATAATTGATTCTGTGTTAACTATTGTGTGACAATACATAGACTTACATGAATTAATTAAAGTTAGTAGATTTAGAACTAAATTGCTAATACTATCTTAATTGGTACCAACAGTAATTGTCATAGCTAAATTATAAACCATTGAGGGAAAGTGGATTCGAACTAACAGAAGTGTTTTTAGTAATTGATTGAATTTGAGTAAAGTTCGTCTGATCTAGTAAAATCAGATAAAACTCTTTTAAGCTGTTAATAATTAGGTTAATTTGGTAGTAAGTAAATTAATTAGTCAACACCATTCCCCGTGATCGACACCCGACTTACCCAACTATTCTATAATTCGACTAGGTACACTGCCTAGGTGCATTTTAGTTAGTAAAGTTAGTTAGGTTATAAATTATAAAATTAGTGGTACTTTTGTGCACATCAAGTTTTTGGCGCCGTTGTCGGGGAACGGCTTAGTAATTGCTAATTTATTTGCATTAAATTAATCGATCCTTTTTTGTGGGGTAAAACCTGCAAAGAGTTATTTTTTCAGTTTCAATTTTTTTTTCTGCATTACAGAACTCACGACGTGAGCTTTACAGGCTCACAACGTGAATCCTGTGATCCTCGTTTTCTTAGTTTTTAGTTTGTCTTTCTTAGTTCAGTTTTACGTTTTTGTTTATTTTGTTTATCTTGCAGAAGTACATGACCAGAGGGTCCAACACACCTTTGGTGCCACCTCTTGAAGATCCAGAGTCTGCCCTTTACAAAAAGAAAGATAAGAACGTGAAAGAAGATCAAACACCAAAGAAGACACCCTTACAAGAACTCAAGTCAGTGTTCTCAAAGAAGTCGGGGAAGAAAACGGGAGAATCAAGTTCATCTTCAAAGGACAAGAGCAAAGTTGAAAACCTAGAACCAACTCCTAACCCAAACGAATCAGAATACGAATCCGGAGCCGAGTTTGGACTATATACGAGCGAACCAGAAGACGAGCCAAGCAACGAAATGGCAAATATTGACGAGATGTCCATGGGAGCTTACAAGAAACGTATCAGAGATGATGTTGGTCCAGGTTTGGTACAACCCGCGATTCCTGCCACTGCCACATTCGAGTTGAAGGGCCACATCCTTACTGCACTGAAGGATATTCCATTCTATGGAAAAGATCATGAGGATGCTTTAAAGCACCTAGATGAAGTTAATGACATTGCGGATTATTTTAATGTTCCGAATGTAAATAGAGATATCGTCTTGTTAAGGATGCTTCCCGTTACTTTTAAGGGAGTTGCAAAAGACTGGTTGAAAGCACTTCCTCCGGGTACAATCACTACTTGGGCTCAAATGCGTGAGCGATTTCTAGATCAGTTTTGCCCACCTTCCAAGATAGCTAAACTCAAGAAGGCAATAGCCAACTTTGACCAACAACCGGGGGAGTCATTATACGAAGCTTGGGAGCGCTACAAGGGGTTGTTAAGGAATTGTCCTCAACATGATCTAAATGTTCAACAAGAGATGTCTATTTTCTACGATGGGGTCAATGTTATGACAAGACAACTCCTTGACTCTCAAGGGCCATTGACAAAGAAGAATCCAAGGGAGGTCAAGGAGTTAGTTGAAGAATTCGCGAGACACTATCGTGAATACCACAACCCAAGGCAAGATGGAGCAAAAGGTAGTGGGGGTACACATTCTGAAGAAATGGCTGCTATGATGGCGATGCTCAATACTATGGACCGGAGATTGACACAAATGGACCAATCAATTCATGCAATTAAAGTTGGGTGTGAACGATGCAATGGACCACACTTGACTAAAGATTGCAACTTGGATGAGTATGGGAACAAAAGGGCTCAAGTTTGCTACTCGAGTGGGGATAAGTATGATGAGGATTGGAGAAAACCAAAGAAAGATGTGGCTGCCATATGATGAATACAAGAAGCAAAAGGAAGAGAAATTTAAGCAGACAAGCCGAGGCTTCTATCAAAAAGAGCAACCACCAGCCGAAAACAAGGTAAACTTGGAAAATATTTTGACCCGATTTATGGAAGCATCCGAGAAAAGGCATGAGGATACCAATGCAGTGCTAAAAGAACACATGAATATGATGAAAGAACAGCACAAAATGATGATTGACCAGCAAGCTTCCTTAAGAAATCATCAAGCATCGATTCATAGTTTAGAAGTCCAAGTTGGTCAACTCACTACTTTGGTGAACAACAAATTATCCTCACAACTTCCCGAAAAGAAAGCTCAACCTCATGTTATGGCTATTAATACTGAAGAAGAGGCAATCTCTGAGTTTTTGGAGGAACTAGAAGTGGAACCAAAGCAGCCTGATCCCAAGCTGAAGCTCGAAAATGAAGATATTGCTGAAACACCAGACTCACGTCGTGAGGCCGCCATGCTCACGTCGTGGGCCCAGTCTGAACAGAAAAATTCAGAATCCGTTCCGGCTTACCGACCGCCTTTGCCGTTTCCATCCCGAGCTAATCTCAGTCCACTGGAAAGAGAACATCTGGAGTTTATCAAGCAAGTAAAGGGTATTCCTATTAATACTCCTTTTATAAATTCATTATCCAAAATTCCAGAATACACGAAGTTCTTACAAGATCTTGTAAACACTCGTCAGCAACTAAAGAAAAATTCTAAGGTCATTCTTAGTGAACAAAGCTCAAGAGTTGTATTGGGAGAGTTGCCTAAGAAAATGGGAGATCCTGGCCGCCTCACTCTTCCATGTGAGTTTGGTAACAATTTGAAGACTTATGCTTTAGCCGATTCTGGGGCTAGCATAAATTTGATGCCATTTTCATTCTATCAAAAGCTGAACATTCAGAAAATGAAGGCTACAAAGATGACTATCCACATGGCCAACCGTTCAGTGACGCAACCGAGGGGAATTGTAGAAGACATCCTTGTTAAAATTGGAAAGTTTGTTTTCCCAGTTGACTTTGTGATCATGGATATGAAGGAGGATGTAAATGTCCCAATCATTCTTGGTCGCCCCTTGCTAAATACTGTTGGCGCTTTAGTTGATGTTCGTGATCCAAGCTTACATTGCGGGTTGGTGATGATAAGGAAGATTTTGGAATACAAGATGGGTTTCAAGGAATTGATGTTCAAGATGAGGTCTTCAATATTGATGAAGATAATGAACTTCAATATTGGAGGAAGAAATCAAGACAATTAATCAAGTCAAACGCACAAAACCGAGAGCATCCGTCCCATTTCTCGTTGAAGTAATTACCTACACAAAACCAACAACTTTAATGAGTGAGGAAAGAGATGATTTGTCGAGTGATGAAGACGAGGCTACTTCCAAGGAAACGGTTCCAGTGGTAAAAGAAGAGAAGGTTCCTATTGAGCTAAAGAAGAATGAAGAAAAATTGGAAACAAAAGGGACCAAACGCAAGCTTGATGGAGACGAGAGCAAAGCTAAAAAGGAGAATTCTAAAAAGGCGTATATTCGTCGAGTTCAAGCTTACAAGAGACGTTTCAAGGAGCAAAAGATCCAGGTGGTGGACTCTTCTGATGATTCAACGTAGGAGGCACGGAGTCCAGCTCAAGACTCCTAAAAAAGAAGCGCTTCTCGGGAGGCAACCCGAGTTTGGTTTGCGTTTTCTTTCTTTTTCTTTTTAGTTTTAGGGAAATCGATCATATCATCCAAATCACTTTATACATAATACAACACTGAGTGTGGGGTCCTTACAAATTAAGTGGTAATGATTAAAAAAAAATCTAGTTAATAGACAAATTTGGAGTTTATAATTAATTTCATGATCAGACAGTATTCACGCCGTGAATCATTATGATTCACGACGTGAGTACAGGTTAAAACGGACAATATATTCCTTAGCACATTATTAGTCCAACCCACTCCATGTTACAGTCCTATATAATTAATTGGCCCAATTGTACAGCCCAAACGGACTCACGACGTGAACCTATTAGAATTCACGACGTGAATCCTGAAACACACGGGACCACAGATTAAAGATAGAAAACTCATTGACCTACTTCATTCTTTATTTCCCACGAAGTGAGAAGTTGTTTTCTGGTCCCCCCTCTTCGCGATTGCGGCCGATTCCATTATTTAATCATCTTTTGCTTACGTAATCCTCCAAATTAGGTAAATTAATCTTCTTTACATTGTCTATTATTGATTTAATTGCTAGATTTAGGGGTTAGGGTTTTTTTTCATTATATTATCAAAATCAATGCCCTAAAGGTTTGAATTTGTTACTGCATGCTCCTAGAATGTGCTTAAATATGGTCTGGAAATAAACCCCAAGCATTGTATTAGCCCGATTTGTACACAGTATTGCCGATTCTGACTTCGATTACGACTTCACGACGTGAATCTTTAGGGATTCACGACGTGAATCCTGGGACTTGACATTTCATGTTCTGTTTAATTCTAATATTTTGGGATGTTTTTGTTGGCTGTGTTTTATGATTATTTTTGCAGCAATGGCTCCCAGGAGAGAAATTCCGACAGGGGTGTCGAGTTTACATCCGTTCTACAATTTCCCAACAACAATGTCCCAAGAAATTTTGACCCGCTGGAACAACCGTTTGGGGTGGCTTTACAACCGTGAGATTGTTGTTGCCCCAACAATTAATTGGGCAAGGTTAAGGGAGGTTGGGCTTGTTGATCAAATGTCCCAGTATCTCACGAAAATATTTTTGGGAAATGGATTTTCATTTACGTGTAAAGGGTGGCACAACTTGTTTAAAATTCAAGAGAGGGTTTATAAGGAATTCTGTGTGGAGTTCTTCTCGACAGTGACATTCCAAGAAAATGTCCAAGACCCTCATTATTAGCAAGCTTTGGTATTCCGTCTCGGGGGAGAGTACCATCAATGCAGCCTCGTGGAGTTTTCTTGGAGGGTGGGAATATATAATCCCCAAGAGGCAATGACTCCTGAGTTTGGCATGTTCTTGAGGGAGGCGGTCAGAAGTTATGCAGATGGTGTTACTGGGTTTAATTTCTAGCACAATATTGCATCCGGGATATTCAATTCCGGAGTGTCTCCCGAGAGCATCATTTGATCCCCTATCCACCGATTACTCCACCGATTTATCACGTTTTCCATCAACCACAGGAGGCATGGTGTCACACCCCAAAACCAGAACGGCGGAAACGTTCGGGGGTGGAGGACGTCATGTGTAGTATCACAACAATGAATAGTAGTAAACAAGCACCAACATCATCCATTGCATTAATAATATAATTTAATACAAGTGTGTTCTGTGAAGTGTATAAGACACTAAAATGTAAATCAAAATAAAAGATGAGTCTTGAACGAGCTCCATCTTCTCAAAACCTGGCACCGGTACCTGTCTACTGGTGACCTGAGAATACAAGTTATTTTGAAAGAGTTTATCAGCTTTAAAGCTGGTGAGATCATAAGTATTTTAGTGTCATTTTTTGTATGAAAGTGTTTGTAAGTACTTGATGTATAAGTTTGTAAATGTTTGTATCTCCTAGAAAACCCTATGTTTTCTACTAAAAGTAGCCTACTACCAAGGCATCAAATGTTTGAATGAAAATGTTTGTATGTGTATCTCTTGTAAGAGTATGTATGTTCCCAATTCTGACTATCATTAACCAAAAATATAGTTTTTACATTACTGATCATTGTGAGAAGATCACAAAGTGAATGCAATGGGGAAATAAAATAGTATTGTAGTGTTGTATTAAGTAACTACTACTGTACTAACTACCTTAAACCAATTGTTATTTAAAGTACCATGTGATATGCCTGTACCATACTACCGACTAAAAACACGATGATGAAAGATGTCGGAAGAAATGACATTTGGCACCCGTAGACTTGCAAGTCCCATTGTAGCTAGCAGCAAGGTGTAGGATAGTCAATCCAGTATAGATCTATACACAAATTCAAAGCTCTCCTTCTAGGAGACTCTGGATACCAAACGAGCCATGACAGGTGATGCCATGCCCCGTTACGTGGCTCACATAACTGTTGTAGTGTTCTTGTATATGTATTGTATGTACTAGCTGTATTGTATGTTCTCTCTCTGTCTAGTATGTATGTATGTTCTCTCTGTTTCTCATAATAGTATGTTTTCTTGTATAATGTATAGTATGTACTAGCTGTATTGTATGTTCTCTCTCTCTGTCTAGTATGTAATGTTTTTTTCTCATCACTACATGTTATGTTTGTTTCTCATCACTACATGTTATGACTCATGAATGAACTGACTCATTGTATGTTTCATTGTTCTAGTAATAGTATTTGTAACTTCCTAAACTACACCTATTATAGTTTACTAGCAATGTTGTTTGTATAAATGAACATGTTTGTATACCTTTGCTACCCAAAGGTATTGGACTGAAAGAAGGAACTTTTGTATCTATATACATATACATAATATATAACTAAGATTCAAACGACCTTCGGACGAACAACCGATACCCTAAGACCACAACCAAACAAGGAACAGGAGGTAGGGTGAGTTATCAGTCCTAAGTCCTTTGAATCCTACTTATATAACTATATCTACATAGATACACATTTAACAAAATATATTAGTTTAAAAGACAAAGAAGTTTTGTAAAACCTTTTGAAGAGTTTTAATAAATATTGATGACTTGATGTCATTTCATAAAACGATTTGAAAGCAGTTTGGCATAAAGAAACAAGTTTGATAAAGAGTTAACATGTAAAAAGTGTTTGATAAACATTTTGAAGTAGTTTGTTTGATAAACCAGTTTGAAAAGTAAGAAAATCCATATGTTTGATAGTCATTAATCACATGTGATTGATATAATAACTATAATGTATCTACTTGTATTCCCCCCCCCCCATAAAAGCATTTAAAATCATTTAAAATGTTGATTAAGGGGTATGAACTCACATGTAGTGAGTGGTTTGGAAGAACGGATGGTATAGGATGCTAAGTGTCAAGTGAAGACTTGAGCACACACACGGATCCTATTTAACATATAATGACACATATATGTATCCAATTAGTCATTTAACAACTAATTAACCAAGTTAAGACACCCTAGGACATGGAAAACACTTTGATTCAAGTGCTAGAAGTACCAAGGGTTGCATCTAAGGGTTGTATAGGCACTTAAAGGAGTTTTCGGTCCAAGTAGTATGTTTCTTGAGGTTTTCGGTCCAAAGAGGTTTTCGGCCCAAAGGGTTTTCGGTCCAAAGAGGTTTTCGGCCCAAAAGGGTTTTCGGTCCAAATGGTTGGCCGAAAACTCATGATGTTTGGTGATTTTTAAGGGCTTTCCACAATCAATGAACTGTTCTAGACTCAATACTAAGTATTAGGAAAGGCTTAAAGTCATTTTGCACCCTTCATAAGGGTTTTTGGTCTAAGGAGATGCACTAGACCGAAAACACCTTTTGTTCTTGGATAAATGATGATTTCAAGGCCCTAAATGAAGAGTTTCAACTAGATAACAAGTATAGGGAAGTAATACTTATGATTTAGAGGCTAATAGAGTTGATTTTGGACCAAAACACTAGTGTGTGTTCTTGGTGTTCTTGGTGTTCTTGAAGATCTAACCCAAAAGAGTTGATTTCATGGATGAAATCAAAGGGTTGTACTAGATAAAGCTTTGTATCAACAAATTAGATGAAAGGAATTCTTACAATTTTGAAGATTGGAATGAAGAACTCGATGATACTTGAGAGAGAATGGAAGTTTTCTTGACTTGTAAAGGAAAGAATGATCAAAATGATCATGAAATATATATGTATAAGGGAGTTTTCGGTCACCTTGACCGAAAACCCAAAGATCTTGACCGAAAACTCCTTTTTGAGGAGGTTTTCGGTTTGCTTCATGACTAGAACTTCAACCAATTCATCCTAACACTGATTCCTTTGATGTACTAAGTTTAGAATACTCGAATAGACTCCAAATAGGGCTAAAAGTTAACAAACAAGACTAACTCTGATAAATTTGAATATTTATACAAGCTAGAAATTTCGGATTGTCACACATGGGGATAAAGTAACGAAGCAGAATATGTTCTTCTTATGGTGTATCTTACAGCCGGGAGTGTGTTGCAACATTCCTTATTTTTTGGCACGCTTTCTGGCTGATTCTACTGCTAGTTATCGTCCTGGGAGCCCTATCTGTGGAAGGCAATTCATTACACCTTTGGCCCGATCGTATGGTTTGCTTGTTCCTGATATCACTCGTTTCATGACTTGCATGGATGGGAATGAGTTTAGCATGGGTTATTTGGAGACAATGCGGGTTGTTCAGAACTTTGGATCTCACTGGGGTATTTTGGCATCAGATGATGAGGGTGGTGAGCAGTCGGGTGAACAACCCGAGCAGCAGCCACAACCGCGGCTAATTTTGACTTTATTTTTTATTATATTATTTTTAGTAGGCTGGGACAGGAAAACTCTGTTAGGAATTCACAACTCCTTCATCTGACGTCCGTTTTCGTCTGTCTTTTTACCGTTGGACTACTATCGATGAGATCTTCGATTCTATTTTAGATTGTTTAGGCTAGAAACCACTCGATCTCATATTCGAACTTTGGGCTGCATACCGCTAAGTCGAAACTTCGAAAAATCATAACTTCCTCATACGAAGTCAGATTTAGACGTTCTTTTTATGCACGCTCTCGGTTTAACGTATTATACGACTTTCGTTTAGATCACTAAGGCTAAATATCGCTCTATCGTAAATTCACTATTTACGTCACGCAATTTCGTACCGGTTCTGTCACGAAACTTCGACAGGTCATAACTACTTCGTTATAACTCGGATTTCGGCATTCTTTATATATCCGGAATCCTTGTCACGACCACTACAACTTAGTTAAGATTATTCATTCTAAATAATCTTTTATCAAAAAGTCATTTTTGACTCTTATCGTCTCTAAATTGACTAGCCCGGATCTACGGGCGTTACATACAGTCTAAGGATGACGTACTAAGCCCGTGTATTTTCGAGTGAATATCCCACCACTTGCTGATAGAAAGAGCATTGGCACCCACAAAAGTGGAGAATCCTAAACGAATAGGATTGTAGCAATTATCTTCGGGATTTGAACCCTTAGGCATGTGAATGCCAATTTTTTTGAGGAAAAAAATATGAAACCATCCGTCAATTCCTTTTTTGTACACTTGTAACATCCGAAATTTTAGAGCTAAAATTTCATTTTTAAATAAGTAATTGTAAAAACCTGTAGTATGAAACATCAATAGTGTCAACTCATTTCATAATCAAAAACCAGTATTTCAAATAACCCAAAACATGTCATAAAAAACAATATCAGAGTACAATCCCCAAGAATCTCATAATGCGAAAAATCATAATGTAATGTGCTGCGATCATGACGGCTCCTTTCCTTTTGAAGAAGAAGTACCTGAAACCAAAACTGAAAACCATAAGCACGAAGCTTAGTGAGTTCCCCCATCATACCACATAATCACATACTGCCAGGCATATCTGGGTGCCCGGCCTACCCTATCAGACATATCTGGGTGCCCGACCTACCCTGTCAAGCATATCAGGGTGCTCGACCTATCCTGTCAGGCATATTGTAGGGTGCCCAACCTACCCTCCGGTGTATTTCAACCGGTTACGGGGTCTATTTCACCCCTACCACCACCACATAATAACATAACATAAACATACTGTCAGGCATATCTAGGTGCCCGACCTACCCTCCGATGTATTTCAACCGGTTACGGGGTCTATTTTACCCCTACCACTACCACATAATAACATAGCATACAAGCACATAAATCTCAACAGATAGTGGCATAGTAGACAATTATCACAAAGACAATCATCTCTACTATAAACAACTACCAGTGGGCCGACATTGGTGCCTTCCACCCACTTATACAAGGAAGGTAACTCACCTTGAATACTGGAAAACAGCTGAACAATCCCCGACTCGTAATATCAACCCAACTCAATCCCCTACACATAAAAGATTTCCTTAAGTACCTTTTCACACTCATAACCCATTAAGGGTCAACTTTGGTCCAAGTCAAAGTCAATGCTCCGAGATGACTCAACTCGTCGAGTTTGCCCTCAACTCGCCGAGTTTTCATGAATCACAGAATCATGATATTGCGATCTAACTCGTCGAGTTATCTTCCAACTCGGTGAGTTACCATAACTCACAGAATCGCGATATCCCAGGCCGACTCGTCGAGTTTTCCTCCAACTCGCTGAGTTCGTCCTTTACAACAAAATCAGGACACTTCCAATCAACTCGTCGAGTTCCTTTATGAATTCGTCGAGTTCTTCAGTCTGTTAACCGTTCTTAATGCATTAAGCCATTATTCTTCAGATCTAAACTCTATACTCCAAATCTAGAATGGAAATGCCTCTAGGAGGGTAAAGTTTCCAACTTTACCCATTAATACCCTTCCTAATGAGATTAAGCTCAAACCCTAACCCCAAAAAAAGGCCAAAGTCTTCATCCAAAGACCACCAAAACTACAAGATAGACCATGAGGTCATAGATATGGACTCTAGGGACCAAAAGATCACGTAAAGTCTTAAACTTTATTCACATGCATGGCCATTTGGAGCTTGAATGATCAAAATAAGGGCTTAGGGTTTGCATGGGGATTCTAGGGCCATAAAGTTGGCACATTTATGCCATGAGAGCTCCCAAGGGCCCTAGATCTGGAAGGTTTTCCCATTTGGGACTTCCATCTCTCAAGAACCACACAGTTGGGCCAAAACCAAGCAAAAGACACCAATATAGAGATATATGCAACTACAAGGCAAGGTTGAGACTTTCTTACCAGAAAGTGACGAAAATGAAGCAAAGTTTCTGGATCCAACTGCTCCTTTTCGTTCCTCCAAGCTTCTCTTTCTCCCACAAGCTTCAAGCACACAAAACTCCCTCAAAAATGGCTCACAAACTCTCACAAATGCCTTAGGGTTTCGAGATTAGGGTTTTGGACATTGGAGGCTGGGAATGAGGCCAACACCTTGGGGTTAAGGTGTTTAAATAGGGTGCAAAACCCCGAAATTAGAGTTTCATTTTACCCAGCCAACTCGTCGAGTTGATGTCACACCCCAAAACCAAGAACGGCGGAAACGTTTTGGGGCGGAGGACGTCATGTGAAGTATCACAACAATGTAAAGTAGTAAACAAGCAACAACATCATCCATTGCATTAATAGTAAAATTTTAATACATGTGAGTTCTTTCATAGTATACAACATGATAATAATAAATCAAAATAAAAGACGAGTCTTGACCGCTCCGTCTTCTTAAAACCTGGTCATCGTACCTGTCTACTGGTGACCTGAGAATACAAGTTATTTTGAAAGCGAGTATCAGCTTTAAAGCTGGTGAGATCATAAGTATATTAGTGTCTATATTTGTATGAAAGTATTTATAAGTAAGTGATGTGTGAATTTGTAAAAAGGTTTGAATCTCCTAGAAAACCCTATGTTTCCTACTAAAAGTAGCCTTCTACCAAGGCATCTAGTATCTGTGTGTGTGTCTCTTGTAAGAGTATGTATTTTCCCAAATCTGACTATCATTAACCAAAATATAGTTTCTACATTACTGTTTATTGTGTGAAGATCACAAAGTGAATGCAATGGGAAAATGAAATAGTATTGTAGTATTGTATTAAGTAACTACTGCTGTACTAACTACCTTAAACCAATTTGTATTTAAAGTACCATGTGATCGGCCTGTATCCTGCTACCGACTATAGAACGCGACGATGTAAGACGTCGGAAGAAATGACATTTGGCACCCGTAGACTTGCAAGTCCCACTGTAGCGAGCAACGAGGTGTAGGATAGTCAATCCAGTATAGATCTATACACAAACTCATACGCTCCCCACTTAAGGAAATTCTGGATACAAAACGGTCATGACAGGTAGTGTCATGCCACGTTACGTGGCTCACATAACTGTAATAGTATTCTTGTATATGTATTGAATGTACTAGCTGTATTGTGTGTTCTCTCTCTGTCCAGTATGTATGTATGTTCTCTCTGTATGGTAATGTATGTTCTCTCTGTATAGTATTGTATGTTCTCTCTCTGTCTAGCATGTATGTTTTCTTGTAAAATGTATAGTATGTACTAGCTGTATTGTAATGTATAGACTCATGTATGAACTGACTCATTGTATGTTCCATTGTTCTAGTAATAGTATTAGTAACTTCCTAAACTACGCCTATTGTAGCTTACTAGTAATGTGATTTGTATGTATGAACATATCTGTATACCTTTGCTACCCAAAGGTATGGAATGGAAAGAAGGAACTTTCATATCTTTATACATATACATAATATATAACTAGGATTCAAACGACCTTCGGACAAATAACCGATACCCTAAATCCACAACCAAACGAGGAACAGGAGGTAAGGTGAGTTATCAGTCCTAAGTCTTCTCAATCCTACTTATATAACTATATCTATAAAGATATACATTTAACAGAATATAAGTGCAAAAGAAATTGAATAAAAGTATTTGGCATGTAAAAGAGTTTGATAAAACAGTTTGGAAAGTAATTTGTTTGATAACACAGTTTGAAAGTAAGAAATCCACTTGTTTGGTAGTTATTAATCATATGTGATTGATATAATAACTATAAAAGATCAACTTGTATCCCCCCCATAAAAACATTTAAAATCATTTAAAAGATTGATTAAGGGGTATGAACTCACCTGTAGTGAGTGGTTTGGATGAACGGATGGTAAAGGATGTTAAGTGTCAAGTGAAGACTTGAACACACACAAGGATCCTAGTTAACATATAATCACACATATATGTATCCAATTAGTCATTTAGTAACTAATTAACCAAGTTAAGACATCCTAAGACATGTAAAACACTTGATTTAAGTGTTATAAGTACTAAGGATTGCATCTAAGGGTTGTAGGACTTGGCTATTGAGTTTGGGGTCCAAGGGTAAACTCTTTTGGAGTTTACGGTTTTGGGACCAATCTCTCATTGAGTTTACGGTCGTAAACCCATGAGTTTACAGCCGTAAACTCATGGTACTTTTACCATTTTGTGTTTTGAAGCTTTAAAGGTCATAAGAAGCATTCCTACTCCATGTTTAAGCCTTAGGAAGTGATTAGGGCACCATTTCACCCCTTTGTGGAGTTTACGGTCCTTGGACCATTTCTCCTTGGGTTTACGGCCGTAAACCCAAATGGTTTATGGTCTTTTTGATGTTTTAAGTCCTAAGCACATCAAGGATGGTATCTAGACTAGTATCCAAGGCTTGGTAAGGGACTAGGGCACACTTTGGCCCCTTCATTAGGGTTTACGGTCCAATAACATTCTGGACCGTAAACACCTTTGATCTTGTGATTCTTTGTGTTTTCTAGATGATTAAGAAGTGTAACAAGTCTTATAACAAGCCAAGGTAAGAGTACTTACTATGTAGAAGCTTGAAAGGGTGTTAAAAGTCCAAGAACACTAGTGTGTGTTCTTGGTGTTCTTGGTGAAACTTGAAGATCTACACATATGGAATGATTTCACGGATGGAATCATGTAAGATCACTAGATTAAGTAAGATATCAACTTATTAGGGCTAGAAACACTTACAAAGTTGAAGATCAAGAAGGAAAATCGGATGCTACTTGAGAGGATTTGAGTTCTAGTTCTTGAAAGTGTGAAAAAGTGGTAAAAATGACTAAGTGTCATATTTATACCTCTTAGGGTTTACGGCCGTAAACACCTTGTTTAGGCCTTAAACTCCAAACTCTTGGAGTTTTGGGACTTTATTGTTGCACAATAAACCCTAGGGTATCCTCTTTCCTGTTATCTCTTGAAGTACTAACTTTAAAACATTCTAACTGGTTTCAAAAAGCTTGTAAGTTAGCAGAAACAATTCTGACTTCTATTGAAGTGAATGGTTGTGCAGAATAGAAATTTCGGATTGTCACAGTTGAGGTCACCCAACTCATCGAGTTGGGTGCTTGAAATCCATGGTCCATAAAATCTCTACTCGACGAGTCTGGGGCTTCCGACTCGTCGAGTTGCTCTATAAAAATGAACAAATTTTAAGTTTAAATACATACCAGAAACCAGGCGTTACAACACTCATTGTTTCCAAGGAGAAAAACCACAATAAACGAGGATTTTACCCATTTGCAAAATCTCAAAAACCACTTCAAAAGGTAAAAACCTATTGAAATTCAGGATAAAACCGAGATGCAAATCAATTTTATAGGTAAAATTGTTTAAAAACCTTATACTGTCAATTCGTTTATTAAAATCAAAATAGAGATCACCAATCTTGAATTTTGAACTCCTCCACAAAAGAAAATTCCAGAAGTGCCCCTTAGTCTTGTGATAAACAACAACTCAATAATTGCCACTAAATTCAATCCAAACAACATAGGACTCAAAGATCCAGTTCATACTTTTATCTTTCAAGAACCAAAAACAGATACCTATAGCATCATAGAAGAAATTTTGACCAAAAAGCCCCTGCATCTCAACCCGAGGAGAATGATAAAAAAATAACATCAATCTTGATAAAATTCTGATAAAAAGAAACAGAGTTGAGTCCGAATTTGTCCCAGGAATACCAAGGTCTTCTAAAAATAATAAACTGACTAAAAAGTCCCTGAGCTTTTGACCACCAACTTCGAATGCAAGGTAACCCAAAATTGATCAGATAGAAGAAAATCGGAAGTCTTCTGTGACTAATTGACATCAACAGAACCCCATGTATTCTCTAGAAAAAAATTACAATTTGTAGTATACCGAAAATACCCTTTAATCAGAGAGACACAGTTCCAATCACAGGTATTGGTAATCCTCGTCCACCTTAAATCAAAAACTTTCACTTCAAAATATTTACAATTAATCCAGTAATTTCCAATTATCCCTTGAACCTTAAAAATTGAAGTACGCCTATAATCAGCAATCACGACTTCACAGAGGACAGATATCAAAACAAATTTGTTTATGAAAACAAAAAAGGGGGGTAAATTACACAATTCGTTCTTCGTGCATATGCCATAAAACATGTTTAGTTCCTATTTTCAAAAATTAACTTTGACCATCCCTCGTTGTTTAAAACTTACACATTTCATCCACCTGGACATAAAAAGACCATTTTGCCCTTATTCATTTATTTTTGTTAATCCATTAAAAATATTATTTATTAAATATGTGGGCCATTTGTATTCAACCATTAGAAAATTACTTCATACTACCATCACCACTAGCCTCCGGTCACCACCACCACTAGCCTCCAACGACCGCCACCATCACCACTAGCCTCCGGTCACCACCACCACTAGCCTCCGGTCACCACCACCACTAGCCTCCAACGACCGCCACATGCAATCCATGTTCTAATCCAAAAAAAAATGTTAACCCAAAAATCCATTCAAAACATCAAAGCTATTTAAAAAATCAAATCTAGAAATCCATTCACAACATCAAATTCATAAATCAATACTTACATAAACTAACACACATACATACGATTTCTTCTGATGCAAATTCGTTTTATTATGATTTGAAGAAGAAACCCCTGTATGAAAAAAAAAACTTCTGATGCAAATTAGATTTCTTATGATTTGAAGCCTAATCGGTCAGATATTGGTTCGATTTCTTCTGAACAGTCAGATATGAGGTGCAATCGTGGGGGAGAAAACGAAGGAGAAGGAGATAGGGGTTTGGTCGGAAACAACCAAGGCAACAAAGAGATCTAGGGTTTGGCCGCCGCAAGTCGGGTCCCAAAAATCGTTGTTGATCGTGGTCGCCAGATGATTTGGTGGATCGATTAGGGGCAGTCGGCAGTGGTCGCGAGGTCTCCTTTAGTCGATGTCGGAGTTGCAAAGAGGGTTGCTCTTATTCTTTTTTCCGATGAGATAATTGTAGATCCGAAAATAACGATGGTCGATTTCAAGAAATTGGGTAGTTGAGTCTGTCGGTGGTTGAGTCCACATTTCCGATATGAATCGAGGAAGGGAAGTGAGGTGGTGGTCAAGCAGGTTCTTTGTATCTCCAGTCACCGACTTTTGATTTTAAGGGGAGGTGAGAGACAATGAAAAGTGTGAATAGAGAATTAGGGTATTTCTAGGTAAATGAGTGGTGGGGTGATAGGTTTAATTATTTATCAATTACTAATAAATATAAAAAATAAAGGATTAAAATTTATTTTTTGTTTTTCTTATTAAAACAAAATAAAAACAATAAGGGTAATATAGAAATTTTATGCTAAAGCGAAGGATGCAAGTTTAAACCATACGAGGGAAATACCATTGGTGTTGGTATTTACAAAAAAAAATGTTGGTGTAATTTACAAAAAAAAATAAAAAATAAAAAATAAAAAAAAATAAAAAATCAGACGTTACTCTTTTTTTCCAATCCCTACCCTCACCACCCTCTCCTCCCCTTTGCAGCAACACCCACCTCCGTCTTTCCTCCGCCTGCATCCCGTAGGACGTCACAGACAGTGGCGGATGCAACCGTTGTCGGAAACTTACCTCAGCTGCACAACGCTGTTGCAGCGCTGCCAACGCATTGACGACTGATGCCAACGCTTGACGGACTATGCTCACCGGCTGACCGACACCATCTGCCGCCGCACACACGGGCCACCATCGTCTGGCGCCGCACACCACCGTCTTTGTAAGTTTATTCCCCTGATTTCGTTAGATTTTGTGTTCAATTTTCAGAAATGGGTTAGATTTGTGATTTTTGCTCTGTAAATTGATTTTGTTTTGATTTAATACTCTCGAATGATTTGGGGAGCGGGGGTTTCACAGTTGGGCATGCTGCTTTGAAAGCCGCTGCGTGCAAAGTGGTAAAGCACGAGAATGCATGTATAGAAAATCAACATGTGTTTGTACCTTTTGCATTCGATACATTTGGTTTTCTCGCACCAGAGGCGGTGGAGCTCCTCAATAGAGTCCAACGGGTCATGCATTCTAATGTTATATCTCCTAGATCCACAAATGTAGTTTTCAAAAGAATTGGTTTTGCCATCCAAAAAGGGCTAGCGGCGCAGCTTTTTGCCCGTTTGCCTTCAATCGATATGTATTGAACCTTTTATAAAACTTTAATGGTTTTATATAACAATGACTTCTGTTGGGTATGGAGACCTTTTCACTAGTCACAGAGGACTGCCATTGTCGTCGCACGCACCAACTCCGACCCACGCACCACCGCTTTCGCAGGCCACCGTTTGCCCAAACACGGGAGGGGTTTTCTTTTTTCTACTCATCGACACAACCCCTTCTCCTCTTTCTTTCTACCTCTCCGATCTTTAATAAATCGTCTGTCTCCTCCGATCTAAAACGCCACCGCTGCCGGATTTGCCGCCCAGCCTCCGCCACCTGATGCAGCGACATCGACATTGAGCTCAATCTACTCTCTCTTCTGGTTGCAGGTATCGATTTTTTTTTCTTTTTTGCCTTGCCCTAGAACTCGATTACCAATGTGAATTGTTCATCGAATCAACAGCAGCAACGATTCTGTTTAGAGATTTTAGATTTTTGAGTTCAGTGATTTCTACAATTTTTTGGCCTCTGCGTTTTTTTAGTGGTGATAGCTTGACCTGTGCATGTTTTTTTTTCTTCTTTGTTGTTTAATGCACGTAATGATCATTGTGTTTAGGTTTTATTATTGGTCATTTTGTATTATAGATGTTGAATCTACGTATATAAGGTAATGTTGCCGGTACACAAGAGGTGTGTAGATGCTATAAATTTGTTAAACGAATTGCAAGACAAAAGCTTGTTGGATCCAACTACTTACAGAAAACTTCAAAAGAAGAAGATGCAAGAAAGGAAACTTTATTAATAGAACCATGGCATGACATGAGTAATTTAAGAACTTGTTGTATGTCATTTTAATCGTATAGCAACTAGCAAGTTGTCTCTATTCTCTTCTTTTACCAAAATTTCATTGCCAAATGCTTTGATGTTGTTATCTTTTGTTTAGAAGAAAAAACTATTGTGTTTGAATGTGGAAAACATGTAAAAATGATATAGAACTGAAGAAAGTAGACAAATTAAATAAAGAAAAATCCAAATACCAACTATTAAGTATTGTTGTTCTAAAGTTTCAATATCCAAATCTTGTGAGTCGCTAAGAACCAAAATTCACAAATAATCAGGATAAGAAAAATCAACAAGCTTAAAAATTATCATCATTTGAAGAAAAGTACTGTACAAATGTTGCATAATCTAATTCTTTTTTTTTTCATTAAATTCTTGTTAGGTATTATCAAGCTTAAGTAAATTGCTGTTCTTCTAACTTCTGAATTCATATATAAATTTTGGAATCACATAGAGGGCAGGAAAGTAACTGTGAAACACTTGCCTTTGAATAATCTGTAGTTTGAACCCGGGATTCATAGAGTGTTTGTGATGAGTTATCGGTCTTTAACCTTGAAAAGATGACTTTAGTTTGTACCCATGTTTAAAAAAACCGGAATAACCTCATAAACATAAAATATTTTTATTACCTGTTTTGTAGGTTGTATGATTAATTGATGAAGCTGTGGATTTGCAGATGCATTGAAACCGCAATATCAATATTTAAGTAAGCAAAAACAATAACGTTTGAAGCTAAAACATATCTAAACCCATTCTGTTGATCCAATCTGAAAAAAGTCAGGTAACATTTTACTTTCCTTATAAAAAACTGCATTTGATTGGAACGAAATCAATGATGAACCTCTTTTTATTGGTGGTATACTGTTGCTTGGTTATTTTTTCTTTGTACTTACAAACCTATGTTTCTCTAACTCCACTTAATCCTTGTATCCATTATTTGTATTGAAGGTTTTGTGGCTTTCTTTTTCCCTAATCTCTTGTTTTTGCATTGTCTTGGACTATGTTAATTACCAACAAAATCAATACTTGGTCTACTTTTGTCGGTCTATGTCTCTCTTTATGTGGGGGACATCTTACCTCTTTTACTTCTTGTTATAGTACACCTGGTTTCAACGAAACAATCCCACCGAGAGTGAACACTATCAAGAAAAACTAAAAAACAAAGAATTATTTTGTTCATGCTGATTTTGACTATTTTCATGTTTAAAATAACAATATGTTGCAAAAATGTAATTTACTCTGTGCAATATCTTTATTAACAGAAATATAATGTCTCTGGTTTTTTCTATACTTCGGTGTTTGCTAACCCTTTTTCTTTGTGGATTTAAGTAAAAAGTTTTACTATATTGTTTGTGTTCATATATTATAAACGTTGTAATCGTTAATCGTTTTGTTTTGTTATTTCTGAAGCTCGAAGAAAAGTATGAATACAAAGCAATGTGTTTATTGTAAAACCTCCAACACGAAGTTGTGGAGAAAGGGACCTACTGGTCCCAAGGTTTGATTAATAAATTACTTTCTATTTCACTTTTCTTTATCAAATTTCATATATAAATTTATTTTTGTTTTTGTTTTTGTAATGCAGACGTTGTGCAACGTTTGTTGGCTTATGTACAAGAAGAAGGGAACTCCGTTCCAAAAATTAATAACGGAAAAAGCCGCTAGATGGTGAGCCGAGCGATCAAGAGCCTCCATAACTCAAGATCTTAAAAAAAGTTCAAGCACAAATGAAAAGATTATAACTTATAAGTTTTGATTTAAATTTGTAGATTTTGATAATACTTATCACAATCTCTTTTTTTGCAGACAAAATCACCCAATGAGATAACAACACAAGCGCAAACGAAAAGGTTATAATTTATAAGTTTTGATTTAAATTTGTAGATTTTGATAATACTTATCACAATTTTTTTTTTTCAGACAAAATCACCCAACAATATGTGCCAAAGTCTACAAGATTACAACACAAACTTACAACAATATAACATTAAGCTACAAACAAAGCTTACACAAACCAAATAAAAACATTGGAAGGTTGAACGCGAAAAAGCTTATCTGTTAAACATTTTACAAGGCTACCATGCTGCACAACAAAATGAGTTGACTAATACCAAAATAAGTCAATCAAATTCTTAGACATAATTTCTTCTTTTAATATTTTAAAGATAATCTTTAAAATATTAAAAGAAGAAATTATGTCTAAGAATTTGATTGACTTACTTTGGTATTAGTCAACTCATCTTGTTGTGCAACATGGTAGTCTTGTAAAATGTTTAACAGAGAAGCTTTTTCGCGTTCAACCTTCCAGTGTTTTTATCCGGTTTGTGTAAGCTCTGTTTGTAGCTTAATGTTATATTGTTGTAAGTTTGTGTTGTAATCTTGTAGACTTTGGCACATATTGTTGGGTGATTTTGTCTGAAAAATAAAGGTTTGTGATAAGTATTATCAAAATCTACAAATTTAAATCAAAACTTATAAATTATAACCTTTCGTTTGCGCTTGTGCTGTGATGTCATCGGGTGATTTTGTCTGGAAAAAAAGAGATTGTGATAAGTATTATCAAAATCTACAAATTTAAATCAAAAAAGTTATAATCTTTTCATTTGCGCTTGAGCTTTTTTTTAAGATCTTGAGTTATGGAGGGTCTTGATCGCTCGGCTCACCATCTAGCGACTTTTTCCGTTATTAATTTTTGGAACGGAGTTCCCTTCTTCTTGTACATAAGCCCACAAACGTTGCACAACGTCTGCATTACAAAAATAAAAACAAAAATAAATTTATATATAAAATTTGATAAAGAAAAATGAAATAGAAAGTAATTTATTAATCAAACCTTGGGACCAGTAGGGCCCTTTCTCCACAACTTCGTGTCGGAGGTTTTACAATAAACACATTGCTTTGTATTCATACTTTTCTTCGAGCTTCAAAAATAACAAAACGATTAACGATTACAACGTTTACAATATATGAACACAAACAATATAGTAAAATCTATTAAACAAAACGGGTTTTTACCTTTTGAAGTGGTTTTTGAGATTTTGCAAATGGGTAAAATCCCCGTTTGTTATGGTTTTTCTCCTTGGAAACAAGGAGTGTATAAAAAAAGGAATTGACGGATGGTTTTATATTTTTTTCCTCAAAAAAATTGGCATTCACATGCCTAAGGGTTCAAATCCCGAAGATAGTTGTTACAATCCTATTCGTTTAGGATTCTCCACTTTTGTGGGTGCCACTGCTGTTTCTATCAGCAAGTGGTGGGATATTCACCCGGCAATACACGGGCTTAGTACGTCATCCTTAGACTGTACTACACTAGTTTTGACATTTTTTATTTTACAAAATGTCACTTTTTGACCGTAAACTTTAGTTGTTTGGTTTTACCCTTTTTTCCTAAATAAGATGTTTTCCACCGGTTCAAATCCGGAAGCTTTAGTCGTTTGGTTTTCCAACTTTTACCATAAAAAGTTAATAAATCGCGGTTCAAATCCGGGTACTTTAGTTGGTTGGTTTTACCATTTTTTCCTAAAAAAAATGTTTCCCTTAGATTCAAATCAAAAAACTTTAGTTGTTTGGTTTTCCAACTTTAACCGTAAAAAGTTCTTAAATCTTGGTTTAATTCCAAGTGCTTTAGTTGGTTGGTTTTACCCTTTTTTCGTAAAAAAGATGTTTCCCCGGTTCTAATCCGGAAACTTTAGTTGATTGGTTGGATGATTTTTTTCCGTAAAAAATCAAGGTTTGAGGCCCAATTGAAGATTCTTTTGAGTGTTGTTGAAGATGATGATTTTTGGATGGCTATGTTGAAGACCTTGCTTATTCATAGAGTTTTTCATGAGATGATTGTTGTTGTGAAGATCTTGAAGGAAAAAAGAGTTTTTTGTGAAGACTTTTTGGATTTTTGAAGACTATTTTATTATTCTGATGAGAAGAAATGATTATTTTGAAGTTTGGAAGCTTGTACATTGGATAAGTAGAAGGATGAAGACTTGGACCATTATAGCAATTTACTTTTAATGGTCATTAAGAAGAAGCAGAAATGGAATATGGGAAATGAAGAGTTCGTTGCTATTTTTTGTATTACTTGGACTTGGGAAAGTCACGCTTTTGGCTTTCATTTTGTGCTTATTTGGAAATGTTTAGATATTTTTATGATGAAGAATGGAGATGCGGAAGTCTACATGATTTGAAGTGGACTATGCATGCTTTGTTATTATGGGATTTTAATTGCTACAATTATTTCTTGTAATTGTTTGAAGATTGAGACTCACTTATGACGGTAGAAATAAGAGAAATTGGAGGTTGCATTATTTGAAGACTTAGAAGAATGAAGACCGCTCCGGTTTGTGGAGTCGGATGAATAAGTTGTTTTTTATGTTTTTGCTTACATAGTTATAAGAGTTGGTATTTGGTTTCGGTACTTAATAGACGTTTGGATTTTCATCATTTTTGGGGTATGTCTAAAAATGACTCAAACTTTTATATTTTTGTTTCTTTGCTATAAAACCCCAACCCTAAACTCTAAACTCTAACCCTTAAATCCTAAACCCTAAACCCCTAAACCCTACCTTAAACTCTAAACTCTAAACCCCTAAACCCCTAAACCCAAGCCAAATCTCCATGGAACACTTTCTCCCTCTAGAAATTTCTCTAGGATCTTCATTTGGAGATTGAATGTTCTTGTTCTTATATTGGATTTTTTGTGCTTAAAATTTATCAAATCCATAGTCATTTGGTGTTTAATTTATGGGTCAACATCGTAGGGTTTCCAGACCCTCCAAAAAGCATGGAAAATATTCAAATGGTTATGGTGGTCTGCTTTCCATTTTAAAGATAGTCCTTGCATGGAAGATAATGTGCTTGGAGTTCTTAACGTTGACGGAGGTCCTCAGGTTGTAAAGAGCTCTGGTGCTTCCTCTGCTTCTTGTAATAGCAACCCAACAACAAAGCATTCTTCTTCTCTAATTCTCCTGTCCACTCTATAGAATCAGTTGAAGACAAATCTGAGTATGAAAAAGATAAAGTTGAAACTGCTATTATTCAAGGTGTCGTTGTTGATTGCGATAGACCAAAAGGTGTTGTTGAATCTGGTTCTCTTTCTCATCAAAGAGTGCATGATATTGATGACGACTCTCGTATCCCTCATGTTATCCAATCCAGAGATACTCAACCAACTTCTGACGTAAACCGAGCTCTTCTCATGGTGGTCGTATCTCTTCTCCAATTGATAAGGGATGATGATTTTAGGTCTTTATTTAGTTAGTTCCTTGTTTGTCTTGTCGTTGCTTTACGACATCTCCTTTAGCTTGGCTTGTCTTTATATTTATTGGATCAATCTTCATGTGAGATAAGTATCCCTTCTTGTTCGAGTGTGTCTTATTCACTCGAGTTTCCCTTTTAGGCTTTATATTCTTCTTGATGTTATTACTCGGGACATATGACGTGTGTGTACTTCCTTCTCTCTTGGGGCCTTTATGGAGCTTCATGGTTGAAAGAGTACGAGCCTTTGTCTTGCTTCATTCTAAGGGAATAATATGAATCATGGATCCCTTATTTATACGCATGGTGTTGTCTCTCTCGAACGACCAAGGACGTACATGATCTAGGAAGTGCATTCCTAGTTCCATGCGATAGTCATCCATCGAAACCACTATCAAGTTGGTGTTCCCTTCCCATTCTGCAATCTTCATGGATATGCCACGAGAAACTTCAAGGATCGGATTTGATGGAGAGTTAACAACCTTCAAACGTGCCGACTCCTTAGTGTAGTAAATACCCAACTTATTAGCTTCTTCTTTTGCGATGAAACTATGTGTTGCTCCAGAATCTACCAACACCTTGGTGTTCCTTCCACTCACCTTAGCTTCGACGAACATGAGATTCCCTCTGTTAGTTTCATCCCTCTTTACCGATTTTATCCCGTCCTTTGTTACTGAGTTTAGGAGGTGCCATGAGCTCATTTGTGCCTCTTCTTCTTCTGTTTGTAACACCATTGCATAGAAGGTCTTCTTCTTTGGGTATTCTCGAATCAAGTGGGGACCATCACAAAGGTAACACTTGATCTCCTTTCATTCTTCTTTTCGGTGTTTTCCTTCGATAGTTTTTCCTTTCGTAGTCGAGGGTTGGGGTGTGTCTTGAGTTGGTTGTGGTTCTAATATTGATTGATCTCCCACAATATAATTTTTAACCGTGGTTTCTCTTCGAAATTCCATTAGATCTTCTGCCACAGCGATAGCTTCATCGATATCTCTAACATTTCTTCTCTTAAGCTCATTGAAAGCCCAAGATTGTAGTCCATCCATGAAATAGAAAAGTTTGTCTTTCTCATGCATGTCGGGTAAATCTAGCATCAAGCTCGTGAACTCGACTATGTAGTCTCAGATGGATCCAATATGCTTTAGCCCACGAAGTTTCTTCATCGCTATGTCTTCTACATTATGTGGGCAAAATTGTCTCTTAAGTTGCCTCTTGAATTCTTCCCATGTGTCTATGGTGTATAAGCCTTTTTCAATGTCTCCATGCTTCCTTCTCCACCATAGAGTTGCACTCTTGCATAGATAAAGGACGGAAGTATCTACCTTCGTCTTATTGTCCTTCACTTAACTAGAATTGAAGTAGCATTCCATCGACCAAAAGAATTCGTCAAGTTCTTTAGGGTCGCGTTTGCCTCCATACTTCAATGGTTTGGGTGCTTCAGTGTGTGGCAACGTTTTCGCAATGGCTCCGCTGGCGATTGCTACCTTGCACAATTTTACTTTAGCTTCTAACGCAGCTACCTTCTCACGGAACTCTCTCTGGAAGGTGTTGATTAGTACAATGACTTATTCCTTTATGACACTAATGGACTCCTTCATTCCATCACTAGTGTCATTTGTATCTCCCATAAATTTCTCGACGACATCCTTCCACTGAAGGATCTCTCCGACGTTAATCTCCACCTTTGTAAGCTTGTTTTCAAAGCTCGCCAAGGCATCTACCGATTGGTCCCTCTTCTTCGACTTCCTTCCCTTCTCCTCGACTAGAGGGGGAATGTTTATTACTTCACTTGCTCCTTCCATCGTTATGGTCTCTTGCTTGCTTGAACTTGGCTCTGATACCACGTGTCACGGGATGAATCTTACGACTAGTCTATCTTGTGTGCCACTTTGTTTTTATTCAACTAAGTCAGGCTACTTTGACGTTGTTAAATGTATTAACGAAATCGGAAAGCAAGAGACTAACACTTTAAGAATACAAAGAGTGCTTGTTTTATAAGAACTCAAGAGATTACAACGACTTCTCGATGGTTTGCTACAAATGAACTCCCCCCTATTTATAGGATCTTGCACCTCCTTAAATGGAAGGGTCTAGATCCCGTAGTTTCTTGATTATTCTAGACTATTCCAATTATATCTACATGCCTTTTACAAGACTCTAGAATGTACCATACTTATCTACAATATCCTAGAGATGTCTAGGACGTTCCAACATTATCTAATTTGTTCCTTCATGACCTAGCATGTTCTAGGTCATTCCAAAGTCTTCCGGCTCGTCTTAGCTTCGTCGAGTGTCCTCTTGATTATTCCATATCGTTCCATCTTGTTCCACGAGCATCTATAATTTTCTAGCATCTTCCAGGTCCTTGTAGGGTATTCTTGATATCTCCGGAGACTCTTCGAGTATTCTTTATCGTACCAACGTTCTTTATATGATCTGGAGAACTTTCGGAAACTTGATCCGTGACACTACGCTACCCCTTTTCCCAACCATCATCAGGAAGTGTTCTTCAAGCCTCATATCCAATTCTTATCATCGACTTTTGTTCTATGTTGAGATTCAAAAATTAATCTCATCTGCTCAATCGATTAAGCTAACAATCTTATTGTCATGAATCGATTTGTTCCATATGGTTGTATCAATTCATCATCTATCCCGTGTTCTTCATTCACGATTTGTTGTGTTCGATTCTTAAATTTAATTATTATTGTCTTTTTAGTCCTTGGATAAAAAAATACTCGAAATAATAAAATTTCGATTCCATACAATATTTGTCAAACCAAAAATTTAATAATCCAAATCCGATGTCAATCTTTGTGGTTATATCGATTTCGAGATAATCTCATTTGCATTTTTTTTCTTTTCGTCGATGATGCCCTGCACGCACAATATTCATCTAAAAATATTTTGAGAGTGATGAAGTTTTGGATGATAATCAAAAAGTGGGTTTACCTGATTTCGATTTGGTTGAAGGGGATGTGTTCGTCGATGGGGATAAATAGGAATGGCGATGGGATAATTTCCGATTTGATTTGAAGACGGGATTGAACAAAAATTGATTTCCGATTTGGTTTAAATCTATAGATGATGATGTTTGAATCAAAATGGAGCTTCAAAATAGTTCTGATGACTTGGAATTCGATGTTGAAATATGGATAATTTTTGTTTTGATGCCATTTTACTGGATAATTTCGATAGATTTCGGGGAATTGATTTAAGGAATGATACTGAAGAAAATGAACGAGTATAAGAGAGGGGTATATGATCTTCCTTAGGAGTGACCATTTGGACTTGTGGACTAGATCGGATTTTGGACTCGGGGCCGGTTCTGGGTTCTAGGATTTGGTCAAAACCGGTCAGGTTATTTTACGGGCTCAGTCCTTTTTTTTCCATTTCTTTCTTGTTTTAAGTCGGATTAAGATGCAGTTTTTTCCAAGGTGTAATTTAGAGTTTGTAGATGATTTTACACTATATTTTTTTTGTATTTGATGTTATATTTTGAAGTTGGGATATCAAATATTTCAGATTTTCAGCAAGAAATGTAAACATTTGTATTATGTGAAATTCTTTAAACAACCATAACTCATTTATTTTCGGTTTTTCTCGAACGTATAATTTAGAGTTTCTACATGATTTTTGACTATAAGTTTATTGTTTTTGTTACTATATTCAATTGAATTACAATTGAATATAAGTTTAAACCCAAAAACACGTTTTAACGACTTGTACATAATGTTGTACCGGTCCGGCCGTGTCCAAGAACTTGAAAAACCGGACCTGGTGTAACACCCCGTTTATTAAGTAAATAAATAAATAAATAAATGAACGAATAGTAGCCCTAAAATCAATAATTGTATAGCAAGGTATGTTCTCGAGGAGCTAACTGTCACAATTTTAGAAGTCGGGGGTTAAAAGTGTAAGTTTCGGATTGGTTTCGTAAATATTTATGAAGGCAGGGACTACTTGGTAACTTCTGGGACTTCATTTGAAGAGATTTTGGAGACTAAGGGGTTGTTCAATAAATTATGGATCGAATTTGAGAGGAATTATGGAAGATGGGGTGTATTTGGTAAATATTTGTAACATACACGTTCAGTTATCGTGTATTGTAAATTATAAAAGTGAATAATATTACGAAATATTATGTGAATTTGAATGTTGAGTTCTAACAGATGGTTTTTACTAGAAATGAAGTAAAACTATGCTTAGAATCATTCAGAAAGTATTGGAAGTCTTATGAGATTCCAATCAAATGTCAAATGGAGAAATTTAACGAAAATATAAAATTTGAAATAAGTAAAATTCTATTATTTAAAGTTATAGATAATCTCGTTAGAAACATTTTGGCGAAAACCTCGTCGAAATCCGAGTTATAACGAAGAAGTTATGACCAATCGAAGATCCGCAACAAAACCGACAAACACTATTCAGCGTAAAAAGTGAGTTTTTGATAAACTACTTTTTAGCCTTAGTGATCCAAATGAAAGTCGTAGTATTCGTTAAACCGAGAAGTTCGATAAAAAGAACGCCAAAATCTGATTTCGTATGAGGAAGTTATGATTTTTCTAAGTTTCAGCTTAGCAGTAGACAGCTAAAAACTCGAATTTTAGATCGAGTGATTTTTAGCCAACACAACCTAAACGAGAATCGAAGGTCTCGTCATTAGTAGTACAACGGTAAAAAGTCTGACGAAAACGGATGTCGGATGAAGAAGTTATGAATTTTTAACGGATTTTCCTGTCCCGGTCTGTTAAAAATAATAATATTAAACATAAAGTCAAAATTAGCCAACGAAGTCTAAACGAAAGTTGTAGAGCATAATTTTACCTACGTGTGCATATAAAGAACGTCAAAAACGGAGCCCGTATGCGAAAGTTATGGATTTTAGAAGATTGGGGCACAATTTTCGAGAATATTCGCATGGATAAGCTTCATCCGGACCAGCCACGTCACTCTCGCTCCGAGCTGGCCACGTATCCGAAGCAGCTGTGTCATCCGAGTCGTGGCGCATCCGAGGAGCGACGCGTGTCGCACAGGTGTCCGAAGCCGATGACGCGTCCGAAGCGCTGGCACCTCGCATGCGCGCCATCTGTCCGAGCCACGTGCCTTCGCCTCCTGCTGCCTCGTGCCCTCGCTGTTGACTCACTCCTCTCGGCCGACCTTCGGACCTCCCCTATAAATACAAGGCTTGCGAGCCTTCCCGGGTAGTTTTGGAGATTTTGCCATTTTCACCCCTTTTTCAATATTTTCACTATTTTGACTTCCCCGAAGCCCCGATATCAATTTTAGCATCCGAAACACGTCCCGAAGTGCCCGGAGACCCCGAAAAAAAAATTATCATTTCGGTTTTGAAGCCCAACCCTCGCAGGGCCCGATTTTCAAGAAAACTCCTGGTTTTCAACGAAGAAAGCTAATTATAGTAACGAAGTGCTGCCCAAATTACTATTTTAACCCCCGGTTATTTCACGGTGAGTTTAATATATAGGAACAATTGTATGTTATGTGTTATATGTGCTATGTGCTTTTCAGTGTTATTATTCCGGGTTATTTTCCCGTGTTATTTTTATTCGCTATTTTTAATAGCAAAGTAATACCTTTGACCATGTGATCAGTGAAAGGACTTAGATTCACATTGGTACTGGTATGTAGCCTCTGGCCATGTAGAACATGTCTCCGTAAGAGAATGATTTCTATTCTATGGTATTGGCAGAAGGTTAGACAGGGCTATAAGCCTGAAATCTACCAAAATGTTAATCCGAAGTTGTATGTCTTCTGTGCCATTTGGGCCAAAGCTTTATTGATGTATCAAGTATGGAAATTGTTATGTCTCATTGATTGTATATCTTTGAATCAAATCAATGATTGATATGGAAAGTTTGTCACATGATTCACATATGCCTTTGTTGTTCCTTGGTCCTCTTTGCTTCTGCCATATTGAAGTATATATATGGCATAATGTTATATTGTATCTATTATTGAACTCACTAAGCATCACCGCTTACCCTCTCAATGTTTAACAAATTGCAGGAGATAAGCATCCAGTATAGTTATATACTGATAGAAGATTTTTGAATAGTTTGAAACTATTGTATTGATAGAAGATTTTCGAATAGTTTGAAACTATTGTATTTTGCACTCCCATATGTATAAAACTATAGAATCCTGGGAAGTTATGTAATATATAACACTTTGAAATAGTCGGTTTGTATCCAGTAGTTTGTAATCACTTTATCAATATAAAATATTGTTTTATGAATATGCATGTAGCATGTTTCGGAGTAACAATTGTCAAGTACGAAAGTGTGGGTCTTTCAATCATGGTATCAGAGCAGTAGTTTAAGTGAACTAAATTCCACGGATTGGTATTTAGACTTAAACTATTGGAAGTTCAATATATGAGCAGATTCATTGTAAGTATATGGATACAAACCATAGGAAATATTTAAGTAAAAGTATTAGGTAATGACAAACCCTAATGTTCTAAAATACAATGTTACTCCATATTGCAGAGCAATGGCTGAACAGGTTAGTAGCCATACCCCTGAGGTTGGTGGAGGTCCTCAACCTGAGGAAGTGAATACTCCATTATCTCCTCGTGAGGAGCGACTCTTGGGTAAACTTACCGGTGTTATTCGACAGACTCTCGAAGAACACAAAAAGAATGGTGATAAAGGAAAAGAGAAAGCCACTGGAGAATCTTCAAAAGGAGAGGTGAAGCATCCCTCGTTCAAAGATTTCAAGAGTAGTGGTGCTACAGAGTTTTCTGGTGTTCTTAATCCCATTGTTGTTCTTACCTGGATCCAGAACACAGAGAAAGTGTTTCGTATTTCTCATGTGGATAATGAAGACAAGGCTAATTATGCTTCCGCAATGCTCATCGGAGAAGCCTTGGTCTGGTGGGAAGCAACATATGAAGCTCTCAACGGGTTTGACCAGGAGAATTTAGCTTGGGAAATGTTCAAAACTCGTTTTATAGAGAAGTATTGTCCTCTAGACATGAGGAGGAGATTGGAGAAGGAATTCCTCGAACTTAAACAGGGAGGAATGACTGTGAATGAGTATGAAACTCAGTTTAATCAAAGAGCAATGTTTGCTACAAAGTATATTCCAACTGAAGACGAGAAGATTCAGTTATTCATGGAGGGACTACGACACGCAATCCACGATTTCGTTGCCAATCGGAAGTTCTGTCATTCGATAAAGCCGTTGAGTATGCTCGAAGACGCGAGCATGACTTAGAAATACGTGATGCCACTTTTACTGTTCCGAAGCATCTACGTACTGAAAGAACTGTTCCTGTTCCCTCTTTTCTACCAGCTCAATCCGTTCGGACTGAATCTGGTAATCAAGTACAAACTCAAAATGCCTTTCGTGGACGCAGTAGATCACAATCTTTTTCTATTCAATCGCCTTCATGTCGTGTTTGTGGAAGGAATCATCCGGGCCAATGCAAAATAGACAATGAATCCATTGTCTGTTATGGATGTGGAGAAAAGGGTCATATAAAGCCAGCTTGCCCAAGAAAGGATGTTACTTGTTATGCATGTGGTATTACTGGCCACAAGAAGCGTTTTTGCCCTACTCTTACTAGTCAGATGACGGGAAGTCAAGCTTCTGTTCAACAACCGGCGAGAAGTCAAGCTCCTGTTCAACAATCAAAGGGTACTCCAACTAAAAAGGAGGAGGTGCCAAAAGCTAAGGGTCGTGCATTCCAGATTACCTCAGAGGAGGCACGCGAGGACCCGAATGTTGTGACGGGTACATTTCTTGTCAACTCTAGACCTGCTCACATCTTATTTGATTCTGGTGCCTCAGATTCTTTTGTGTCTTATGAATTTGTGCATTCCTTTCAAATTGCTTGCTATGTACTCGCGCAACCATTTCACGTAGATACTGCGGGAAATATATCGTTACTTGCTGATAAAGTCTATAGGGATTGTGTTATAGAAATTGAAGGCTATAATTTTCTTGCTAACCTGATCCCTATCTCCTTGCCCAACTTTGACATTATTCTCGGCATGGATTGGTTGTCAAAGAACCACGCAGAACTCTTGTGCTATGAAAAGATAGTACGTATTCCCATTGAAGGGGAGAATCCTATCTATGTCTACGACGAACAAAGAATCTTAAAAATAATCTCTTTCCTCAAAGCTCGTAAATTCATATCGAAAGGGTGTTCTATCTATCTGGCCTACACAGTCGATATCTCATAAGAGGAAAAGAAATCGGTAAATGATGTTCCCATTGCTAAAGAATATCCAGATGTTTTTCCCGAAGAATTGCCTGGACTTCCTCCGGACAGGCAAGTAGAATTCCGAATTGACCTTGTGCCTGGTGCTGCTCCGATTGCAAAGACTCCTTATCGTCTTGCGCCAACCGAGATGAAAGAAATGATGATCCAACTGTAGGAATTACTTGACAAAGGCTTTATTCGACCGAGTACCTCTCCCTGGGGTGCTCCGGTATTGTTTGTCAAGAAGAAGGACGGATCGATGCGAATGTGTATTGATTACCGTGAGCTAAATAAGGTGACTATCAAGAACAAGTACCCACTACCTCGCATTGATGATTTATTTGATCAACTTCAGGGTGTTAGCTATTTCTCAAAGATTGATTTGAGATCTGGCTATCATCAGTTGAAAGTTCACGAGCAGGATGTATCGAAGACTGCTTTTCGTACTCGATATGGGCATTATGAATTCCTTGTTATGCTGTTTGGTTTAACAAATGCTCCTGCTGTATTCATGGATATGATGAATCGGGTATGCCGCCCAATGCTCGATAAATCTGTTATCGTATTCATTGACGATATTCTAATCTATTCCAAGTCTAAAGCTGATCATGCCATTCATATTCGTGCGGTATTGGAACTTCTTCGAAAGGAGAAACTATATGCTAAATTCTCGGAATGTGAATTTTGGCTTCGTCAAGTTCAATTTCTCGGCCATGTGATTTCTAGTGACGGTGTATCCGTAGATCCTATGAAAATCGAAGCTATTCAAAATTAGGAAGTGCCCAGTAATGCTTCCGAAATTCGCAGTTTCTTGGGTCTCGCGGGATATTACCGGAGATTCATTAAAGACTTTTCTCGTATAGCCGTACCTCTCACGAGTCTTACATGGAAGGAAGTGAAGTTCGAATGGGGTGAAGCCCAAGAAAAAGCTTTCTTAACCCTAAAAGAACTTTTCACTCATGCTCCAATCTTATCACTCCTAGTAGGTGATGATGATTTCTCCGTATATAGCGATGCTTCAAGATTGGGACTCGGTTGTGTGTTGATGCAACGTGGTAAAGTGATAGCCTATGCCTCAAGACAACTGAAAGATTATGAAAAGAATTATCCCACTCATGATCTCGAACTCGCTGCAGTGGTATTTGCCCTAAAACTTTGGAGGCATTATCTTTTTGGTACAAAATGCCAATTATTTACCGACCACAAAAGTCTCAAGTACATATTCAGTCAGCAAACTTTGAATATGAGACAACAACGAGCCATGGAACTGATCAAAGATTATGACTGTGAAATCCTATATCATCCTGGAAAAGCCAACGTAGTTGCCGATGCACTTAGCAGAAAGGTTTATCGTAATAGTATGTGTTATGCTATTACTCATACTACAGTAAAATTCACTATTTTAGATGAACTGGAGAAATGGCAAGAAGAGGCCCTAAAGCCAGAAAATGTGAAGAAAGAAGGGATGATACATTATAATGATGCTTTACTTGATGATCCACGAGGATAAAAGGTATTCAAGAATCATCTATAGATTCCAAAGATTGGTGGATTAAGACAGAAGATTTTAGATGAAGCCCATAAATCTAAACTGTCAATACATCCTGGTACAAGAAAAATATACTATGATGTAAGAGCTGATTATTGGTGGCCTGGATTAAAGAGAGACATTGGAAGATATGTACAGGAATGCTTAGTATGCTTACAAGTCAAAGCAGAGCACCAAAAGCCTTACGGAACCCTAGAAAGTCTTAGTGTTCCTGTATGGAAATGGGAAGAACTGTCCATGTATTTTATTACCAATTTGCCAAAGACTGCTAGACAGCATGATAGCATTTGGTTAATCGTTGACCGCCTGACTAAAAGCGCTCATTTTCTTGTCATGCGTTAAACGGCTCCAATGGAGAAATACGCACAAGTATACTTGGATGAAATTGTTGCAACACATGGTGTGCCACTAAAGATCATTTCCGATTGTTATACTCGCTTTACTTCTCACTTTTGGGCGAGTATGCAACGTGAATTGGGATCTCGAGTTGCTCTCAGCACAGCTTATCATCCCCAGGCAGATGGCCAGACGGAGAGAACAATCCAAATAGTAGAAGATATGCTTCGTGCATGTGTCTTGGAGTTCGGTGGTAACTGGGATAAATACTTACCTCTTGTCGAATTTTCGTATAATAACAGTTACCACGCTTCAATCAAAATGCCACCATATGAAGCATTATATGGTCGCAAATGCCGTACGCCATTATGTTGGCGAGACATAGGACAGAAGATCCTTGGAGGCCCTGAAATGATTCAAGACACCACTGACAAGATTCAAATTGTACGAGAAAGAATGAAAGCGGCCCAGGATCGACAGAAGTCCTATACAGAAAAGAGGAGACGACCCATAGAATTCCAGGTGGGTGATTTCGTAAAGCTAAAAGTATCCCCGTGGAAAGGCATTATGCGATTTGGGAAGAAAGGAAAACTAAGCCCTAGATTTGTTGGTCCTTTCAAAATCATCCAGAGGATTGGTAAACAAGCATACCGCTTGGAATTGCCTGAAGATTTGGCAGGTATTCATGATGTCTTTCATGTGAGTTATCTGCGCAAATGCTTGAGCATCTATGATGAGACAGTTCCATTATCCGAGGTGAAATTGGATAATAAGTTAAGATATGTAGAAGAGCCTGAACAGATCGTGAATGAAAGAACAACTAATCTATGTAATAAAGAAGTAGAGTTGGTGCTTGTCAAGTGGAAACACCATCGAGGCCCAAATTATACTTGGGAAAATAAGAATGAGATAAGAGCAAAATATCCCCATTTATTTTAATCGATGTAATTTCAGGGACGAAATCCTCAAAAGGAGGAGGTATTTGTAACATACACGTTCAGTTATCGTGTATTGTAAATTATAAAAGTGAATAATATTACGAAATATTATGTGAATTTGAATGTTGAGTTCTAACAGATGGTTTTTACTAGAAATGAAGTAAAACTATGCTTAGAATCATTCAGAAAGTATTGGAAGTCTTATGAGATTCCAATCAAATGTCAAATGGAGAAATTTAACGAAAATATAAAATTTGAAATAAGTAAAATTCTATTATTTAAAGTTGTAGATAATCTCGTTAGAAACATTTTGGCGAAAACCTCGTCGAAATCCGAGTTATAAGGAAGAAGTTATGACCAATCGAAGATCCGCAACAAAACCGGCAAACACTATTCAGCGTAAAAAGTGAGTTTTTTATAAACTACTTTTTAGCCTTAGTGATCCAAATGAAAGTCGTAGTATTCGTTAAACCGAGAAGTTCGATAAAAAGAACGCCAAAATCTGATTTTGTATGAGGAAGTTATGATTTTTCTAAGTTTCAGCTTAGTAGCAGACAGCTAAAAACTCGAATTTTAGATCGAGTGATTTTTAGCCAACACAACCTAAACGAGAATCGAAGGTCTCGTCATTAGTAGTACAACGGTAAAAAGTCTGACGAAAACGGATGTCGGATGAAGAAGTTATGAATTTTTAACGGATTTTCCTGTCCTGGTCTGTTAAAAATAATAATATTAAACATAAAGTCAAAATTAGCCAACGAAGTCTAAACGAAAGTTGTAGAGCATAGTTTTACCTACGCGTGCATATAAAGAACGTCAAAAACGGAGCCAGTATGCGAAAGTTATGGATTTTAGAAGATTGGGGCCCAATTTTCGAGAATATTCGCATGGATAAGCTTCATCCGGACCAGCCACGTCACCCTCGCTCCGAGCTGGCCATGTATCCGAAGCAGCTACGTCATCCGAGTCGTGGCGCGTCCGAGGAGCGACGCGTGTCGCACAGGTGTCCGAAGCCGATGACGCGTCCGAAGCGCTGGCACCTCGCATGCGTGCCATCTGTCCGACCCACGTGCCTTCGCCTCCTGCTGCCTCGTGCCCTCACTGCTGACTCACTCCTCTCGGCCGACCTTCGGACCTCCCCTATAAATACAAGGCTTGCGAGCCTTCCCGGGTAGTTTTGGAGATTTTGCCATTTTCACCCCTTTTTCAATACTTTCACTATTTTGACATCCCCCGAAGCCCCGGTATCAATTTTAGCACCCGAAACACGTCCCGAAGTGCCCGGAGACCCCGAAAAAAATTCATCTTTTCGGTTTTGAAGCCCAACCCTCGCAGGGCCCGATTTTCAAGAAAACTCCTGGTTTTCAACGAAGAAAGCTAATTATAGTAACGAAGTGCTGCCCAAATTACTATTTTAACCCCCGGTTATTTCACGGTGAGTTTAATATATAGGAACAATTGTATGTTATGTGTAATATGTGCTATGTGCTTTTCAGTGTTATTATTCCGGGTTATTTTCCCGTGTTATTTTTATTCGCTATTTTTGATAGAAAAGTAATACCTTTGACCATGTGATCAGTGAAAGGACTTAGATTCACATTGGTACTGGTATGTAGCCTCTGGCCATGTAGAACATGTCTCCGTAAGAGAATGATTTCTATTCTATGGTATTGGCAGAAGGTTAGACAGGGCTATAAGCCTGAAATCTACCAAAATGTTAATCCAAAGTTGTAAGTCTTCTGTGCCATTTGGGCCAAAGCTTTATTGATGTATATCAAGTATGGAAATTGTTATGTCTCATTGATTGTATATCTTTGAATCAAATCAATGATTGATATGGAAAGTTTGTCACATGATTCATATATGCCTTTTTTGTTCCTTGTTCCTCTTTGCTTCTGCCATATTGAAGTATATATATGGCATAATGTTATATTGTATCTATTATTGAACTCACTAAGCGTCACCGCTTACCCTCTCAATGTTTAACAAATTACAGGAGATAAGCATCCAGTATAGTTATATACTGATAGAAGATTTTTGAATAGTTTGAAACTATTGTATTGATAGAAGATTTTTGAATAGTTTGAAACTATTGTATTTTGCACTCTCATATGTATAAAACTATAGAATCCTGGGAAGTGATGTAATATATAACACTTTGAAATAGTCGGTTTGTATCCAGTAGTTTGTAATCACTTTATCAATATAAAATATTGTTTTTATGAATATGTATGTAGCATGTTTCGGAGTAACAATTGTCAAGTACGAAAGTGTGGGTCATTCAATATTGGAGCTAAAATGGAAACATTTTGGAGAGGAGGGACTGATTATGTCATTATGGACGGAAGTTTCTTGAGGCTGGGTTTATAACCCATCATCACCTACCAAACCCTAACCCTAATCGTTTCCTCCCAGCCGACACCCTCCTTCCCACTCCCTCCGGCCGCCGCCCAGCTCAACCGCCACCATCTTGGCCGACCGACGACGTTCCTTTTCCCCTCTATGACATAAAAAGAGCGAGGCAGTCGAGAGAAAGAAGTATCTGATTATCGTACCACCGTCTTCATCGTGGTAGCCTGATGCAGTGAAGTCGAGCAACCACCACCCTACTTCTATCATTGCTGTCTTTTCCGGCGAGAAATGGAGAGGCCGAGTAAGGGAATCAAAGCAGGTAGCGGCAAGATGTTATCGTTGCATTCGTTTCGCCAGCAAGGAAATGATTTCGGATGTTACTTCCCTTTCTTTTGTGCGTGGAACCGACGCCAACCATCAAGTTGTCGCCGCTCACCACCGTTGTTAAGTGATGGTGTGTGCAATGCGTGTGTGTGTGTGTGTGTGTTAGTTTCAGCCAATTGTTTGGTGTTAGTATGTGTTGTGTATGCTTTGTTTGGCCGAAAAAATCGAGAAAAGGCCACCACCACCACCGTGAGGTGGTAGCCACCGCCGTTGACCACCACTACCCGAGGTGGTAGTGGGTGGTGCCCGACTAACGAAACCCTAATGGGCCTAATAAACCCTAATTGATCTAAAGACTTATTTTTGGGCCTATTGGGCTATGATTGGGTTGGAAACTCTAATTAGGGTTTAGAAAACCCTAATTTTGGAATTATGGGCTTGGACTTATTGGGACCCGCATTTTGGGCAATTGGAATTGGATTATGTATTAAGCCCGACCACACCATGTGATTTGTCTAGTAGAGTGATGGACTTAATGGATTAAGTCCTTAATGGGTTAAGTGAGAAACACTTAACCCTGATCGTCATTTTAAGTGAAAACCCTAAATTCACTTGGGCCTTAAGTTGGGCCTTTCTATTGGGCCTTTATGATTATGAGATATTGGGCCATTAGAAATGCCAAATGTTTGGACTGGAATAGATAGTTGGGCCTTAGAATAAGACCATGTAAAGGCTTGGGACCAATTTGGAAAATTGGGCCATATGTTGGGCTTTGACTCATAGTTGACTTTTGGCCTTTGGATTGGGCTTTGGGTTGAATCAAGCTAAGTTAGGGGTAAAGTAGTCTTTTACCCGAAGCATGGACTTATGGATATGTATTGGGACCCAATTATTAATTGGGTGTTATTTTGATGTTGACAGATTCGGGAATCTGTCAGCCAGCAGCCACAGCTTTATCCTCGGGACTTTAGCAGTGTGAGGTGAGTCTCCTCACTGTTTGTATGGGTCTAAGGCACCCATGCCGGCCCATTTAGTTTATGTATGATAGGAAGACCCGGGGGTTAGCCCTAGGCATTATGCATGAAAGACCAGGAGGCGGCTCCTGGCACACAGTATGTTATTATGTATGGTAGGGAGACCTGTGGGTTAGCCCTAGGCAATATGTATGAAAGACCAAGAGGTGGCTCCTGGCACACTGTATGCTATTATGTATGAAAGACCAGGAGGTGGCTCCTGGCACACTATATGCTGATTAGCTAAGTAGAGTAGTATGTATGCTAGTTGTCTTATTGATGCTTGCATGGAAGACCAGGAGGTGACTCTTGGCACTTGTCTGTGAGACCGAGGGGGTGGCCCCCGGCTTGGCAAGAAAGACCACGTGGCGGCCCGTGGCATAATGGTAAGACTATGTTTGGCACATAACATCTTTACTGATTATGATATATGTATGGCTCATGGTTATGTATGACAGTATCCGGTTGAAAGAAACCGAAGAGGGTAGGCCAGCACCCAGATATGTTAGACAGTATGTTGATATGTATGGTATGTGGTATTTAGGGAACTCACTAAGCTTCGTGCTTACGATTTTCAGTTTTGGTTTCAGGTACTTCGTTTTCAAAGGAAAGGAGTCGGCTCGATCGCAGCGCATCACACTATGTTTTCCGCACATGAGATCTTTGGGATTTCACTCTGATATTGTTTTATGATAACATGCCTTGATTATTGACACTTTGGTTTTGACATGGGATGTTTTTATGAACGTTTTTATACCGTTGGTTTTATAATAACCTAATTAAAAATGAAATTTTTGGTCTTAAATTTTGGGATGTTTCAAGTTGGTATCAAAGCCTTAGTTTGGGGGATTCGGACACACTCTCGGGTGTGTCTGGACTGAAACTGAGGACTTGGTATGAAAATTTTCAAAAGAAAAATCATTTTATAAAAATAATTTGAAAAGAATTTTGAAAAGAACAAGGTGTGTGATGAGTGCAATAGGTCGAGCTCAAGTAAGTACTCCCAAATTACCCATACAAGTTTATGTTATGATATGATTATCAGCTTTATGAGAACTGCATGCTAGATTAGGACTAAGGATCTAGGAAGGATGCCTTATATGCATGTTATATGTGTATTAGCTTTATAAGAACTACATGCTAGTACATATTAGTCAGTATGATGGCCTGATTAGTATATGCTTGATTATTTTTACTCAATGCTCGAATGCTACTAGCTTTGTGCTTTTAGGAGTTCTAGTTGTCTTTTACTAACTAGTAAACGAATATGTTAAGTTACATATTGCGAGGACTAAATAATTTCAGAAGGTTAGGTCTAGCTCTATTTTGCAGCTCTTATCCGAGTCCAACCGTTGTAGGGTAGGATCTCCCATTCGAAGAATTATCTAGTCTTAGTGATATGTAATAGTATTCGCAAGCAAGTTAGGGAAAGAAAGCAGGGACTTCTTATGCATCTGATGGCGGAGAGTGGGATGGTGATTACCCTAGGGAAAGCCTAGGATGAGAGTAGCAGAGAGTAGTATCAGTAGAAGGGACTTGGTGGAGTCAAGGCAGTTCTTGAGGAAAGTACGGATAGATTTGGAAGGTAGTATGTGTAACACCCATAAAAATTGAGCCAATTTAAAACATTTTAATTCATTCAAAAACCATTAAGTTCATACATCTCATTTTCAAAATAGTTTAAACATCAGAGTATCCCCCAGAACCATATCACATAAAACATAAAACATGAGGAGCGGTACGATCACGCCTTCGCCTTGCCACGATCTCCTGAAGTACCTGAAACAATAAACTGAAACTGTAAGCCCGAAAGCTTAGTGAGTTACCCCCAAAATACCAACCACACATAAACATACTCATAACATATCACAAATAGAACAACCATGCGCATCGGGTCTACTATGTGACTGGTCTGCCCGCACCAGGCCTTCAGTCCACCTGGTCCACCCTCCGAGTCTAGCCATGTACATCGGGTCTACAGTGTGATTGGTCCGCCCGCACCGGGCCTTCAATCCACCTGGTCCACTCTCTGAGTCTACAGTATAACTGGTCCGCCCACACCGGGCCTTCAGTCGGCCTGGTCCACTCTCCGAGCCTCGGCACGTCTGGTCCGCCCTCTTGGGGCCTTCAGCCTATCCGGACCGCTCGCTGGGCCTTCGGAATATCCGGTCCGCCCTGGGTATGTTGGCCTACAGCACAAAGCAGGACCCGCCTCAACCCAACCCCCGTCAATCAACCATGTGCACATAAACAATTAATCGCATAACAAACCTTAACCAGACAAACAATCTAACAGATCACATAGCATATCAACATCCTAACCAGGATTCTGACCTAACCGGTCACTAGCATAACATTACCCTATATACCGGGTACCGACCTTAACCAGGTCACTAACATAATACCATCCTAAAAACCAGGATGCAGATCTAGCAAAGCAATAACATAACAAACAATACCCGGATTTCCATCCGATAAAGGGTCGGCCTTGGTGCCGTAGACCCTGTCGATATAGTGAGGATAACTCACCTGCAATTGCCGACTGAAGAGATAAGACCAAGCTGCTCCGACCACCGACACGAACTTCACCACAGAACACTACCAAAGAATCAATTCCATAAATACCAAAATTACCAAAATACCCTTGGAAGTCAAACTGGTCAACTCTTGGTCAAAGTCAAAGTCCTCAGTCAAAGTCAACCTTCCTGGTTGATTCTACTCGCCGAGTCGACCCGTCGCCTCGTCGAGTTCCTATACTCAGAAACTCCCATAACACGACTCAACTCGCCGAGTCGCCCCAAGACTCGTCGAGTCCAACGATCTCCGAGTCCCATCCTGCTCAACTCATAGAGTCGTCCCTCGACTCACCGATTCGAGGCTTAACCAGAAGAGGTTAGGGTTCCGCGACCAGACTCGCCGAGTCCAAGAACAGACTCGCCGAGTCCCAGGCAATCTTCAACAGACTCGCCGAGTTGTTCTTCCAACTCGTTGAGTCCAAGCCAATCTTCATACAACTCGTCGAGTACACCCATGTGACTCGCCGAGTCTCTCCAGTTCTCAATCCATTCAGAGGCTTTTCGAGCCATGCAGGGGCTCCAATCCATAGATCCACTCTTCTACAGCCTAACCCTCACATAAAGTTGCAAACTATACGTGAAACCAAGGAGATATAGGCCCAAAACACTCTAGGGCTAGGGTTCATGACAAAGGGGCTTCACCAATAACTCTTAGACAGAAGCTTTATGGCATTGAGGACCATCACAAGCTTAGATCTGGAGTAGCAACCTCAGATCTAAGCTCCAAACCCGAAATAGATCTCAAACAAGCTAGAGAACTCCAAATCAACCACCAAGGATGAACCCAAAAAGGAAATAGCTTAAGATAATGGCTCCTTACCTCTGAGATGTGCCCAAACTGATGTAGATCCCAGATCTACGCAAGCCCCTTGATGCTAGCCTCCAATTTCTCAAGCTCCTTCCACCAAATTCCTCTTCCAAGCTCCAATCTCCTCAACAATGAAGTCTCACACGAAATTAGGGTTTTCTGGAGCTCTCTGGGGGATTAGGAGGCTGGGAGAAGGACATAATGTCCTTTAAATAGGGTGCAACGCTCGGGATTAGGGTTTTCTCATTCCAGCACCAACTCGTCGAGTCCAAGCCGCCGACTCGGTGAGTTGGCCACTTAACCCGCGATCAATCCCGCTCCGACTCGACGAGTAAGCGGACCTATTCGTCGAGTCCCCTTCCTAAATTTACACTTTGCACCCTTCAACTTCTTGCTTCCGAACTTGGGATGTTACAATTCTCCCCCACTTAAATTAGGCTTCGTCCTCGAAGCCTGCAGCATCACAAACTTCCGGATGACACTCCCACAATGCATCCACTGATCTCAAACCGACCCAGATTCCTTCAAACACAGTTATCGAATCTCTAAAATCCATCTCTTCCCTCGCAGGGTCCTGATAACTGCTTCAAGCCGGCCACCGGCTTCTTTTCTCTGATGATAACACTCATCAACTAAGTGCCACCTGAAGACACTGCCTTACTTCCGTCTTACGCATTCATTCGCAACCTGCTAAAACTGGATACCACAACACCCACTCAGCTCCGTCATGACACTAATCCATCTTCCTTCGCCCAAGATTGGCGATAACCCTGATAACTTGCAACCTGGAACGAATCCCTATGATTGAATACCCCAGATTGGAATACCTCCATATACATAACTCAAGCCTACGACCATACTCGGAACTAAGGACCTTGTCCTTGCGTCACCCTCGAACCCTTCGGTTCGACACAACGGAGTGCAACCCACTCACACCTCCCTATCACGATCTCTAGGTCCTTGACCTCCAACTGTAATATCCTTATACAGTCCCCAGCACCAGTCCAGACTACTCCCGAGTCTGTTAACCTACTGTCTCACCTTCCTCTGTCCCAATCTCCAATCTGGAACCTCCTTCCTCCTCCTCTTCCAAGGAGACTGAAAACATGCATGCGCATCATCCAACATTGCCACAACCTCAACGGGCATCCAACCCGTATGTGCTTCCATATACCTGGTACAACCCCAGTGCTTACTACCAAGCACTTTTGATCATCCATTTACTCCACTGCCTTCCTTTCAGAGGACCCAAACTCCTTTCGGAGCTACATACCTTCCCTTTCCAGGAAGTCTACTCAACAACCCTTACCGTACCTATAAGTGCCACAGAGCTAAACTCCACTCTACACTATCCATGTAGAGCAACTGCTATTCTCGAACTCCCACATACTCCGAATCCGATCACGTAACTAACAAGGCCCACGCACGACCTCCAGCCAACTTCATCATCATGATCAATACTTGGGGCCAGACCATATCGATTACTATTGCATGGCGACATATTCACTCATTCTCCACATACAGATCCACTAACACATACAGAGTCTTCAGCATGACTGGACCGCCTTACCAGGCCTTCAGCCTATCTGGACCACTCTCAGAACCTTCAGCACGTCTGGACCGCCCTCCTGGGCCTTCAGCCCGTCTGGACCGTTCCTCGAGACTTCGGTCTGACTGGTACGCCTTCCGGCCTTCAGTCTATCCGGACCTCTCCACACTGTCGTACGTCACCCTGAACCATCCTTCCCGGGAATCTCTCCCATGCAGTCTGTTCTAGCCCTCTTGGGGTTCCGAACTCCAGTTCCGTTCCCGGAATCCTTTCCATGGCCTAAACCCAGGCCTTACAACAATCAGTCACCTTTTCCGAAAACCATGGTCTGTGCTCCGCCCCACTTGTCTACCACTTGCTCTTACCGATCCACACCCTCAGCAAAACACTGCTGAAATCCAAACAGTTAACCATCCTTGGATGCATGTTGTTTCACCGGAGAATTTTCCAATTCTCCCCCACTTAGTGCACCGACTACTAACCACCGATGCCCAAAACCGGCATAGCTCAATCGCCCTTACTCCATATATTCCCTCTTAACCATGAACTGACTCCCTCGGGAGTGAGTAACCTTCACCGAATATCCCTTCCGCCATCGCACACCCGAACTCCAGGGAAGTTCGAATCTCAACTGAACACTTCTCGCATCGCTGTTGCTATTCCTAGCAACGAGATCATATACCTTATCTTTCGACCAAGAGTCCTCCTGAACGCTGACTACAACTCCTAACTACTAAGATCCTCAATCATACTACGAAACATGCGGAACAATGCAGACAGATTTACAATACCACACAAATAACAAGATAACAAGATGGAAACATACCCGCCGCTGCATCTGGCTCTGCCCTGACCTCCTCTGCTGTAAGCTGGAATGCGCGTCCCTGAGCCCTCGGAGGCTCCGCTCCACCCTGACCCCCTCCAGTAATCCTCAAAGTGGCCGATGCTGGAGCCTACACCGATCCAGCAGCAAACTGTGGGCAGTTGGCCCTCAAGTGTCCAACCTGATGGCAGTGATAACAAATCCTCATATCCTGTACCGGGGCTGACTGACGGCAATCCCTTGCATAATGCCCCTCTCTCCCGCACTTGCGGCACGTACCACCGGACCTACAAACTCCGGTATGACCCTTCCCACACTTCTCACAAGTGTGAATGCTCTGACCCCCAATCCTGGAGTCAACGGTTTTGAACCGTTTCGGCGCCGGTTGCGACTGCACCGGGGCCTACCTCTGCTCTCGCAACTGCAACTCCATCTCTAACTCCCGCCGCCTGGCGGCCTCCTGAAACTCTAACAAGGTATCACATCTCTACGTGGACACAAACTGCCTGATGTCCCTCTTAAGCATACTCAGATATCGGGACATCTGAGCCTGCTCCGAAGCAAACTCCGGGCAAAACATCGCCCCCTCAGTGAACATCCTGGTGATCTCCGTCACCGACTCTGAATCCTGCTTCAGCTCCAGGAACTCCTGAGCCAACCTCTCTCTCTCAACCCGTGGAACATAACGAATGTTGAACATCTCCCGGAACTGATCCCAAGTAACCGCAGCCCGCTGTGCATCAGAATAAGATCCCGTAGTCAACCTCCACCAATCCTTCGCCCCGAGCCTGAAAAGGTTCAGAGCACACCTCACCATCTGATCCGCAGGGGTGAAGAAACAACCCTCCACGTCTGACAACCATCTCATAGCAACGATCGGATCCTGAACTCCATCGAAAGTAGGGGCTTCGTATTGTCGAAATCCCGATACTGAAAGCCCCGACCGGCTCCTCCCCCTGCCGCTGCTACAACCGTTGTAGCTGCCGCGGCAGCCGTCTCAGTAACAGCTGCATAACGATCATCGAAGTACTCCCTCATAGCGGACTTAATAGTCCCGAACAACTCCGGAATCTGACCCCGGACAATCTCGACCACCTCTTCGTGGATGATCTCCCTGACCCGATCCTCTGTCAACATTGGCCCATCCTGACCGATAATCTCAGGTGCCGCTGGGGCCCCCTGGTCACCCTGACCTGATCCCGATCCGGATCCAGTCACAACACGCCTCGTAACCACCATACTGCAATACACCAACAAGATCCTCAGATACCTCGGATAACCTCCGAGAACTAACCTCTAACCAACAACCTAGGGGTTGTGACTTCCTTAACACGCGTATGGGTCCTGTGCTTTCAGTAGTACGGGTCCATACTACCTTCCACACCTACCCATATTTGTCTCAAGTATCACCACAACGCCCTAAGCACAAACATTCATAGCAAGCACTCCATCCTCACCCCTAGAGGAAAGCGGAATATCTCATATAAGGAAAACCCTAGGCTAGTAGGCATCACATAATCAGGCAATTCTATCATGCAATTCCTGAAATTCCCTAGCCTAGCACTAGCATGCTGTTCTAACATATCACATAATCAAATAACTTGTATGGTATTTTGGGGTCTATTTACTGGCTCTGGCTGATCGTACCCTCTACATCATCCTTTACTTATTTTGAAAACCTTTTGAAAACCATTTTGAAAACCCCTCCTTCATTTGAGATTGGATTCACACGAATGTTCCTCCAATTCACTCAAACCAAGGCTCTGATACCAAACTTGTAACACTCATAAAAATTGAGCCAATTTAAAACATTTTAATTCATTCAAAAACCATTAAGTTCATACATCTCGTTTTCAAAATAGTTTAAACATCAGAGTATCCCCCATAACCATATCACATAAAACATAAAACATGAGGAGCGGTACGATCACGCCTTCGCCTTGCCACGATCTCCTGAAGTACCTGAAACAATAAACTGAAACTGTAAGCCCGAAAGCTTAGTGAGTTACCCCCAAAATACCAACCACACATAAACATACTCATAACATATCACAAATAGAACAACCATGCGCATCGGGTCTACTATGTGACTGGTCTGCCCGCACCAGGCCTTCAGTCCACCTGGTCCACCCTCCGAGTCTAGCCATGTACATCGGGTCTACAGTGTGATTGGTCCGCCCGCACCGGGCCTTCAATCCACCTGGTCCACTCTCTGAGTCTACAGTATAACTGGTCCGCCCACACCGGGCCTTCAGTCGGCCTGGTCCACTCTCCGAGCCTCGGCACGTCTGGTCCGCCCTCTTGGGGCCTTCAGCCTATCCGGACCGCTCGCTGGGCCTTCGGAATATCCGGTCCGCCCTGGGTATGTTGGCCTACAGCACAAAGCAGGACCCGCCTCAACCCAACCCCCGTCAATCAACCATGTGCACATAAACAATTAATCGCATAACAAACCTTAACCAGACAAACAATCTAACAGATCACATAGCATATCAACATCCTAACCAGGATTCTGACCTAACCGGTCACTAGCATAACATTACCCTATATACCGGGTACCGACCTTAACCAGGTCACTAACATAATACCATCCTAAAAACCAGGATGCAGATCTAGCAAAGCAATAACATAACAAACAATACTCGGATTTCCATCCGATAAAGGGCCGGCCTTGGTGCCGTAGACCCTGTCGATATAGTGAGGATAACTCACCTGCAATTGCCGACTGAAGAGATAAGACCAAGCTGCTCCGACCACCGACACGAACTTCACCACAGCACACTACCAAAGAATCAATTCCATAAATACCAAAATTACCAAAATACCCTTGGAAGTCAAACTGTTCAACTCTTGGTCAAAGTCAAAGTCCTCAGTCAAAGTCAACCTTCCTGGTTGATTCTACTCGCCGAGTCGACCCGTCGACTCGTCGAGTTCCTATACTCAGAAACTCCCATAACACGACTCAAATCGCCGAGTCGCCCCAAGACTCGTCGAGTCCAACGATCTCCGAGTCCCATCCCGCTCAATTCACAGAGTCGTCCCTCGACTCGCCGACTCGAGGCTTAACCAGAAGAGGTTAGGGTTTCGCGACCAGACTCGCCGAGTCCAAGAACAGACTCGCCGAGTCCCAGGCAATCTTCAACAGACTCGCCGAGTTGTTCTTCCAACTCGTCGAGTCCAAGCCAATCTTCATACAACTCGTCGAGTACACCCATGTGACTCGCCGAGTCTCTCCAGTTCTCAATCCATTCAGAGGCTTTTCGAGCCATGCAGGGGCTCCAATCCATAGATCCACTCTTCTACAGCCTAACCCTCACATAAAGTTGCAAACTTTACGTGAAACCAAGGAGATATAGGCCCAAAACACTCTAGGGCTAGGGTTCATGACAAAGGGGCTTCACCAATAACTCTTAGACAGGAGCTTTATGGCATTGAGGACCATCACAAGCTTAGATCTGGAGTAGCAACCTCAGATCTAAGCTCCAAACCCGAAATAGATCTCAAACAAGCTAAGGAACTCCAAATCAACCACCAAGGATGAACCCAAAAAGGAAATAGCTTAAGATAATGGCTCCTTACCTCTGAGATGTGCCCAAACTGATGTAGATCCCAGATCTACGCAAGCCCCTTGATGCTAGCCTCCAATTTCTCAAGCTCCTTCCACCAAATTCCTCTTCCAAGCTCCAATCTTCTCAACAATGAAGTCTCACACGAAATTAGGGTTTTCTGGAACTCTTTGGGGGATTAGGAAGCTGGGAGAAGGACATAATGTACTTTAAATAGGGTGCAACCCTCGGGATTAGGGTTTTCTCATTCCAGCACCAACTCGTCGAGTCCAAGCCACCGACTCGACGAGTTGGCCACTTAACCCGCGATCAATCCCGCTCCGACTCGACGAGTAAGCGGACCTACTCGTTGAGTCCCCTTCCTAAATTTACACTTTGCACCCTTCAACTTCTTGCTTCCGAACTTGGGATGTTACAGGATGGGCCCGTACTACTGAAAGCAGAGGATCCGTACTCGAATCAAGGAAGGCTGAGATAAGACCAGGGAACTTGTACTGAAAGCCGAATCAACCTAAACGAGAATCGAAGATCTTGTTAATAAGAGCTCAACGATAAATAAACAGACGAAAACGGACGTCGGATGACAAAGTTATGAATTTTTAACGGACTTTACCTGTTTAGGCCTGTTAAAATAGAACTTAAAAATAAAGTCAAAATTAGCCGACAAAGTCAAAACAAAAGTTGTAGATTACGTCGCCACCTACGCGTGGATATAAAGAACGTCAAAAACGGAGCTCGTATGCGAAAGTTACGAAATTTAGAATTCGGGATTATGCTGATGCGAGGAGGGTGACGTGGCTTAATCTGGACAATTGCTTCCTCCCCATGCATGTCCACCAGATGGTGACACTTGACACTCAACTCAACGAGTTGGAGGCTTAGAACTCGCCGAGTTGGGCCATTTTTCAGCCTATAAATAGAGGCGCAAATCACTCCATTCTTCACACCATTCTAACCCATTCTCTCCCAACACCCGCAAACACCCAAGGCTTTTCCCTAGCACTTCCTAAGTGTTTGAGGCGAGTCTCGGAGTGCTAGAAGGCCCCGAGAAGAAGAGCTTTCGGCTCAAAAGTTCAGCCCGCGCAGAGCCCGGTTCTTCGCTAAACTCCATTATAAGTGAGTTATGCTTACCCTACTATAAGTATAACTTATGTTTAAGTTCATTATCGGTATTATGAACCTATAAACAATATATGTATTATAAAATATAATATACAAAGTGTTATTATAATACCTTTTAACTACTCGTGGTACGGGGAATCCGGTTTGAAGGGCCGCCTGGGTTGTTGGATTTCAGAAGTGCTTAAATGCCAAAATGGTCCCGCCCTTCGGTGTTTCATGTCTGGCCCATGTCTGTACATAGTGGTTGAAAAGTATTGTTTAGCACTTATAAAACGATATCTCTCGTAAATAGTCACAATAAATATTAGACTAAAATCTAGCGGTAATGATACTATATTTCGTCGAAAGAAAATAGAATTGTTAGAAGTGAAGCGCTGCCCGAGTTTGGAATCATCACTTTAACAAGTGAGTTCATAATTACTTTCATCTTACACATAGATATGAAGTATTTAATATAAATTACGTGCTATGTGTGCATATTATCTGTGTTCCTGATATCTATGCTAAATGAACGATTTATACATGTTTACGTGATTTAAAATGTATACGTATTTTTTTATACTTATAAATATATATTGGGTAGCGACGGGTGATGAGAGATAGGTGATGATAGAAAGGTGATGATAATTACGTGATGATAGATAGGTGATAATAAATAGGTGATGTGAGATGAGAGGAGATACCATAACCTTGATCGGCGATGTGGCGATGTAGTCATCTACCAGAGTATAGATGGCGACCACAGACTATTCTAGACAGTCATGTGGAAACACCAGCATGCTCATAACCTGTAGGTGATGAATTACGAGTTCGGGCGATGTTGTAACTACGTATTCATGCGATGATACTCTAACCCTTACTATGAATTACGAGTTCAGGAGATGTTGTAACTACGTATTCATGCGGTGATACTCTAACCCTTACTAGACACGTATTGAGGGAGTAACCCCCGAATCAGTATTGTCTATGTGATGTAGGCGATGATCCTTAGGAAAAGTCCTTATGAACAAACATATAAGGAGATGAGAGGTAAATATGATGTAGGAGATGACCCTTAGGATGAGTCTTTAGGGAAGATTAAATGAAGAAAAATGGGGATGGGTAATCGGTTAATTGTTTGACATGAATTATGTGAAGAAGCAAATTAACTATGTTATTGTGGGTTGAAAACCTTATGTACTCACCAGGTTTCGCAACCCGACCCACTCAGTTTATTTGTATCACAGGTGTCGATACGAAGCGACATTACACTGGGAGATTAAAGGAGATATAAATCACTAGTGTAAATGAATGTAAGGTCTGTTTATGCTTATGTTTTTGTATTGACGATGACATCCCAAAGTTTTAATATAAACAAAATACACTTCTTCTGAAATGCTTTGATAATATATTTATCATGTTTTCTGGGAACAAATTCCGTAATATTATTCTTTAAAATGAATACTCTGATTTTTAAATAAGCATAAATAAATTTTTTAAAATGACCATGAATTTGGGGATGTCACATCTAGACACTTCCATTTGAGGAGGTGTAAGATCCTATAAATAGGTGTGAGTTCATTTGTAGCAAACCATCGAGAAGTCGTTGTAATCCCTTGAGTTCTTATAATACAAGCACTCTTTGTATTCTTGAAGTGTTAGTCTCTTGCTTTCCGATTTCGTTAATACATTTAAGATCGTCGAAGTATCCTGACTTAGTCGAAGAAAAACTAAGTGGCACACGAGATAGACTAGTCATAAGAGTCATCCCGTGATAGTAGAGTGCTGGTAGGGGTTGGGGTGGGGTGGACGCATACTTTTGTTTTATTTTTTTTAATTATAAAATACTGATACTTGATATTAAAAAATAAAAAATAAATTAAAAGGTCAGGTTATTTCAGGGTTTTTAGAGACAATAATGGACAGAAATGAGGAGAATTTTCTGATTTTGGACAAACTTTTTTGGATCCTATTTACAGTTTTTCATATAAACCAGGAGGACCAATTTTGCGCTTTTATCTTTTTTTTTGGAACCGGTAAATATTTATTAAAATAAACCCCAACTAGCAAGATGTTGGAAGAGACAAAGTTTACGGAAAGGAGGAATCAAAAACGATTACAGAGAAAGAAATTAAACAACTCATAACCAAGTATGTAGTCTCCAGGGTATTAAAGACAACAAAAAGACAAAATATGTCTAATAAGACAAGTTTAATTTTAGTCCTTAAATATTTGTCACTTGACATTATTGAAGGCATATTTCCACACAAACTATGAGAGAGTATCAAACAGGAGAGATAGTATAAAACACAAAGGTGAGGAAAAACATGTCATCTTCAGCTGCTTTTTCACTGGACCACCACCACCACCACCTCTCTCCTCCCTCCGAGCAGCTCTGCTATGTCCAATGCAACTTATGTGATAATAATCATCAATATAACACCCCAAATGAAATATTAAGGCTATGATCCAAGTAAATAATTCATAATTCAGAAAAGGGATGCCATAATCCAATTACAAATTATTTAAAGGTAGGCAAATGACGATTCACCAATTTCACCACAAAAAACAAAATTTGAACGAATTAGGTTTTAAATGAAATTCCTAGATCTTTTGAGATTGATTGAACTATTCAATCACATGTTTAATCTCGATTATGCACTATCCATTTGTGACTGGGATACCGAGGATCACAAACAAGGTGTAAATAACCATGCAAATTAGCTTGGTACTCTCGATGTCATTTATCACCTAATTAATGTGTCGGTTAGCCACACACGCTCCATTAATCAATGATAATTTACGAGACACCCATTGCCATCCTTTATTAGTCCATATTAGTGTGTCGGTTAACCACACACGCTCCACTAACGACTTATATAAAGTGCAATGTGCAATTTCATGGATTAACATCAAATTCACATTTTCCTAAAGTAACTAAGATTGAGAATTTATAGAAAACATTTAGTTACTTTATTAATTTCATTATACTTATTAATGAGAATTAAGTGTCCTATCAAACCCGTTCGGCTAACGACCCTCAACCAATCAAGGAAGCGGTGGGTGAGAGTGGACACTCATTTAATCGCCATTTTATAGGCAATTTCTTTATACCCCCTTATAGATTGGTTTCGTGAATGAGGCGTACTAGCGGTTCGAATGACTCGTCTTATACATATAGTAAATATTAGACTTTTAATTTTACATATAGTATAAGGTGTATTTTAAACATTTTAAAATACTAGAGTTTTTAAATCTTTAAATTTTGAAAATTAAAAACAATTTAAATTTAAATTTAAAATTCAAAAATTTTGATTTAATAATTATCTTATTAATTAAACCTTTAATTAATTTATTAAGTCATTTGGGGATTATACATTAAATTAATCAAAATAATTTAACCTAATCCCTATCCCCTAAAATTTGAAAATACGGGAGGGATAATTATAAAATCCTATAATTACCTAGTTAACCAATTAAGAAGATGATTACCAAATATAACAACCCTACCCAATCCCTAATTTTTTCGAAATTATCTTTGTCTTGGGGAGGAAGGCAAGGTTTTCAATCCTTGCCTAATTTTCGAAAACCCTTAGGGTTAGGAAACCCTAAATTTCAAATTTTGGTAGGCCAAAGGAAAGGGTTAAAACCCTTTTGCTAATTTTCTAAAATAAGGGTTATAAAACCCTAATTTGCAAAAAACATTAGGCCTGGGGTTTAATTGCCATAAACCCTAATTTTGTCAAGTTCAACCAATTAAGTCATATTCAACTGAAAACAAAAACCAAAGACTCGGATACCACTGATGAGTTTTGAGCATAACAAACAATCCCTATGTGTGCATGCAACCCTATAAAGTTTGGATCTATGTTTTCTCTATTGAACACACAAGTATTGAACACAAAACGAGAAACCCTAGGAGGAATCTATAATTTTCAAAAATAAGGGTTATAATACATACCTCAGTTGCTATATTGTAATAACAATGAATTCTTTGATGATCTTGAAATTTGAGAGCAATTGTCACAAGTGGAACACCTCTAATGGCTTACAAACACATTGAGCAAGAGGATGATATGGGAGAGGAGGAGGAAGCTCAGAATTTCGGCTCTTCTTAAGGTTTAGGAGTGCATGGCCGAAATTGTGAAGGGTGTAGCCCTTTATATAGCTGTTGGTAGCTTAGAGCCAAAGTTAGGGTTTTAAGGAGGAAACCCTAATTCCTTAGCTTAAGGCCTAAGCAGCCCATTGACTCTAATCCCTTAGGTCATGGACGAAAATTCTAGGGCCTCCCTAGAAGTTTTCGTCCAACCCATCTAGGGTGGTCCAAGAGCCCAAATCCACAACTATCAATAAATTGCAAAACAACCCCTGTACTTTTAATTAATTTCTTTAATCCCAAAATTAATTTCTGATTAAATATTAATTAATAATATGATTTCTAATTAATATATTATTTCCATAACATATTAATAAATCATTTTTTCAATCTATTAATCAAATTAATAAATTCTTCCTCTTACTCAATTAATCATCTTGTCTAATTGGTAGTATGAAGGCAACCCAAAAGGGTTATGCTACTATCAATTCAAGCATATACCAATCATAGGTATGGGCTTAGAAACCTAATCCAACACCAACTTTGTGTGGTATGCCTAGGGGCGGTCCAACATTATGTTGAAGGCCCATGTGGAAATACAATTTTGTGTTGTACGCGTTGTGTGCATGCATTGTATGTGTATTGTTGTGTGAGGTATTTTAGGGAACTCAGTGAGTTTTGGCTTAGAGTTGTGGATCAAATGTTTTTCAGCTACTTTATCCATTCGTGGGAAGGCAAAGGCGTGAATATACACGCCCATCAGCAGTTTAATGAATCAAGATTCCGCTATACTTTTCTTTATAACTCGGATTTTGAACCGCGGTTTACGAACAAAGGGTTTTTCCTTGAACATATCTTTATCAAAATGTGTATTGATTCTATTTTAAAAATGAAATTTTTATTATGAAAATTGAGACGTTACACTGTAAATGAACCGAACGAAAATGAACGAGGGCTTGTTCATGTTTGTTCATTTAAGTTATTCGAACAAATAAACGAACATGAACAGATAAATGAATGATTTTTCTTGTTCGTGTTCGATCGTTTAACAAATTACATTGTTCATGTTCGTTCGTTTATGTTCGTGAACATGTTAAATGAACATAAACGAACACAGATAAACAAACATAATTGAACATAAATGAACATATAATATAGTAATGTAATCAAACATAATAAGCATATATGAACATAAAAGGAACTTATATGAACGAACATAAACGAACGTAAATGAACAACATAAACGAACATTCAAAAACATAATTAAACGAACGAAAATTTGTGTTCATGTTCATTCATTTATTAAATAAACGAACTTCCTGCCAAACGATTCACCAACAGTTCGTTGAACGTTTAATTCGTTTACAGCCCTAGACTTACATATAATAAAGTTCTTAATGTCATCTCAAGCAATTCCCATAAAGTCTTACATGTGGGGGTATGATGTGAGTGTATTTATGGAGAAAACCATAAGAAATAAGCAACTCCCCACACCCTCTTTTGTGCCATCGGGGTTTACAACAATATCATTATATAATGTCTCTTGAGCATAAAGATCTTTCATATATATATATATATATATATATATATATATATATATATATATATATATATATATATATATATATGGTGAGAGAGGGAGATAGAAAGAGACAGAGAAAGAAAGAAAGAGAGAGAGAGAGAGAGTGTGTGTGTGTGTGTGAGGTTCATATATAAACTTTAATTATTGTGTGAATATATGACTAAATATCGACCAATCACTTGATAAAGGGCAATTTTGGTATTTTACAATAAAATAATTTATTATCGTAAATTAACAAACCAATAACTTATTGTGAACTAATTTAGTAACCAAAAATAATCCCTATATTTATGGAATTATTATAGAAATCGTTTATCGCAATCCTAGATCTTCACAATTCTCACTATTGTCGTTTCATACCATCATCACCACCCCTCACCACAACTCTACCACGCCAACTGTAGCCACCACAAAAGTGGTATCACACATCACCACTCCCCCATACTTGTTTACCACCATAACAATCACATCATCTGACCATCGTTGGTTTGCCATCACAACACCATCTCCATCCTCTTATGATCATGACGTACCACACCTCCAAATACTTGCCCTTTTTCAACGTCAGGCCACCTCATAATCACCATCACAGACCTGCCAACCACAACCAATCATCATCATCTTAAGAATCGACCTGCTATTACGATCACTAAGTAATGGGGGATGTTATCGATTTAGAGAGAAAAGGATTGCTTCTTTGATTTTGAAGGGTAGTGAAGAGAGTATACAGAAGGAGAGCAAATGTATGTTTAATTCTTTGACTTTGGCTACAATTCAAAGAGCACATGTTTTATTATAAATGGGAGCATTCTTAAAGAATGTGAGTATATGCATTATGATTTGTATGTATGGGATGTCGATCTTTTGGTCCTATCAAGAGGTAATATTATGGTTTATTTATAATGCTTTATACATTTATCCTGTTTGTATAAGATTTTGAGTTAGGTTTTTTCCCATTACAAATCATTACAAAGTATTAGTAACATTCTATTTGTTCCACAAGGATCCTTGATCTAGAAGTGCACTTTGGGTATTTCATTAAATGTAGCTCATCATTCCTGTATATGTGTATGTAGGATATTTTAGGGAAGTGTAAGTAACTACTGATCCAACCATTTCCTATGCCCTGCCACGATAGTTAAAGGCACGACTTGAGATGTCTCCTTTTGTTCAACTTTATTGGAGGATCCTGGTGTACACTCAACACAAATATTTTTTTTATTAGATGCTTTATCTATTGGCAAGCTATAGTATCTGGTGCCAAAATTTGGTGAGTATATTATTCTTTATTAGATGCTTTATCTATTGTACATTATGGTTTAAAGCTATGCTTCTTAGGTTGTACAAATATATATTTTTAAATAAACAAACAAACATTTTATTTAATCTGGTGGTAAATATAATTAACAGAATATCCATCAAAACCAGCTTTTGATGCACCGAGCCAGTTTTAGAACCGGATCGAATATAACCGCTAGAGTAAATTCTCTCCGATTTCGGTTATCCGAGTAGTTCCGCTCACCCTTAATTACATCCATAACAAAACAAAAAACTCCTAAGTTATCATCACATTGAACACTTCTTGAAGAATATCTGTGCACACATTCTCAAAGAATGTAATCACCATCGTGCTTTAGAGGTTTTAAATTACTTAGGAGCTTTAGATGATAAAGGAAACCTGAAAAAGTTTGGTGAATCATGAGCGAGTTTCTAATAGAATGTTCCTTCTGGATTTTATGAAGTGGGACATGGGAAAAGTAGGTTTTTCAATTCCTTTTGTATTCTAATTAAAAGAATATATAATCTTGGTACCAAATGTTCTAACTTTTTTCTTCTTTATTTACAGGAGGAAAACCGAAGTTTTAATTATATGATTTGTTGATTTAGGTTCGACGGTGAAGAGGTAAAGATAGAAGCACTAAAACGATCAAAAATCAAAGACAAATTCTTCAATAATGAAGATATATTCTTAAAGAATGTGGTATATATTATAATTTTTTTATATTCTATAAGAATATTGAAGAATTCGTTAAAAATACAGTATAAAACGTTGTCTCTATTCTTCAAAATATTTTATATATTTTTGTTTATGTTATAAAAATGATTGTATTATGTTATAAGAATGGTTTTTATTTGTAATAATATATTTTACTTATTATATTGAAATACATGTATTATGGTTCTAATTTTCAATAATATATATATTATTTCTTATATTAAAATACATGTATTTCAAAGAATGATATGTTATTGTCTAATATATGCAAATGTATTCCTTAAGAATGTTAATTCTAAAAAAACTTTTTGAATGAAATAATATTCTTTAAGAATGAAAGAATGAAAATATGTATTCATATATGTTGAATGACTACCATATTCTGGAAAAAAAATCTGATTTAATTTAATTGTGTTAATAAAAAAAATAACATTTGATTCTATTTTATTAACTAACTTGACTTAGTTGCCTAAAATACAAGTAATTTTTAATTTATCTCTCTTAATAAAATATCATATTTGCCCCTATAATTAATTAAATGTAATTATATAGTAACTGTTACTTCATGTTAATAACGTGCATCCTAAGATCACATCCTTTTGTTTTTTTTAATCTCATGGTCAAAATTTAGTCATACGTTCACACAATAATTGTGATTCACATTTGATCATAACCATATATATATATATATATATATATATATATATATATATATATATATATATATATATATACATACATACATACATACATACATACACACACACACACTCCTCCCTGGTTCAGGGGGACGTAGACAGGGAGTCTACTATTGTCCATTTTGCGAGGGCGTAATCCATAATTTTTCTATTACGCATCACCATTTTTTTAAACACATGGACCAAAGAGTATACTATTTAAATACATGGACTATTCTTGTAAAAAAAATGTGCATGGACCCTTTCTGTAATATATTACAGGGAGAGCTTTTATAATTTATTTTTCTACACGGAGACTAATTCTGTCAAATACGAGAATATTGTGGCCAAAGTCTAAAACGCAAACGTAAAGTAAATGCACATGGAATGTTTTTGTAACATACATGGACATATTTTATAATTTATTTTCTATGCTCAGAACAAACCTACCGACATATCAAAAATGGTGACCAAAATTTAAATCCAAAAATATATTATTCATAGACCAATTACTTTTTATTATATATGATAATTAAAATTCTGTGCCCTGAGTAGGAGTAGGGATGAGCATAGGGATAAGCGTGAGATGGAACCGGTACCGATCAGTATCGTTCCTAATTTTCCGAAAACCGAGTTTGATCGAAAGTGATTCTCGGGTACCGAACCGAATTAACATTACCGCTACCGGTAATGGTATCGGTTTTCGGTATTAGCACCGACACCGTACCGATGGTACCGAATCCCAAATTTGTAATTATATAGTACCGAGTACCGTCCTATATTTTTAAATTCGATACGGCACCGATATGAAATCGGGATTTGATACTAAATGCTCATCTTTACATCCGAGTATATGTTTTAACATGAATTACAGAAGAGTAGGTTTGAGTTTCAATTTATTCATATACTAGTTTATAACCCGTGGGAACCATGGTTACACAATTAATTAAACTTTCATTATAAAAACTCATAGTTATTAATAAATTATTTTAAATAAATCATTTTGAATAAATTATTAATTGAGAGATAGTTTTGAAGTAATTTGTCTAATATATCTTCGTAATACATTGCATTACTATTTAATATTACTGAATAGTTGTATTAGAGTGATACTTGACAAAAGTAAATAAAAGTTCTTTTATTATTTGTTTTATAAATAAAATTGCTTTTGTTTCGTTCGTTTTTACTTTTCTTGGATGACAAAATAGGAGAAGTTAATGTGCGAAATTATAAACGATTTGAGGTAAATTGAAGATGAGTAATGCCCGGGGCTAGCAGAGTACGCAGATATTGTAAAATACATATAATTTTATTTGGTTTCATATAAAAAGATAACAATTATAAAAACATTCCTACAATAAAATATATATATATATATATATATATATATATATATATATATATATATATATATATATTGGGTAAAAGGTGATTCAAATGCGTAGAATGGAGAGACTATTCATGTGGGCCCATGTGTTAGTCTCGGCAACATTTATGGCGGGCAACGTGCTATTTGCAGACTTGCAGTGCCGTGCATACCATATTTCATCGGATCGGGTCATTTACTAATAACCCATTCTTTGTACGGTGTGCCATAAACTCAATTTACATGCATTTTGTTAAAGGATAATGATTTAAAAGGGCTACATATTATTCGATTTGTACACATTTGGTCACTGAGTTTTTTTCCGTCCATATTTACCCCTTAAACTTGTTAAACTGTACACATTCAGTCATTATGACCTGTTACTCCAGGTTAGCCGGGAAAAATGACTTGATAGGGTAATATATTTTTCATTTTATACACATTTAGTCCTTAATATTTTTGTACATATTTAGTCCTTAACATTTTTTTTTTGTTTCAAAATAAGTCCTTTTTTTGTACTCATTCAGTACTTATGAATGATTTCTTTAAGTTTTTTTCACGACATCTTACGTGAGACAATCATTGATGAGGTGTTTGGGGTTGTTGATGCTTATGTCCAATACGATCTCGACTGCTTGGTTGCGTAAGTCTTGTGGTTTGGCTTAGGTCTTGTATTTTGAACATCGTAACTTCTTCAACTTTCATTTTTTAAGGATTTTAAGGATCTCGATATCAGATTTTAAGGATCTTTATCCACGTGTTCATTTTTTGAGTCTACTACAACTTTCATTAAGATTACTCCCGTTAAAATGTAATATATTTTTACTAACGATTTTATAAAAAAAACATACATACATGCATTCATAAAAAAACGTATGGACAGGGGAAGACGCAGTAATACATAGTAGGTGTTGCCGAGATGAAACAGGTGTTGCCGATACATGGAAAATAGGTATAAACGAAAAAAAAAACGAAAAATTTTCCACTGCGAACAGAAAAAACAGGTGTTGTCGGTGCAACACCGGGACCATACTAAATCCGCCACCGTGTATGAATATAAAAATCGTAAGTAAAAATATATTATTTTTTAATGGGAGTAATCTAAATGAAAGTTGTAGTAGACTAAAATACGAACGCATGGATATAAAGATCGTTAAAATCTGAGATCATATGAAGAAGTTATGACGTTCAGAACACATTACCTAAGCAACCAAGTAGTCGAGATCGTGATGAATATAAGCATCAAAAGCCTCATACACCTCATTAATGAATGTCCCACGTAAGATTTCGTGAGAAAAACTAAAAAATCATTCATAAGTACTGAATGAGTATAAAAAAATGACTTATTTTGCAAAAAAAAAAGGACTAAATGGGTACAAAAATATTAAGGACTAAATGTGTACAAAGTGAGAAATATATTACCTTATTAAGTCATTTTTACTGGGTAACATGTAGTAGCCGGTCATAAGGACTGAATGTATACAGTTTAACAAGTTGAAGGGGTAAATGTGGACGAAAAAAAACTCAGTGACCAAATGTGTACAAATCAAAAAATATATTACTCTTTAAGTCATTATCCCTTTTGTTAATAAATAATGTTCAAAGTTTCTCACTATATATTAATTTTTCAATGTCATATTATCGTCCTGTTTTCTTTTCTTTCTCTCATCGTCTCTTTACTTCCTCATTTCTTTTACTTTTTAACATATATATATATATATATATATATATATATATATATAGGGCTAGGTTATAATGTGGATGAACAACTATTGTGCGGATGTATGAACAATATTATTCTATGAGAATTACTAAGTGATTAAGTTGTTTAATAAAACGAATACGTTCAACATTACACAACTATCGTCATTTTCATGTATTCTCACTAATTCTTATTCATTTTTTTTCTCACACATCGTTTTTCACTCATTTTCATTTTTACAGAATACGACTCAATAAACATTATGAGAGAATGAGAATAATAATAAAGAGGTCTATAATAACCTTATAGACGATTTAATTAGTGAAAATGTGTGATAATGACAATAGCTATGTAAGATTGAACATATTCATATTATCAAACAACATATTTTTTTTGTCATTCTCACATAATAACACTGTCCACACGTCCGCACAATAGATGTCAATCTACACTTGAATCTAGTTCTCTCTCTCAAAATATATATATATATATATATATATATATATATATATATATATATATATATATATATATATATATATATATATATATATATATATATATATATATATATTCATGGGCACCGCAGATTAGAAAGGTAAAAAAAATTTTAATTAAATTATAAGGTAATTGTTGAGCAATGATAAAAAAAATTAATAATTTATACATGTAGATGTTTTGTGGGTAAGTTGATAATGATATAATGAATGGTTGAAACTACGAAAGTATACTAGTTTGAATATCCGATCGACAATTTGTATATGTAGATATGTTAGAAAATTATGATTTTGTAAAGTTAAAAATAAAATTAATAAATTAAAAGTAAGGGTTATTGGTAGCTCCTGTAATTCGAATAAACTTCAATTCACGAATTGAGTAATAATCAAATAACAAATAAATGATAATTCTAAATCACGGTTCAATTTTTTTGAAACAATTATTTATTTATATATTTATATTATTTGTATTTAATTTTATAACGTGTGACTGTAAATAATAATTAAAAATGTTTTGATGATATTTAGGACGTTGTTTATGGATAAATTAATTAAAAATGTTCGTAATTAACTATATTTGCATATTAATTCATAAATTAATGTTATATATTAACTATGTGTGCATAATCATTCACCAACATTTTCAAATAAAAGCCTTCACCTTTTCCGATCAATACAATTTCTAGTGATTGTAAGGTGAAATAGACAGTAAGGCTGCATCATGTATATGAGTTAAACTACTGGAATCAAATATTGGTAATCATAAATCTTGGAAATCAAATATTGGTATCAATACGTACTTGCAACAGAAACAAAATACCATTTCATAAGTTTTAAACTCTATATAAAGTTTACATACAGAAAAATGTAGAATACAAAGTACATACATGAAAAAAAAGTATAGGTTCCAATTACAGATACATAGACCATGTTTCTCCAATGAGATAGTTACCTGATTCGTCTTTAGATCAATAAAAAAGTTATATGTATTCCTTCATAATTAAGTTGCTCCCTTTTTCAAGTTAGTTGTAAAAATTATAACAACTTTGGAACAAAAAAAAATCCATATCAAAAAATTTTAATACGCGCACTTGATCAAAAATGACTTTTTTTATTTTTTTTATTTTTTAACATATGCACTTCAAAAATGGTTTTTTAATCAATTAGAAGTTAAAAGAGGAAAATAATATTATTTAAACAGGTTAAAAATCTACATATCAAAAATGATTTTTCAAACATGATATGATTCTACTTGTTTGCTGATTTATTTCTTTTACACACAAACATCCAGCCATACAACTTCTTCGAAGTTTGGTTGTAGGAGTAACTGTCAGCTAGTAAAATTCCAAGTAGAGGTCTTGAACATGCTATCCAGCCATATCACTATTGTTTTTGTTTTGTTTTTTTTTTGCTAAAACTAACTAAGGATTTTCTCATTTGGATCCTTCAAATGTCTCACTTGGCGAGTAACTATCAACTCATATAATATATATATTTTTTATGTTTTGACCAACAAATGCAATTTAGGGATATCTTTGTCATTTTTTGCAATTTTACTGATATCTGTGTAAATGAAGTGTAACAACACAAAATTTTACTAAAAATTTAAACTTTTCAAAACCAATCCGGGTAAATAAGTTTTTTCAAACATCAACATAGTTCACAAATTGTTTTCAAAATGATTTCATATCAGAGTTCCCAGAAATCCCAAATCATAAAATGTGAGGATGTGTACGTCATGTCTTCGCCTTGCCATGGTCACCTGAAGTACTTGAAACAAAATCAATAAATGTAAGCTCGAAGTCTTAGTGAGTTACCCCCAAAATACCAACATATAACACACAACATAATAACAAACAGCATGTATAATGAGCCTTCAGCATGACTGGACCGCCTCCTTAGGGCCTACAGCCTATCTGGACCGCTCCCGAGCCCTCGGCATGACTGGACCGCCTCGCAGGGCCTACAGCCTATCCGGACCACTCACCGGGCCTTCGGCCTCACTGGACCGCCTCCTTAGGGCCTACAGCCTATCCGGACCGCCCCGGGTATGTTGGCCTACAGCATGAAGCAGGACCGCCTCAACCCAACCCCCAAACAAACAAACATGTGCATATGGATAACATACAGACAATAGCATGCATATAACAGTCAAACCGATCTAACAGATCATAAGCATAGCAATGATCCTATAACCAAGACACCGACCTAACAGGTCACTAACATAGCATCCTAACTACCAGGATGTAAATCAGTAGGCATATCATATAATAATCCGAATACAATCCTTAAAGGGCCGGCCTTGGTGCCTTAGACCCTGTTGATATAGTAAGGATAACTCACCTCGCAAGTAGTGCAGAACTGAACTGGGAGTCTCCCGCCGCTATATCACCGACCACCCTGACTGCCTAAAAACGAAGAACACTACTTTAATAAGTGGGATCTCCAAAATTGCCAAAGGGTCCATATTGTCCATTTTCCCAATTTGGGCCTAAGACCCAATATCAATACACTTAATCCCAAGACCATATACACAAGCCCAATAATGGCCCAATTTTCCTAATTGGGCCTTACCATAGGACCCTTTATCAAATATTGGACCTTCATCAAATATTCAGGCCCAACAAGTCTAACAGCAGCCCAACCCAAAGCCCACAAGTCAAAAGTCCAAACTGAGGACGTACGCGGGGCGTACTCCTCCATTACGTTGGGCGTACGCCTGCCCTAAGCTGACCGCTATCGGGGGGGGGGGGGGGGTGACCCCTACGCTGGGCGTACAGAAACTACGCGGGGCGTACGCTGGGTTTCACTAAAACCCTCCTAAGTGCTTAATGGTTTAAGCACCTAAGCCCAACTTCCAGATCCATCGACCAAATGTGCCATTGAACCATAAGGTTTCGAACTTTATCACTTTGGACGTCCAGAAAGTTCTTAACACATGGTCTTAATCCATTAAGACCTTCCTACTTCATGCATGAGACAAATCTAGCTATAGGGACCTCATCTTTATCACTTAGGACATCTTCTAGGGTCTGAAAGGACAACCCATTTCGTCCAAGACATCACATGCACCATTTTGGGACTTTGGGGACAAGAAGCTTCAATAAAACAAAATGACTAGATCCATAATATACAAGCATAAAGTTCCAAGCTTTTTACCTTCTGGAGCTTCTTGGACACTACACAACTTCAGATCTAAAGCCTTGACCTCCTTCTCCAACTCCTTTGAACAATGAATTCACCTTCAAGGGTTCAAAATGCACACCAACTCACACTTCTCACACAAACTAGGGTTTGGAACGTTTTTCTGAGATTATGGAGGCTAAGGATAAGCAGAGGAATGAGCTATAAGGTTGTTTATATAGTCCCCAACCCTAAATATTAGGGTTTCTTCCTGACATGAGTACGCCCAGTGTACATGAGTGTACGGCCAGCGTACTAGGGCGCGCCTAGTACGCTCAGCGTACCCTTATGTACGCTCAGCGTACTCTTTCCCGACTCAAAATGGCAATTTTGGTCCTCATACTTCTCATGGCCCAACTCAACCAACTCCAGGGACTTCAATTGGCAACTTATAAAAGATGAGGGATTCGAAATATACCTGCGAAATTCGGGATGTTACAACTCTCCCCCACTTGACCTAGACTTCATCCCCGAAGTCTGCTGCAACGAATAGATCCGGGTAGTGCTCACGTATTTCGGACTTTGGCTCCCAAGTCCATTCGGATCCTCTCCGATGCCGCCACTGCACCTTGACCAAAGGTATCTCCTTGCTACGCAGAATTTTTATCTTCCTTTCCAAGATAGCCACCGGATGCTCTACGTAAATTAGGTGCTCGTCAACCTGGACATCATCTAAAGACACTACCGCATCCTCATCCAATATGCACTTCCGCAACTGGGAAACGTGAAAAATGTTGTGTATCTGACTGAGCTCTTCCGGAAGGTCTAGTCTATAAGCAACCTTGCCAACCCAGGCAATAACTCGAAAAGGTCCAATAAATCGGGGACCCAATTTTCCCCTCTTCCTGAAGCGGATCACGCCCTTCCAGGGTGAAACCTTCAGGAGTACCATATCTCCGACCTGAAACTCCAACTCAGATTGGCGCCGGTCAGCATAACTTTTCTGCCGACTCTGAGTGGTCTGCAGTCACTGTCTGATCTGCTGAATCCTCTCGATAGTTTGCAAAACTACCTCGGTCCGACCCATCACCCTGTGACCCACCTCGCCGCAACAGACTGGGGTGCGACATCTCCTCCCATACAACAACTAATAAGGTGGGGCGCCGATGCTGGAATGAAAACTGTTATTGTATGAGTAATCAACGACGGGTAGGTAGGAGTCCCAGCTCCCACCGAAGTCAATAACACAGGTTATCAACATGTCCTCAAGAGTCTGAATGGTCTGCTCGCTCTGGTCGTCCGTCTGTGGATGATAAGCTGTACTGAAATACAATCGTGTGCCCAGTTCCTCGTGGAACTTCTGCCAGAATCGGGAGGTGAACCGAACATCACGGTCTGATACGATAGAGACCGGAACCCCATGTCGTGCGACAATCTCGCGGACGTATAGATCGGCCAACTTCTCGGCCGATGAGCTCTCCCGAATGGCTAGAAAGTGGGCACTCTTGGTCAGTCGATCCATGATGACCCATATGGCGTCGAAACCCCTTGCCGTCCTTGGCATCTTGGTGATAAAATCCATCGTGATCTGCTCCCATTTCCACATGGGTACCTCAAGAGGCTGCAACTTGCCATGCGGCCTCTGGTGCTCAGCCTTGACCATCCTGCAGGTCAGGCACCTCTCCACGTACCAAGCGATCTCTCGCTTCATGCACGGCCACCAATAACTCAAACACAAATCCCGGTACATCTTGGTGGCCCTCGGGTGAATAGAAAAAGCGAGACTTATGAGCCTCTTCCAATACAATCTGTCTGACCCCACCGGGCACCGGAACCCAGACCCGTCCGCAACGGGTCAACAATCCCCTGCTATCTTGCACAAACCGGGTGTTCTCACCCTTAATCCTCTACAGTTTCCAATTTTCCCGACGCATACCCTCTGCCTGAGCTTCCCGGAGTAAGCCCACGAGTGGGGAATCCACTGATATCCTCATGCATGCCACTGAAATAGCAGGTCTGGCTGCCTTGCGGCTCAAATCGTCCGCAACCACGTTCGCTTTACCAGGGTGGTAAAGGATCTCACAGTCGTAGTCCTTGACTATATCTAGCCACCGACGCTGCCTCATATTCAGGTTCAGTTGGTCCATAATATATTTCAGGCTCTTGTGGTCAACGTAGATGGTACAGCGGATCCCATAGAGGTAGTGTCTCCAAATCTTGAGAGCGAATACTACTGCTCCCAACTCCAGATCATGTGTGGGGTATCTCGACTCGTGCGACTTCAGCTGCCGCGAAGCGTTGGCTATCACCCTTCCTCTCTGCATGAGAACCGCTCCCAGACCTGTGATGGATGCATCACAGTATACAACAAAATCCTCCACTCCCTCGGGGAGGGTCAAGACTGGGGCCTCACATAAACGCTGTCTGAGGGTCTCGAATGCCCTCTGTTGCTCAGGGCCCCACCGAAAATCCACCCCCTTCCTCGTCAGACGAGTGAGGGGTACTGCAATCTTGGAGAAATCCTGTATGAACCTCCGGTAGTACCCTGCCAAACCCAAAAAGCTCCTGATGTCTGAGGGAGATCTCGGAACCTCCCACTGCATAACTGCCTCGATTTTGGCCGGATCGACCAAAATCCCATCCTGGTTAATGACATGCCCCAGGAACTGGACCTCTCGTAACCAAAACTCGCACTTCGAGAACTTGGCATAAAGCCGTTCTCGCCTCAAAACCCCCAATAACTCCCGCAGGTGCTCCTCGTGCTGCTCCCGAGTCTTGGAATACACCAAGATATCATCAATGAACACTATGACCGAGCGATCGAGCATCGGTCTGCAGACCCGATTCATCAGGTCCATAAATATTGCCGGCGCATTGGTGAGCCTAAATGGCATCACCACAAACTCGTAATGTCCATACCGAGTCCTAAACGCGGTCTTCTCCACATCCTCCTCCCTTACCCTGACCTGATGGTACCCGGACCTCAAATCAATCTTGGAGAACCACGATGCCCCCTGCAACTGATCAAAAAGGTCGTCTATCCTCGGGAGTGGGTAACGGTTCTTCACCGTCAGCTTGTTCAACTCCCTGTAGTCTATGCACATCCGATGCGATCCATCCATCTTCTTCACGAAGAGTATCGGTGCTCCCCACGAAGAACTGCTCGGACGAATGAACTGCTTGCCCAGCAGTTCCTGCAGCTGTGACGACAGCTCCTGCATCTCCTGTGGTGCCAACCGGTACGGCGCCTTGGCGACAGGGGCCGCACCAGGCACAAGGTCAATCCTAAACTCGATCTGTCTCTCCAGAGGAACTCCGGGTAACTCCTCCGGAAACACGTCAGCAAACTCCCTGACCACTGGGACCTCTGCAACTGATAGCTGATCGCTGACTCGCATATCCACCACATACGATAGATAACCCGCACACTCGTGCTGAAGGTACTGCCGAGCCCTGGCAGCTGAACAGAACCTGGAACCCGATTTGGTGCCATCACCATAAATCCCCAGTTCTCCCCCACTTGGGGTTCGAACTACAACCCGCTGGCCCTCGCAGTCAATCATGGCACCGAACCGACTCAGCCAATCCATACCTACTATCACGCCAACATCCCCCATGGGAATAGGAATCAGGTCAATAAGGAAGGGTACCCCAAATATCTCTAATGTGCAACCCCGGTAGACTGAAGAAGCAGAAACCCCAAATTCGTTGGCGATAGAAACTAGTAACGGACACTCAAGCTCCCCGATCGGCAGACCGAACTCTCTTCCGAAAGTTTGAGAAACGAACGACCGACTAGCACCCGAGTCGAATAATACCAAAGCAGGTAAGGAGTTCACTAAAAACGTACCTAATACAGGTATACCCATGTATATAAGCATAAAACAGATATAATCAACGAGATAGAAGGATAGAAACATACCAGCCACCACATCAGGTGTTGCCCTGGCCTCCTCGGCTGTAAGCTGAAAGGCGCGTCCCCGAGCCTTCGGGGGATCTGCTCCGCCCTGCCTCCCATCAGTGATCCTCAAAGTAGCCGACGTTGGAGCCTGCGCCGGCCTGGCAGCTAACTGCAGACAGTTGGTCTTCACATGACCAACCTGATGACAGTGAAAACAAATACTCATATCCGGTGTAGGGACGGGCTGGCGACACTCTCGCGCGTAGTTCCCCTCCTTGCCACATTTGTGGCATCCAGTACGCAATCGACATGCTCCGGTATGAACCTTCCCACACTTCCCACAAGTGCGGGCACGCTGCCCTCCCGATCTGGAGTCAGCGGCCTAGAACCGCTTCAGCGTCGGCAGCGCCTACCCTGGGGCCTGTCTCAACTCCCGTAACTGTAACTCAATCTCCAGCTCTCGCCGCCTCGTGGCCTCCTGAAGCTCCAACAGGGTATCACATCTCTGGGTCGCAACAAACTGTCTGATATCAGTCTTGAGCATGCTCAGATATCGAGTCATCTGAGCCTGCTCAAAAGCAAACTCCGGGCAGAACATCGCCCTCTCAGTAAACAACTTGGTGATCTCCGTCACCGACTCTGTGCCCTGACGCAGATATAAGAACTCCTATGCTAGTCTCTCCCTCTCCACCCGTGGAACATAACGGGTACTGAACATGTCTCTAAACTGATCCCAAGAAATCGCAACTCACTGCTCCTCAGTGTATGATCCGGTAACCAATCTCCACCAATCCTTCGCTCCGGACCGTAACAGGTTCAGAGCACACCTCACCCTCTGATCAGTAGGGCAAGAACACGTGAAGAAACATCCCTCCACATCTGAAAACCATCTCATAGTTACGATCGGATCCTGAACCCCATCGAAAGTAGGGGGCTTCGTGTTGTCGAAGTCCCGATACTGAAATGTCCGGACAGCTCCTCCCCCTGCTGCCGTTACAGCCGATGCCGCTGTAGCGACATCCATCTCAGCTAGGGCTGCATAGCGCTCGTCAAAGTACTCAACCATGACGGTCTTAATAGACCCAAACATCTCCGGTAACTGTGCCCGGAACAGAGTAGCAACCTCATCATGCAGAATCTCACGAATCCTGGCATCCAACTCATCCGTCCCCATCTGGCCGATAACCTCGGGCGGTGTCGATCCATCCTGACTGCCAGCTCCTGACCCCGATCCTGATCCAGATCCAGCCCCAAAGCGTCTCGTAACCACCATACTGAAAATATACCAAGGAAGATATCAAATAATCCGCATAATATCTGGGAACCAACTCCGAACTAGCCCCAGGGATTATGACTTCCTTGACACGCGTATGGGTCCTGTGCTTTCAGTAGTACGGGCCCATACTACCTTCCACACCTACCCATATTTGTCTCAAGTATCATCATAATTCCCTAGTATGCTTGGAGTTCACTCAACCCTTGCTCTTAGTGAAGGCCAATGGTTTCATAACTGGTCTACTGACCTTCTACCACTCACCCATGAAACTTCCACCAACCCTGCAGCACTAGTGCATGCTAGCCATACATAACGCTGGACCCCATAGACTTTCGAATGTCCGATCCAACCCCAAGCCCCCAATCAAACAAGAACATAACCTAAGGCCAAATCTAACATTCTCAGGTTATAAGATCTTAATTATGTATAACCGTGATGCATACACTAATCAAATACAGTAATGGTGTCAATCTCATATAAAGGAAACCCTAGGCTAGCAGGCATCATGTAATCAGGCAATTCTATCATGCAATTTCTGAGGATCCCTAGCCTAGCACTAACATGCTGTTCTAACATATCACATAATCAAATACTGTATGGTATTTTGGGGTCTACTTACTGGCTCCGGCTGACAGTACACATCACATGCCCTTGATTTATTAAAAAAAATTATTTGAAAATCATTTTGAAAATCTTTTCTTGATTTGAGACTGGATTCACACGAGTGTTCCTCCAATTCACTCAAACCAAGGCTCTGATACCAACTTGTAACAACACAAAATTTTACTAAAAATTTAAACTTTTCAAAACCAATCCGGGTAAATAAGATTTTTCAAACATCAACATAGTTCACAAAATGTTTTCAAAATGATTTCATATCAGAGTTCCCAGAAATCCCAAATCATAAAATGTGAGGATGTGTACGTCATGCCTTCGCCTTGCCATGGTCAGCTGAAGTACCTAAAACAAAATCAATAAATGTAAGCTCGAAGGCTTAGTGAGTTACACCCCAAAATACCAACATATAACACACAGCATAATAACAAACAACATGTATAACGAGCCTTCAGCATGACTGGACCGCCTCCTCAGGGCCTACAGCCTATCTGGACCGCTCCCGAGCCTTCGGCATGACTAGACCGCCTTGCAGGGCCTACAGCCTATCCGGACCGCTCGTCGGGCCTTCGGCCTCACTGGACCGCCTCCTCAGGGCCTACAGCCTATCCGGACCGCCCCGGGTATGTTGGCCTACAGCACGAAGCAGGACCGCCTCAACCTAACCCCCAAACAAACAAACATGTGCACATGGATAACATACAGACAATAGCATGCATATAACAGTCAAACCGATCTAACAGATCATAAGCATAGCAATGATCCTATAACCAAGACACCGACCTAACAGGTCACTAACATAGCATCCTAACTACTAGGATGTAAATCAGTAGGCATATCATATAATAATCCGAATACAATCCTTAAAGGGTCGGCCTTGGTGCCTTAGACCCTGTTGATATAGTAAGGATAACTCACCTCGCAAGTAGTGCATAACTGAACTGGGAGTCTCCCGCCGCTATATCACCGACCACCCTGACTGCCTAAAAACGAAGAACACTACTTTAATAAGTGGGCTCTCCAAAATTGCCAAAGGGTCCATATTGTCCATTTTTCCCAATTTGGGCCTAAGACCCAATATCAATACACTTAATCCCAAGACCATATACACAAGCCCAATAATGGCCTAATTTTCCTAATTGGGCCTTACCGTAGGACCCTTTATCAAATACTGGACCTTCATCAAATATTCAGGCCCAACAAGTCTAACAGCAGCCCAACCCAAAGCCCACAAGTCAAAAGTCCAATCTGAGGACGTACGCGGGGCGTACTCCTCCATTACGCTGGGCGTACGCCTGCCCTAAGCTGATCGCCATCCGGGGGGGTTGACCCCGTACGTCGGCGTACAGAAACTACGTTGGGTTTCACCAAAACCCTCCTAAGTGCTTAATGGTTTAAGCACTTAAGCCCAACTTCCAGATCCATCGACCAAATGTGCCATTGAACCATAAGGTTTTGAACTTTATCACTTTGGACGTCCAGAAAGTTCTTAAAACATGGTCTTAATCCATTAAGACCTTCCTACTTCATGCATGAGACAAATCTAGCTATAGGGGCCTCATCTTTATCACTTAGGACGTCTTCTAGGGTCTGAAAGGACAGCCCATTTCGTCCAAGACATCACATGCACCATTTTGGGACTTTTGGGACAAGAAGCTTCAATAAAACAAAATGACTAGATCCATAATATACAAGCATAAATTTCCAAGCTTTTTACCTTTTGGAGCTTCTTGGACACCACACAACTTCAGATCTAAAGCCTTGACCTCCTTCTCCAACTCCTTTGAACAATGACTTCACCTTCAAGGGTTCAAAAGGCACACCAACTCACTCTTCTCACACAAACTAGGGTTTGGAACGTTTTTCTGAGATTATGGAGGTTGAGGATAAGCATAGGAATGAGCTATAAGGTTGTTTATTTAGTACCCAACCCTAAATATTAGGGTTTCCTCCTGACATGAGTACGCCCAGCTTACATGAGAGTACGCCCAGCGTACTAGGGCGCGCCTAGTACGCTCAGCGTACCCTTATGCATGCTCAGCGTACTCTTTCCCGACTCAAAATGGAAATTTTGGTCCTCATACTTCTTATGGCCCAACTCCACGGACTTCAATTGGCAACTTATAAAAGATGAGGGATTCGAAATATACCTGCGAAATTCGGGATGTTACATGAAGTACCTTGGAGGGATCGACAAAGTTCATGGACCATGGTAACTCCAGAATTTTCAACTAATACAACTTGATTATGTCAACCACATTAACCTACACATAAAAATCCATTAAATGGATTGTTGGAGGAAATTAAATACTATATCTAGAGAATTTATTCTGCAACAGGTAGATGAAGCTATAACATAATTCCATTTGTTTTTGTTTTTCCATCCAGTATCATTATCAATTTAGCATTATGAACATCATTTCTTATTCTCAAAAATTGAACATAAAAAGATTAAAAATACTAATAAAACTTATTTTGAGCCAAGCACCTGATATTGAAATTAGAGGTAACAACATAAAAGGTGGAATTATGGAGAATGAAGGAGATCCTGGGCAAGGGTGACAGGTAATCGGGCCACAAAGGTCCACGTTGTTAGCAAAACTAAGAATTTGATATTTTTATCGGCTATATTAATGGCACCATACTTGAATAAAAATGAAGCAACATCATATTATTAGCAAACCTGATTGGTGTAAATAGTGAGAATGACCAGTGCCACCGGCCACAATGTTGAAAACCATAAACCATCCAAATTGGTCTGCTAATTTTCTCACTCAATCAAAGCACTGATGTGACATCCCCAAATTCACGGCCAGAAAAGACCGGTTTCATTTATGCTTTTAAAATAATTTCAGAGTAAATCCATTGATTTAAAAGAGTTGCTGAATTTGTCCCCAAAACAATACATGATAAAATAAGGTTTATCAAAGCATTTCTTAAAGAAATGTATTTTCATTATATATCAAAACTCGGGATGTCATGTTCCGATACAGACGCAAAAGCATAAACAATAAAACATAGACCTTACACAGTTATATACAACTACTGGTCTATAAACAAAAACATCTTCACAAGTTCTCCAACTTATGCTCTCGCGCCACTACCTGTAATACAAAGAAACTGAGTGGGTCAGGCTTGGGAGCCTGGTGAGCATATAGGATTTTCAACCCACAATAAATAATTATATTGAATTTCACCAACCAACAATAACCCGATTACCCATTCCCGTTATCCTCACTTTACGTCCCTAAGACAACAACTATTACAAGGGACCTAATCTAGGATTTTCATCGGGACGGACACTACTGCAAAGGGGTTTCCTCGGCAATAAATGTCCTAAGGCAACCATGAGGGGGATAGAATACAGCAAATGAACACTCAAGTTCACTACACCTACAGGTTATGAGCCTGCCAGCGTTCCACTGAACTGTCTAGAAAAGTCTGTGGTCGTCATCCATATTCTGCTGGACGACTAGATCATAATCACATCGAGGCCTCTCATCATTTTTATTTCATCACACATCACTATCTACCCATGTTCTACCCAACATATTTGTAGATAAAATATACTTGTTTATATACAGCTTCAAACCTGTATAACATATTCATTCAATACTCATACCACATAATAAATAGTATATAATCACATAGCACGTATTTCATAGAGTATAATTCATATATGTGTATTATAGAAAGCAACTACACACTTCCTCATACCATATATCTAATACGTTCATCAATACTTGTATTAAAATCGTGTATATGAAAGGGACTATGCACTAAGACGATGCTCGGACAGCACTACGGCTCTTAAAGCAGTATTCTTCGGTGAAACTGTGATCTCTTCACACACCGGGCTTCTCGCGGGAAGAGCTTTGGCTCGGAAACTCTTTTCTTCTTGGGATCTTTGGAGCTTCGGGACTCGCTTCGGGTCTCGGGATGATACCGGGGCTTCAGGGGTATAACTTGCACGTAAATCGAGGTAATATGGAGTGAGAGGAGAGAAATTGAGCAACCAATTCGGCTGGACTCGACTTCTATTTATAGGAGGCTGAAATCATATGCTCACACCGTGAGCCACTAATGCTCACGTCGTGAGCTCGATGTCATGGCGTTCATCATCAGGCCACTTGCCCTGGAAGATGTCTATCACCTGCTCACGTCGTGAGCCACTAATGCTCACGTCGTGAGCTCTGACACAGGGGTTGAAGTTCGTGCCCCGAACTTCAGAAATTCATATCTTTCGCATACGAGCTCTGTTTTCGACGTTCTTTATATCCACGTGTAGGTGAGATTATGCTCTGCAACTCTCGTTTAGACTCCGTCGGCTAATTTTTGACTTTAACTTTTATTATATTATTTTTAGTAGGCCGGGACAGGAAAACTCTGTTAGAAATTCATAACTCCTTTATCTGACGTCCGTTTTCGTCTGTCTTTTTACTGTTGCATTACCATCGACGAGATCTTCGATTCTCGTTTAGAGTGTTTCATCTAGAAAGCACTCGATCTCATATTCGAACTTTGGGCTGCATACCGCTAAGTCGAAACTTCGAAAAATCATAACTTCCTCATACGAAGTCAGATTTAGACGTTCTTCTTATGCATGCTCTCGGTTTAACTTATTCTACGACTTTCGTTAAGATCACTAAGGCTAAATATCGCTCTATCGTAAATTCAGTATTTACGTCATACAGTGTCGTATCGGTTCTGTCGCGAAACTTCGACAGGTCTTAACCTCTTCGTTATAACTCGCATTTCGGCATTCTTTATATTTTCGGAGTCCTCGTAACGACCACTACAACTTCATGTATAGATATCGAGCTTATCTAATATTTCTTTTTAACTCTTATTTTATCGTTAATTCATTTAAATCACAACAATTGAGCATAAAACACATAATACTCAAATAATACATTCTTATTACTTCAAAACGAGTTACAAAGGTTACCTAGACTATTTCATCAATATTAATGCCTAGCCTAGAAACACGGACGTTACAACTGATCCGTGGCTCCTTTCTCAATTATAAATATGTTATGTTCAGGTCACTTTGAAAGTCAAAACTGATGTAAAAAAATCAAAATAACAGTTAATTATCCATATAATATCTCCTGGATATGTTATTGGTTACATCCTCATTTTCATGTTGAGATGAGACCAATTATAAGTGACTAATTCAACACTTACTCCCACTCAACTACAAACATCCTAATTTTGTAATTTCCAAAAAACAAACATTAGATATTTATAAAGATGAACGGGAAAGAATTAGACATTGGAAGGTGTAAGTTTAGTGTTTTCACTAATTAATTCAATTTGGTCCCAAATTCCAAACGCCTTGTTGTGCGTGAGTTACCTCCCTTGATGTCTATCAAGAAAATTCAATATAATCAATAAAAAGGACGACTAAACGATTCAATATTGGCTTGTTGAAATAAAGAGGTAAAAATATATAAGAGTAACTCACATTTTCACAAAGCTTTAAAGTAACATTACCTTGGTTGTTTGCTTTAACGACTCTTATTTTGCAGTTTATGACATCACAGACTCAGGAAGAAGTGACCAATTGGACCTAACACAAAGACATGGATATAGAAATTGACTCGTTAAAAAAAACCATTCATATCCAAAATATACATAAATAATGGGATGATGATAATATCGTGTCTGTGAGTGTGTTTAGAAAAATTGGATCGTCAAAGAAAAAGAAGTTAACCATATGTACAGGGGAAGTTTCAAGCAAAATTATAATCGATTTTTAAGCGCCATCGATTTGAAGACATGATATGGCTGTTTTGTGAGTGTCTGGTCTTGATTTTGAGTAGGTAGTGTTGTTAGGGCTTTGAAATTAGATAGAAAATCAAAGTAAAACGAAGTCGGGATGGCGAACTGCAGGGAGGCCCAAGAACATTAGATCGAACCACAACCAAAAAACTATATGTGAAGAGCAGCGAAGAACAATAAGGTATTGTATAGCATTCACATTTAGGGGGAAGAAAGTAGAAAACACATGTAATCGTGTAAGAATTCCTGATTTTTTTTGCCTAATTTCCTTATTTACTGTTATTGAATTTAGTATAATTTAAATGATTTTGAAGTTATACTTCCTGATTTGCGCGAACGATTAGTATAACATGGATTCAAATTTAGGCGGGAAAAGGAATTTTAGAAGTAGCAGGAAATGACACATATAAAATAGAGGGTATATGAAGGTGTCATGTGGCATGTTTAAGAGTCTTTTATTAGAAGAGGATATATATATATATATATATATATATATATATATATATATAATATATATATATATATATATATATATATATATATATATATATATATATATATATATATATATATGGGAGCGTTCAATTCAGAACATTTCTTACCGCGAGAACATTTGAGAACAAAAATTACCTTTTAATTTAACAAGGTGTCAATTTTGTAATTAATTCAAAAACTAGATGTAAAGCAAATAAAAATTTAAAAACGCGGGGACAATATTGTAAGTGCAAAACGAAACTGAATCCTTCGTCATATAACTACTCGTTCCCCCTCATTTCGTTAATCATGTAAGTCCTGAATTCTCCTACGTATCAATCGGATTCACTTTGATGGTGCGGAATCTCAATCAAAGTGTATAATGCAAGATATAAGATGAATAAGAACAAGATAATTAATCTTCAATTTTTGATTTCTCCCCCTTAATTTGTGCATGGGGAAGAAATATGAATAAATGTGCAAATTTAAACAAACAAAAATAAAAATTTGTCTTTGAAAATAGTCATTTGAATAAAACTCAGGAGTATCGAAAGAATTCAAACCGTATTTCAGCAATTGAAAACGCATCCAGATGACTTGATAACAGCAAGCAAATGCAGTAACGTATTCATCCTTAGTTGTGTTTCAATTCTGGAACAAAGTAAGCAAACTTAAAAAAATTTCACACCATTAAGTACAATCCCCATTTGTGATCCTCTTCTTTCTTCCTTTTCCGCAAAGGACACATACCCTCAATTTAAGTTCTGAATGTTGTACAATTGAGAGATGTCCCCTATCATGTGCTTGGAACAACCACTATGAACAAACCGAATTCTGATGATATTCCTTCATAGTTGCTCCAACACAGAGTGCATGATTAGTTGGTCTTTGGGACCCAGTCCATTTTGAAGTTGGGTTGACCTTTATCATCTACACAAGGTACTCTCTCCCATGACATATCCTGTTTATCAGACACAGAAGATGAAGAAATGTTAGAATCATTAGATGATTTGGGAGTGTGAACCTTTGGTACCCATTTGTAGTTGGGTTTAATCCATTTTTTGTTTGAACGGATGGATGCCTCATCACTTGCTTTAGAACTTCATTCCGATCGCCGAGATGACTTTGAACTAATTGATCTTTGTCTATCACCATCTTTTGAATTTGACTTCTTGTCGGACATTCCATTCATGTCCTTGGGATTTTGATTCTTGGCCTTTTTCGCATTCCAGTCACCACTACGTGAATGTGACCTCGAAGGATTTCTTTTGGAGAATCTCCCTCTTGGCACGTTCTGCCAACCATGTTGGCAGTAAGGAACATATACACGATATGTGTAATTTCTGGCAATGTGATCGGGAGTCCCACGGTTAAAGCAAGTCTGTCTTTTCATATAGATGAGATTGTGACTTGGTCCTTGTCCAAAAGAATTTTGTTTCAAGGTACTTCCACAAGCACAAGCACAAGAACATTTAACGGATTGTTTAACAGACTTTTGTGGCTTGGGTTTTTCCACAGTGGGAGTATCATCATCACAAGCTTTTGAGACACTTTCAGCAGACTTAGAATTGATTTTGATCTACTCACTCCCATCTTGCACTGCTTCTTTATCTGCACATGAAATAGAAGCATTAGAATCGCTCACCTTATCACAAGTTTTTGAATCATTTTCAACAAAACAAGAGTTATTTCTGTTCTTCACATGCCCATCATCCACTTTGACCTACTCTGCACATGAGGTAGAAACATTAGTATCATTCACTTCAATATTCTCAGTTGGTCCAGATTGTTCAGTCTTAACTGAAGCTAGTATAGGAGGCTGGCCATACTAAGCAGGTATCTCTACCTCATTGGTTTCAAGGGGCGGGGTATAGTTATCATTGAAGTGTGACAACCCGAAACTCTTATCTTGTGCACTTAGCCAATTCTATCAATCCTAAACTCGTTCAGCTATCTTTTAGCATTGTTTTGATCCTGTTTGGATGATCTAAAGCCTTGTTCAACCAAAGTTTAAATTAGGGATGGGTTGGTTTAAGATTTAGGGTTGCAAATAGGCCAAACACTCCATCAAAAGGAGTGTGTGGCCACACACATGAGTGTGTGGCCGCACACCCGAGTGTATGGCCGCACACATGAGTGTGTGGCCGCACACCCTAGTGTATGGCCGCACACATGAGTGTGTGGCCGCACACCCGAGTGTATGGCCGCACACATGAGTGTGTGGCCGCACACCCGAGTGTATGGCCGCACACAAGAGTGTGTGGCCGCACACCCGAGTGTATGGCCGCACACATGAGTGTGTGGCCGCACACCCGAGTGTATGGCTGCACACATGCGTGTGTGGCCGCACACCCGAGTGTATGTCCGCACACACGAGTGTGTGGCCGCACACCCATCCTCCAGCCGCACATTCATCCCTATTTATATAAGGTGACCCCTTCACTCATTCCTTTCATTTGGCTACACTCTACTTTCTCTCTCTACTTTCTCTCTCTAAGAACTTCATCCAAGAACGCTCTCAAGGCCTCAAAAACGTGAGTTTTCCATCACCTAGCTTATCAATACATGAAGGACCCATTGATCTAAGCCCTTAACCATCAAAGTTCATCATGTTCTTCATCACATGAAGGTGTACGGCCGCACACCTTCATAAGGTGGCCGCACACACACTAAAACTCTCCAAAGTGAAGAGTTTGGCCTTCACTCACTAGTAGGACTTGGTATTAGCACAAGAACACCTCAAAATAGACATTTCGGGCACAAATGAGGAGTGTACGGCCGCACACTCCTGTGTACGGCCGCACACACCCTCTGTACGGCCGCACACTCTTGTGTACAGCCGCACACACAGCCTGGCCGCACACCCTGGCCGCACACTCACTTAAATGGCCGTATACCTCCCTTGTTTGATCATATAGGGTCCCGACAAGCATTTCCAAGTCTTTAGGGTGGTTTCCCGTCATGTTTAGCCATAAAGCACCCTAATTCTAACACACATATGTGTTATCACATGTTAATAGGATCCACTTGCGTACGAAACATCGGTTGACACTCAACATTCGTATCCAATCATACACCCAGATCCTACGTCAAACAGTGAGTTCATACCCCTACATTTTTCGTGTTTTTAACGTTTTAAGGGGGGGGGGGGGAATACAAGCAAAAGCATAAGGAAACTTGTGCTCAAAATATGTTATTTTGCTTAAGATAATTATATTTTCAATATGTTTTTAACAAGGAAAACAGTTTTACCAAACGATTAAGAAATTAACTCGTAGGAACAGTTTTCAAAACTAGAATAATGAACTTGTGAATCTTGTAGTAAAACGTATTATTTTATAAGGGATTCATGCAAATCATAAACATGATTTTCAGTATTATTACTTGTAAATTTGTTAGGCTAAGTTTGAGGCACGTCCTTGGTAACACTCCCACAGAATCAAGAGTGTAGGACTAGCACTTGTGACCAGAATCTCTTGTAGGGAGAGCGTGACTCTTGTGTATAGATCTATACGGGACTGACATTCCCGCACCTCACTGCTAGCTACAGTCAGACCGGCAGGTCTGCGGGTGACAAAGTCATTAAGGATACAGGCCGTTGCGGGCTATATCCAGTCAGTTATGGTTATAAAACTCAAAACCTAGGTAGCAGATATTTACTTTTGTAATAATGAATCAAATGAACTAACCTCAAAGTAACGACCAATGGATTACTGGAGGGTATTAATAATAATAATATCTTCAGGACTTAGTTCATCACGGTTTTTCTTTTATTTAGTTTTTAAGACTAATATACCTCTCTGGGTGTAACCAGGGTTTTAAAAAGAAAACTGCTTTTATATACACGAGTATGGTAGATACTTGCAAACCTTAGTTTTAAAACGGATAAACAACCAACCACCCTTTTTGGGAAAATATAGGATTTTCCCGGGATAAACCGGCCATTCAAAACGAATTGTTTTACAACCAACGGATATTCATATTCATTCCACGACTTATTGGATTGTACATATCATGTGCGAACCTGGAAGTCATGGAAGGAATGAGTTTTCAAACACGCTTTTCATAAGAAAATATAGGATTTTCTTGAGGAACACTCTTCAAAAGGATTCAAAGAACTGTTTTCCATCAAAACTAAATGCTTATGAACTCACCAGCTTTATGCTGATATTTTAAAACTGCTTGTATTCTCAGGAAATTAGTAGACAGGTACTCCCAGGAGTTTTGCAAAAGTCGGAGCATTAGAGTCGCGTCTTTCTATTTTGCTTTTGATATGAACAAAATTATGTATTAAACAGTGTAAACCTTTTTCATATATGTATTCAATGTCTGGTTGTGTTTACTACGCTTGTTATGATACAATTGTTATGATACTACGCATGACGTCCTCCGCCCCCGAACGTTTCCGCCATTCCGGTTTGGGGGTGTGACATATTGGTATCAGAGCCCTTGTTTATAGCGAACTAAGTATACCGAACCCTACATGGTATACAACTATAAATACTAAGGGGCCTAAGTGCTCTAAACTAAAAAGTATACTTTCAAAATGCAAGTATTTTTATAAAAGTATATAAGTATACCCGAGTATCAGAATCCGTGTCGTAAGTAGAACAAAACAAAAGTATTTGGATGTTGGACATCGCGGTTAAACCTGGGCAGTTATGTAATCATGTCTAGGGTGAATATAGCCTGATCAACTATATTCAGTCGAGAAATGACCAACATGTGCTTGGGAGTGACAATGGTGTTACAGCAAATCTGAAACTTACCTAGATACTAGAGGAGTTCTAGAGCCAAACATAAGGATTAAAATACTGTAGGAGTATTTTAGGATGCTATAACAACCAAACCTGAAACTTACCCAAGGAACCATCCTTCAAGAACCAGTTATGTAGCTATAATACATTGGAAGTGTTATTAGATTCGCTGGCTATTAACTATTCCTTTACCATCACCGCGTGTAGATAGCATGGCTGGATTCCATCTCCCTGGCGACCCGTACTTTCCTAACCAAGGAGATGATGGATGGATCGAATCGGAGCCAGAAGGAAACCATGAAATCCCTTTTAACGATGGAATTGCCGAACCATTTCCTGAAGAGACTGACTCGGAACCAGAAGTCGAGAACTTACCCCCAGTGGCCCCAATACCAAACCCCAACCCTCAGCTTATACTCGAAGGCCCAACGCCTATGTGGGTCGGGAGCCTGGATAGGTGGAGTCACGAACAAGGCCAACCCCGCCCGTATAATGGGGATCGCCGCTTCTACAATGTGGACGGAGGAGGCTCCGCAGATAGAGCCCTTCCAATCATAGTCCGTCGAGTGGCCCACAATGTCGAAATGAACGTGGCGGCCATTCAACGAACTGTGGAACTCGAGGCAGACTCGGATGCCAACACAAACCGTATTCGCAGTCTCGAGGTTGCTCATGGGAGGATTTTGAGAGACCACGAAGCCCAGCAGCAAGAGCTAGCTGCAACTCGAGCTGAGGTCGTAGAGCTCCGAGCACGCCAATCAGTATACGAGAGTCGCCTGCTTGACATGGAGCGCTAGTTGACTAACCTAAGGTTCCGCCCGAGAAGTACCCGTCGCCAGTAGGAAATATTCTACCTGTCCTTCCTTTTGGAATAGTTTTCCTATTTATGTGCTAAGTAGCTCCTTTCTTTGTAGACATTCTTGCCTTGCAAGTATCGATTCCCTAGTTCTCTATGTTGTCAAATTGTTATTCTGTCGGTATGTCGTAGACCTACTCCTAGGTCAAAATTTTCAAACTCTGTGTAATCTTAATATCGACAATGGTGACAACTATCATATCTCAGTTAAAGATGTTCATTGCCAAAAGTATACCTTGGAACAGTAGCATTCAAATTAAGCAACCTTAACAAAGTCCTATCACTGTTTTGTCCTCAAAACATGAATCATATGATGTACTTAGATGATTATTCTCTTTCCCATCAATTTCATATCAGTTTCCATAAAAAGCTCGATATCCTAATCGGCACGAAATGATTAACCCTCGAATCATGCTGATGTCCTTTGCTTCGAGGAAGCGATTCGTCTCAATCTTCCCTTCAACGAAATCCTCACTGGCCTCAGTGATAAGATTTGTCGAACCTTCGTATCGTTTCCTGCGTCAAGCCTAGGAGCATCTGCGGAAGGAATGCTATGCATTCCTGGCTCATGCTGGCAATGAAACACAAGAAGTTAAAGACCTCGAGAGCTTCTTCGAAGTCTGCAACTTTCCCGATGTCTTTCCCAAAGACATTCCAGGGATCTCTTCCGAGTGCCAAGTGGAATCCCGTATCGACTTGATCCTCGGAACTACCCTTATAGCCAAATCTCCATATCATCAAGAGCCGACAAAAAAATGCGAGAGTTACTCAGCCAGCCCGATGAACTGAGCAACCAGGAGTTCGTAAACTTATTGCATGTGAACTTTGTGTGCTAAAATCTTTTCTATCATTGCTAAGACCACATCATGGGGATGTGGGTCGAATCACTGAGAGTCAGATAGCAAAACAGGAAATCTCGATGCATAGATAAACATTTAGGATACATCCAAGGGGCAACCATTGTTGCTCACAAATTTCTTTTCTTGATATGTAGCAGATCATGCCTCCGAAGGAACGTACCCAACCCCCCAATAAGACACAGTCCTTCAGGTGGACTCAGCTACGTTCCAAGCTACTGTTACAACAGCCGTAGCAGCCGCCCTAGCTGTTCTTAACACTAACAACCCAAGTGGGAATGGGAGCAGTTTCCACATCTCGAACTGTAGCAACACATCAGGAAACCAACAAGGTCTTTGCAGGAGGACACTCCCACTCCCAAACCTAAGAGCGCCAAACGAAAATTTTGGAACAAGAGGGAGCGCAAGTCGTGTTAGAAACTTGCCAAGAGACAACAACCCGTGATAGCTCCTACAACCACAACATCCGCCAAACCAGTGCCAACGCCAGTGCGGCGATATGCTGGAAAACTTCCAAATTGCGAGGAATGCAACTTCCACCACATAGGAGAATGCCACGAACTTCGATGTAAGAACTGCAACAAGCAAGGGCACACCGCTCGTTACTGCAGAGCACTAGCACCGTCAAACGCCTCGATTTCTGGTGAAAAGATGGGTCAGATTTGCTACAAGTGTGGCGAACCCGGACATTTTAAAAGAAATTGTCCAGGGGCTGAGGATGGCTAGGAAGCTCGCTTCGCAAAGACCCCGACTGAGCACATCACTTCCACTACCGACGCGAGCAAAGTTCAAGTGTGCGGTACATGTGGCGAAATGGGACACTTCACAACAGACTGCCCAACAGAGAAGAACGATGAGGAGACAGGGGGAGTCTGACCTCAGAAAATGGGAAGCATCAAAGAACCCTACCATGTTTTGGTACGTTTTCAAAAACCTCAAGGAATTATTCATAATCGTGATTTCTTTCTCGTCCAAATTTAATCGCGACTTACTCTTAAAAGTTGATGCCCTAAGGGGTGAATTATGGTAATCTAGTGTATACATTAGAGTCAGTTGTTTATACATGACTTGTATACGCCAAGCTATCATAGGAAAATCTAGTAAGAACCATTCCATCGAGAGCCCATAGTTTCAAAACATCTGGACCCTCGCATTAGTAGTACCCACCAAGTCCAAATCAAAACGCAGAAAATACCAGAGACGTTCATTTTGGGATGCCAATGTGCTAGCAAAACGATCCTCCCGGACTAACTTGACGCGCGACTCTACGAAACCATCCTGTCTAGCTCGACTGAGTCTATGTTATACCAAACCCTTTTGTCTTCAATCGTTCGATCGCGAAACTCCCGTCGCTCATGACGACAACTAGATGCGAACTTCGAAAAATTCATGTCTCTTCGAAACCCGAAAGTATTCATGTGAAGAGTATCATCCACAGAGAGATGGACAGAGTAAGAAGGCGATTCATACGATTGAAGATGCGTCATGGGACACTCATCTACCTTTAACTGAACTTCTTGCAAACGACGGTGACCTTCCCAGTATCGAGGTTGCACCGTTCGAAGCCCTCTATGGTCGTAAGTACAGATCCCCTTTTGTGCTGGGCTAAGGTGGGCGACACGCAAGTAGTCAAGAGTCAAGTCCCCGACAACACTCGCACGAGTCCTAAAACCATCCGTAGGACGACTGAAAGGATCGTACGAAAGGGCTACGCCGATGAGAGACAAAAACCATTGGAGTTCCAGATTGGTGGACGTGTCTTTTGCAGGTCTCGCCTTGGAAAAGGCTTGATACGCTTCAGAAGGCGTTGAAAGCTAAAATCAGGATACGTGGCATGGTCCAAGATCCTTGCTGGGATCGGTCCCATAAGCATACAAACTCTAGTTACCCCGAGAACTCAACAAAGTCCATTCCTCCTTCCTCGTGTCGAACCAAAAATGAGTGTCCGTCCGATGAGACGCCTACGATATCCCCTCGACAGCCTCGAGTTAGACGAGAGTCTACACTTTATGAGAGAATCATCCGAGCTCACGAATCGAGGATTCAAGTGAACGAAATAACATCACATCCCGATAGTGAAGGTCCACTGGAATGTCAAACAGGAACTTGGATTCACTTGGGAGCACGAGAGTCCCATGAACCTTAAGTACCTCCATCTTTTCCAAGTCTATGAGTTATACCTCTATTCTTGACTTTCGAGACGAAATTCCCTCTAACGGGGGGATGATGTGACAACCCGAAACTTTTATCTTGTGCACTTAGCCAATTCTATCAATGCTAAACTCGTTCAGCTATCTTTTAGCATTGTTTTGATCCTGTTTGGATGATCTAAAGCCTTGTTCAACCAAAGTTTAAATTAGGGATGGGTTGGTTTAAGATTTAGGGTTGCAAATAGGCCAAACACTCCATCAAAAGGAGTTTGTGGCCACACACATGAGTGTGTGGCCGCACACCCGAGTGTATGGCCACACACATGAGTGTGTGGCCGCACACCCGAGTGTATGGCCGCACACATGAGTGTGTGGCCACACACCTGAGTGTATGGCCGCACACATGAGTGTGTGGCCGCACACTCGAGTGTATGGCCGCACACATGAGTGTGTGGCCGCACACCCGAGTGTATGGCCGTACACACGAGTGTGTGGCCGCACACCCATCCTCCAGCCGCACATTCATCCCTATTTATATAGGGTGACCCCTTCACTCATTCCTTTCATTTGGCTGCACTCTACTTTCTCTATCTAAGAACTTCATCCAAGAATGCTCTCAAGGCCTTAAAAACGTGAGTTTTCCATCACCTAGCTTATCAATACATGAAGGGCCCATTGATCTAAGCCCTTAACCATCAAAGTTCATCATGTTCTTCATCACATGAAGGTGTACGGCCGCACACCTTTATAAGGTGGCCGCACACACACTAAAACTCTCCAAAGTGAAGAGTTTGGCCTTCACTCACTAGTAGGACTTGGTATTAGCACAAGAACACCTCAAAATAGACATTTCGGGCACAAATGAGGAGTGTACGGCAGCACACTCCTGTGTACGGCCGCACACTCCTGTGTGCAGCCGCACACACAGCCTGGCCGCACACCCTGGCCGCACACTCACTTAAATGGCCGTAAACCTCCCTTGTTTGATCATATAGGGTCCCGACAAGCATTTCCAAGTCTTTAGGGTGGTTTCCCGTCATGTTTAGCCATAAAGCACCCTAATTCTAACACACATATGTGTTATCACATGTTAATAGGATCCATTTGTGTACGAAACATCGGTTGACACTCAACATTCGTATCCAATCATACACCCATATCCTACGTCAAACAGTGAGTTCATACCCCTACATTTTCCGTGTTTTTAACGTTTTAAGGAGGGGTATACAAGCAAAAGCATAAGGAAACTTTTGCTCAAAATATGTTATTTTGCTTAAGATAATTATATTTTCAATATGTTTTTAACAAGGAAAACAGTTTTACCAAACGATTAAGAAATCAACTCGTAGGAACAGTTTTCAAAACTAGAATAATGAACTTGTGAATCTTGTAGTAAAACGTATTATTTTATAAGGGATTCATGCAAATCATAAACATGATTTTCAGTATTATTACTTGTAAATTTGTTAGGCTAAGTTTGAGGCACGTCCTTGGTAACACTCCCACAGAATCAAGAGTGTAGGACTAGCACTTGTGACCAGAATCTCTTGTAGGGAGAGCGTGACTCTTGTGTATAGATCTATACGGGACTGACAATCCCGCACCTCACTGCTAGCTACAGTCGGACCGGCAGGTCTGCGGGTGACAAAGTTATTAAGGATACAGGCCGTTGCGGGCTATATCCAGTCAGTTATGGTTATAAAACTCAAAACCTAGGTAGCAGATATTTACTTTTGTAATAATGAATCAAATGAACTAACCTCAAAGTAACGACCAATGGATTACTGGAGGGTATTAATAATAATAATATCTTCAGGACTTAGTTCATCACGGTTTTTCTTTTATTTAGTTTTTAAGACTAATATACCTCTCTGGGTGTAACCAGGGTTTTAAAAAGAAAACTGCTTTTATATACACGAGGTATGGTAGATACTTGCAAACCTTAGTTTTAAAACGGATAAACAACCAACCACCCTTTTTGGGAAAATATAGGATTTTCCCGGGATAAACCGGCCAATCAAAACGAATTGTTTTACAACCAACAGATATTCATATTCATTCCACGACTTATTGGATTGTACATATCATGTGCGAACCTGGAAGTCATGGAAGGAATGAGTTTTCAAACACGCTTTTCATAAGAAAATATAGGATTTTCTTGAGGAACACTCTTCAAAAGGATTCAAAGAACTCTTTTCCATCAAAACTAAATGCTTATGAACTCACCAGCTTTATGCTGATATTTTAAAACTGCTTGTATTCTCAGGAAATTAGTAGACAGGTACTCCCAGGAGTTTTGCAGAAGTCGGAGCATTAGAGTCGCGTCTTTCTATTTTGCTTTTGATATGAACAAAATTATGTATTAAACAGTGTAAACCTTTTTCATATATGTATTCAATGTCTGGTTGTGTTTACTACGCTTGTTATGATACAATTGTTATGATACTACGCATGACGTCCTCCGCCCCCGAACGTTTCCGCCGTTCCGGTTTTGGGGTGTGACATGAAGGGAGGTGGAACACCGTGATACCCTAGACCCTTATTCTGATTATCTTTGAATTTTAACTGTTTTTCTATCATTGTCTCAACCTTTTTACTTGGAACATCAAATTTTTTAAAATTAAAGTCTGCATTTTCTAACTTATTTTTTAATGTGTTAAGCTCGGCAGTTAGACTAACAATCTTTCGTTGAGCATGATCATAATTTTCACATTTATCGCTATATTCTGCTTGAAGTTTTCTAAAGTGTTTGATTTTGGCCTCTAATTGATTTTTTAAGGATTTTTATTCCTTTCTGATAGTATATCGTTCATATTTAAGGTCCTCGATCTCCCTAATTAACAATTCATGTTGATCACGATAAGATTTAATTTTAGCTTCAAAGGCCTGAGAGCATGAAGCTTCATTAACCTTGGTTATTGAAAAACTCATTATTCACAAAAATAATTTACCAAAAATAAAACTGATTATGAAGCCAAGAAAAATCCCCTTTGACTTGAAACCTCGAAAGTCAAACTTAAAAGTCAAAATTGAAAAGTAAAACTTGAAAGTCAAAAGGAAAATTTGAAAGTCAAAGGTCAAACTTAAAAGTCAAAATCCAAATTTGAAAGTCAAAAGTCAAATTAAAAATCAAAAATCAAATTTTAAAGTCAAAATAGCCAAAATCTTGAAAAAATCCGAAATTGTAACCTAAATTTGCTAGGCTTCTAATGATGGCCGAGAAGTCTCGCACCTTGAACCTGCTGAGCACCAAAATCGTAAGAATCCGAGAAGAGAGCCTAACCGCAATCTCTGAGCGAAAACGTGAGAGCTGAGGACTTCAGATCGGATACTCGCGAGACCGTAAACTCCGAACCGAAAACCTGTGAGGCGAGAACTTCGGACTGTGAACGAGGCTGCTGACTGTAATCCTTCGTTCCGAGTTCTTCGCTTCGCACCGTGAACCTCCGGACCGTGAACCGCGCCTCCATGCAAAATCGCTTCTAAGCTCCGGAAACGCTGTTGGCCGCCTAGGGTTTGACCGAGACCGAGGGAATCCGCCTAGATTTCGCAAATATTGACCTAAAATGCCCAAAACTTGCCAAAAACACGGGATTTTTAAATCTTGAAAGCCAAAATCGATCTAAACTCCAAAAATACGAAGAACACGAAGAATAATGGCCAAAAATTCGTCAAAAATAAATTAAAAGCACCAAGAATTTCCAAGAAAAACTCTTAAAAATATCTTGCAATGACCCAATTGCTACCGATCCTTGCTCTGATACCAATTGTAAGTCCCGAATTCTCCTACGTATCAATCAGATTCACTTTGATGGTGCGGAATCCCAATCAAAGTGTATAATGCAAGATATAAGATGAATAAGAACAAGATAATTAATCTTCAACGCACACGATATATTGATTAATCGTCCGGTACATAAGATTCTGATTACACACTATTTTCTCTCTAGATCTCGTTCTAAGCATATGGCATCCCCCAAGAACGTCCAACTACTCTATCTAAGTTAAAATAACACTATTTATACCTAGACCTAATAACCAAGCCCAAGCCCAAAACCCAAACAAAGCAATATAAAGCCTAACCAAAATCACATGTGATTTTGGTCCAAACAACACCAAAACATGGTGTTTTCGGCCCTAGACCGAGAACTCTAATAGCTTATGAAAAGCAAAGTATAAAACACAATTTATGACCTAACAATATATAATTCAAAAATAATTTAAAATAATGTTTTTTTAAAAGGACAAAGAAAAATGCATGGTGAATCTAGCTCCTACAGTGAATCAAACATACCACCTCTCATCCAGAGGGTGTGGTGTTCCTTTCACCTCTCACGACCACGTCACCTACACCGCATGTTGCAGTCGAGGTATATCCATCAGATGTTGCGGTCGAAGTACAATAATAGAGAGTTGGTTTTTGTATTTATTTTTCCTTTTATAGAAATGTACTATACATACATATGAATATATACATCAACTTAATATGTCGAATTCATTAAAGTGTATACGATATCAACATACTTTTATGATCCTTCTTTCTTCCTCATAATGGCTATCAACGATGTATTTGGTGTATCTTTTTCCCTCTCTATGATTCTCTATATGTGTACCATTAAAACTCTCATTTGAATAATAAAAAAGTCAATACATATTAACGGAAGGCAAACGAGCAGCAAGTTACGTCGCTATCCATTTCTGAATGACAAAACTAATTCTTTTGAGAACAACATATGCGGATCTCGGATATATAACATTAGAATGCATGAACCGTTGGACTCTGTTGAGGAGCTTCACCGCCTCTGATGCGAGAAAACCAAAAGTATCAAATGTGAAATGTATAAACACATGTTGATTTTCAATGCATGCATTCTCGTGCTTTGCCACTTTGCACGCGACGAATTTCAAAGCAACATGCCCCGCTGTGAAACCCCTGCCCCTCAACCCGACGAGAGGGGAGACCCCAATAAGATCTACACAAACGTGCTTCCCTCCTACCAATCAAAAGACCAAAATGTTAGCCGGCCTGAGTGTGGATCTTCCATCCAGTGGGTCCATCAAAAAGTGTTGGATTAGGTGCCTAAGCCCATAACTATAATTGGTATGTACTTGATTTGATAGTAGCGTGGTCCCTTTGGGTTGCCTTCACTCATGTAACTTGACAGGATGACTAGTGGAGAGAGAGTAGAATTTATTATTTGAAATAATAAATTGGTACTCAAAATGATTTTATTAATATATTACAAGTTTAATATATTGATTAGAAATCATATTATTAGTTAGTAATTAATCTAGAATTAATTTTGGGATTAAAGGAACTGATTAATAATGGAGGGACTGTTTCGCAAATCATTGATAGTTGTGAAACTGGGGTACTGGACTCCTTATGATGGAGTGGACGAAAATTATAGGAGGCCCTATTAGATTTTCGTCCAAGGCCTCATAATGAGGAGTCCATGGGCCGCTTAAGCGTTAAGCAGGAAATTAGGGTTTCCACCTGAAAACCCTAGCAGCCCTCAGCTATATGAAGGCCCCAAACACTTTGGATTTTTGTCTAAGGCTTCCAAAACCCTAGTAGATCCGAAAATCTGGTGTTTCTTTCCTCTCTCGTTTCATCCTCTTGCATTGGGTGTTTGTGACTCCATTAGAGGTGTAACATTTGAGGCACTAAGCTTTAAAGAGTCAAGGATCTTCTAGATTGTCTTGTTATTACTACATAATAAGTGAGGTAATCATCTAACCCTAATTTGTATATGAATTTAGAAAATTTTATGCTAGTCTTAGGGTTATTGCTTTGGTATTCAATTTGCATGTTGAATTAGTGAAAAACTTAGATCCAAAGCAATTAGGGTTGCATGATCACATAGGATTGTAGATATGCTCAATACCCATCAGTGGTATCAGAGCCTAGGATGTTTTTTAATTGAATTGATGCAATAGTGAACTGTCCAAAGTAGTGCAAAATCGTTTTATGTTGTCTGATGATAGAACTCGTCGAGTTCAAGTATGAACTCGGCGAGTTCATTGCTCAACTCGACGAGTTGACTCGTCAGTTGCCTAATTTTTTGATTTTCAGATCTTGTTTTAATTAGGATAATTGCCTTATTTCGTTTTTACTGCCTAAAATCGAATTTTTTGAATGGTAATATGATATCCTTATCAAAATTGAAGGATTTGGTTAAATTTTGGATAAAGATAAAATTATTTTTGATAGAGATAAGATTATTTTATTTTTCCGATTTAACCTAGTATTTTGAAAGGTTTCAAAGATACACCCTTTTGGTTTTATAATTTAAAATTTGATAAAAATTTTTAATTTTGAAATCTTATATTTTAGAACCCTAGTATTTTTGAATAGTTTAAGAGTACACCCTCATGGATTTCATTAATAAATTAATTAAGGGTTTAATTAATTGACAACTAATAAATCCATTAAATGGTTTAAATTTAATCAAATTAAAACTTTAATTTATTAAACCTTAGTATTTTAAATGTTTAAAATACACCCTTATATCATTATAAAATTAAAAGTTTAATTTATATATATGTATAAGAAAGGTCAGTCTTACCGTTAGTAGGCCCCATTCGCGAAGCGGGTCTATAAGGGGTGTTTAAGGAAGCGGCCTGTAAAATGACCACCATTGGGTATCCATTCTTACCCACCGCACCCTTGACTAGTGGAGGGTCGTTAGCCGAACGGGTTTAATAGGACACTAAACTCTCATTAAAAGTATAATGAATTATAAAGTAACTAAATGCTTTAAAAAATTCTCAATCTTAGTTACTTTAGGAAAATGTGAATTTGACGCTAACCCACGAAATTGCACATTGCACCTTATTGGTCGTTAGTGGAGCGTGTGTGGTTAACCGACACACTAATATGAGACTAATATTGTTGGCAATGGGTTTCTCGTAAATTATCGTTGATCAATGGAGCGTGTGTGGTTAACCGGCACATTGATTAGGTGATAAATGACATTGAGAGTATCAAGCTAACTTGCATGGTTATTCACACCTCGTTTGTGATCCTCGGTATCCCAGTCACAAATGGTAGGGCATAATCGAGATTAAACACACCATTGAAAAGTTCAATGAATCTCAAAAGATTTAAAAATTTCATCTAAAACCTAATTCGTTTAAAATTTTGTTTTCGTGGTGGAATTGGTAAATCATCATTTACCTACCTTCAAATAATTTACAATTGGATTATGAGATCCCACTTCTAAATTGTAAATTATTGTGTTGGGTCCTAGCCTTAATATTTCATTTGGGTGTTATATCAAGGATTAAATCAACTCACTTGAATTTTCTCCCTTTTGTAGATGTCTAGTTCTGACAACTATGGTCTTCCTCAATCCATTGGAAAAGGCTTTCCTCTTGAAGATGATCTTCCACGTGTCAATCAAGGTGAAAGTGAAGGGTTTGGAGCAATCTAACACTCCTATGGTGTACATGCAACCCTAGATACCTTGGATCTATGTTTTCTCTAATATACATGCAAACTTTCAAATTTCCAAGGCATCATCCTAACTAGCATACTATGGAGTATATACAATACAAAAATCTAGTTGAATGACATACCTTTTGTTGTAGCTTGAAACCTTAAGCCTTTAAGAGCCTAGCACCCCAAGTGTGATGCCCCAAATGCTTCATACAACACCACCAACAATGGAGGAACTTGAGAGGAGGTTACTTGCACTCACAAAATCGGCTAGCACTCTTGTGTATCACTTAGGTGCCGATTTGGTAGCCTTAGGTTCTCTTATATAGTGTGGCAAATTAGGGTTACACCATGTAAACCCTAATGACCTTCCATATCCCTCATGCTCCATGGGTTAAAACCTCCATGGAGTATCCATGGGTCACCACATGGGTTTAGCCAAACATAAAGAACTATGGATCATAAGCCCACTTTATAAGAATGAATGATTTACCAAATCAACCCCTTATATTTAATTAGTCTCTTTTGATCACAAAATTAGTTCCAAACTAATTCTTGATCAATACTAATTAAATAATATGATTTCATATTAATATATTAGAACTTATAATATATTAACAAATCATAAATATCCTCTCCTCATAAGTCCATCCTTACAAATTGTTCCGGTGCCATGCAACCCAAATGGACCATGCTACTCTCGGGTCAAGTACATACCAATTATAGTTATGGGCTTAGACACTAAATCCAACAGTCTCCCACTTGGATAAGTCTAATAACTATAACTGCAAGTACAAGTTAAAACACCGACTAGCAATCGTAGCTCTTAAAAGCCTCTGTCGAACTGAGACACTCCATTTTAGATAAGTGATCATATAATCCTCTGTTCTCAAGATATCAGCCAGAAAATATATGGAACAATGTCATACTTATTGTCCAGCAGTTTGTTTCCCGATTTCCGATTTGTTTGACATAGAACTTAATCGAACACATCAATTTAGTTCTGACCGGGCCCGACACATTAGTCAAAACAAAATCATCAAGGGGCCCAAGATATCGCTTTTAATCCTCCAAGGACTAAAAGGAATAGATAAACTTCGACTCATATGCTTGTACTAACTAGTCATCAAATTGTACACAACAACACATTTTATAGCATCAAGTTACTAAAGCGGTTTCGTACTATCAATGCACAACCAAATCATAGTCAACAACTCATATCTCTTGGTTTGAAGACTTATATGATATTATCATCTCACGATCACTCGAGATAAATTCCATGAAGTGATACAAGTGAGCATGGGTTTAATCCAATACTCAGACCTTATGAGCACTCATGAATGTTGCAGCAAACTTTGCTATGTCTGATACAATTCAGACAAATCTACAAGCCAAATTCATGACAGTCTTGATTCAATACCTACTTCGAACGTATGATCGACTGTGGATAGTTTGAACAATATAATTATTCTTGAAGTCAAAACATGCAAAATGAAACAATAGTAAATGATTGACACAAGACAGTACCATAGTAGTAAATAAAAACACCTTTTATTTAAGCATCAAAATATCAATTACATTTCAACTATTACAAGTTTCGAAAGCTATCTAATCATTAAAACTAATATCGTCCTTCAGCCCGATGCACCTCGCATGTTGTAAGTGCTTAACCCTACTCAGTCCCTTCGTGAGGGGATCTGCTGGGTTCTCCTCTGACGATACCCTCTTTGCTACGAGGAGCCCTTCTTCTATTCGATGTTATATGAAGTGATATTTCATGTCGATGTGCCTGGATCTGCCATGATCCCTTGGTTCCTTGGCTAAGGCAACTGCACTCTTACTGTCACAGACAATCTCCATAGGCTCCTTTATAGCTGGTACAACTCCAAGGTCTTCGATGAAGTTTTTCAGCCATATACCCTCCTTTGCCGCCTCGCTTGCTGCTATGTACTCTGATTCGCACGTTGAATCAGCTATTGTATCCTGATGGGAACTTTTCCAAGTAATTGCTCCTCCATTTAAGGTAAAGACCCAGCCCGACTGAGAGCGGAAATTATCTCTGTCGGTCTGAAAGCTGGCGCCACTATACCCCACCACTCTCAAGTCATCACTGCCACTGAGGGTAAGGACCCAGTCCTTAGTCCTGTGCAGGTACTTGAGAATGTTCTTAATCGCAGTCCAGTGAGACTTGCCAGGATTCCCTTGATATCTGCTGACCATGCTCAAAGCAAATGCCACATCAGGGAGAGTACAAGTCATAGCATACATGATCGAGCCAACAGCGGAAGCATATGGTATTCGACTCATCTCAACTATCTCAGCCTCTGTACTCGGACTCTGATTTTTACTTAGTTTGGTATTTCTCTGGATTGGTAAGTCAACTTTCTTGGAATCCTGCATGCTGAATCTTTTCAGCACCTTATCCAAGTAGGTACTTTGACTAAGTCCAATTAGTCTCTTACTCCTATCTCTCAATATCCTTATCCCCAGAATATAGGTAGCTTCTCCGAGGTCCTTCATAGCGAAACACTTCCAAAGCCAGGACTTAACCTCCTGCAAGGTTGGGATGTCATTTCCTATGAGTAGTATGTCATCCACATACAATACCAGAAAGCTAATTATGCTCCCACTAGTTTTGACATATACACAGGACTCATCCTCGCTTCTCGAAAAGCCAAACTCTTTGACTTTCTCATCGAAACAAAGATTCCATCTGCAAGATGCTTGTTTCAATCCATAAATGGATTTCTCAAGCTTACACACTCTATTAGGGTACTTTGCATCGACAAAACCCTCTGGCTGACTCATGTAAACATCCTCAGCCAACTTTCCATTAAGGAAAGCGGTTTTGACATCCATTTGCCATATTTCATAATCATGAAATGCAGCAATGGCTAGCATAACCCTAATAGACTTAATCTTCGCTATTGGTGAGAAGTTCTCATCATAGTCAACTCCCGAAGTTTGAGTAAAACCCTTCGCAACCAGTCGCGCCTTATAATTGTGTACCTTTCCATCCATGTCGGTTTTCTTCTTGAAGATCCATTTGCACCTAACTGTCTTACGACCCAGTACATTGTCAACCAAGTTCCAAACTTGATTGTCATACATGGACTGAATCTCGTTGTCCATCGCCTCTTTCCATTTAGCAGACTCTGGGCCTGCCATGGCTTCCTTGTAGTTGTTAGGTTCATCTAAATTTATCAGTATGATATTACTGATAAATGTATCACCCTCAGATGTTACATGAAAACCATATAACACAGGTGGAACACTAACTCTACTGGAATGCCTTAGAGGTATAGACTCGTCAATTGGCTCAACAGGAGTTTCCTCCTCAGGTTGATCGCTAGTGTTTGAGGTTCCTTCACCGCTTGACTCTTGAAGTTCTTCAAGATCAATTTGCCTCCCACTGTCTCCTTGGCCTATGAGCTTTCTCTCACGAAAGACTTCTCTCCTCGCAAACGAAGACAACATTGTCGCTCGGTCTGTAGAAGAGATAACCAAAGGATTTACGTGGGTAGTCGATGAAAATACACCGCTCACTTCGAGGTTCGAGCTTATCATGAGTTTTGCGCCTCACGAAAGCCTCACAACCCCAAACCTTGATGTGGTCTAATATGGGAGCCTTCCCAGTCCACATCTCATCAGGTGTTTTGGCAACCTTCTTAGTAGGGACTAGATTAAGGATATGGGCGGCAGTCTCTAAGGCATACCCCCAGAATGAGATTGGTAACGAAGCTCGACTCATCATGGAACGAACCATGTCCAACAAGGTTCGGTTGCACCTCTCAGCCACACCATTAAGCTGCGGTGTTCTAGGTGGCGTTAACTGTGAAACAATTCCACATTCCTTAAGATAGTGAAGGAACTCGATACTAAGATACTCACCACCCCGATCGAATCGGAGCATCTTTATCTTCCTGCCCAGCTGATTCTCCACTTCCTGTTTAAACTCTTTGAATTTCTCAAAGGTTTCTGACTTATGCTTGATTAAGTAGACATAGCCATATCTACTGTAATCATCAGTAAAAGTCACATAGAAGCGGTTATCATCCCTTGTGGCGGTTCTGAAGGGCCCACACACATCAGTGTGTATGAGATCCAACAAACCTTCACCCCTTTCACAAGTACCAGTGAAGGGTGACTTGGTCATCTTTCCAAGTAAGCAAGATTCGCAAGTGTCATCCGACCTTAAGTCGAATGACTCCAAAACTCTAGCCTTTTGGATTTGGCCTATGCGCTTCTTTCTGACATGTCCAAGACGACAATGCCACAAGCATGATTTATCCAATTCATTGGAAGAATCAATATGCAACACATTATTTCCTAAGTTGTCTACAACCATCACAGTTTCATATACACCATTACAAGGTAATGCTTTAAAATAAAAAAATACCATTATAATAAGCATTAATAGCACCAATTTCATTATCAAATGAAAAGCTAAAGCCTTGTCTGTACAAACCATGAAAGGAAATAATATTTCTCGCCATTTCGGACGAGTAGCAACATTTATTCAAATCTATTTCTAACCCACTACTAATCAATAAAGAGTAAACTCCAATCTTGGTGACAGGTGAAACCTTCCTATTCCCCATGATCAAGTTTATCTTCCCGTGCTCCACATCCTTACTTCTTTTTAGGCCCTGCACATCAGAACAAATGTGAAATCCACAACCTGTGTCAAGCACCCCAAGAGTTAGAATATGATGAGTTTTTAGATATAATAGTATAAACACCTGCATGGGTGGCCTTAACCTTCCCATCTTTAACATCCTGCAAGTATTTGGGGCAACTTCGCTTCCAGTGCCCCTTTTCGTGACAGTAGAAACACTCTGCTTCCTTTGGAATGGAAGAGGGAGCAACAGAACCAACCTTGGTCCCACTTGAAGAGGATCCATCAAGAGACTTTCCCTTGCGGCTCTTTGAGGGAGCCTTCCTCTTCTTCCCTTTTCCTTGTCTAATTGCCAGAACAGGGGCGGTGGTAGGAGTAGTAACAACCGATTTACCTTTGAGACCACTTTCGGCAGTCCTCAAAAGCCCTTGAAGTTTGCTAAGTGTGACCTCCTCCTTGTTCATATGATACTGTTGGAGATAGTGTCTAAGTCCATAACTATATTTGGTATGTACTTGACCCGACCCGGCATGGTCCATTTGGGTTGCACTGATGGGTGTTTGAGCATTCTAACACTTCCTAAGTGTACATGCAACCCTAATAACCTTGAATCTATGTTTTCTCTATATACATGCAAATTTCTTTTTCAAGGTTATTTCCTAACTAGCATGGCATGGGGATTACATAAAACATAAAACTAGTAGAAATACATACCTTGTTGTTGCTTGGATTCCTTCAAGACTTTGTGAGCCTAGCACCCCAAATGTTGTGCCTCAAATGCTTCACACAACACCACAAGATTTGGAATAACTTGAGAGAATACTTCTAGCACTCAAAATTGGTTATGCCCTCTCTAGTAACACTAGGTCCACTAGGTCTTCTTTTGCTAGCCATAGGGTTCCTTTTATAGTGTTGTCACAATTAGGGTTTACACATGAATGCCCTTAATTGTCATGACTCTTGATTTCCCATGACCCATGGATTTGTAACTCCCATGGACTATCCATGGAGCTCCATTTGGTTACATCCATAACCCATAAACCATGGATCATTAATCCACCATAAAAGAATTGATGATTGCCATAATCAACCCTATGTATTTAATTAGTCTCACTTTGATCACCAAATTAATCCTAGATTAATACTTGATCAATACTAATTAAATAATACTATTATTAATATATTAGAACTTATAATATATTAATAATCATAAGTGCCTTATTCTCTCATTTAGTCTATCCAAGTATTGCAATGCCATGCAACCCAAATGGACCATGCCGGGTCGGGTCAAGTACATACCAAATAAAGTTATGGACTTAGACACTATATCCAACAGTCTCCCACTTGGATAAGTCTAATAACTATATTTGCAAATATGACTTCAAAATCCAACTAGCAATCGTAGCTCTTTCAAAGTCTCTCGTAACTGAGATGATGATGATATGCCATTTAAGATAAGTGATCATATAATCCTCTGTTCTCATGATATCAGCCGGACAAACACATGGAACATGGTCTTACTTATTGTCCAACATTTGTTTCTCGATCTCTGATTTGTTTCGACATAGAACTAAATTGAACACATCAATTAGGTTCTGACCGGGCCCGATACATAGGTCAAAACCAAATCATCGAGGGGCCCAGATATCGCTTCTATTTCTAGAAGGAACAGATAAACTTCGACTGATATGCTTGTACTAACTAATTGTTGAATTATTCACAAAGGCACGTTTTATAACATCGAGTTACCAATGCGTTTTCGTACAATCAATGAATAACCAATTCATAGTCAACAACTCATATCTCTAGGTTTGAAGATTTATATGATATTACCGTCTCACGATCACTCGAGATAAATTCCATGAAGTGATGCAAGTGAGCGTGGGTTGGATCCAATACTCAGCCCTTATGAGTACTCATGAATGTTGTAGCAACCATTGCATTGTCCAAAGCACTTTTAGACAAATCATACAAGCCAAATTCATGACAGTCTTAAATCAATACTTACTTCCAAAGTTTGACTGACTGTGGATGGTTTGAATAATTACATAATTATTCTGGAAGTAAAAACATGCAAAATTGAAACATAGTAAACAATCAACACAAGATAGTAACACCTTACTCATAAATAAATAACAACTTTTATTTATCATCAAATGTCAATTACATTTTACAAGTTTCAGGAATCTAATTATTGAAACTAATATCATCCTTCAGCCCAATGCGCCTCGCATGCTGTAGATGCTTAACCCTGCTCAGTCCCTTCGTGAGGGGATCTGCTGGGTTCTCATCTGATGATACCCTCTTAGCCACGAGGAGTCCTTCTTCTATTCGATGTCTGATGAAATGGTATTTTCTGTCAATGTGCCTAGATCTCCCGTGATCTCTCGGTTCCTTAGCCAAAGCAACCGCACTTTCGCTGTCACATAAAATTTCCATTGGCTCTTTTATAGCTGGTACAACTCCAAGGTCTCCGATGAAGTTCTTTAGCCATATCGCCTCCTTAGCCGCTTCACTTGCTGCTATGTACTCTGATTCACAAGTAGAATCAGCTACTGTCTCCTGCTTGGAACTTTTCCAAGTAATTGCCACTCCATTTAGGATAAAGACCCAGCCCGACTGAGAGCGGAAATTATCCCTATCAGTCTGGAAGCTAGCATCGCTATATCCTTCCACTCTCAAGTCATCACTGCCTCCGAGGGTAAGGACCCAATCCTTAGTCCTCCGCAGATACTTGAGAATGTTCTTTACCGCTGTCCAGTGTGCCTTGCCAGGGTTCCCTTGATATCTACTGACCATGCTCAAAGCAAAGGCCACATCAGGGCGAGTACAAGTCATAGCATACATGATCGAGCCCACAGTGGAAGCATATGGTATTTGACTCATTTCAGCTATCTCAGCCTCTGTACTCGGACTCTGAGTCTTACTCAGCTTGGCATTACTCTGGATTGGTAATTCTCCTTTCTTGGATTCTTGCATACTGAACCTCTTAAGTACCTTATCCAAGTAAGTACTTTGACTAAGTCCAATTAGTCTCTTACTCCTATCTCTCAATATCCTTATCCCTAGGATATAGGCAGCTTCTCCAAGGTCCTTCATAGCGAAACACTTCCCAAGCCAGGACTTAACCTCCTGCAAGGTTGGGACGTCGTTTCCTATGAGAAGTATGTCATCCACATACAACACCAAGAAGCTAACTATGCTCCCACTAGCCCTGACATACACACAAGACTCATCCTCACTCCTAGAAAAGCCAAACTCTTTGACTTTCTCATCAAAGCAAAGATTCCATCTGCGAGATGCTTGTTTCAATCCATAAATGGATTTATCAAGCTTACACACTCTATTAGGGTATCTTGTATCGACAAAACCCTCTGGTTGAGCCATGTAAACATCCTCAGCCAACTTTCCATTAAGGAAAGCGGTTTTGACATCCATTTGCCATATTTCATAATCATGAAATGCAGCTATGGCTAATAATACTCTAATAGACTTAATCTTAGCTACTGGTGAGAAGGTCTCATCATAGTCAACTCCCGGAGTTTGAGTAAAGCCCTTCGCAACCAGTCGCGCTTTATAAGTGTGTACCTTCCCATCCATGTCGGTCTTCTTCTTGAAGATCCATTTGCACCCAACTGTCTTACGACCTGGTACATTGTCAACCAAGTTCCAAACTTGATTGTCATACATGGACTGAATCTCGCTGTCCATAGCCTCCTTCCATTTAGCAGACTCAGGGCCTGCCATGGCTTCCCTGTAATTATTAGGTTCATCCAAATCTATTAGTGTACTATCACTAATAAATGTATCACCTTCAGTGGTGATGTGATAACCATAATAAAAATCAGGTGTGTTCCTCACCATAGTGGAACGTCTTGGAGGTACAGACTCATCTATCAGATCAACAGGAGTTTCCTCCTCAGGTTGGTCGATAGCATTTGAGGTTCCTTCACCACTTGACTCTTGAAGCTCTTCAAGGTCAATTTGCCTCCCACTGTCCCCTTGGCTTATGAATTCTCTCTTACGAAAGACTCCTCTTCTTGCTACAAAAACCACATTATCACTGGGTATGTAGAAGAGGTAACCAAAGTATCTCTGTGGGTAGCCGATGAAAATACACCTCTCACTTCGAGGTTCAAGCTTGTCATGAGTCTCACGCCTCACGAAAGCTTCACAACCCCAAATCTTGATGTGGTCCAAATTGGGAACTTTCCCAGTCCACATCTCGTGAGGTGTTTTGGCAACCTTTTTAGTAGGGACTAGATTAAGGATATGGGCGGCAGTCTCTAAGGCATACCCCCAGAAAGAGATTGGTAACGAAGCTCGACTCATCATGGAACGAACCATATCCAACAAGGTTCGATTGCGCCTCTCAGCTACACCATTCAACTGTGGTGTTCTGGGAGGTGTCAATTGTGAGACAATCCCACATTCCTTAAGATAGTCAAGGAACTCAATGCTAAGATACTCTCCTCCCCGATCGGATCGGAGCATCTTGATGTTCCTGCCCAATTGATTCTCCACTTCCTGCTTAAACTCTTTGAACTTTTCAAAGGTTTCTGACTTATGCTTGATTAAGTAAATATATCCATATCTACTGTAATCATCAGTAAAAGTCACATAATAACGATTAGCATCCCTTGTAGCAACTCTGAAGGGCCCACACACATCCGTGTGTACAAGGTCCAACAAACCTTCACCCCTATCACAAGTACCTGTGAAGGGTGACTTTGTCATTTTTCCAAGTAAACAAGACTCGCAACTATCATCTGACTTGAGGTCAAATGATTCCAAGACTCCAGCCTTTTGGAGTTGGCCTATGCGCTTCTTGTTAACATGTCCAAGACGACAATGCCACAAAGATGCTTTATCCAAGCTATCTGAAGAATCAATATACAGCACATTATTTCCTAGATTGTCTACAACATTCACGGCTTCATATACACCATCACAAGGTAATGCTTTAAAGTAAAATACATCATTGTAGTAAACATTAATAGCACCATTTTTATTATCAAATGAAAATGTAAAACCTTGTTTGTACAAGCCATGAAAGGAAATAATATTTCTCGCCATTTCGGGCGAGTAACAACACTTATTCAAATCTAACATTAACCCATTATTAAGCAATAAAGAATAAACTCCTATCTTGGTAACAGGTGATGCTTTCCTGTTGCCCATGACTAAGTTTATCTTCCCGTGCTCCACTTGCTCACTTCTTCTTAGTGCCTGCAAATCAGTACAGATGTGAATACCACAACCTGTATCAAGCACCCAAGAATTAGCATTAGATGAGTTATTAGACAATATTGTGTAAATACCTGCATGGGTGGGTTTAACCTTCCCATCCTTTACATCTTGCAGATATTTAGGGCAGCTTCGCTTGAAGTGTCCCTTATCCTGACAATAGAAGCACTGTGCTTCCTTTGGGTTTGAAGAAGGAGTAATGGGACCTTTCTTTGTCCCACTTGAAGAGGAACCATCAAGAGTCTTACCCTTGGTACCCTTCGAAGGGCTTTTCCTCTTCTTACCTTTTCCCTGCCCAATAGCCAGAACAGGGGCTGTTGAAGGAGTAGAAGTAGCAACCGCTTTACCCTTAAGGCCATTTTCAGCTGTCCTTAAGAGTCCTTGAAGTTTGCTAAGTGTGACTTCCTCCTTGTTCATATGATAAGTCATACGAAACTGATCATAACTTGGAGGTAAGGAATGGAGAATGATGTCAATCACCATTTCCTCAGGAAAGTCAACATTTAGCTTCAGCAACCGGTCAACGAACCTTTGCATCTTCTGCAAGTGACCGGTGATGGGTTCACCATCCTTCATCCTTGCGGTTATCATGGAGGAGATGATTTCATACCTCTCCTGACGCGCGCTCTGATGGTACCTTTCCATCAGATCCAGGTGCATCTCATAGGGGTAGAAATCTTCATAGGATTTTTGAAGTTCAGGAGTCATGGTGGCCATCATGATGCATGCTACTTTAGTAGCATCCTTTTCATGTGCAACAAACTCCGCAAACTCTTCAGGAGTAGCAGTGGCTTCATTCACAACCTTAAGCTCCTTATCGAGGACATATTCTTTGTCCTCATAGCGGGTAATCATTCTGATGTTTCTGATCCACTCATTGAAATTGGATCCATCAAAGATGACCTTACCACACAAGTTCATAAGGGAAAAGGAGCCTGTTGGGTTTGAGCCAGAAGCATTGTTGGAAGACATCTGAAAAGAAAGAAAGACAAGTTTCATTAGATTAGGAATCCTTAATAATTCACCCAAATGAAATATTAAGGCTAGGATCCAACAAACTATTTATAGTTGGAAGAGGGATGCCGTAATCCATACTATAAAATATTTGAAGGTAGGTAATGACGATTTACCAATTTCCACCATAAGAATGAAATATTTTATTATTAGGTTTTATTGGTTTTGAAACTCCTAGATCTTTTGAGATACATTGAACTTTTCAATGGCATGTTTGAATCTCGATTGTGCCCTCTCAAGTTTGTGACTGGGATGCCGAGGATCACAAACAAGGTGTGAATAACCATACAAATTGACTTGGTACCCTTAACAATATTACCTAATCGATGTGCCGGTTAACCACACACGCTCCACCGATCTATAATAAGGTCAAGTTACCCTTTGCCACTCTTACTAGTCCATGTTAGTGTGCCGGTTAACCACACACGCTCCACTAACGACTTGGTAAGGTACAAAGTGTAATTTTATGGGCTAGCACCAATTTCACATTTTCCTAAAGTAACTAAGATTGGGAATTTATAATGTATAGTTACTTTATAATTCATTATACTTTTAACGAGTATTTAAAGTCGTATCCTACCCGTTCGGCTAACGACCCTCCACCGATCAAGGAAGCGGTGGGTGAGAGTGGACACCCATTAAGTCACCATTTTATAGGCAACAACCTTATACCCCCTTATAGACCGGCTTCGTGAATGAGGCCTACTAACGGTAAGAATGACATATTCTTATACATATCTATATAATAAAATTATAATAATAGTATAAGTGTTGATTTTTAAACTTTTTAAAAATCTAAGGTTTAATTTGGAATAAAAGTATTAAAGTGTAAGACTTTTCAAATTCCAAAACTTGAGGGCAAGATTTGAAACTATTCCAAGTCTCTTCAATTTGTAACTTATGAGTTTTAATGGTTCATAAAAATGAAGACTCTTAATTTTATGAAACCTCTTTAGTTCTTTAATCATAATTAAAAGAAGTGACTCTTGGTTATCCATAACTTGAGGACAAGTTATGGACACCATCATAGCCATTAAGATCATGAATTAAACACACATGGTGGTTACACATAATTCCTATGATCTTCTAAAAACTCATAAGAACACAAATTCATGTCAAGCAATTTCAAGAAATCATATAAACATATACAATACTTGAAAATTGATAAAAGTCATGTAAAATGGGTTAACATAATCATTATCATTTTGAAAAACAGATTTTACAAGTCCAAAACAGATTGGGATAATGATCTTAATCCATTTCCAGCAACAAAACTCGAAAAAACTGCCCAGCACGCTCCTACTCGCCGAGTGCACTATTCTACTCGGCGAGTAGAATGAATTTGTTCATGGACTCGGCGAGTCCAGTCGTCAGAATGCAGAATTTTCGATTTTTAAGCAGTTTTGCATCAAGTATATAGAAAACAATCCTAGGCTCTGATACCACTGATGGGTGTTTGAGCATTCTAACACTTCCTAAGTGTACATACAACCCTAATAACCTTGAATCTATGTTTTCTCTATATACATGCAAATTTCTTTTTCAAGGTTATTTCCTAACTAGCATGGCATGGGGATTACATAAAACATAAAACTAGTAGAAATACATACCTTGTTGTTGCTTGGATTCCTTCAAGACTTTGTGAGCCTAGCACCCCAAATGTTGTGCCTCAAATGCTTCACACAACACCACAAGACTTGGAATAACTTGAGAGAATACTTCTAGCACTCAAAATTGGTTATGCCCTCTCTAGTAACACTAGGTCCACTAGGTCTTCTTTTGCTAGCCATAGGGTTCCTTTTATAGTGTTGTCACAATTAGGGTTTACACATGAATACCCTTAATTGTCATGACTCTTGATTTCCCATGACCCATGGATTTGTAACTCCCATGGACTATCCATGGAGCTCCATTTGGTTACATCCATAACCCATAAACCATGGATCATTAATCCACCATAAAAGAATTGATGATTGCCATAATCAACCCTATGTATTTAATTAGTCTCACTTTGATCACCAAATTAATCCTAGATTAATACTTGATCAATACTAATTAAATAATACTATTATTAATATATTAGAACTTATAATATATTAATAATCATAAGTGCCTTATTCTCTCATTTAGTCTATCCAAGTATTGCAATGCCATGCAACCCAAATGGACCATGCCGGGTCGGGTCAAGTACATACCAAATAAAGTTATGGACTTAGACACTATATCCAACATGCACTTCACCCGAACAATTTACGGATAATCTTTTGAGAATAGTATAAGTTATGATTTATTAATATATTATAAGTTCTAATATATTAATATAAAATCATATTATTTAATTAGTGTTGATCTATAATTAATTTAGAATTAATTTAGAGATCAAAAGTATGACTAATTAAATATGGGCTCTTGTATTTATATAGTGTGGGCTAATGCTTATTTGGAATGGGCTAGGCTTGCATGGAAAGTCCATGGATACTTCATGGAGCTTTAACCCATGGATCTCATGGAAATGAAAAGACATGGGTATTAGGGTTTACATGGATGTAACCCTAATCCACCACACTATATAAAGGAGGCTTTGGTTCTTGAAATTGCACTAGTTGATGTGTGTAAACTAAGAGGGCCGATTTCAAGAAGTTTGTGACTATTCTCTCAAGTTTCCAAGTTTGTGGTGATTTGTGACTTCCATTTGAGGCATCCACATTATTGGTGCTAGGCTCTCAAACTCCAAGCAATCAACTACTACTACAAGGTAAGTAATTCTACTTGTTTTATTTGATTCAAGTATCCCATGCCATGCTAGTTAGGATAAGAACCTTGGAAAAATAATTATCTGCATGTATCTTAGTCAAACATAGATCCAAGGTTTCTAGGGTTGCATGTACGCCATAGGAGTGTTAGAATGCTAAAAACCCATCAGTGGTATCAGATCCTGGTTTGTTTATTTGATACTTGATGCAAAAAAAAAAAAAAAAAAAAAAAAAAAAAAAAACTTGAAAAATCGAAGTTTTGTTCAAAAGCTCGTATCAAAATTTCAAGTTTTGTATATGTACTTACGATTCTTGAAATTTTTGATATGAACACTCATAAACATATGAGTTTAGAAGATCATAGAAATTATGTGCTAATAATTGATTAGATTAATTCTTGATCTTTATGTGTTTTAATGGAGTCCATAACTAGTTCTTAAGTTATGGATAACCAAAAGTCACATTTATAAATAACCATTAAAAGAACACATAGGTTACAAAAAATGAAGAGTCTTCATTTTTAATAACCATTAACTCATAAGTTATGAGAAATGAAAAGTTTTGAAAGTTTACAAAACTTGCCCTCAAGTTTTGGAACATGTAAAGTCATATTAAAAACTTTAGTTCCAACCCCAAGAATTTTAAAAGTTAAAATTCAACCCTTATACTTTATAATATTATAAGTTTAATAATATTTATATATGTATAAGATCAAGTCGTCTTACCGCTAGTACGCCTCATTCACGAAGCCGGTCTATAAGGGGGGTATAAGGTTGTTGCCTATAAAATGACAACTTAATGGGTGTCCACTCTCACCCACCGCTTCCTTGATCGGTGGAGGGTCGTTAGCCGAATGGGTAGGACAAGGACTTATTAATTCTCATTAAAAGTATAATGATAATACTAAAGTAACTAAACTTTATTGAATTCCCAATCTTAGTTATTTTAGGAAAATGTGAATAAGGTGCTAATCCATGAAATTACACTTTACACTTTGTTTAAGTCGTTAGTGGAGCGTGTGTGGTTAACCGGCACACTAACTTGAACTTAACAAGGTAGGTAAAGGGTGACTTAATGTTTATCATAGTATCGATGGAGCGTGTGTGGTTAACCGGCGCATCGATTGAGGGGTAATACATTAAGGGTACCAAGTAATTTGCATGGTTACTTCACACCTTGTTTTGTGATCCTCGGCATCCCAGTCACAAAACTTGAAGGGCACACTCGAGATTGAAACATGCCATTGAAGAAAGTTCAATGAATCTCAAAGAATCTAGGAGTTTCTAAACCAATTAAAACCTAATTAAATATTTCGTTTTTCATGATGGAAATTGGTGAATCGTCATTCACCTACCTTCAAATATCTTATAGCTTAGATTACGGCATCCCTCTTCTAAGTTATAAAATATTGTGTTGGGTCCTAGTCTTAATATTACATTTGGGTGTTTTGTTAAGGACTATCTCTATATCTAATCTAATCTATTCCCTCTTCTTTTCAGATGTCTTCCAATAACAATGCTTCTGGCTCAAACCCTACTAGCTCCTTCTATCTCATGAATCTTCGTGGGAGAGTCATCTTTGATGGGTCCAACTTTACAGATTGGATCAGAAACATCAGGATGGTCACTCGGTATGAGAACAAAGAATATGTTCTCGACAAGGAGCTGAAGGTACCCGAGCCAACTGCTACTCCTGAAGAGCTTGCTGAATATGAGGTACATGAAAGAGATGCTACAAAAGTGGCATGCATCATGATGGCCACCATGACAGCCGAGCTCCAAAAGTCCTATGAGGACTATTATCCTTTTGAGATGCACCAGGACTTGATGGACCGCTACCATCAAAGTGCTCGTCAAGAGCGATATGAAATAATCTCCTCCATGATAACAACCCGAATGAAGGATGGTGAACCCATCACGAGCCACATGCAGAAAATGCAAAGGTATGTGGACCGTTTACTGAAGCTGAATGTGAACTTCCCTGAGGAGTTAGCAATAGACATCATTTTGCACTCCTTGCCATCGTGTTATGATCAATTCCGCATGACATATCAAATGAACAAGGAAGAAGTCACCCTCAGCAAACTTCAAGGACTCTTGAAGACCGCCGAAAGTGGTCTAAAGGGTAAGTCGGTTGTTACTACTCCTACTCCTACTCCAACTGCGGCCAATGTCTTGGCAATCGGGCATGGCAAAGGGAAGAAGAGAAAGAGCCCTTCTAAGGGTACCAAGGGTAAGACCCTTGAAGGCTCCTCTTCAAGCAAAACCAAGAAAGGTTTTGTCACTCCTTCTGCTAACCCTAATGAGGCTGAATGCTTATATTGCCATGAAAAGTCGCACTAGAAGCGAAACTGCCCAAAGTACCAGCAAGATTTGAAGGATGGGAAAGTAAAACCCAACCATGCAGGTATATACACTATATTGTCTAATAACTCACCTCATTCTAAGTCTTGGGTCCTTGATACAGGTTGTGGTATTCACATATGTTGTGATTTGCAAGGACTAAAAAGAAGTGAGAATGTGGAGCAGGGAAAGATAAACTTGATCATGGGAAACAGGAAAGCTTCACCTGTCACCAAGATAGGAGTTTATTCCTTAGTGCTAAATAGTGGGTTTACATTAGATTTGAATAAATGTTATTATTCGCCAGAAAGGCAAGAAATGTTATTTCCTTTCATGCATTGTATAAACAAGGTTTTACCTTTTATTTTGATAATAATAATGGTAGTATTGATGCTTTCTTTAATAATGTTCTTTATTTTAAAGCATTACCTTGTGATGGCGTGTATGAAACTGTATCTGTTGTAGATAATCTAGGAAATAATGTATTGTGTATTAACTCTTCCACTAGCTTAGATAAAGCATCCTTATGGCATTGTCGTCTTGGACATGTAAGCAAGAAACGCATAGGCCAAATTCAAAAGGGTGGAGTCTTGGAGTCATTTGACCTAAAGTCAGATGATAGTTGTGAATCTTGTTTGCTTGGTAAAATGACAAAGTCACCTTTTACTGGCACTTGTGCTAGGGGTGAAGGTTTGTTGGACCTCATACACACAGATGTGTGTGGACCCTTCAGAACCGCCACAAGAGATGCTAATCAGTTCTATGTGACTTTTACTGATGATTTTAGTAGATATGGATATGTCTACCTAATCAAGCATAAGTCAGAAACCTTTGAGAAATTCAAAGAGTTTAAGCAAGAAGTGGAGAATCAGTTGGGCAGGAACATTAAGATGCTTCGATTCGATCGTGGTGGTGAGTATCTTAGTACTGAGTTCCTTGACTATCTTAAGGAATGTGGGATTGTCTCACAATTGACACCTCCTAGGACACCACAGTTGAATGGTGTAGCTGAGAGGCGCAATCGGACCTTGTTGGACATGGTTCGTTCCATGATGAGTCGATCTTCGCTACCAATCTCATTTTGGGGGTATGCCTTAGAGACTGCCGCCCATATCCTTAATCTAGTCCCTACAAAGAAGGTTGCCAAAACACCTCACGAGGTGTGGACTAGAAAAGTTCCCAATCTAGACCACATCAAGATTTGGGGTTGCGAGGCTTTCGTGAGACGCAAGACTCACGATAAGCTCGAACCCCGAAGTGAAAGGTGTATTTTCATCGGCTACCCACAGAAATCCTTTGGTTACATCTTCTACAGACCCAGTGATAATGTGGTCTTTGTAGCAAGAAGAGGATTCTTTCGAGAGAGAGAATTCATGAGCCAAGGAGACAGTGGGAGGAAAATTGACCTTGAGGAAATTCAAGAGTCAAGTGGTGAAGGAACCTCAAACCCTAGCCCTCAACCTGAGGAGAAAACTCTTGTTGAGCCGACTGAAGAATCTATACCTCTGAGGCGTTCCACCAGAGTTAGGAATGCACCTGAGCATTATTATGGTTTTCATATTACTGCAGAAGATGAGACACTTATCAGTGATAACACACTGGTAAATCTGGATGAGCCTAACAGCTACACGGAAGCCATGGCAGGCCTTGAGGCTGCTAAATGGAAAGAGGCTATGGATAGCGAGATACAGTCCATGTATGACAATCAAGTTTGGAACTTGGTTGACAATGTACCTGATCGTAAGATAGTTGGGTGCAAATGGATCTTCAAGAAGAAGACCGACATGGATGGTAATGTACACACTTATAAGGCACGACTAGTTGCAAAGGGTTATTCTCAAACTCCGGGAGTTGATTATGATGAGACCTTTTCACCAGTGGCCAAGATTAAGTCTATTAGGGTTCTGTTAGCCATTGCTGCATTTCATGATTATGAAATATGGCAAATGGATGTCAAAACCGCTTTCCTTAATGGAGAGTTGGCTGAAGATGTTTACATGGTTCAGCCAGAGGGTTTTGTCAGTACAGACTACTCCAGTAGAGTGTGTAGGCTCGAGAAATCCATTTATGGACTAAAACAGGCACCTCGCAGATGGAATCTTTGCTTTGATGAGAAAGTCAAAGAATTTGGCTTTTCAAGGAGTGAAGATGAATCTTGTGTCTATATCAAGGCTAGTGGGAGTATAGTCAGCTTTTTGGTACTATATGTGGATGACATACTACTCATAGGAAATGACATCCCAACCCTGCAGGAAGTAAAGTCCTGGCTTGGGAAGTGTTTCGCTATGAAGGACCTTGGAGAAGCTGCCTATATCCTAGGGATAAGGATTTTGAGAAACATGAGTAAAAGACTAATTGGACTTAGTCAAAGCACCTATGTGGACAAAGTGTTGAAAAGGTTCAACATGCATAACTACAAGAAAGGAGAGTTACCCATCCAAAGTAACACCAGATTGAGTAAGACACAAAGCCCTAGTACTGAGGCTGAGATAGCATAAATGAGTCGAATACCTTATGCTTCAGCTGTAGGATCGATCATGTATGCTATAACGTGTACTCGACCTGATGTAGCCTTTGCTTTGAGCATGGTTAGCAGGAATCAGGGGAACCCTGGCAAGGCACACTGGACTGCGGTAAAGAATATCCTCAAGTACCTACGGAGGACTAAGGACTGGGTCCTTACCCTCGGTGGCAGTGAGGACTTGAGAGTTGTAGGGTACAGTGATGCTAGCTTTCAGACTGACAGGGATAATTTCCGCTCTCAGTCGGGCTGGGTCTTTACTCTAAACGGAGGGGCAATTACTTGGAAAAGTTCCAAGCAGGAGACAGTGGCTGATTCCACTTGTGAATCAGAGTATATAGTAGCAAGCGAGGCAGCAAAGGAGGCTATATGGCTAAAGAACTTCATCGGAGACCTTGGAGTTGTACCAGCTATAAAGGAGCCAATGGAGATTTTATGTGACAACAATAGTGCGGTTGCCTTAGCCAAGGAACCAAGAGATCATGGGAGATCCAGACACATTGACAGAAAATATCACTTCATCAGACATCGAATAGAAGAAGGAATCCTCGTGGCAAAGAGGGTATCATCGGATGAGAACCCAGCAGATCCCCTCACGAAGGGACTGACTCGGGCTAAGCATCTCCAGCATGCTCGGTGCATAGGGCTGAAGGATGATATTAGTTTTAGTAGTTAGATAATCTTGAAATTTGTAAAATGTAATTGACATTTGATGATAAATAAAAGCTGTTATTTATGAGTAAAGTGTTGCTATCTTTTGTCAATCGTTTACTATTATTTCTTTTTGCATGTTTTGACTTCCAGAATAATTATGTTATGGTTTATATAATATTATTCAAACTCTCCACAGTCGGTCATATGTTGGAAGTAGATATGAATCAAGACTATCATGGGTTGGCTTGTAGAGGTCTAAGATGTTAGACAAAGCGGGGCTACAACACTCATGAGTGCTCATAAGTTTTGAGTATTGGATTCAACCCACGCTCACTTGTATCACTTCATGGAATTTATCTCGAGTGATCGTGAGACGGTAATATCATATAAGTCTTCAAACCTAGAGATATGATTTGTTGCCTATCAGTTGGTTATGCATTGATTGCACGAAAACGCATTGGTAACTCGATGTTATAAACCGTGCTTTTGTGTGTAATTCAACAAGTAGTAGAGCAAACATATGAGTCGAAGTTTATCTGTTCCTTCTAGGATTAGAAGCGATATCTGGGCCCCTCAATGATTTTGTTTTGACCTATGTACCGGGCCCGGTCAGAACTAAATTGATGTGTTCAGTTAAGTTCTATGTCAAACAAATCAGAAATCGGGAAACAAATGTTGGACAATAAGCAAGACCATGTTCCATGTATTTGTCCGGCTGATATCTAGAACAGAGGATTATATGATCACTTATCTAAAATGGCGCTTCATAGTTCAACAGAGTTTTAAGAGCTACGATTGCTGATCGGTTCCTGAAGTCATACTTGCAACTATAGTTATTAGACTTATCCAAGTGGGAGACTGTTGGAGATAGTGTCTAAGTCCATAACTATATTTAGTATGTACTTGACCCGACCCGGCATGGTCCATTTGGGTTGCACTTCACCCGAACAATTTACGGATAATCTTTTGAGAATAGTATAAGTTATGATTTATTAATATATTATAAGTTCTAATATATTAATATAAAATCATATTATTTAATTAGTGTTGATCTATAATTAATTTAGAATTAATTTAGAGATCAAAAGTATGACTAATTAAATATGGGCTCTTGTATTTATATAGTGTGGGCTAATGCTTATTTGGAATGGGCTAGGCTTGCATGGAAAGTCCATGGATACTCCATGGAGCTTTAACCCATGGATCTCATGGAAATGAAAAGACTGTTGGATTAATGTCTAAGTCCATAACTATAATTGGTAAGACTTGACCCGACCCGGCATGGTCCATTTGGGTTGCATGGCATCATGCATTTGGATAGACTATAATGAGAGAAATAACACTTAAGGTTGGTTAATATATTATAAGTTCTAATATATTAATAAGGTTATTTAAATAGTATTGATCAAGAATTAATTTGGAATTAATTAAGTGATCAAAAGGAGACTAATTAAATATATGGGTTGATTGTGTAAATCATTCATTCTTATATATGTGGGCTTGTGATCCAAGATTCCTTATGTTGGACTAAGTCCATGGGGTGACCCATGGATACTCCATGGAGGTTAAAATCCATGGAGCATAAGGAATGGGTAAAGTTATGAGTTACATGGTGTAACCCTAATAGCCACCATATAAAAGAATCCCATGGCTCAAGAAATCGTGCACTAATGTGTGTGTGTGAGGGCTAGACGATTTCAAGGAGTGTTCAAGTTTCTCTCAAGTTATTCCAAGTGTATTTGGTGTTGTGTGAACCATTTGAGGTGTCACACTTGGGGCACTAGGCACTCAAGCTTCATGAAGACATTCTACATCAAAGAGGTATGTATTCTATCTTGTTATATTTATTATTTTGTATGCTAGATTAGGATAATACCTTGGATGTTCATAATTGTATGTATAATAGAGAAAACATAGATCCAAGGTATTTAGGGTTGCATGTACACTTAGGAGTGTTAGAATGCTCATAACCCAACAGTGGTATCAGAGCCTAGGCTTGTTTTCTTGTTATACTTGCAAAAGTAGCTGAAAAATCGAGTTGGATGCATATATTCGATTGTTTTGGCTGGAATTGGACTAGGAACATTACCCTAAGATGTTTTTGGACTTATAAACTTGTTTTTGATGTGGTAATGTTCATGCTAATCCAATTTCTAAGATAATTGTCATAATTTCAAGATTTGTATTAGTTTGTATGTTCATGCTAATTTCTTGAAGATTGATGATTTGAATTATCTTGTTCTTATGAGGTTCTTAGATTAATAGAAAAGTTGTGTGAAATAGTTGTTTTCAATAAGAGTTGATTCCAAAGTGTGTTTTTGTAACTTGTCCTCAAGTTATATGAAAAGTCACATTTAAGAATCATAAAACTCATAAAAGTTGGCAAAGGTTACAAAATGAAGAGTCTAGTTCTAATTAAATGGTTTTATGACTCCATAACTTGTCCTCAAGTTATGGAGGTTCAAGAGTCTTTTCATTAAATTAAAAAAAAGTGTAACCTTAATTAGTTCCATAAGTTACAATAAAAAAAAGTTATTTTTTTTTATTAATTAGTTTAAAGTCTTCCATAACTTGTCCTCAAGTTATGGAACTTGAAGAGTTTTTGTTTTTAATTAAAACTACTTTAAACTCATAAGTTATGGAATTAATTAGTTTTGAATAGTTTCAAAACTTGCCCTCAAGTTTTGGAATTTGAAAAGTTTTCACTTATGAATACTTTAATTCCAAGTTAGCCCTTAGAATTTTAAAAGTTAAAATTCAACCCTTATACTTTATAATATTATAAGTTAATAATATTTATATATATGTATAAGAGTAAAGTCAGTCTTACCGTTAGTAGGCCTCATTCACGAAGCCGGTCTATAAGGGGGGTATAAGGTTACTGCCTATAAAATGGCAGTTTAATGGGTGTCCACTCTCACCCACCGCTTCCTTGACTGGTGGAGGGTCGTTAGCCGAACGGGTAGGACAAGGACTATAATTCTCCTTTCATTAAAAGTATTAATGATAAATACTAAGTAACTAAACTCTTATTAATACCCAATCTTAGTTACTTAGGAAAATATGAATTTGGTGCTAACCCATGAAATTACACTTTGCACTTTGCTTAAGTCGTTAGTGGAGCGTGTGTAGTTAACCGGCACACTAACCTGGACTTAACAAGGTAGGCAAAGGGTAACTTAATATTTATCATAGTATCGGTGGAGCGTGTGTGGTTAACCGGCACACTGATTAAGGGGTAAATATTAAGGGTACCAAGTATATTTGCATGTTTATTCACACCTTGTTTTGTGATCCTCGGCATCCCAGTCACAAAACCTGAAGGGCACACTCGAGATTGAAACATGCCTTTGAACAGTTCAATGAATCTCAAAGATCTAGGAGTTTCAAATCCAATTAAAACCTAATAAATTATTTCGTTTTTCATGGTGGAAATTGGTGAATCGTCATTCACCTACCTTCAAATATTTTATAGCTTGGATTACGGCATCCCTCTTCTAAGTTATAAAATAGTTTGTTGGGTCCTAGCCTTAATATTTCATATTGGGTGTCATATTAAGGACTTTAAATCAACTATCTTGAATATCTCCCAAAAAGATGTCTGGTCTAGACATTTATGATCTTCCCAAATCTCTTGAAACAAGCTTTCCTAAATGAAGATGATGTCCCATGGATATCATACTTCTTTCACCTCCCTAACCCACAAGTTCCTAAAAAGTTTAAGGTCACTCAAGCCCTATTGGCAAGGCAAGGTCTAGGTGTGATCACATCTTGGAGATGTAGTCACATATTGACAAGCCGGGAGAGTTGGGTGTCAAAGTCTTGAGAAAGTTGGTGGCTCAACTACTTTCTAAGTCACATAGTGAGTTCTTTTGGGAATCCTATGAAACAGACTAAGACAAGACCCTTAATGATCTTATCTATTTGCTAAGATCAACTTCCTAAAACGCTATGGACATTGACAATGATGACATTGGATATCCAGTAAAGCTCTCTCTTCCCAATGGAAAGGGATCGGCCATAGTCAACTCGGTTGACCCAATGGTAAAGAGAGAGGCGAAGTCTGAGATAGTCCCATTATCAAGGGTCCATAGGTAACTATTGCCAAAGGAAGGGGCATTGGTTACGAAGCTGCCAAATTTACCTAAGGATGTTAACGTCAATAAGTTTGGCTCTACTTCAGGTAAAGTCCATTGTCTAACTCTATTAAGTACATGCTGATTCTGATCGCGAAGATGGATTTCAATCGCATGGTTCGGTGATCAGAATTTTGGGTTATTACTTAAGAGTTATGATATTTATATTGCTTAGGAATACATAACAACAAGGTTTTCATATGGATTGTAAGGATAAGTTTTTCCGCAAAGTTTTAAAATAAAAGAAAAAGGTTTTGATTTTATTTATTTTAAGTATCCTTACAATGGCATTTGTGAAAAGTTGTTGCTTATAAGATTCCATTGATAGCAATATTGGAAAAATGGATTTGATTCTTTCGGTTGTGGTAGTGTCTAATATTACCAAATAAGGAAAGATTCTCATCACCCAAGGTTCAATTGGACCGAAACTTGGAATCATGCAAGTTGTATAGTATGATGAATGAGAACTTTCAGCTTGGAAAATTAAGACTAATTCCTTATGTGAATAAGGAAAGGACTAAGGGATCGAGTACACATTCTTGTGCACTGGTCAAGTCCACCACAAAAGATCAAGAAGACTATTCGTCATGATTTACTTAAGTTTAGTAAATATGGTTATACTTATAAGTTTAAGTATAAGTCTGTAGCATTGGAGAAGTTTCAATGTGAGACAGAACGAATAAGAAGAATCAAAGTATGGCAGAAAGATAAAAGTTTCTCAAATCTGAAAAGATGGGAGAGTACTTTAGTATCATGTTTATGATCATCTTAATGATTAAGATACCATATCACAATTGGTCCTCTAAAGTCATCTTAGTGCATTCTTATGACTAAGAAGAGGAGTCATGAATTGTTGAAATGGTTAAATCAAAAAGATGAGTCATACTTCGTTCCAAAACAATTCTTAGAGTCATACTCCAAGATTGTAACTTGAGTGACATATCTTAAAGAGGGTTTGTTAACACTAGTCAAATGTAAGAGTAAAAGGTTATCTACTCTTGTACATTTGAAATTGGTAAGTTGTGATGTTTTGGATAAAACAGAGACCAACTTAGGCCAATTGTGTAAAGTGTTAGTCTTGATAAAGAATCCGCACTATCTCTTGAATATTTGACAAGGGAGTCTTATATGTCAAGAGGACAGTGGGAGTCTTAAAGCTCTTGAAAGTTTCAAGACTTAATCAAGAATAAAACCTAAAGTCCTTCACTAGCACACGACTTGAGGTTTATAACCTATCGTGTTGAAATTTTTTGTGCCTATTCAAGTTGGCTTTGCATAGGAGTTCTGAGAGTTCTCAATTGGTTGCACAACTACTTGGAAGCAATGGCAGGCACCTGAGCTGCCAAATGGCAAGAATTTAAGATTGCACAAGTTTAATCAATATGAGTTTGGATTTGTCACTAACCTTGTCTTGTGATTATGGTTTTGATAAATTCACATGGATAAGAACACATACACTATTAAATCTAAGTGTCATAAGGTTTCTCTCCGATTCATGAAAATGATGGTGAGGAAACACTTTCACTAAGTAGATTTTAGCTAGATAGCAATTGTGATATTTGCATTCTCAAAGTCGTTAGTGGAGCGTGTGTGGTTTACCGGCACACTAACATGGACTTGTGAGAAGTGGCAAAGGTCTAAACAATTGAGACTATGATTACGGCATCCCTTTTCATAGTTCTAAAATTGTTTAGACACACATGTGAGCTATCTAAGAGAGGTGTATGATTTTGATAAAGTTTTATCAAAACAATCTAGTATCAGAAATCTGAACTTTGGTAAGAAAGTCAGCTGATTTCTGAGTACATGTCAAAGCTAGTGGGAGCATAAGTGTTATGCTAATAATCATCATGTTAGTGGGAGCATGATAATTATGACAAAGGTTGCAAGTTAGCAATGTTAATTATAGAAAACAAAAGTTTCAATTCGTGAGGTTGCAGGGGTTGAAAAAGTTGTTTTGCTATAATTAAGGGAGAGGAAATTATACTTCATTTCAATTCTAAAAGCTTAGATTGAGATTTTAATCGTATTTAATCAAGGATATATATATGAATTTCATGTTGGAATGGCTCAACATAAGGAAATTCTATATATGGGTCCATTATTTGCGTTCTAAAATTCGATTATGATTACGGCATCCCTTTTCATAATCTGAATTTTGAGAACTTGGCAAATTGAAATGGAAATATTATAGCAAAAGACTGGTTTAGTCTTTATGTGAGACATCATGAATCGTGTCTCATATGCTTCGGATATAGGATCGATTACATGTGCTATATTCATCCTTTCTAAAAATTTCCAAATGCCTGGGGCATTATGAAGGGAAAAGGTCTAGAATTGGATATGACTAAAATGATTAAGCAATTGTCCAGGACAATCTAAGGTTTACCAAAGATTGGTTGCTCAAGGACAGTTGGAAGTATAATGTTAATTCTGGAAGGACCATATTGACATAATCTGTAAGGAGGCAACTCTTGTTCAGAAGTGATAGTCAAAATGGAATATGGAAATGTTTCAAAGTTAGAAATTATTCAATATGTGTAAGATTAGGAAACTTAATGAAAGAAGGATGTTTCCAAGGAGCTGATCTCCTTTGGAATGCTCTGTAATGATTGTTGTCAAGTCTTTCTGACTTCGTGCATAATCATTAAGAGGATCAATGCATATAAGTTTAGAATCTAACAGATTTCAGTAAATGGCATGAATTTGGAATTCTTGCATTTGCAGTAAGGATTTGGGACTGTGAAAAGAGGATCATTGGAGTGATGTTCAATTGATCTATTTTACAAAGTAAAGATCATAGACAAACATAGTATGCATACTTGGTGTATGGCATGACTAGTGTTTAGAAAACATAGTGTACATGCTTGGAGCATGGGACAACTATTGTTTTAAATTCAAGTATAAAGTTGATAAAACCGAAACAATGAATAATGAGTAATCAATATGGTGATAAATAAAAGTGTTTATTTATATTCATAGGGTTTGATACCATATTTGATTCATTTATTCTTGTGTTTCACTTTGCATGTTTTGACTTCCAGAATAACTAAGTCGCTCTTCCTGAATGATTAAGTTATTCAAACCATCCACAGTCGGTCATATGTTGGAAGTAGATATGAATCAAGACTGTCATGGGTTGGTTTGTAGAGGTCCAAGTTGGTGGACAAAGTGGTGCTACAACACTCATGAGTGCTCATAAGTTCTGAGTATTGGATTCAACCCGCGCTCATTTGAATCACTTCATGGATTTTATCACGAGTGATCATGAGACGATAATATCTTATATTCTTCAAACCTAGAGATATGAGTTGTTACTATGAGTTGGTTATACATTGATTGCACGAAAACGCATTGGTAACTCGATATTATAAAACGTGCATTTGTGTATGATTCAACAAGTAGTAGAACAAGCCATATGAGTCGAAGTTTATCCATTCCTTTTACCTTCGGGATAAAAGCGATATATGTGGGCCCCTCGATGATTTAAAGATGATACATGTGAGTGCTTGGCCAAGCCAGGACTGATTTGATTTGTTCAATCAACCAGTCATCATGAATCGGAAATCGGGAAACAACAAATAGACAGAGAGAATGATTGATAATCCATGTCTCAGTCCATATGATATCTAGAATGGAGGAATATATGATCCCTTATCTAATGGACAAGTCATCGACAAGGTCAGGGTTCGACAAAAGCTTTTGAGAGCTACGATTGCTGATCGGTTCCTGAAGTCATACGCAATAATAGTTTTAGACTTATCCAAGTGGGAGACTGTTGGATTAATGTCTAAGTCCATAACTATAATTGGTAAGACTTGACCCGACCCGGCATGGTCCATGTGGGTTGCATGGCATCATGCATTTGGATAGACTATAATGAGAGAAATAACACTTAAGGTTGGTTAATATATTATAAGTTCTAATATACTAATAAGGTTATTTAATTAGTATTGATCAAGAATTAATTTGGAATTAATTAAGTGATCAAAAGGAGACTAATTAAATATATGGGTTGATTGTGTAAATCATTCATTCTTATATATGTGGGCTTGTGATCCAAGATTCCTTATGTTGGACTAAGTCCATGGGGTGACCCATGGATACTCCATGGAGGTTAAAATCCATGGAGCATAAGGAATGGGTAAAGTTATGAGTTACATGGTCTAACCCTAATAGCCACCATATAAAAGCATCCCATGGCTCAAGAAATCGTGCACTAATGTGTGTGTGTGAGGGCTAGACGATTTCAAGGAGTGTTCAAGTTTCTCTCAATTATTCCAAGTGTATTTGGTGTTGTGTGAACCATTTGAGGTGTCACACTTGGGGCACTAGGCACTCAAGCTTCATGAAGACATTCTACATCAAAGAGGTATGTATTCTATCTTGTTATATTTATTATTTTGTATGCTAGATTAGGATAATACCTTGGATGTTCATAATTGTATGTATAATAGAGAAAACATAGATCCAAGGTATTTAGGGTTGCATGTACACTTAGGAGTGTTAGAATGCTCATAACCCAACAAAGACATGGGTATTAGGGTTTACATGGATGTAACCCTAATCCACCACACTATATAAAGGAGGCTTTGGTTCTTGAAATTGCACTAGTTGATGTGTGTAAACTAAGAGGGCCGATTTCAAGAAGTTTGTGACTATTCTCTCAAGTTTCCAAGTTTGTGGTGATTTGTGACTTCCATTTGAGGCATCCACATTATTGGTGCTAGGCTCTCAAACTCCAAGCAATCAACTACTACTACAAGGTAAGTAATTCTACTAGTTTTATTTGATTCAAGTATCCCATGCCATGCTAGTTAGGATAAGAACCTTGGAAAAATAATTATTTGCATGTATCTTAGTCAAACATAGATCCAAGGTTTCTAGGGTTGCATGTACACCATAGGAGTGTTAGAATGCTGAAAACCCATCAGATAGGTCATGCGGAACTGATCATAACATGGAGGTAAGGAGTGTAGAATGATATCTATAACCAGCTCCTCAGGAAAGTTCACATTCAACTTTAGCAATCGGTCCACAAACCTTTGCATTTTCTGCAAGTGGCCCGTGATGGTATCTTTCCATCAGGTCCTGGTGCATCTCAAAAGGGTAGAAGTCCTCATAGGACTTTTGGAGTTCAGCTGTTGTGGTGGCCAACATGATACAAGACACCTTGGTGGCATCCTTCTCATGAGCCCTAAAGTCAGCGATCTCCTCAGGAGTAGCAGAAGACTCATCGATTTCCTTAAGCTCCTTGTCGAGGACATATTCCTTGTCCTCATAGCGAGTGACCATCCTTATGTTCCTGATCCAATCATTGAAGTTGGAACCATCAAAGATGACTCTCCCACAAAGGTTCATGAGAGAGAAGGAGTCAGTCGGGTTTGAGCCAGAAGCAGTGTTGGAAGACATCTGAAAAGAAAGAAAGACAAAGTTTAGATTAGATAAAGAGTCCTTAATATAACACCAAAAATGAAATATTAAGGCTAGGACCCAACACAATATTTTACAAATTGGAAGAGGGATGCCGTAATCCAACTTGCAAAATATTTGAAGGTAGGTAAATGACGATTTACCAATTTCCACCATGAAAAACGAAATTATTATTAAGTTTTAATTGGATTGAAATTCCTAGATCCTTTTAGATTCATTGAACAATTCAATGGCAAGTTTAAATCTCGATTATGCCCTTCAGGTTTGTGACTGGGATACCGAGGATCACAAACAAGGTGTGAATAACCATGCAAAATATGCTTGGTACTCTCGACTTTATCACCCAATCAATGTGGCGGTTAACCATACACGCTCCATTGATCTTATGATAAACATCGAGCCACCCTTTGACACCCTTACTAGTGCAAGTTAATGTGTCGGTTAACCACACACGCTCCATTAACGACTTGGCAAGGTGCAAAGCGCAATTTTCATGGATTAGCATCAATTTCACATTTTTCTAAAGTAACTAAGATTGAGAATTTAATAAAACATTTAGTTACTTTATTATCATTATACATAATGAGAATTATAGTCCTATCTTACCCGTTCGGCTAACGACCCTCCACAAGTCAAGGAAGCGGTGAGTGAGAGTGGACACCCATTAAACTGCCATTTTATAGACAGTAACCTTATACCCCCCTTATAGACCGGCTTCGTGAATGAGGCCAACTAACGGTAAGACTGACTTGATCTTATATATATATATATATATATATATATATATATATATATATATATATATATATATATATATATATATATATATATATATATATATATATATATATTATCTTATAATACTATAAAGTGTAAGGGTTGAATTTTAAACTTTTAAAATTCTAGGGTTTGGAATTAAAGTATTCTAAAGTGACTTTACAAATTCCAAAACTTGAGGGAAAGTTTTGAAACTATTCAAAACCTTTCATTTCTATAACTTATGAGTTTTAATGACTTTTAAGGAAAAGACTTTTGGAATTCCATAACTTGACAAGTTATGGAGTCCATAAAAAGACATTTAGATCAACAATTAAACTAACAAAAAATGTCAAATAATATGATCTAGTAACAACTCATAAGCAAAGATAATTCACATCAACAATTTTCAAGAAATCATATAAACTAATATAAAACTTGAAACTTTGACAATGATCTTCTAATTGGACAAACATGATCATTACCATATCAAAAAAACAGGTTTCATAGTTCCAAAAACAGTTTAGGGTAATGATCCTAATCCAATTGCTAGCCAAACCTCGAAATTCTTCTCACAGGTGCATCACCACGTCGCGGTAATAGCTGTCACGTCGTGGTGAGCAGGTAGAAACGAAAATGGCAGATTTTCTAACTTTGAAAAACAAGTAGCATCAAGTATAATGGAAAACAAGCCTAGGCTCTGATACCACTGGAGGGTTTGGAGCATTCTAACACTCCTATGGTGTACATGCAACCCTAGATACCTTGGATCTATGTTTTCTCTAATATACATGCAAACTTTCAAATTTCCAAGGCATCATCCTAACTAGCATACTATGGAGTATATACAATACAAAAATCTAGTTGAATGACATACCTTTTGTTGTAGCTTGAAACCTTAAGCCTTTAAGAGCCTAGCACCCCAAGTGTGATGCCTCAAATGCTTCACACAACACCACCAACAATGGAGGAACTTGAGAGGAGGTTACTTGCACTCATAAAATCGGCTAGCACTCTTGTGTATCACTTAGGTGCCGATTTGGTAGCCTTAGGGTCTCTTATATAGTGTGGCAAATTAGGGTTACACCATGTAAACCCTAATGACCTTCCATATCCCTCATGCTCCATGGGTTAAAACCTCCATGGAGTATCCATGGGTCACCACATAGGTTTAGCCCAACATAAAGAACTATGGATCATAAGCCCATTTTATAAGAATGAATGATTTACCAAATCAACATCTTATATTTAATTAGTCTCTTTTGATCACAAAATTAATTCCAAATTAATTCTTGATCAATACTAATTAAATAATATGATTTCATATTAATATATTAGAACTTATAATATATTAACAAATCATAAATATCCTCTCCTCATAAGTCCATCCTTACAAATTGTTCCGATGCCATACAACCCAAATGAACCATGCTACTCTCTGATGAGTACATACCAATTATAGTTATGGGCTTAGACACTAAATCCAATAGAAAGATCATTCCCTTCTTCATGCATTGGTGGAACAGAAAATCATACTTCACTTCCTCCACCTCCTTCAGCGATTCTCCCTGACCCACATTTTCATCGACTTGAAAAGTTCAAGGTCACTCAAGCCCAATTGGCATGCAAACACCGAGATGGAAGTTCTGTGTGTGCACACGTCCTGAAGATGAAGTCACACATTGACATACTGGAGATGTTGGGTGTCGTTTTCCCAAGGAAGCTAGTTGTTGACTTGGTTCTTCAATCACTTCCTGATTCATATAGTCAGTTCCTGAAGGACTACTACATGACCGATCACGATGTGACCCTAATCGTTCTGACATATTTGCTAATTGCTGCTGAAGCAGCAATGCTTTGGTGCACTGGTCAAGCAAATTTGTTTAGAAGATCTACCTCCCAAATTTCCATGGACATAGGCAATGATAACGATGATAGTCTAGAAATGATTTCTTCTCCTAATGGAGAGAAATCGGTCAAAGTCAAAAAGTTTGACCATAAGAGAAAGGCCAATTCTGAGATAGTTTCACGTGTCACTCCTAAAGAGTCCATCTGTCTCTATTGCCGATTGAAGGGGCATTAGAAGCGAAGCTGCCCTGACTACCTGAGAGATCTTAGAGATGGTAAAGTCAAATTGTACAACTCTACTTCAAGTACGTCCACTATCTAACTCTATTAAGTTCCTATTTATAGATTCTTATTAATTGACGTGTTAATCACATTTTGATGTTTTGTAGGATCGAAGATAAAGAAGGAAGCTTAAAAGAGGAGTAAGATGAGTATGATCGTCAGAGATGGATTTCGGTCGCATGGTTCGATGATCAGATTTTTGATTTGCTGCTTAGGAGTTATGATAGATTGCTTAGGAATATCTAGAAACATAGTTTTCATATGTATTTGCATTGTAAGGACAAGTTGTCCGCACATCATCAATAAAGTGAATTGTTTGTTTTATCTTGTTTACTTTATGATTGCTTGCAAAGGCATTTATGAAAATTGGTGTTGATATTTCTATTATTAGAATTGTTGAAAATGGATTTGATTCTTAGATATATCGCTTGTGGTAGTGTCATAATTTACCAAGTGAGGAAGGATTCCCATCACCCAAGTTTCAATTGGACAGAAGCTTGGAATCTTACAATTCGAATTGTGTGATGTATGAGAATCTTGATCCTTGGGAAATTAAGACTAATTTCTTGTTCACATGTATATGTGAGTCAAGTGAAGGACTAAAAGATCTTGTACACATTGATGTGAACTGGTCAGATCCACTACAAAAGACGATAAGTCTATTCGTCAGGATTTACTAATGGTTAAGAAAATATGGTTATGCTTATAAGATTAAGTATAATTCTGATACCTTGAAAAGTTTCAAAGTATAGCAGAACGAATAAAGAGAATCCATTGGGCAGAAAGATAAAAGTTTATCCAATCTGAAAGGAAAGGAGAGTACTTCAGTATCGTGTTTTATGATTATCCTAATGATTATGGAACTATGTCACAATTGATCCTCTAAGGACACCTTAGTGCATTTATATGACTAAGAAGAGGAATAAGGTATTGTTGAAATGGTTATATCAAAAAGATAAGTCATATTTCGTTCCAAAATCAAGTTTTAAATCATACTCTAGTTACTCCAATTTATACCTTGAACAACATGTTCTAAGTAGGTTTATAACACCTCATGAAATGAGGAGTAGAAATGTTTTCTTGCTCTAGCACATTTGAAATTGGTAGTTGTGATGTTTTGGTTAAAACAAAGACCAACTAAAACCAATTATATGAAGTGTTATCTTGATAAGAACCCACACTAACTCTTGAATATTTGTTAGTCAAGGAATGTTCCTTGATAGAGAATCTTATATGTCAAGAGGTTAGTAGGAGTCTTGTTGATCTTGAAAAGTTTCAGGAGACAATCGAGAATAAACCTTTTAGTAATCACTAGCACATGACCTGAGGTTGATAACCTATCGTGTTGACATATTCTTGTTTTTGTGCCCATTCCAGTTAAGTTGACTATGCATGTGAGTTCTATGAGTTCTTATTTGATTGCATAAGGCAAAACACCTTGATCAGTGAAAGTACATTGGTAAGTATGGGTGAGCTGCTCAATAACTTGGAAGCACTGGTAGGCCCTTGAGCTACCGGATGGCAAGAAATTGAGATTAAGCAAGTTCAGTCCATATGAATTTGAATTTTTCATGAACCTTGTCTTGTGATGGTGGTTGGAAATGACAAATTTACATGGATAGGAACACATACATCATAAATCTAAGCGGCAAGAGGTTTCTCTCTACTTCATGAAAGTTATTGTGAGGAAACGCTTTCACTAGTAGATTTTAACGGATTGATTAATATCATTAGATTTAGCAGTTGTGAAAATTGCGTTCTTAAATTCGAGTATGATTATAGTTCGAATTGTGAGAAATGGCAAATAGTTTGAACATTCGAGATTTATTGCTATAAGTTCTGAAAGGGTTTAGACACACACATGAGCTATCTAATGAAGGGTGTATGAGCTTGAGAAGTCTAGATAAAGACTTAACAAAGCACCACGTATCATAAATATGAACTGTGGTAAGAAAACCAATAAGTATTGATTTCTAGAAGTCCAGCTGATTTTTGGGTACATGTCAAAGCTAGTGGGAGCATAATTGTTATGCTAGTAAGAACATAATTGCTATGCTAGTGGGAGCATAATTGTTATGTTAAGTATTGCAAGTTGGCAATGCTATTTATAGGAAACAAAGTTTTCAGTTTGCAAAGTTGTAGAGTTTGGAAATTGTTTCGCTATAGTAAAGCTTAAGGGAGAGGGCACTAATACTTCATTTCAAATCTAAAAGTTTAGATTGAAGTTTAATAGAACTTAGTCATTAACATATATAACATGTTGAAGTAATTCAACATAGGAAATTCTATATATGGAAATATTATAGCAAGAGACTGGTCAAGTATCATGTCATTATGTAAGACATTATGTATCGAATCCCATATGCTTCGGGTATAAGATCGATTGCATATGCTATAATATTCACTCGTTTTGATTTTCCAAATGCCTAGGGCGTTAAGAGGGAAAAAGGACTAGAACTGGATATGACTAAAGTTGTTAACAACTGTGAAGGACAATCTGAGGTTCGCTAAAGATTGGTTGCTTAAGGACGATTGGAAGTATAGTAATGGATGGACCATATTGATGTAATTCTGGAAAGATTGAATTCTGTTAAGAACGGATGTCAAATTGCAGTATGGAAATGTTTCCATTATGGAAGTTGGATATTGAGATCTATGTGTTAGCTAGAAACTTTTATGCAAGAAGGATGTTCAAGGAATGTACTTTGAATGCGAGACTTCATTTCCATGGAATTGTTTTATAACAAATCTCCAGTGGAATGCTTTGTAATATCATTGGCTAAGTCTCTGTGACTTTGATGCCTCGACATTACAAAAGGATTATTGCATGAAATGTTAGACACAAACGCATTTTAGTAGTGGCAAGAATTTGGTATTCTTACGCTTGTAATAAGGATTTGGAATTGTGAAATAAGCATCACTGGAAATGTGTTCAATTGATCTGTTTCACAAAGGAAGGACCATAGATAAACATAGTGTGCGTGTTTTGTGCATGGCATGACTGATGTTTTAATTCAAATATTAAGTTGATTACTCGAAACATTATATAATGAGTAAAGTCTAATTAACATGGTGATTAAATAAAAGTGTTTTTATTTATATTCAAAAGTTTTGAGACCATAGTTAATTAGGTTATTCTTGTGTTTCACTTTGCATGTTTTACTTCCCAAATAACTGGGTTATTCAATCATCCACAGTCGATCATATTTTGGAAGTAAGTAGTGAATTAATATTGTCATGAATCCGACTGTAGATTGTCTAAGTGCTTAGACATAGCAAATGTTTGCTATAGTGTTCATGAGTATTCCTGAAATATGAATTTGAGTATTGGATAAATCCACGCTCAATGAATTACTTCATGGATTTTATCACAAGTAATTTTGAGACAATAATATCTTATATTCTTGAAATGGAGACATATGAGTTGTTGTTTACGAGTCAGTTATGCATTGATAATACGTAAATGCATCAATAACATGATGTTATAAAACGTATTGTTGTGTGTGATTTGATGAGTGAATAGTACAAGCATATGAGTTGAAGTTTATCCGTTCCTTTTACTCTAAATGGGATAAAAGCGATATCTATGGGCCCCTCGATGATTTGATGATGACATCTAAAGCGCTTGGCCAAGCCTGGACTGAATTGATGTGTTCAATTGTAGTCAGTCGTCATAAATCGGAAATCGAGAAACAACTCTTGGACAGAGATTGATTGTAATCCATGTCTCTTGTCCATACGATATCTTGTAGAACGGAGGAATATTTGATCCCTTATCTAAAGGACACTAGGTCATAGTTCGACAACGGCTTTTGAAAGCTACGATTGCTGGTCAAATTCTGCAGTCATACTTGCAATTATAGCTATTAGACTTATCCAAGTGGGAGACTGTTGGATTAGGTGTCTAAGTCCATAACTATAATTGATATATACTTGATTTGATAGTAGCATGGTCCTTTTGGGTTGCCTTCACTCATGCAACTTGACAGGATGACTAGTGGAGAGAGAGTATAATTTATTATTTGAATAATAAATTGGTACTTGAAATGATTCTATTAATATATTACAAGTTTAATATATTGATTAGAAATCAAATTATTAGTTAGTAATTAATCTGGAATTAATTTTGGGATTAAAGGAACTGATTAATAATGGAGGGGCCGTTTTGCAAATCATTGATAGTTGTGAAATTGGGCTACTGGACTCCTTATGATGGAGGGGACTAAAATTATAGGAGGCCCTATTATATTTTCGTACAAGACCTCATAATGAGGAGTCCATGGGCTGCTCAAGTGTTAAGCAGGAAATTAGGGTTTCCACCTGAAAACCCTAGCATCCCTCAACTATATAAAGGCCCCAAACACTTTGGATTTTTGTTTAAGGCTTCCAAAACCCCAGTAGAACTGAAGTTTTGGTGTTTCCCTGCTCTATCCTCTCACCCTCTTGTATTGGGTGTTTGTGACTCCATTATAGGTGCAACATTTGAGGCACTAAGCTTTCAAGAGTCAAGGATCTTCTAGATTGTCTTGTTAGTACTACATAACAAGTGAGGTAATCATCTAACCCTAATTTGTATATGAATTTAGAAAATTTTATGCTAGTCTTAGGGTTATTGCTTTGGTATTCAATTTGCATGTTCAATTAGTGAAAAAATTAGATCCAAAGCAATTAGGGTTGCATGATCACATAGGATTGTAGATATGCTCAATACCCATCAGTGGTATCAGAGCCTAAGATGTTTTTCAATTGAATTGATGCAATAGTGAACTGTCCAAAGTAGTGCAATATCGTTTTATGTTGTCTGATGATAGAACTCGTCGAGTTCAAGTATGAACTCGACGAGTTGGGTGAACTCGACGAGTTGATTGCTCAACTCGACGAGTTGGGTGAACTCGACGAGTTGATTGCTCAACTCGACGAGTTGACTCGTCAGTTGCCTAATTTTTTGATTTTCAGATCTTGTTTTAATTAGGATAATTGCCTTATTTCGTTTTTACTGCCTAAAATCGAATTTTTTGAATGGTAATATGATATCCTTATCAAAATTGAAGGATTTGGTTAAATTTTGGATAAAGATAAAATTATTTTGGATAGAGATAAGATTATTTTATTTTTCCGATTTAACCTAGTATTTTGAAAGGTTTCAAAGATACACCCTTTTGGTTTTATAATTTAAAATTTTATAAAAAATTTTAATTTTGAAATCTTATATTTTAGAACCCTAGTATTTTTGAATAGTTTAAGAATACACCCTCATGGATTTCATTAATAAATTAATTATGGGTTTAATTAATTGACAACTAATAAATCCATTAAATGGTTTAAATTTAATTAAATTAAAACTTTAATTTATTAAACCTTAGTATTTTAAATGTTTAAAATACACCCTTATATCATTATAAAATTAAAAGTTTAATTTATATATATGTATAAGAAAGGTCAGTCTTACCGTTAGTAGGCCCCATTCGCGAAGCGGGTCTATAAGGGGTGTTTAAGGAAGCGGCCTGTAAAATGACCACCATTGGGTATCCATTCTTACCCACTGCACCCTTGACTAGTGGAGGGTCGTTAGCCGAACGGGTTTAATAGGACACTAAACTCTCATTAAAAGTATAATGAATTATAAAGTAACTAAATGCTTTAAAAAATTCTCAATCTTAGTTACTTTAGGAAAATGTGAATTTGACGCTAACCCATGAAATTGCACATTGCACCTTATTAGTCGTTAGTGGAGCGTGTGTGGTTAACCGACACACTAATATGGGACTAATATTGTTGGCAATGGGTTTCTCGTAAATTATCGTTGATCAATGGAGCGTGTGTGGTTAACCGGCACATTGATTAGGTGATAAATGACATTGAGAGTACCAAGCTAACTTGCATGGTTATTCACACCTCGTTTGTGATCCTCGGTATCCCAGTCACAAATGGTAGGGCATAATCGAGATTAAACACACCATTGAAAAGTTCAATGAATCTCAAAAGATTTAAAATTTTCATCTAAAACCTAATTCGTTTAAAATTTTGTTTTCGTGGTGGAATTGGTAAATCATCATTTACCTAACTTCAAATAATTTACAATTGGATTATGAGATCCTACTTTCACCTTGATTGACACGTGGAAGATCATCTAGGGTAGTCTTAGGGTTATTGCTTTGGTATTCAATTTAGATGGTTTTTACCTTCAAATTGTATGCTAGTCTTAGGGTTATTGCTTTTGTATTCAATTTAGATGTTCAATTAGTGAAAAACTTAGATCCAAAGCAATTAGGGTTGCATGATCACATAGGATTGTAGATATGCTCAAAACCCATCAAAAAGTTCACATATGCTTCTTTCTTTATGGAAATACCAGCACGCCGACTGTAACATCCTGATGATGAGGCATTTCCAATTTTAACCCTAAGTACGAAGATTATTTGCATTTTAGCCCTTGTATATGGGAAGTGTTTCAAAATGGCCCACAATGGCATTTTTGTAAATTTTGGGTGGAGCTCACGTATGTTGGGCGTACGTGCAAGAACCTCAAACCCTAATTTTTAGGGTTTGGACCATATTTAAACATCCTTAAGTACCAAGTATCGTCCCTTCCATCAGCCTCCAACCTCATTTCGACCACTTTGCAAACCCTAATCCATTTGAGAGCATTTGTGAGCCCTTGAGTGTGTTTTGGTTATTTTGAAGGAGGGAGAAAGAAGAGAAGGTCATCTTGGAGAAGTGGAACTCTTTGGATCCAGAATAACAACATCATTTGACACCATTTGAAGGTAAAAACCATGAACTTGATAAAGCATTGATTAGATCTTGTTTATCCATGAAATCATGTTCTTTTTGTTCCATAAGTTTGGTATATTGAGTATGGATTACTCTAGTCCATATAAGCTGTCCTTTTAGTCATTTTGGAGCATCTAGAAGCATAAAAATGTAACCTTGATTGTTAGTTTCCTTCCATGACTGAGTTACAAGGTCTTAATGGGTTAAATAGTTAGGGTTTTTGTTATTGGTCACTTGTTGGAAGGAAACTAACAATCAAGGTTACATTTTTAACCCATTAAGACCTGAGGACTAGATCTTCATAAGAAAAGATGGAACCCATCGCGTAATGATGGGCGTAATCCTAAACCAACGTCCTTAACCATAAAGGTCTTAACGGGTTAAATAGTTAGGGTTTTTGTTATTGGGTACTTTATGGTTAAGGACTAGATCTTGATTATGGGCAAAAGAGCTTAAGGATTAAGCTCTTAATAAGAAAAGAAGGAACCCATCGCGTATGCTGGGCGTAATCCAGGTACACTGAGCGTACAAGGTCAACTCCTCGCGTTTTGGTCAAGCTTCGTGTACGCCATGTGTACCAGCTGAGTACGTTGTACGTACTCAGTTCTGTTGACCAAGTTTGACTTTTTGACTTTGAAAAGGATTGGACCAAGTTTGACCTAAGGGTATTTTGGGTATTTTGAGTTGTATTTGATATTGGTCACTATTTGATGAATAAGTGACAGGTAGAGCTGAGACTCGGAGTAGAGACCTATTCAACTATTTATTCAGACTGAGAGGTGTTTTGCTCATTGTAATTATGGGTCGAAGGCACCAATATCGGCCCACTGAATTATGTATCTTGGTTAGAGGATGTTGCTATGTTGTACTGAGATGTTGGAACTGAGTCCTGGTATATAGGATATTGCTATGCGGTAGTGATCTGTAGATCTGTCTGTTTGCTTGTTAACTGGTTATATGATATATGTTATGTATATGTCGACATGTTACGGTTTGGGGTTTAGGCTTTACTGGTTTGTGTGTGAGCCAATAGACCGACGGTATTCCAGTCCAATGACAGAGTGGACCCGAGGGTATTCCAGTCCGATAACTGAGCAGACCCATTGTATATTGGCATTCAAATCCGATGACTAATTGGACCCAATATGCAATGTTGTATATGTTATATTGTGTGGTGGTACTTTGGGGGGACTCTCTAAGCTTTGGCTTACAGTTTTCAGTTTATTGTTTTAGGTACTTCAGATGACCGTGGGAAGGAGAATGCGAGATCGTACACATCATGCGGAGATATATTTTAGGATATTTTATGATGTTCTGATCTTGGTAAATAATTGTATTTGACACTTGACTTGATATGGTTTTGGAATTGAAAACATTGGCTTCTTAAATTTAAAAATGAAAATTTTTATCGTGTTTTTGTGATGTTACATCGACAAGAATCAAAGAGAACATAATTAACCACATCATGTCGGTATTTGAAACCATGGAGCTCTCCACAATGAACCGCGTGTTCCCCAAAACCGCTTCCACTAATTCTCCTCGCTACCATCCTCTATATATTTACCATTACCTGTTATGACGAAATCAAGTTTACCATTATTGTTGAATGATATAATAATTCTTTGATAACTAGAAATTCTAACTAGAAATTGTTAAGTGACACAATAAGATTTCATAACTTCATTTTTTTGTTGATTGCCGTTAAATGAAATGATGATATGATAAGCTTCTACAGGTAAAAATCTTAGTTGATTATTATTGTATGATATGATAAGATTATACACTTGTAACACCCGTATTTCCAGGTATATTATTTTAATTATTTATTTTTGTGAATCATTGACCTACTCGACGGGTTGGTGTTATAACTCGTCGAGTAGAAGCGGGTGGCCACGTGAGTTTAATGAACTACTCGACGAGTCCAAGAGTAGACTCGCCGAGTAGGCGCTGTGGGTGGAAACCCTAAATCCTCGGGCATGTGCCCTATTTAAGGAACCTTATGGCCCTCATTTGCGGCTACCAGTCCAGAGAGAGAAACCCTAGTAAGCTTGAGTGTGTTGTGTGAGGAGAAGGGCTATTTTAATCTTTGATGGTGTGGTTTTTTCAAAGAAGAAGGAGATTCCAACAAAAGAAGGTCAAAGGGGTTGCTATTATGTGATTTCAAGCAAGGAAACTCCATCTTTGAGGTATTAAATCGAACCCTTTTCTGTTTTGGTGAAGAACCCTTGAATCTAGGGTTTTCTCTATCCTTTATTGGCTTGGATATGATGCTTATGATGTCCCTTTGAGTGTTAAACTATGGATCTGGACCTTGAGAGGTCCTGAGAGCCCCAACCTCCCTGCTTTATGCTACTTCCTTAGAGATATGAGCCTAGGTTTCCATTTTAGAGGCTATTTCACCAAAAGAAGCATATTGAACGTTGCATGAGTGTAAAGGTCGTACCTTTACGTGATTATTGAGTATGGTAAGGTCATATCTATAGGTTAGAGAAACAGATCTGACCTCAGAAGGTCATTTGAGTGTTGCCATGGAAGGAACTCGCCGAGTCCATAAGGGGACTCGACGAGTCGAGTCGGGTTGCCCCGCGATTCATGACCGGTGGTAACCCGTCGAGTGAAAGGTTAACTCGACGAGTCGAGTGAGGATCTATGAGGATTCGGAAGACGCCTGGACTCGCTGAGTCACACAAGTGCACTCGACGAGTCTGGTCAAAGTTTGACCATTGACTTGAGTTGACTTCAGTTGACCTTAGGGTTTTGGTCAAGCTAGTTCTAGAGAAAGATCTGGGAGGGGTAGAATGGTCTTCTACCCACTCCTTAGAAATGAGGACAAGAGAAAGTATTGATTAGAGATGTTATTATGATAGGAGGAGGCTAGGTCGGGTTATCAAGCACGAGAGGTTATCCGACATCGTACGAGGTGAGTCTTCTCACTATACTTTACCTAGAGTGGTAATATGTGTGACCGGAAGGTCTTATGTGCTATGAGGAGTATGTGATATATGCTGTTATTTAATATGTATGTGCTATGTTATGTTATGAGTAGTATGTTATGGACTGGAAGGTCATTATGATATGGACCGGAAGGTCATTATGATATGGACCGGAAGGTCATTATGGGTAGTACCGGAAGGTCTACCAGGATTGTGGTACGGAAGTCCCCTGAGACACATGGACCGGAAGGTCTTATAGAGCTATAACCTTGAGTGGCGTATGTGCGTATGTGGTATTTTGGGGAACTCACTAAGCATTTATGCTTACAGTGTTTGTGTGATGTGTTTCAGGTACCAGTGAGGATCGCGGGAAGGCGTCGACATGATCTGTACACACTGATGGGATTTATGTATTAGAGATCTTGGGATTTGTTTTATTATGATGACATGTGATACAATGGATTCTTATGATATCTTATGAATGAAATTATGTTTTAAAAATGAAAAATTGTTTTGAAAATTTAGTTTGTTACAAGTTGGTATCAGAGCCATGTTTTGAGGGATTCGGATGCACCTCCGGGCGTATCTAAACTCAAACTGAGGATTTGAGAAAGTTTTTCACAAAAGAAACAATTATTCTAAAAAGTAAAAGAATTTGAGAAAAGCGGAAAGAAGCAGTGTGTACGATCAGTCAGCGCCCGAATGGTGATTTCCCAAAATACCCTTACATTATGTGTTATGAGATATGATATGATATGTTATGTATGCTAGAGAAGGCTAGGTATTCATGTTAGGACTAGAGTGGTCTGATTTGTGATGCCTTAGCCTAGGAGATTACTGCTGCTATGAGATGCTTGAGCGTGAGTAGGTAGCAGTGAGGAGCTTATGAGGGGCCTACCGAAGGGTAGCCTGTGCTTAGCGAGAAGTAGAGTACTTGTGATCTGGGATCCTAGGAGGAGGACTTGGGGTGAATATTGATGCGGTGTGGACGGTAGTATAGGGCCCGTACTACTGAAAACACCGGATCAGTGCGCAGTCCAAGTAAGAATCCTTAGGGTACTAAGGAACAAGTAGGGATGGGTTATTGAGTGCGTGCATACTCGAGCGAGTCTCTGATATTTTTATGTTGTATTTCAGAGACATCATGGTTGGGACATGCCACAGAGCAGAGACCAGCGACGTGAGTGACGAGGAGCTTCGTCAGATGATCCACGATGAGGTGGTTGCGGCTATCCGCGCAGAGATACCAGCGATGTTTGGGTCTATCAAGACCACCCTGATTGAGACGTTTGACGAGAGATACGCAACGGTTACTAAGGCTGCAGCCGCTGCAGCTACTGCAGCTGTTGCTGCTGCTAGACCTCAGGGGGGTGACTCGTTGCTGTTCCGGGAGTTCAGCAACACGAAGCCACCAGAGTTTGATGGGACGTAGGATCCGATTGCTGCGATGAGATGGATTTCTGACATTAAGGGATGCTTCAACACATGCTCGTGTCCGGAGCATCTGAGAGTACGGTTCGCGCTGAACCAGCTTCGCTTGGGGGCGAAGGACTGGTGGAAGTTTGTGTCGGCGGATTTCACCCCTGCTGAGCTTACTGCGGTGACCTGAGAGAGGTTCACCACTATGTTTCGTGATGAGTACGTTCCCCCGGTGGAAAGGGAACGGCTGGCCCAGGAGTTCTTGTCCCTCAAGCAGGGTACTGATTCTGTTACTGTGATCACCAGGAAGTTTCATGAGAGGGTGATGTTTTGCCCTGAGCATGTGTCTACCGAGAAGGCACGCATGAGCCAGTATCTGAGCATACTGAGGAGAGACATTCGTGAGTTCGTGGCGAACTCGACGTACCGGATGTTTGCCGAGCTTCAGGCAAATGCCCGGAAGAGGGAGATTGAGCTAGAGACTTAGGCCAGGGAGGAGGCCGAGTCTCAGAGGAGTGACAGGCGACCGGTACAGGTACAGCCGGCAGCCAAGCGAGCTAAGCCCGCTGATACGAGATCTGGAGGCCAGAAGGGTCGCACTTGTGGGAAGTGCGGCAAGGGACATGATGGAGTGTGTCGGGCGGGTGCTTGCTACAAATGTGACAAGGAGGGGCATATAGCCAAGGACTTCCCCAAAGGATTTATGGTTTGCTTTCATTGCAACCAGACGGGTCACCGGAGGGCCGAGTGCCCACAACTGTCACAGGGATCAGTGCAGGGCTCTGCCCCTGCTACTGCACGAGCTACTGAGGGTCGGCCAGTGAAGGCCGAGGCACCGAAGGCTCGCGGGAGAGCCTTCCAGTTGACAGCAGAGGAGGTCCGCGCAGCGCCTGATGTCGTGGCTGGTATGTATTCATTCTTTTATTTATGCTGAGTTGAGATATTGTGCTTATATTATGATATACGTAGGTACTTTTCTTGTGAGTTCTGTACCTACTTTGATGTTATTTGACTCGGGTGCGAGTTGATCATTTGTGTCGTTAGCATTTAGTCAGCACATCAGTATTCGACGAGAGGCATTGAGTCGACCTCTACGAGTTTCCATAGTTGACGAGCAAGCGGTGTATGCTACTGACGTGATTCGAGGATGTGTACTCGAGATCTTCGGTGTTGAGTTCCCGATAGATCTGGTCCCGATTGCGATGGGGGATGTTTGCGTTATAGTGGGTATGGATTGGTTGAGCCGATTTGGGGCGGTTATAGATTGCGAGCGGCAGACGGTGATGATACGAGACCCTAGTGGGGGAGTGCTGACTGTATATGCCGAGGTTACCCGATGTGGGTCAACATTTTGCTCGGCTGCCAGAGCAAGACAGAGTTTACAGCAGGGCTGCAACGGGTTTGTAGCTTATGTGATGGATACACGAGTGGCAGCGGAAAGATCGAGTTCGATTGATGATGTTCCGATAGTGCGTGAGTTCCCGGATGTTTTTCCCGAGGAGTTGCCGGGTGTGCCTCCCGAGAGGCAGGTGGAGTTCCGTATCGATTTGGTTCCGGGGCCAGCGCTTATCGCCAAGGCGCCTTATCGCCTTGCGCCGCCAGAGATGTAGGAGTTATCCTCGCAGCTTCAGGAGCTGCTGGGGAAGGGGTTTATTCGACCGAGTAGCTCGCTGTGGGAAGCGTCGATCCTTTTTGTCAAGAAAAAGGATGGTTCATACCGGATGTGCATTGATTACCGGGAGCTGAACAAGTTGACGGTCAAGAACCGTTACCCCTTACCAAGGATCCATGATCTGTTCGATCAGTTACAGGGAGCGTCTTGGTTCTCCAAGATAGATTTGAGGTCTGGATATCACCAGATGAGAGTGCGAGATGAGGATATCCAGAAGACGGCGTTCAGGACTCGTTATGGGCATTACGAGTTCGTGGTGATGCCTTTTAGGCTCACCAATGCACCGGCAGCGTTCATGGATTTCATGAACAGGGTGTGCAGGCCGATGTTGGATCGATCGGTGATCGTGTTCATCGACGATATTCTGGTGTATTCGAGATCCTGAGAGCAGCATGAGGAGCATTTGAGGGAGATCCTCGGGGTTTTGAGATCGGAGAGACTTTACGCCAAATTCTCCAAGTGTGATTTATGGTTACGAGAGGTCCAGTTCTTGGGGCATCTCGTTAATCAGAATGGGATATTGGTCGATCCGGCCAAGATTGAGGCGGTGATGAGTTGGGAGGTGCTGAGATCCCCCACCGAGATCAGGAGTTTTCTGGGGTTGGCCGGCTACTATCGGAGATTTATCAAGGATTTCTCCAAGATTTCCGTGCCACTCACTAGGTTGACCCGGAAGGGCGTTGCTTTTATGTGGGGTCCAGAGCAGCAGACCTCGTTTGAGACACTTCGCCAGAAGCTGTGCGAAGCCCCGGTGTTAGCCCTTCCAGAGGGAATGGAGGATTTCGTGGTGTATTGTGACGCAGCGATATCGGGGTTGGGTGCGGTGCTTATGCAGAGAGGGCACATGATAGCATACGCATCGAGGCAGCTGAAGCCTCACGAGGTGAGGTATCCCACCCACGATTTGGAGTTGGGGGCCGTGGTGTTCGCCCTCAAGATATGGCGTCACTATTTGTATGGGGTTCGGTGTATCATATACATGGACCACAAGAGTTTGAAGTACTTGATGGATCAACCCAACCTGAACATACGCCAGAGGAGATGGTTGGATGTGGTAAAGTATTATGACTGCGAGATCCTGTACCACCCGGGCAAGGCTAACGTTGTAGCCGATGCCCTGAGCCGTAGGGCGGAGAGTGCTCCGATACGAGATATTTGTATGAGGATGACGGTGATGACTCCGGTGTTGGATGCCATCCGAGAGGCCCAGGCAGAGGCTGTGAGACCGGAGAACCGCAAGAGAGAGCGGGTGATTGGGCAGGTATCTGAGTTTGTTACCGATAGCCGAGGGCTTATGACCTTTCAGGGTCGGATTTGGGTGCCGTTTACGGGCGAGGCACGTACCATCCTGATGGAGGAGGCGCACAGATCGAGGTTCTCGATCCATCCTGGGGCCACTAAGATGTATTTGTTGGGTTTTGAGCATTCTAACACTCCTATGGTGTACATGCAACCCTATAAACCTTGGATCTATGTTTTCTCTATTATACATGCAAATATTAACTATTCCAAGGTTTCATCCTAACTAGCATATTATGAAGCACCTATACTACAAAGTTCTAGTTAGATGACATACCTTTTGATGTAGCTTGATGTCTTCAAGCTTTAAGAGCTTAGCCCCAATAGTGTGGAAGCCTCAAATGGAATCACAAATCACCAAAACACCTTGGAAGAACTTGAGAGAATATGTATGCACACTAAAATCGGCCCACTCTTATTTTCACACACTTGTGCCAATTTTGTGAGCCAAGGACCCCTTTATATATTATGGAGGATTAGGGTTACATCCATGTAAACCCTAATACCCATGACCTTTCATTTACATAGGATCCATGGGTTAAAAGCTCCATGGACCATCCATGAAAGCTTAGCCCAACCTAAATGAACTTGGCCCATTCCATATATATAAGAGTCCATATTTAATTAGTTCTTTTTGATCACTTAATTAATTCTAAATTAATTCTTGATCAATACTAATTAAATAATATGATTCCATATTAATATATTAGAACTTATAATATATTAATATAAATCATAAATATACTATTCTCAAAAGACTATCCATATAAATTGTGCCGGTGAAGTGCAACCCAAATGGACCATGCCGGGTCGGGTCAAGTACATACCAAATATAGTTATGGACTTAGACATTAATCCAACAGTCTCCCACTTGGATAAGTCTAAAACTATTATTGAGTATGACTTCAAAACCTAACTGGCAATCGTAGCTCTTAAAGCCGCTGTCGAACTCTGACCTTGTCAATGACTTGTCCATTAGATAAGGGATCATATATTCCTCCATTCTAGATATCATATGGACCGAGACATGGATTATAATCATTCTCTCTGTCCATTTGTTGTTTCCCAATTTTCGATTTATGATGACCGACTGATTGAACAAATCAAATCAGTCCTGGCTTGGCCAAGCACTCACATGTGTCATCGCTAAATCATCGAGGGGCCCACATATATCGCTTTTATCCCGAAGGTAAAAGGAATGGATAAACTTCGACTCATATGGCTTGTTCTACTACTTGTTGAATCATACACAAAGGCACGTTTTATAACATCGAGTTACCAAATGCGTTTTCGTGCAATCAATGTATAACCAACTCATAGTAACAAATCATATCTCTAGGTTTGAAGAATATAAGATATTATCGTCTCATGATCACTCGTGATAAAATCCATGAAATGATTCAAATGAGCGCGGGTTGAATCCAATACTCGGAACTTATGAGTACTCATGAGTGTTGTAGCACCCCTTTGTCCACCAACTTGGACCTCTACAAACCAACCCATGACAGTCTTGATTCATATCTACTTCCAACATATGACCGACTGTGGATGGTTTGAATAACTTAATCATTCAGGAAGAGCGACTTAGTTATTCTGGAAGTCAAAACATGCAAAGTGAAACACAAGAATAAATGAATCAAATATGGTATCAAACCCTATGAATATAAATAAACACTTTTATTTATCACCATACTGATTACTCATTATTCATTGTTTCGGTTTTATCAACTTTATACTTGAATTAAAAACACTAGTTGTCCCATGCTCCAAGCATGTACACTATGTTTTTCTTAAACAATAGCTTTGCCATACACCAAGTATGCACTCTATGTTTGTCTATGATACTTACTTTGTGAAATAAACCAATTGAACATAATTTCAATGATTCTAATTTCACACTCCTAAATCCTTATCGAAAAATGTGAGAATTTCAAATTCCTATCATTTATCGAAATCTGTTTAGATTTTAAACTTATATGCACTGACCCTCCTATAATGAATATGTACAAAGTCATAAAGACTTGTCAATAGTCATTATAAGGTATTCCAATGGAGATCAACTACATGGAAACTAAGTCTCATATTCAAAGTACATTTCTTTGGACATGCTTCTTGCATTAAGTTTTCTAATCTTACACAGATAACTTCCACCTATGGAGACAACTCCATATTCTCATTTTGACTATCACTTCTGAATAAGAGATGCCTCTTTTCAGAATATGTCAATATGGTCCTTCCAAAATTAGCACTATACTTCCAACTGTCCCTGAGCAACCAATCTTTGGTAAACCTCAGATTGTCCTCGACAATTGCTTAATCATTTTAGTCATATCCAATTCTAGACTTTTTCCCTTCTTAATGCCTCTGGGCATTTGGAAAAATTTAGAAATGACAAATATTATAGCACATGCAATCGATCCTGTACCCAAATCAAATGGTACACGATTCATGATGTCTCACATAAAGACATGATTCTAGACCAGTCATTTGCTACAATATTTTTATTTGCCATGTTTTCAAAATTTGACTATGAAAAGGGATGCCGTAATCATAATCGAATTTTGAGAACACAATATATAGAATTTCCTTAAGTTGAACCAATCCAACATGAAATTCATATATATATATTCTTGACTAAAGATGATTAAGGTCTCAATCTAAGCCTTTAGAACTGAAATGAAGTATATCCTCTCCCTTAATTATAGCAAAACAACTTTTTCAATCCCTGCAGCCTCACGAATTGAAAATTTTGTTTTCTATAATTAACATTGCTAACTTGCAACACTAACAATAATTATCATGCTCCCAATAACATGATGATTATTAGCATAACATTTATGCTCCCACTAGCTTTGACATGTACTTAGAAATCATCTGGACTTCTAGAAATCAATACTTTATTGACTTTCTTACCAAAGTTCAGATTTCTGATACGAGATGCTTTGATAAAACTTTATCAAAATCATACACCTTTCCTTAGATAGCATGCATGTGTGTCTAAACAATTTCAGAACTATGAAAAGGGATGTCGTAATCATAGTCTCAATTGTTTAGACCTTTTGCCATCTGCTTCAAATCTACTTGGTGGAAGTGTTTCCTCACCATCATTTTCATGAATCGGAGAGAAACCTTATGACCCTTAGATTTTATGGTGTATGTGTTCTTATCCATGTGAATCGTCAAAACCATAGTCACAAGACAAGGATAATGACAAATCCAAACTCATATGGACTGAACTTATGCAATCTTAACTTCTTGCCACCTGGCAGTACAGGGTCTGCCATTGCTTCCAAGTTGTTATGCAACCAATTGAGAACTTTCAGAACTCCTATGCAAAGCCAACTTTAACTGGAATGGGCACAAAATATGTCAACACGATAGGTTATAAACCTCAAGTCGTGTGCTAGTGAAGAACCTCAGGTTTTATTCTTGATGATTTCTTGAAATTCTTTTAAGGATCTTTAAGACTCCCACTATCCTCTTGACATATAAGACTATCTTGCCAAATATTCAAGAGATAGTGTGGATTCTTTATCAAGACAAACACTTCACACAATTGGCCTTAGTTGGTCTTTGTTTTATCCAAAACATCACAACTTACCAATTTCAACTGTACAAGAGTAGGACACTTTTACTCTTACATTTGACAAGTGTTTTAAACCTTTCTTTAAGATATGTCACTCAAGTTACAATCTTGGAGTATGACTCTAAGAATTGTTTTGGAACGAAGTATGACTCATCTTCCTGATCTAACCATTTCAACAATTCATGACTCCTCTTCTTAGTCATAAGAATGCACTAAGATGACCTTTAGAGGACTAATTGTGATATGATTTCTAAATCATTAAGATGATCACAAACATGATACTAAAGTACTCTCCCATCTTTTCAGATTTGAGAAACTTTTATCTTTCTGCCTAATTTGATTCTTCCCATTCGTTCTGCCATACATTGAGACTTTTCCAATGTTTCAGAATTATACTTAAACTTGTAAGTATAACCATATTTACTAAACTTTAGTAAATCAAATAGTCTTAACGAGCTTTGTGGTGGACATGACCAGTGCACAAGAATGTGTACTCGATCCCTTTAGTCCTTCACTTGACTCACACATCCATGTGAACAAGTAATTAGTCTTGATTTTCCAATGCTTGAAAGTTCTCATTCATCATACTATTCAACTTGAATGATTCCAAGTTTCGGTCCAATTGAAACTTGGGTGATGAGGAACTTTCCTGATTTGGTAAATTTAGACACTACCACAAATGAAAGAATCAAATCCATTTTCCAATATTGCTGTCACTGGAATCATATAAGCAACAATTTTCCACAAATGCCATTGTAAGGATACTTCAAATAAATAAAATTAAACAATTTTCTTTTATTTTAAAACTTTGCGGAAAAACTTATCCTTACAATCCACATGGAAAATTGTTGTTATCTATTCCTTAGCAATATATCATAACTTCTTAAGCAACTGCTCAAAATTCTGATGCGATCGAAATCCACCTTCGCGATCAGAATCAGCATATACTTCCTTTAAGATTTCTCTCTATTCTTTGATTCTTAAAACATCAACATGTGACCCAGTCACATCATGTAATGAGGATCTCAGAATAGAACTTAACAGAGTTAGATAATGGGCTCTACATGATGTAGAGTCAAACTTATTGACTTTAACATCCTTAGGTAAATTTGGCAGCTTTGCAATCAACGCCCCTTCCTTTGGCAAAATAAACATATGGACCCTTTGGTAATGGGACTATCTCAGACTTAGCCTTTCTCTTTACCATTTGGTCAACCGGGTTGACTATGGCCAATCCCTTTCCATTGGGAAGAAAATGCTTTTTCTGGATTTCCAGTGTCACCATTGTCACTGTCCATAAAGTTTTTGGGAAGTTGATCTTCTAATCAAATTTGCTTTACTATCGTTCCAAATCATTGCTGATTCAGCAGCACCAAGCAAATAGAGTCCATAAGAGTTAATTTGAATTATTCAAAAAAACATCATAATTCCAATTATTAAACTCAAAATTAAAACCATTTAATTAATTGTTTAAGTTATGAACCCAAGAGTTTTAGAATTCAATTCTTTTTTTCATAAAAAACTTTTCTCAAATTCCAAAACTTGAGGGCAAGTTTTGTAATTCTTGAAAACCTTTGGATTCCATAACTTATGGAATTAATGGTGTTTTATGATGAAACTTTCCATGTTCCATAACTTAAGAACAAGTTATGGAATTCTTTAAAACATTAACCCTTAAGATCACAACTTTAAAAAAAACTTTTGAGCTCCAAAATTTTATGACAAAATATGTAACTACTTAAAACATTTAGATCAAACTTTTAAAACTAATAAAATAATCATATCATTTTATCTTTTACTAAATTTGACCTAATTCAACTCATATAACAAATGATTCAAATTTTACAAATAATTCGTTTTTCACAAAACAAGTAATTATCTTAAAATTTGACAAACGTCATGTTTTTTTTCCTTTTTTTTCAACTTGAAAATAAAACATTTGCATCAATATAACAGAAAACAACCCATGGCTCCGATACCACTGTTGGGTTTTGAGCATTCTAACACTCCTATGGTGTACATGCAACCCTATAAACCTTGGATCTATGTTTTCTCTATTATACATGCAAATATTAACTATTCCAAGGTTTCATCCTAACTAGCATATTATGAAGCACCTATACTACAAAGTTCTAGTTAGATGACATACCTTTTGATGTAGCTTGATGTCTTCAAGCTTTAAGAGCTTAGCCCCAATAGTATGGAAGCCTCAAATGGAATCACAAATCACCAAAACACCTTGGAAGAACTTGAGAGAATATGTATGCACACTAAAATCGGCCCACTCTTATTTTCACACACTTGTGCCAATTTTGTGAGCTAAGGACCCCTTTATATATTATGGAGGATTAGGGTTACATCCATGTAAACCCTAATACCCATGACCTTTCATTTACATAGGATCCATGGGTTAAAAGCTCCATGGACCATCCATGAAAGCTTAGCCCAACCTAAATGAACTTGGCCCATTCCATATATATAAGAGTCCATATTTAATTAGTTCTTTTTGATCACTTAATTAATTCTAAATTAATTCTTGATCAATACTAATTAAATAATATGATTCCATATTAATATATTAGAACTTATAATATATTAATATAAATCATAAATATACTATTCTCAAAAGACTATCCATATAAATTGTGCTGGTGAAGTGCAACCCAAATGGACCATGCCGGGTCGGGTCAAGTACATACCAAATATAGTTATGGACTTAGACATTAATCCAACAGTATTTGGACCTGAAGAGAGGGTATTGGTGGCCCTGTATGAAGAGGTATGTGGCGTGGTTTGTTGAGAGGTGCTTGACCTGTCGCATGGTTAAGGCCGAGCACCAACGTCCGCATGGCAAATTGCAGCCACTCGAGGTTCCCCAGTGGAAGTGGGAACAGATTTCCATGGATTTTATCACCAAATTGCCGAGGACCGCGAGGGGTGTCGATGCAATTTGGGTGATCGTTGACCGGCTGACGAAGAGTGCTCACTTCCTTGCTATTAGTGAGAGCTCTTCCGCAGAGAGACTGGCAGAGATGTATGTGAGAGAGGTGGTGTCGCGGCATGGAGTACCGATCTCGATTGTGTCAGATCGAGATGTACGTTTCACTTCCAGATTCTAGAAGAAATTCCATGAGGATTTGGGTACGAGGTTGCATTTCAGCATCGCTTACCACCCACAGATGGACGGACAGAGTGAGCGGACGATCCAGACATTCAAGGACATGCTTCGAGCATGTGTGTTGGACTTCGGAGGAAGTTGGGACACGTACTTACCATTGGCTGAGTTTTCCTATAACAACAGCCACCATTCGAGTATTGGTATGCCTCCCTTCGAGTTGTTGTATGGGAGGAGGTGTCGGACTCCCATCTACTGGGGAGAGGTAGGGCAACGAGTGATAGGTAGCACTGAGATAGTGCTTCAGACGACTGAGCAGATACAGCAGGTCAGGCAAAGGATGCTGACAGCTCAGAGTCGCCAGAAAAGTTATGCGGATAGGCGACGATCCGAGCTCGAATTTCAGGTTGGTGACTTCGTACTCCTGAAGGTGTCTCCGTGGAAAGGAGTGATCCGATTCAGGAAGAGGGGTAAGTTGGGGCCCCGGTACATTGGTCCTTTCAGGGTGACTGCGAGGGTGGTCAGGGTAGCGTATCATTTAGAGCTACCTGCGGAGTTGAGCCAGATACATGATACCTTCCACGTGTCTCAGTTGAGGAAGTGTATAGCCGACGAGTCGGCGGTAGTACCACTAGAAGATATTCAGGTGGATGCGAGCCTGAATTATGTTGAGAAGCCGATCGCGATCCCTGGTTCAGGTCCAGTGGCAACATCGGAAAGGGTCCGAGCTGACTTGGGAGCCGGAGTTGGAGATGCGGGAGCAACATCCAGAGCTGTTTGCAGAACGAGACTTCGAGGGCGAAGTCTGATTCTAGTGGGGGAGAATTGTAACACCCGGATTTCCAGGTATATTATTTTAATTATTTATTTTTGTGAATCATTGACCTACTCGACGAGTTGGTGCTATAACTCGTCGAGTAGAAGCGGGGTGGCCACGTGAGTTTAATGAACTACTTGACGAGTCCAAGAGTAGACTCACCGAGTAGGCGCTGTGGGTGGAACCCTAAATCCTCGGGCCTGTGCCCTATTTAAGGAACCTTATGACCCTCATTTGCGGCTACCAGTCCAGAGAGAGAAACCCTAGTGAGCTTGAGTGTGTGGTGTGAGGAGAAGGGCTATTTTAATCCTTGTTGGTGTGGTTTTTGCAAAGAAGAAGGAGATTCCAGCAAAAGAAGGTCAAAGGGGTTGCTATTCTGTGATTTCAAGCAAGGAAACTCCATCTTTGAGGTATTAAATCGAACCCTTTTCTGTTTTGGTGAAGAACCTTTGAATCTAGGGTTTTCTCTATCCTTTATTGGCTTAGATATGATGCTTATGATGTCCCTTTGAGTGTTAAACTCTGGATCTGGACCTTGAGAGGTCCAGAGAGCCCCAACCTCCCTGCTTTATGCTACTTCCTTAGAGATATGAGCCTAGGTTGCCATTTTAGAGGCTATTTCACCAAAAGAAGCATATTGAACGTTGCATGAGTGTAAAGGTCGGACCTTTACGTGATTATTGAGTATGGTAAGGTCATATCTATAGGTTAGAGAAACAGATCTGACCTCAGAAGGTCATTTGAGTGTTGCCATGGAAGGAACTCGCCGAGTCGAGTCGGGTTGCCCCGTGATTCATGACCGGTGGTAACCCGTCGAGTGAAAGGTTAACTCGACGAGTCGAGTGAGGATCTATGAGGATTCGGAAGACGCCTGGACTCACCGAGTCACACAAGTGCACTCGACGAGTCTGGTCAAAGTTTGACCATTGACTTGAGTTGACTTCAGTTGACCTTAGGGTTTTGGTCAAGCTAGTTCTAGAGAAAGATCTGGGAGGGGTAGAATGGTCTTCTACCCACTCCTTAGAAATGAGGACAAGAGAAAGTATTGATTAGAGATGTTATTATGATAGGAGGAGGCTAGGTCGGGTTATCAAGCACGAGAGGTTATCCGACATCGTACGAGGTGAGTCTTCTCACTATACTTTACCTAGAGTGGTAATATGTGTGACCGGAAGGTCTTATGTGCTATGAGGAGTATGTGATATATGCTGTTATTTAATATGTATGTGCTATGTTATGTTATGAGTAGTATGTTATGGACCGGAAGGTCATTATGATATGGACCGGAAGGTCATTATGATATGGACCGAAAGGTCATTATGATATGGACCGGAAGGTCATTATGGGTAGGACCGGAAGGTCTACCAGGATTGTGGTACGGAAGTCCCCTGAGACACATGGACCGAAAGGTCTTGTAGAGCTATAGCCTTGAGTGGCGTATGTGCGTATGTGGTATTTTGGGGAACTCACTAAGCATTTATGCTTACAGTGTTTGTGTGATGTGTTTCAGGTACCAGTGAGGATCGCGGGAAGGCGCCGGCATGATCTGTACACACTGATGGGATTTATGTATTAGAGATCTTGGGATTTGTTTTATTATGATGACATGTGATACAATGGATTCTTATGATATCTTATGAATGAAATTATGTTTTAAAAATGAAAAATTGTTTTGAAAATTTACGTTGTTACAACACTCGAGAACCATAATTGTTAATTGATGTTTTATTTTGGTGAGCCTTTGTGGCAAGACCCATTGTTGATAGTTAGTGGTTTATTTTGGGTGATCCTTTGTGGCAAAAACCATTGCTGATAGCTACTGATTTGAAATGGTAGACTTTGTGGTCGTAATATGATTGATGTATGTTGTTAATTGAAATGGTAGCCCTTGTGGTCGTAATACGATTGATGTATGTTGTTAATTAAAATAGTAGCCTTTGTGGCCATAATACCAAAGTTGATTCTTGTAGAATGAAATGGTAGCCTTTGTGTCCGAGATACATTAGACGAATGGTGTTGATTGAAACGGTAGCCGTTGTGGTCGTAATGCCATAGTTGGATACCATTGATTGGTTTCAAGGCAAAACCTTTATGACAAGACCTATTGTTGGTAGTTGTAGATTAATTTTAATAAAACTATAGCTCGTTATTGTAGAAGACACATAAATGGTATTAGTTGGAAGGATTGACATAGTGAAAATTCTTAAAAGGTTGCTTTATATACTTTATACCTACTGATGTGGCTTTAATTTTAATGATTAATTATTGTCAATGTTATGCATGTATGCTGACTAGGTTACTCATTAAGTTTGCGTAGACGGGCCTTTATTTGTTGTTGTGTCTTTCAGATCATGTAAACCTAGTAAGGTTATAACACTAGCAACTGAAAAAAAATAAAAGAATTGTTAGATGGATGGCAATGTCAAACTCAAATCTTTGTTGGATTTTGTTGTTTATGATCAATTTGATAAAATACTTGTATACAACTAGTTAATTCAAATGTACACCGAGTTGTTTTGTAAATTAAAAATAAAAATTTACTAGTGTACTTTGTTTTGATTTTTTGGATGTTATAAATTGGGCTCGATGTGTTGAAACATGATAATCTACTTATGGATACTCTATATTAATGTATGTAACTTTATCTCTTGGAGTGCAAAGTAACAATATACAATATCTACGTCTAGGTGTGAATCTAAGTACCATGCTCATGTGAATACAACCGTAAAAATTATATGGGTAACTTACCTTCTTCGTGAACTTCATGTCTTACCACATGCTTGATATAGTGAGGATTCTTGAAAGGGTTTATATACTTTATAGTTGCTGATGTGAGTTTAATTTTTATGATTAATTATTGTTGATGTTATGAGTGTATGCTGACTAGGTTACTCACTAAGCTTGCTTAGCTTGACCTTTATTTGTTGTTGTGCCTTTCAATAAGGTAAACCTAGTAATGGTATAACACTAGTAGCTGGAAAATAGAAAAAATGTTAGATGGATAGAACGGCCGTCTCAAATCTTTGTTTGGTTTTGTTATTTATAATCCATTTGATAAATACTTGTATACTACTAGTTACTCAAATGTACATCGAGCTATTTTGTAAATTAAAAATGAAAATTTTCGAGTGAACTTTGTTTTGATTTTTTGGGTGTTATAGATTAGGCTCATTGCATTGAAACAAGACGGTCTACTTATGGAGACTCTATCTTTATCGGATGTAAACCTAGTCTCTTGGAGTGCAAGACATCACCTACGATATTTAGCTGTATATTTGAGTACCATGCTCTTGTCAATACAACCGTAAAAAATGTATGGGTAAGTCACCTCCATCGTGAACTTCATGTCTTACCACCTACTTAACTATTTCATATGAAAATCAGTGGTATGTTATTAAGTCAAAATTATATCTCTTGTAAGCATGTAAAGCATATTGACCATCGTTGTTTGCTTGATGTCACATGAACGATGCCAAATGATGTTACCATCAATATGTTTGTCAGATTAAAGGGCTACTTGGCATGGATCTTTGACGAGTACATGGTAACAACACAACAAACAATCAACAAAATCTTGGGGAGAGTCCCTATGGATTTGGTTCAACAATCAAGTCAATAAGTATTCAACAGAAAATGTAAGAGTACTAAAGAAATCTTGAGCAAGGAATAACATACCCTGATAGGGGATGTTTGTTCGGGCATTTTTATAGGTGGAGTGGTCATGCCCAAATAGAGATATAAGGCCGTAGAGTCCATAAGGAGAAACGATTCTATCAAAATATAAGATTGGTCTCATTGTTAGACATATTGGTGTAATCGGATGTACCATCGTAATGATTGCTATAAATCCCTTTTATGTTTGCCCCATCATGTTCATGTTTTCTTGGATATGAGCCGATCTGAAAGTGGATAATTGGGACTATTCATATTAATGCTGCCTTTGGCGGCTTCAGAAATTGGTTTCGACACTTCAAGCTAGGTCAGCCTAATTATACGACATTTAGTACATTGTACAATCCAAACTAATCATGTTATTGGAGTAGAATGTAATTACAAATAAATGTAATAAACAAATTAATATAGTACAAAAATGAATAGCAATATAGCATCTACAATTATATTATGTCATAAAACATCATTCAATATCCGCATCAATCAACGCAAACTATACGTTTTCTTTTTCTTGTCCTTATCTTTAATAGAGATCATCGATATTCATAGCTTTCGAAGACGACCAAAAAATTTAAGTGAAAATTATGATCTTGTTCTTACAAAAGCGATTCTTTATATACATGTAGCATCTTATGATGGACTAATTTGATTTATAACTTTAACAGTACATATCCGTCTGAAACATATGATAAAATTGAAAGTGATTTAAATGAAACGAGTTAGATGTGACTAAAAAAATAGTCAAACTTTGATTCACCGTCTTCCAGTATGGTCCTCTGTACCCAAGCCAGATCCAATAGCCACGTCACTACGAAGATCTCGTTTTGCGCGCCATATAAGCAGAAAATACTACTTGAAAAACACTTAAAAAAGATACTAATGGCTCCCTCTTCTGAAATTAAACCTTATTTTATTCCACATCTTATGGTTTTAACACCTTTCTCAGGTATTTTACACACAATCTTGTTTTCTCTCTCCACTTCTTCTCTTTTGGCTTCAAGCTAATTTAAAAAGAGCCTGTCAGATTTTGATACTACTCGCTACCTCACTCTATCTTCAACACAACCAACCCAACAAATTCGTAACCCGAACCCCTCTTTCTAGTGGTGTTCATAGCTCAAAATCAGGTAGTTTCTTTTTTCGCTTTTAGCTCAGAATTCATGTCATTATTGTTGTTTGTTTTTCTTTGTGAGGGGAGTGAGATCTGGGGTTTTGTGGGTTCATAGTAATTTGTTTGAATCTACAGCATTGGTTTGTTTAAACCGTATGTAAGTATAAGATTCTTGTTATTCACTTTCTTGTTTTTATACAGATTACTAAGAAAAAGACTTGCTTTTTTTCATTATGACTCAATTGAGATCTGATTGCTCTTGGCCTTTGTTGAAATTCTTGAATTGGGTACCCTTTTCCTCTTTATTTTATCTTTTTTACAGGTATTAAAACTCGCATTATTGTTGATTTAAAACTGAAACTGATGCTTTTTCTGTTCATGTATGGTCAGTTGTAATGTGGGTTTTTTTTTTTTTTTTTTTTTTTTTTTTTTTTGTGGGGTTTACATGAATTTCCTTAAATCTCAGGCATCATTTCATGAGGATTCTCAAAGTTTTTCCTGTTCATTTTGGATTTGATATGCAAGTTATAGTGTCATTTAGAATGATCGTAGTTTTGTATTATTGGGTAATATCAGAATTCCTTTAATTTTGTTCGAATCTGACGAATCTTCTTGTCAAATCATATATTATCCAAGAATCTTGAAATTATTTGCTTTTGATTCTTGGTTTTTAATTTACAAATGATCAAAATCTCCTTCTTCTACAAGATCTTAAGCTTTTTGTCAGATTTCTATAAATATATTTGAATCTGAAAAATTCCCAATCTTTTCTCTGAATTTTGAATGCCTTTCTGCTTTTGTTTTTTAATGTTAATATCCAGATCCTCAAAACCCTTTTTGATCTTCACCTACAAGTATAGAGATCCGTACTTATGACGTCTAGGTCAAAGATTCTTCATTTTTTTGTGGGTTTTACATAAATTCCTTTTAATACGTTCAAATTTAAAAGAATCACTCAGTTTTATCCAAGAATCTCGAAACTTTGTTGCAAATGATTAAAGTGAGTGTCCTTTTTTTGTATGGATTATGAATAACTTTTGTTAGGTTTTACTTTCTGTAGCTTTGTCTTATAAACAGATCAGATCATCTCACTATTCTTTTTCTTCTCTTTATCTTTTGATTCATGCGGTGAATAGTCATATAGTGTCATGTGCCTTTACCTTCATTTTAGGGTCCCTTTACTTTAACTTTCAGCCATTACAGTTCCCACTTCTTAGATCTTAAAATATAATATAATATATTATATTATATTACATTATTACATATATTATATTGTTTATTAGTTTAAAGTTCATGGATCTGTCCTTAAAGTTCGATTAGCATAGTACATCGTATAAAAAAAGTAACAACTCTTTTCTTATAAAGAAATCTAGATCTTACACAAAAAGAAACAAGATTTTTGTTGTTTTCGCTTCTTGAATTTGAATTATTTTCATGTTTATCAGGTTAATTTGATTCACCATTCTTGAATTTCCGGCAAGAATATGAACCTTAAGCTCGGTGTAGACGTGGCAGGGGCCCACAATCTTCTTCCAAAAGATGGTCAAGGTTCATCCAGTGCTTTCGTCGAGCTCTATTTCGATGGTCAAAAATACAGAACAACAGTCAAAGAGAAGGACCTCGACCCGGTTTGGAATGAAAGCTTCTACTTCAATATTTCCGACCCATCAATCCTCTCAAATCTCACACTCGATGCCTTCGTCTACAACAATGTCAAAGATACCCATTCACGATCCTTCTTAGGTAAAGTCTCCATAACTGGAACTTCGTTTGTTCCATATTCAGACGCTGTCGTCTTACATTACCCTTTAGAGAAACGTGGAATCTTTTCTCGTGTAAGAGGAGAACTCGGGCTTAAAGTTTATATAACCGATGACCCATCAATCAAAACTTCCGACCCGGTTGTTAACACTAAATCAGTTCATGAACCCGTGAAAAATAGTGAGAAAAGACACACTTTTCATCATCTTCCTCATGAGACTCAAACTCAAGCTCCGGCCAACACTGGTGTCCCACCGGCCCCACCACCTGCAATGAGATACGGGTATGAACAAATAAAACCCAACCCGCCACCTCAGCCTCCAAAACTCGTTCGTATGTACTCAGAATCTTCTTCTCAACCCGTGGATTATGCCCTAAAAGAAACCAGCCCCTATCTGGGTGGCGGGCGGGTCGTTGGCGGGCGGGTTATTCGAACCGATAAAGCTTCGTCTACTTATGATCTTGTTGAAAAGATGCATTTCTTGTTTGTACGCGTCGTGAAAGCCCGTGATCTTCCTTCCATGGATATAACCGGAAGTCTCGACCCGTATGTCGAGGTTAAAATCGGAAACTATAAAGGCGTCACACGTCACATCGAAAAAAACCAAAACCCAATGTGGAACGTTGTTTTCGCGTTTTCTAGAGAGAGAATGCAAGCTTCGGTTCTTGAAGTTGTGGTCAAAGATAAAGATTTAGTCAAAGACGATTTTGTCGGGTTCGTTAGGTTTGATTTAAACGAAGTCCCGTTGCGGGTCCCACCCGATAGCCCGTTGGCCCCACAATGGTACCGGCTCGAGGACAAAAAGGGGGACCGGATAAAAAGCGAGCTCATGTTAGCGGTTTGGATTGGGACCCAAGCCGATGAAGCGTTTCCAGACGCGTGGCACTCGGATGCGGCTACACCGGTTGACAGTTCTGGTGCAGCCTCGACCCTGATCCGGTCAAAGGTCTACCAAGCACCACGGCTATGGTATGTCCGGGTCAATGTGGTTGAAGCCCAAGACCTGGTTCCAACTGATAAGTCCCGGTTCCCGGACACTTATGTAAAGGCCCACATTGGGAACCAGGTCATGAAGACTAAAACGGTCCAGGCCCGTTCGCTTAACCCGTTATGGAATGAAGATTTACTTTTTGTTGCAGCCGAGCCTTTTGAGGACCATTTGATTTTGACCGTGGAGGACCGGGTCGGGCCCGGAAAAGACGAGATTCTCGGGCGGGTCATCATCCCGTTGGCCATGGTTGAAAAACGGGCCGATGACCGGATTATCCATTCGCGATGGTTTAACCTCGAAAAGCCTGTTGCGGTTGATGTTGACCAGTTGAAAAAAGATAAATTTTCCATGAGGATTCATCTTAGGATTTGTTTGGATGGAGGTTACCATGTACTCGACGAGTCGACTCACTATAGTAGTGACCTTCGACCCACCGCAAAGCAACTTTGGAAGCCCACAATCGGGGTTTTGGAACTCGGGATTTTGAATGCGGTCGGGCTCCACCCGATGAAAACCCGAGATGGGCGTGGGACATCCGATACTTACTGTGTAGCAAAATACGGGCATAAATGGGTCAGGACCCGAACCATAGTCGACAATTTATGCCCGAAGTACAACGAACAATACACATGGGAAGTTTTCGATACTGCAACCGTTTTAACTGTCGGTGTATTCGACAACAGTCAGTTAGGTGACAAAGGGTCAAACAGTAAAGATTTGAGAATCGGGAAAGTCCGGATCCGGATCTCGACTCTTGAAGCGGGTCGGGTTTACACCCATTCGTACCCGTTACTTGTTTTAAACCCGAATGGGGTGAAAAAAATGGGGGAAGTTCATTTAGCGATTCGGTTTTCTTGCACGAATTTTGTTAACATGTTGTATACGTATACGCGCCCGTTGTTGCCCAAAATGCATTATGTACGGCCTTTCAGTGTGATGCAACTTGACATGTTGCGTCACCAGGCCGTACTGATAGTGGCGGCTCGGCTCGGTCGAGCGGAGCCGCCACTCAGGAAGGAGGTGGTGGAGTACATGTCAGATGTAGACTCCCACCTCTGGAGTATGCGGCGGAGCAAAGCAAATTTTTTCCGGTTGATGACGATTTTCGTGCCGCTTTTTGCGGTTTCGAAGTGGTTCGGGGATATCTGTATGTGGAGGAATCCGATTACTACTGTTCTTGTTCATGTCCTGTTCATCATGTTGGTTTGCTTCCCGGAGCTGATATTGCCGACGGTGTTTCTGTACATGTTTCTGATTGGAATCTGGAACTTCAGGTATCGGCCTAGGTATCCGCCACATATGAATACAAAGATTTCACAGGCAGAAGGGGTCCACCCTGATGAGCTGGATGAGGAGTTTGATACTTTTCCGACTAGCCGGAATCCTGATTTGGTGAGGATGAGGTATGATCGGTTAAGAAGTGTGGCCGGAAGGATACAGACGGTGGTCGGGGACATTGCGACACAAGGGGAGAGGATGCAGTCGCTTTTGAGCTGGAGGGATCCACGGGCTACTGCTATTTTTGTGACTTTTTGTTTGGTGGCGGCGGTTGTGTTGTATGTGACGCCGTTTCAGGCGATTGCAGCTCTGATTGGGGTGTATATGATGAGGCATCCTAGGTTTCGTCATCGTTTGCCATCTGTGCCTGTTAACTTCTTCCGAAGGTTGCCAGCTAGGACGGATAGTATGCTGTAAGGATGTTGAGTAGCTCAGTTGGTTGCTAAGCCAAGTGATTGACAAATAAGGTGTGTTGTTTAGGTTGTACTCTGGAAACTTTGGACTCATTTTGATTGTTTAATAAATCCTTGTATGTTGCTAGAATCATTGTTTTTAATTATTCAAACTTTCTAACTTACGATATCAATATCAATAGTATCCATTCGTTAAGTTGATTATTGTCTCAAAGATTAAAGAAGGGATAATGCATTATGCATTATGCGCTTAGCTGATTCCCATAAGGCTTCTTCGACTATACCCCGTTTGATTAACCTTTTAACGAAAATGCGATTGTGTTTAGAAGAACAAGAAGTAGGTAGCCCACTGTAGGCAAAGGTCTAATAACCAAACGATCGGATTGAATGACCAATTACAATTACACGAAGACGGATAACAAAAATAGAGTTTCGAATACTGCTCTTTATTAATCAAATTCAACCGTTAAAACTCAAACACGGCTAGCATATTTATAATCAAACTAAAACCCTAATACGATTCTTAATTATGATTGAAATCATATAACTAGTAACTAGGAGATAATATAAATCTAAATATTTTATCTAGGAGATATTTTTTCTAATAAAGATATCTTAAAATAAGATAACCATAATAAAATTAGATCCTTGATTTGTCTTTCAAGTACCCTGATGCCTCTCTTAAAAAGGACTTATCTTCGAATTTTCATCTCTTCATCTCTGATACCTCGTCCACAACTTCCAAAGGGCAAACAACTTTTAGACTGTTAAACGAATAAATATGAACCAAACAGGATAACATGAACGATCATAGATTCCACCGAACTTTGGAGATATATATGATTTTCAAAAATCGCTTCTTCTTTAACAACTTCACCTTTATCATCGGTGTCATAAAATTTTCATCTCTTCATCTCTGATACCTCGTCCACAACTTCCAAAGGGCAAACAACTTTTAGACTGTTAAACGAATAAATATGAACCAAACAGGATAACATGGACGATCATAGATTCCACCGAACTTTGGAGATATATATGATTTTGAAAAATCGCTTCTTCTTTAACAACTTCACCTTTATCATCGGTGTCATAGACGGGTTATGTATCATACACAAAGTCGGTGTTACAAAATGGAATGCTCTCATCTTCATCCTCCTCGTCCCAAAAGATTGGTTTAAATTCAGGAAAACTCGAAAGGGATACTTCTAATCTCGCAAATTTGGGAGTCTCGACCTTTAAATCAATGTTCCTCAATGGATCATCCCGACGATCTCTTCTTGGTCTAGAAAATTGATTGACCTCCTAGTAGTCGTTTCCCAGACACATAGTTCCGATTAAGTCTTTTCTCCCAACGAGTCTTGATGCAACAAGTCGAGTTCTTTGATCTGTTGTTGTAGGCGTTCAATCTCTAATCACATAGATTGGTTGCATCATTCATAGCACCATGCCAACAAACTTGTCCATTGTGTGTATCATGAGGTCTGCCACGCCTAAGAGGAATTTGGTTTTTCAGCCATTCATATTTCTCTATACCATCCTAGACAATCGAACTGAATGCTCGATTACAACCACACGAACACAAAGAACATAAAATATGGTTTTGAATATCACTCTTTATTAATCAATTTCATTCTATCAATATTTTAATTGTCATCGTACAATGAGTGAGATGGCAAACGGGCAACAAGCTGTGCCGCTAAGCCTTTATTAATCAAAATCAAATGTTAAAACTCAAAGTCAACTAGCCCTTTTATAATCAAACTAAAACCCTAACATGACTTCTAATTTGGATAGAAATCATATAAATTAGGAAATAATAGAAATCTAATGAATTTATCCAATTAGTAGAAAAAGTTCTAAAGATAAATTTTATCAAAAGGAACTCTTAGAATAAATAATCATAATAAAATTAAATATTTGATTCCCTACATATTTCTTAAGTAAGGTTGAATGGTATACACACTCTTTGTGGCATGACCATACAAGCATAACCTCTCCACCATTGAAGAGGGGGTTAGAGAAAGAGGCACACTCACTACATGTCAATCAACATCCATATACTGTGTTTTTTCTTAGAGACAAAACGACTGGTTGCCATTCCTTGCTTTGACACCGAAGTCGAGTAATCTGGGTTTGCTAATGTTGTCTCTCAAACTTGTTGGATATGAAATCAACTTCTCGAGATCTCTCTACCTATTACCAAAGCTACTTTTATTTATTCTGATAATGTCATCACAATTTATCCTTTTGGGTATAACTGATTTTACATATTACAATGAATTTCAAATCTTGATCTTAGACAAGTTAGGAGTGCAGAGTGCACGATTGTATAAAACAAGTTTGATCTCGATTCAAAAAATACTAAAGACCCCTACATATGCCCATGGCCGACCATGGCTAATATATGGTGATTAATTTAACTTATTGCAAAAGTTTAAGCTACATATCAATGACTGATCTTTTAGTCGTCAAAACTCGCCTACCTAATGGTCTCCCGATACCATAAGGTATTGAGATAGATAGTACCATAATATTGTATGTGGACCCTAATGGTCTCCCGATGCCATGTAAGGAATATTATTCCTTCATCCCTCATGGGTGATTTGCGATTTTTTTATACATTAGATATACAAAGAAGACTTTTAGAATACAACATAGGAAAGAAAGTAATATAAAGAGATTATGAAGATTTGTCATGATCAAGAATATCCTCTAATACATTCTCAACAATATTATAATAATACATTGATATCAAATACATATCAATTATTATCAAATGTCCAAATACCGATACATTTCAAGTTCATCGATGTGCGTCACATGAATCGTGCAAAACAAATTTTAGAAATTACCTATGGTATCATATATTATTAAATGCTCATATACCGATACATTTCATTTTATTATTATTATTTTTTAAAACGATAAATCTAAACTACTCCGTGAATCCACATATGTTAACGACGGGATTTTTTATATTCATTGATTTGTGTATGTTAAATGAATTGTGCAACACGAATGGTAGAAATTACTTAAGATCTCCATTCTCCACAATGCAAAGTTTATAGGATTTTAATGAGGAGCGGGAAAGATGGAGTGAGGTTAATCTCATTGTTAGTGGTAACATGGAGTGTGTTGAATGGAACAGTCTTACGATTACTAGTTGTATTACACGGTGGGTTCAATTTTTCATTAGATAATCCATAAATTTAAGTAACCAAAAATTAAGTTTAGATAAATAATAATTAGATTTTTTTTTCACTTAAATGTATTATATTATTTAAGTTATTGTGTTTTATAGGTCTCGAATTATTTAGATTATTGTGTTGTACTGTATGTTTAAAACTATTGTGTATTATAATTGCCTAATAAATAGATGTCAAATGATGAGAACTAGAATGCTAATGTGTCAGTTCATCAAATTCATTCAAACTTTAAACTTATAGATAAAGTTGTATAAAGAGTGGAATTTTGATTTTTCAAATCATTTAATTTTTTTTAAGAGTTCAATGAATGTAAGATGACCTATTGACCTTAGAATGCTAACGTGTCAATTCTTGGTCGATACGGACATCAAACTCAGATTGATCCTTGAGTCGGGCTGTTGATGCTAATTATATTATAACAAACGTGATTTTTTGTATTTGTTAGATGTATGTAACGACCCAATACAATAAATGATTGGGATTAGTTTGACGTTTTTTTTGCCTTAATTAATTAATGTACAAATCAGATCGTGCCTCCAAGTATTTTAAACAAACTAATCATGCATTGAAGCTCTACGTGCACTCATGTTGTTTGACAATGATATGCTTCTGTGAAGCCAAGCAAGCAACATTTCTCCTACTAGAAAAGCTCGGGAAGAACTCCAAATCCAAATCAGTGCCATTCTTGCTAGCTTATCAAAAATGGCGACTTTGTTGTCTAAGCGGAGATCAAAAGTACCGAAAAAGGTTGAATACAGAAGAGGCTGTTTCCGATCGTGTGTGACAATGTTCGTGTATCCTCTTCCCGCAGCTCTCTTTTTCATGATCCTGATGTTGGTGTGGTCTTCCTCCACCACGTATATTTCAGGCAGGATCGTTCATGTGTGTGTCTCTTCTCGTAAGCTGAGCAACCTCTACTGTCTCTCAGCCACCACACAACCGAACGCGGAATTCCATCTTCCATTCACGAATTCCACTTCTCAAGAATTTCTTGATAAAGAGATTCCTGTTCTTGAAGAAAAAGTAGAAAAAGAAAAGAGTTTCTCGCTTCCTGTCTTGGATGACAATTCTGTTAACCGAAACCTCCAAGGTGATTCCAAAGAAGTTTCCAGTGACGTTGTTCAAAACCCGAGTCCTTTACTTGAAAAAAGAGCCACGAATGATGGGGTTGAGGTAACGAGTGACCTCAAAGACGACTCCAAAGAAGTTCCCGAAGCTGCGGTTGACAACCCACCTGCTATACAGGAGAAAGAAGTCGGGAGTGATGTGGCTGAGGTGATGCCAGACCTTAAAGGCAATTCCAAGGAAGTTTCTAACGTCAATCTTGAAAACCCTAATCCTCAGAACGATTGGATTGAGGAGATCAAGAAAGCAAGGAAAGAAGTGGAAGAGCAGTTACGAGTCCAGAGGTCATGGATCACGAATACAAATCAGAATCAGAACCAGTGTGAAGGACGAGGAATCTATGTCTATGAGTTGCCACCGAAGTTCAACAAGGAGTTGGTGGATCAGTGTCACAACATGGTTCCTTGGGTAGACATGTGTAAGTATTTTAGCAACAACGCATTGGGCGAGCCCATACCACAGCTCGGGAATCGTTGGTTCCGGACTCATCAGTACTCGTTGGAATTGATATTCCATTCCCGAGTTCTAAACCATCCATGCCGTGTTTACGATGAAAACCAAGCGAAACTCTTCTATGTTCCATATTATGGTGGATTAGACATCTTGAGATGGCATTTCAAGAATGTTTCTAGCGAAATTAAGGATTCTTTGTCTTTGGAACTCTTAAATTGGCTCGAAATGCAAAAGCCATGGGATAAGAACCTAGGCAAAGATCATTTCTTTGTTTTGGGAAAAATTTCATGGGATTTCAGGAGGAAGGAGCATACTAAATGGGGGACAAGATTTCTCGAGCTTGAAGAAATGCAAAACCCAATAAAGCTCATGATCGAACGACAACCATGGGAGATTAATGACATCGGAATCCCTCACCCAACTCACTTCCACCCACAGTCCGATGCTGACATCCGTTCATGGCAACGTACCATCATCTCATCAAACCGGCGAAGCCTTGTCAGCTTCGCTGGCGCCGCCCGTCCCGGCGCCCTAGACAACATTAGGTCTATACTGATAGACCAATGTACATCAACAACCGAAAAACACTGTAAGTTCTTCGATTGTAAGTCAGGGCTCTGTGACGAGCCCAAATCACTGATAGGGTTATTCACAGAGTCTGAATTTTGTCTTCAGCCTCCGGGAGATAGCCCGACTAGGAAATCAGTGTTTGACTCATTGGTGTCCGGGTGTATTCCAGTAGTTTTCGACCCGTTTACGGCATACTATCAGTATCCATGGCATTTGCCCGAGGATCATGAGAAGTATTCAGTATTTGTGGATCAAGAAGAGGTAAGGAAGATGAAGGTGAATGTAGTGGAAAGATTGATGAAAGTGACATTGAAGGAGAGGGATGATATGAGAAGATATATAGTCTATGAATTGATGCCAAGATTAGTATATGGAGACCCAAATGCAAAATTTGAATTGTTTCAAGATGCATTCTCTATTACAATCAATAACCTAATCGAAAGGGTTAAAGGTTTGAATTTGGAATAAGTTTCCTATAAAACCTAAACCCAAGGTGAAGGTTAAATATCATTCAAAGAGGAGAAAACTGAATTTTTGACTATATTAATTTTGTTTTGTGTTTGTTTATTGATGTATTTTTTAATGATTCATCAGGTTACAAATGTAATATTCATTAGTTGATTTGTTTATATGTTACAGATTTTTGTATTGTAATGATTTTATCCCTGCATGTTTATAAATTAAAAAAAAAAAGTTATAAGAAAACATTTCTAACAAAATGGCTACTTTAATTATAATATGTATGGCATTCTAAATATCTAATTTTCGGGTTAATTACATAAAAAAAACCATATGTACAAAAACTCAACCTCTTTTTTTGAAGAATAAAAAAACCCTTTTGAAAATTCGAAATGTTTCAAGATGCATTCTCCATTAGAATCAACAATTTAGGTTGCGTTTGACGCACTATCTGAAAATCTAACTAGTAGCTAAAAAATTAGTTGATAACTGAAAAATTAATTGATAACTGAAAAACTAACTAATGGTTAAAAAGCTACATGCTAGCTAATAAGCTAGCCGATAAAAAAATGTTAAGTAAAACCTAGCTGAAAGATATAAAATTACATAAAAGTACATTTTCTAAAATAGTTTTTCTATGATTAATTAAGGGTATATTTGAGAAGTTTGTAAAAAAGCTCCTGAAAAACTACTTCAAGTAGCTTTTTAGAAGCTAGCTTTTTAGCTTACCAAACACGACAATTAAAAAATGTCGAAAAATAAACTAGCTTTTCAGCTAGCTATGATGTCTGAAACGCAGCGTTAATTGAAAGGGTAAGAAATATGAATATGTGTCCTATAAAACCTAAACCCAATGTGAAGGTATAACCTCATTTAAAGAGGAGAAAGATGAAACTAAACTATTATGTTTTTTATTTGTTCATTAATGTATTTTTAATTATTTATAAGGCTGCAAATGTTATATTCATATTAGATAACATTTTATATAATGAGTTTAAGATTTTTTTGCAATGTAATGAGTTTATTCTACTGTGAAATTAAATTTATTTGACTCTTATTATTATATCTATATAGACAACATTTTATATATCTGAGTTTAAAAATTTTATTAATTATTACGTCTAATGTAAACCTAAATTTATTTGAAGAGGTGCGAATCTTAAAGTGCAGACTGGCTATCAAACAAAAAGGTCAAGCTCTCTTCTTCTCCCTTCTTTCCTCGTGTAGCCATTATCCTCCGATCAGTCAACCAGACATGGCAAACAAACATAAATCAATCCATGATTTCACAATCAAGGTAAAGAAACCTAGCTTTCACCATGAAGAACAAGCTTATGTTTATTAGGGCTAATTTATTTATTTACTTTCATTACTTTTATTATCATACAAGTTAACACATTGATTTCTCAACATTTTGATGTTTAAAGATCGACACCCATTGACAAAGAGCTGATTTTCGATGTGTGTTTCAGCTTGATTTTGTAATTTGGGATATAACCCTATGCAATTTGACGCTCCAGATTTGACTTTTAAAGTCAAAGCTCAAATTTGATATGGTCATATAACACAATCATATTTGGATTTGAAAGCTTTTAACTTCAGTTCATTGTATGCAGGATGCTAATGGAAATAACGTGGATCTTGGCATCTACAAAGGAAAAGTTCTACTTGTAATCAACGTTGCCTCCAAATGGTTCGATTATTTAGCTACTTATGTATGGTCAATTGATCATTTCACTTCTACTTATAAAAGATTCTTTTTGACAGTGGATTGACGAATTCCAACTATGATGAATTAAATCAACTCTATGCAAAATACAAAGATGAAGGTTCTTTTTTCAAGTGTATAACTTGTTTGATTCGTGTTTATAATCTCAAAAAATCGCAAAAACTTGATAGGTTTGGAGATCTTAGCGTTTCCATGCAATCAATTTGGGGAAGAGGAGCCTGGGAGTAACGAACAAATTCTAGAGTTTGTTTGCACTCGATACAAATCAGAGTTTCCCATTTTTGACAAAGTAAAATCCAATTTCAATTTTAAATTATTATAAAATCCACTTCCATTCATGATTCATCTAATATGGTGTAGATTGAAGTGAATGGTGATAATGCTGCACCAGTATACAAGTTCTTGAAGTCTGGAAAATGGGGGATCTTTGGGGATGACATTCAATGGAACTTTGCAAAATTCCTGGTTGATAAGAATGGACAACCTGTCGAACGTTACTACCCCACAACTTCACCCCTCACAATCGAGGTAAAAACTTAATTTTATTCAACAAATTGAATTGACAGCTTTTTGCAGATTGCTTTTATTGTTGGATAACTTTTATGAGGCTTAAATCTGTGAACTTGACAATCTTTTTTGCAGCGAGATGTGCAGAAACTCGTGGGTGTCTTGGATGCTTCATCATAGAATCACAAAAGGCTTTTGTTTCCATGAGAGATTAATGTGTAATGGAGTTTGAACTCATGGAGTCTATTTATTAACTTTGACATTTCAAAACAACATCGTTTTAGCATTTCTTAATTTTTAGTTGAAAGCTTAAGAGAAGTGGCTATATTTTTTTAGCAAAGTTTCACAATACACACATGTATGTACACGAGAACACATTCACACAAGTGAATTTTCTGTAAAATTAACCACAAACAATACAAATACACAATGACAATGTCACATTTCAAGACATTACTATGACCAAGTTAAAATAATGCTCCTAACGCTATACTTAACAACCATAAAAATGGTGGATTTCCATGTTACCACAACCAATCTAACAACCTTAACATGACTCATGCATGAGTTCATCATAATCTCTAAGTCTTGAAGATTTTTTTTTTCTCTTCTCCATCGTTAGCATTCATTTACAACATAACTATACACCAACACCAACCATTGTTGTCTTGATAATATACTATCATCATGATCATCATCCATCCATAAGGTCAATCTCATTTCTTGAGTTTCTCACACCAGCTTGTGTATCTAGTTGCCATGGAATAGCCACTGGTTTTTCAACAAAGTGTTGACTATCATCTATTAATGTTGACTCTGTTTTGGCCTTCACCTTCACATTGATATTATTAACACCATACACAAAACTATATACCACTACCTACAATTACAAACAACAAAATCACATCATTTCATTACATTACATTGTTTTTTAATTTAAAATAATAATAAATAAAATCACACCTGTACCAAAGTGTATGCGACAAGCCTGCCACCAACTGCACCTCCAATGACATTACCATCACATGTACAAACTGAGATACTGAGCCCACCAGTTCGATTCTCAGGGTCACCATTTTCAGAAGGTAGATATGAACCCGATAAGCTTAATATCTAAAAACGTCCCTATATATATTATATATATATTGTGGATAAGTTGCCTCCAAAATTAGCAAGTGACAAATAGTTCAGGGGTTATTTCTGTAACTTATCATTTACTATTCATAGTTTGACTATGAATAGTAATATAAGTGTGAAATTGAAAATGAGAATGGACGGTGAGTTACATGTGGGGCGCCTAACTTCTTCTTCGCCTATAATTATGGACGGCTTTTTCTTTCCTTTTCATATGTTCTCTTTTGGCTATAAATAGCCTAAGCCAGAAGGCTTGAAAAAAAAAACCCCACGAACCAAATCAAATATATATATATATATATATATATATATATATATATATATATATTTACACATATATATGTGTGTAATGCTTTATTACACACACACACATATATATATATATATATATATATATATATATATATATATATATATATATATATATATATATATATATTCTGATACACCACCGTATATTTTAGCTCTCCCACTCTATTTGTAATTTTTTTTCATAATCCCTGTAAACACTGTAAATTATAGTGAATTGTTTCTCGGCTTCCTCCGCCCGTGGTTTTTTCCCGATTTGGGTTTCCACGTAAATTCCTGTGTCTCTATTCTATTTATTTTATTCGTATTACGTTGTGATTATTACGCTTTGATAATTTTTGATCCCATTCCGCATTGAGCTAATATTATTTAAGTCAATTTGAATCCGTCGTATTTTACAACAATTGGTATCAGAGAATCCGGGTTGTGATATTAGCTCGTTGGGATCATTTTATCAAGTAATTAATCATGTCTTCGGTAAAATACGATATTCCACTACTGGATCGTAACACTCGATTTCCGTTGTGGCAAGTAAAGATGAGAGACATTCTCATTCAGATGGATTTACACAAGGCGCTCTTGGGTTTCAATAAGGTGCCCGATACATGGACCGAAGAAGAAAAGGAGATGAAAGATCTGAAGACTTTATCCCAAATTCGTTTGCACTTGTCAAACGATGTTTTGCAAGATGTTCTAAAAGAAACGTCAGCGGCTTCTTTATGGCTAAAGTTGGAACAACTGTTGATGACCAAGAGCTTACCAAACAAGTTGCACTTGAAGCAACGGTTGTTCAATCTCAAGATGATTGAAGGAGGCTCTTTAGCTGAACATATATCCACATTTAAAGAGTTAGTAAATAACTTAGAGAATATGGATGTTCAGTATGAAGATGAAGACTTGGCTCTATTCTTACGATCGTCGTTGCCAGAATCCTATAGCCATTTTCGTGATACTATTATCTATAGCCGTGACACTCTAGTTTTAGATGAAGTCTATACAACTTTGGATTCCAAAGAGAAGATGAAGCATATTACTGGTGGTGGTTCAAGTGATGCTAAAGCCGAAGGTTTGAATGCCAAAGGAAGAACAACAGAGAGAAGTAGAACTTCTCAATCTTCCAACAGAACCAGATCCAAGTCAAAAGGCAAACGAAAGTTTTGCAACTATTGTCACAAGAAGGGACATGTGCTTGAAGAATGCTTCAAGTTGAAGAACAAAGAAAAAGAGAAGACGGCAGCAAATGGTAAACAAGCTAGCACTTCGGGTGAAGCTGATCTAGCTGAGGTCGAAGGTATTGGAGAACTTTTGACAGTTTATTCAGATAAACTGGATTCCATTGGTGATTGGATACTCGACTCTGGTTGTACTTTTCATATGTGTCACAACAAAAGTTGGTTTTACACATTTGAAAAGGTTAACCAGGGCTATGTGTTGATGGGTAACAATACTACATGTCCAGTTCTTGGACATGGTTCAGTCAGGATCCGTATGTTTGACGGAGTTATTCGAACCATGGGGGATGTTAGATATGTTCCTGACCTCAAAAGAAACTTGTTATCTCTCAGTTCCTTTGACAAAAAGGGATACGAGTTTGCTGGTAAAGGTGGAGTTCTCAGGGTATTCAAAGACGGTTCCGACAAACTGAGAGCCGAACGAAAAACCTCAGATCTTTACTTTCTTGACGGGCAAACAATTTCGAGTGATGCTGCTGTTGTGTCAAAGTTTTTTTCTGATCCAGATCAGTCCCGTCTTTGGCACCTTCGACTCGGCCATATGAGTTTTCAAGGCATGTCAGAATTGAGTCGAAGAGGTTTACTTGGTCAACAAAAGATTGTTGATTTGGATTTCTGTGAAGACTGTGTATATGGCAAGGCAAAACGAGTGAGGATTGCAAGTGGTATCCATACAACGAAAGGACCACTTGATTATGTTCACTCGGATTTGTGGGGACCAGCTCGAGTTGCTTCAAAAGGTGGAGCTATTTATATGCTCACTATTATTGATGATTTCTCCAGGAAGGTGTGGTCTTTCTTCTTAAAAAATAAAGGAGACGTTTTCTCTACCTTCAGAAATTGGAAAGTTCAGGTTGAAAAGCAATCAGGTCTGGTGGTAAAGTATCTTCGTACGGATAATGGACTTGAGTTTTGCTCAGAAGAGTTTAATGTCTATTGTCAAAAGGAAGGCATTACTCGACATCGCACAGTAGTCCATTCACCTCAACAAAATGGTGTAGCTGAAAGGATGAATCGCACCATTATGGAGAAGGTCCGGTGTATGCTTTCTAATTCCAAATTGCCAAAGTCTTTTTGGGCGGAGGCTGCTTCAACTGCTTGCTATGTTATCAACCGATCACCGTCACGAGCAATCGAGAAGAAAACTCCGTTTGAATTATGGTCCGGTAAACCTGCAAATTATTCAGATTTAAAACCATTCGGATGTCCAGCATATGCACGGGTTGACAATGGGAAGCTAGAACCAAGAGCAATCAAATGCGTTTTTCTTGGGTACAATCAAGGTGTAAAGGGTTACAAGTTATGGAGCTTTGATTTGAAGAAAATTATCATCTCAAGAGATGTTACTTTTGATGAGTCTGCTATATTTCAACCAGTTGCTGACTCTTCTAAAAGAACAGATGCATCAGATGTATCATCCGAAGCAAATAAAGAGAATGCTCAAATGGAGGTGGAGCTTCCTACTTCACCTACCACTAATCAGAGTACAAATCAGCATCAAGATTCTTCTTCGTCGGATGAGCATGTTGTTGGTGAAGATTCAACACCTTCACAACCACAAGCTACTACTCCAAGCATTGCAAGAGATAGACCGAGAAGACAGATTATTCCTCCGAAGAGGTATGATGAATCTGATTTGGTTGCCTATGCTTTTATTGTTGTTGATAATATTGAGTCTGCAATGGAGCCTGCAAATTATGACGAGGCTATCAAATCTGAAGACTCAAATGATTGGATGCTCGCTATGCAAAATGAGATGGAATCCTTGCAGCGAAACAGTACTTGGAATTTAGTTCCTATTCCGAAAGGGAAGAGACCAGTTAAATGCAAGTGGGTCTACAAGCTCAAGGAACCTGTCAACCCAAATGATAAACCAAGATACAAAGCTCGGTTAGTAGCTAAAGGCTACAGTCAGATTCCTGGTATTGATTACACTGACATTTATTCCCCAGTTGTCAAACATACTTCCATTCGTGTGTTGTTGGGGTTGGTTGCTTCTAACGATTTTGAGTTAGAACAACTTGATGTCACTACAGCTTTCCTAAATGGTGAGCTTGAGGAAGAGATTTTTATGCAACAACCTGAAGGTTTTGTAGTTCCTGGAAAGGAGAACTACGTATGCAAGTTGAACAAATCTCTTTATGGCCTCAAGCAGTCTCCTAGACAATGGTACAAGAGGTTCGATTCTTTCATGACCAGTCACAAATTCAGCAGGTGCACCTATGATAGCTGCGTTTATTTTAAGAAAGGTGACAATGGTTCAAAGATCTACTTACTCTTGTACGTGGATGACATGTTGATTGCAGCAAAAGATATGAAGGAGATTCAGAAGTTAAAAGACCAATTGAAAGCTGAATTTGAAATGAAGGACTTAGGAGCTGCCAAAAAGATTTTAGGTATGGAAATTATTCGTGACAGGAAGTCTAGGATCTTGCATCTTTCTCAGAAAAGTTATATTGAGAAAGTCCTAAGACGCTTCAGTATGCACGAAGCAAAGTCTGTCAACACACCTTTTGCAACTCATTTCAAGCTATCATCCGCTTTGAGTCCTACTAATGAGACTGATATGGCTTACATGGCACGTGTTCCATACTCTAGTGTTGTTGGATCTTTGATGTATGCTATGATCTGCACGCGCCCTGATTTGGCTTATGTTGTTAGCATGGTTAGTAGATACATGGCGAACCCGGGGAAAGAACACTGGAAAGCAGTACAGTGGATTTTTCGTTATTTACGTGGTACGTCTTCTATGTGTTTACGTTTTGGTAAATCTAACACTGGGGTGTTCGGATATGTTGATTCAGATTATGGCAAAGATTTGGATAAACGAAGATCAATTACAGGGTATGTGTTTACTCTAAATGGTTGTGCTATTAGTTGGAAAGCCCAGTTACAGTCTACAGTTGCCCTGTCTTCTACCGAGGCAGAGTACATGGCGATTACAGAAGCAGTTAAGGAAGATATCTGGTTGAAGGGGTTATTTGGAGAACTCGATGATAGAATAAAGGTGACCACAGTTTTCTGTGACAACCAGAGTGCTATCTTCTTGAGTAAAGATCAAATGTTTCATGACCGAACAAAGCATATTGATATTCGTTATCATTTTGTGCGGGATATCATTGAAAAAGGTGATTGTGTTGTGGACAAGATTCATACAGATTATAATCCCGCTGATATGTTCACTAAAAGTCTTCCTATAGCCAAGTTCAAATTATGTTTGGACATGGCGGGTGTTTCTGATCGCAGTTGAGCCTGAAGGCTCGTAGGTGGAGGAAGTATTATTTATTTTTCGGAAACAATTTTTCTCTATATAAAATTTGCAGGTTCTTATAGGAAGTTTTAGAGTTTGATGAGCTATATGTTTTGACTAATCGTAAAGCATGACTTGCTTAATTTTGACGTCAAGGTGGAGATTGTGGATAAGTTGCCTCCAAAATTAGCAAGTGACAAATAGTTCAGGGGTTATTTCTGTAACTTATCATTTACTATTCATAGTTTGACTATGAATAGTAATATAAGTGTGAAATTGAAAATGAGAATGGACGGTGAGTTACATGTGGGGCGCCTAACTTCTTCTTCGCCTACAATTATGGACGGCTTTTTCTTTCCTTTTCATATGTTCTCTTTTAGCTATAAATAGCCTAAGCCAGAAGGCTTGAAAAAAAAACCCCCACGAACCAAATCAAATATATATATATATATATATATATATATATATATATATATATATATATATATATATATATATATATATATATATATATATATATATATATATATATATATATTCTGATATATCACCGTATATTTTAGCTCTCCCACTCTATTTGTAATTTTTTTTCATCATCCCTGTAAACACTGCAAATTATAGTGAATTGTTTCTCGGCTTCCTCCGCCCGTGGTTTTTTCCCGATTTGGGTTTTCACGTAAATTCCTGTGTCTCTATTCTATTTATTTTATTCGTATTACGTTGTGATTATTACGCTTTGATAATTTTTGATCCCATTCCGCATTGAGCTAATATTATTTAAGTCAATTTGGATCCGTCGTATTTTACAACATATATGATATGATGAGAATTACATAATAAAGTTAAATCATAAGTGCACATTATGAGAGACATCTGATTAGGTTTAACCTCATATATATGTCACAGAAGATGTAAACGGGCGTAATGTGATTGAAGAAACAGTTCCACTGCCTGACAAGATGCATACAACCCTTGTTCTTTGTTGTGAAAAAGTCGATATCTTTTCAACAACATCCTGTAATAAGCTCTCAAAGCTCAATCAATGTCTTTTTCATAAGCCCTTTAGAAGATACATATAAGGGGTGTCACTGTATCAGTATCACTTACTTCTCCTATCGATACATTGATGATGAAAGGTGTAAAAGCCACTGTTGCTGAATTATTCATCCATTCGCCTGTGATTAAAAAGAAAAGCTATATAAGTATAGATACAATGTCGCACATTTTGAATTTTGAACAACATACCAACATTAGCGAGTCTCTGTTTCCATCCACTACCAGGAGGTCTCCCTCTGTTCTTTTTTTGGGAGCCAGGAGAAGAAGACAATGGCGCCGGTGTTAGACACAGTTCCATACGAGACTCATCGGACTCAGGGGTGTATTTTCGAGGTCTCCCTCTCTTTTTCTTTACAACCAGATCACTTCCACTTCCAGGCGTTGTAATGAAGACTACACCATCACCGCCGCCGCCATTGCTATTTATGTCGTGGCAGAAACCCGGTGATGAGTTGTGTTCCATTTTGAATGATGAAGGTAACCGCGATTGGGTGTTGAAACCAGGTGGTGGGACCTGTAGTCCGCCACTTTGGTTACCAGACCCACTAAGCCCTCTGTTCAGGTAAAACGATGTCATTTCTTCATTTCCATTTCCATCCATGCATTTACCAAGTAATGTTTCACGCACAAAAGAACTTTATGCAAAGCCTAAGAAACTTTATCAAAATATTTGCAAAGCTGTTGCAATTAGTTTTATCATAATATATCAGATTTTTAAAAATACTTGTTTGTTTAGAGGTATGTTTTACTAGTATGATCTTGGTATGACATCGGAACTTGTTTGTTTAGAGGTATGTTTCCAATATTAAAACAAATGGATCCTTATCCTTCTCCGGTACAAAGAGATATATGGCGTTTTCGGCAAAATTAGCTGGTAGCGGGTAGCAGGTAGTTTGTAGCTTGTAGCGTTTTGTTAAATGCTACATGAAGTAGCATTTGAATTTGAAGCGTTTTGTTTAAACTAAGCGCTAGAAACTTGTAGTGCCGAACGAGGCTTTCTGTTTAAAACGGGACTTTTTGTCAAACGCTAGAAGCTAGATTCTCTCAAACGCTCCCAAACGCTCCGTGCCGAACACGCTCATAGTCATTGTTTGTGTTGTAGTTCATAATTTTATACAATATACAAGATGATTTATTTACGAACTTTGAACAGATTTAATATGGTTACTCCTGACATGCAAGGTAGACGAAACGAGGGCCAAAACATACAAGGCATAGAATGAGGTTCAGAAGTCGTTGACTATATGACTACTTTGCATCACCGAATTACTAATCAATTACTTTCAAATGGTTAGCGTTAAATTTGTATGCACATTATCATGCATTTTTTTTTATTTTGTATGACAATTTGTTTTTGAATTTTGTACGACAATTTGTATTTGGATTTTAAATCATGTATGTTTAATTTGGATTTTATGTGACACTTTTGTATTTTTATAATTATTTTATCTAGCACAAGAGACAACATAAGGGTAATATGGTAATTTTCATTATTCAGCATAATAATCAAACAACATAAACTCAGTCGGATGTGGATTCAGTCAGAATTTCTAACCCAGTTAGCAGCTATCAAACAACCCTAACATCTCTAGAATTTGTCAATTGGTTGAAATTGCGACAAAATTGTAAATGTAATAGCATAATTGAGAAAAAAAACTCGGTGTCAAAATCGAAATTTTGTGATAATATAGTGACTTTCTTGCAATTTGAAACTCGGTATCAAAATCAAAATTTTGGTAAACTTAATGACTTTATTGCAATCCGCAAAAAATGATTACTGGGAAAACATGGAGAACCGATCATTTCGTTGATATTTCAACAATATTGTAAATATAGTTACATAATTGAGAAAAAAAATAACTCGGTATAAAAATCGAAAGTTTTATTGTAATATGATGACTTTTTTGTAATTTGTCATGTTTTATTTATAAATAATTTTACAATAATATAAAACTAAAACAGGTGACTAGGTTTTTTTCGACTGGTTTTAGATTCTCTTGTTTGTTAACTAGAAATAATCTTTTTTTAAAAGGCTATCCAAAATACTTTTTATTATTTTTAATTTTTCCAACTATCGGTTTTATTATTTTTTGAACTTTTCCAGTTATGTACTACGTTCTCATTAAATTTTACTACTTTAATTCAATCAAAAACATTAGTAGTTTCGTAATCCAATTTGTAACAATAGAAATCATCACATCGTAATCGAGTTTGTAAGTTACTCGATGACAACTTTGATATAGAGGACAAATGTAGACAACCTCCATCACCTTGCCCACAAATATATATACTTAATTCAAACGCATACATAAAGGGACACAACAATTCTTACTTTCACTCTACACTCATTCACTTTCAAATCTGTATCGACTTAGGCACCAGAGTGTACTCCTAAGGCCTCGTCTCTTTGTGTGGCTGAACCTTCTTTTTAGGTGAAGTCAAGTCGTATTATGTGGGAAGACGACAAGGACACCACAATTCGTGTCGGACAATCTTCGGCAACTAACGACCTTGATGTATCATTGTTGGTGTCATCTATGGTACATCGAATGGAGAAATCTACATCCTCAACGATTCATGGAAGGTAATCACAGAGATGATCCATCTCACCCAAGATTTTCCCACACACTAGTACAAACAAATTTATACAAACCTCGTTATATAATTCGATTTATCAATTTTTAGAAGCAAATGATTATTTTCTATAAAGAAATTAGTTCTCTTAAAAACAACCAATTTGTAAAACATCCAGTTTATTGGCTGAGAATCAGTGTTTAAAATGCGTGGTTTTAACAATTATATGCTTTTGCTGCAATTTACAAGCCCGGCTACTAAATGATAATATATGATATATTTGATTATTCCAATCGAATTCTTTATTTAACCGTGCGTGAGGCGTGGTGTAGCCGTTACGAAAACGTCAAATGCGGGTTTGTTAATCATGACGCCCAAATAACGTGTCAAAGCGTGCCTTATCGCGTTATGACGCTAGCTTTTTTCAAAGCGCGGGTTTTTTTTGTTTTTTTTGTTTTTTTTTTGTTTTGTCGGATCGGACCTAAAATAATTGAGTTTTTGTTAACTTTTTTATATTAAATATTAATATAACACTTTTAAAAACTTGATATATTTGATAAGATTCAATAATTATATGATTTATCTTTTTTAATGTATATAAAATAGTCACGCCTTGAAAAACATCATGACTCGCCAAAGCTCCTCATGGCTTAACTTTGACCTTGCCGTCAAGTCACGCCTTACGTTTTTTAAAACCTTGGTTAAAATGTGATGCGGAAGCCACCAAAAATGGGGAAGTAGTAGTCGTAAATCTATCCACCTGTGACCCGTGTAGTTTTAGGTCGCATATATCTACTTTTCTTTAACATTGAATTATACGATTTCAAAAAATGATCTAGAATTGGGTCAATCACATATATATATATATATATATATATATATATATATATATATATATATATATATATATATATATATATATATATATATATATATATATATATGATAAGACTTTTTTGAAAGAAAGATTCTGTATATATCCAATGTCCTAGTTAGAGTAACGCAAATACCGGTGAGACTCATTTTTTGAAAGAGAAATGAACAAGAACTTCACTCATCTGATTCCCAATGTTACAATTTGAGTTAGCTTTTATCAAGGTTGTATGATGTGCTTGCTATGTATGGTCGTATATCCATAAGGGTTTTGAGACCATTTTGAAGAATTGGAGGGTACTATATGACTACGCTATGTCTTTTTCTCTTTTAATGTCATGGCTTCATTACAGTATTAGGGTTTGGATCGCTCTAATTCTTGCTGCTACCGAGGCATAAACATCCTCTCTCTCTCTCTCTCTTGTACAATGTGTTTTAAGATTTGTATCTTAGTTGTTTAGTATTTTTTTTAATTGAGTGGGTTGAGAAAGATAGAATTTCTGTGTGTTGTAGGTTGGGAAAGATGAAGAAAAATAAAAGAGAAAAGTTGATGTGACAGCGGGTTCAGTGGGTTGGAAGAGAATGACTCCCTCCTCCCTTATTGCATGTAAAACCCATTAGTTATTGTCCTAATAGTTATGATTTTTTTGGTCTATGTTTTCTTACACCCTTGATTGCTTGCTGACGGGGATTGTTGTTCAGTGAATATGCTATGTTGACATTGAAGTATATTATGCTGAACAAAATTTATATTATCAAATCTTTCCCATATGCTTATGACGTTATTTAGTTCTTATTTTCCATACTAGGTTGCACAGTTATAGTTTTTTTTCATAAACCTCCATCATTATTGGTATATTTGAAATCAACATCTTTCAATTCTTCAAAGCAATTAATGCTATTTTCATTGAAGAATATATTTTTATTCAAAGATCCTTATAGTTTAGGGTTTTATTGTATATTAACAAGGCCTTTTGATTTTTTTTTCATGATCTGAGTACCTACAGTGACTGCTATATGAGATAGTCATGTAGAGTTTATCCTCTTTTTACAAACAAAAATGTAGATCTGGTTAAAATTATTATTAAAATGTTGTTATGTTTGTTTTAAAACGAAAGAAGTTAATAAACAAAACCATTGTATCATTAAGACTTTGTAAAGATATCTAATGTTTAAACTTTACGTGTTATTAAGTCCGTATATTGCTAATAGAGGTGTTAACAAACACAAGGTAAAAAAGTCCAGTATGTTACTAATAGAGGTGTTAACAAACACAAGGTAAAAAAGGCTTGTTAGGCTAACGGGTATGGTCACACCCAACCTACTCAAAAAGTGACGCCACATCACCTCCACTACAAACTCACTACCAACCCACTAGCCATTGGAAATGGTTACCACTCCACATCATTTTTTTTTTCTTTTTTATTTTTTTTGTCAATATTAGATTAAATTAAAAAAAGTAATTCAAATAAAACAAACATTAAAAACACTAAATTAAAACACATTGCATTAATTTTAAAACACACAAAATCAAATCCTAAAATATTTAAAAAACAAAAAAAAATCCTAAATGACTTATTTATCCTAAATTACTTAAAAAAGACCACACAACATAACAACTAAAACATAAATATTAGAACCTAATCCTCATACTTAGCACGGACACGTTGTTGGATTTTGAGAAATGTCGCGAGATTTTCGGGGTCAAGATCCGGTAGGGGCTTCGAGTTTATGATTTGAAGATCGGTAAGAGCGATTTTTTGGCGATGAGATTCCTCCGTGGATTCGTATTTTCTTTCTAGAAAACTTAAAGTTTTATCTATGGATTCCACAAGCCCGTCGTCGCTAGTTGCGGTTGCTTTCCCGCTTGAAGACGCCGCCCGTTTTGCTTTGTCCCTTCCCAGTGGTCGACGGAGTTGGACTTCAGGTGGACCTTCTCCCTCGGCAACATCAACGTCATCATTGAGGTCTAGCCCAAAACCCGCGTCCGATTCAGAAGTTCTTGTTCTTTTGTTGGAGCCGGTGGTCGAGTCTGAATGCGATGTCTCCGGATTAAGGACCCTTTTTGGACCTTGACGGCAGACTTCCCATGCTTTTTGGTGACCAAATGGTTTACCGTTGTTGGTCACTTTGAATTGGTAGCACGCGGTTGATCAAATGTTGAAATCGTTGGAACCACTTTTATGCATATTTTTTAGATTTTCAAATATGCCATTAAACTTTGTGCAAATCGCGCGAAGATCACGCCATTTTCCGTTGACCGCGTCGTAGGACCGATCCGTTTTCCTTCCAAGTAGCGTGTGAAAGTGGTCCAAAACACGATTCCAAAAACTTTCTCCAGATTGCGCGTTGCCTCTCCTCGAGTCACAGGATATGAAAATCCAAGCTTTTGCTAAAGCTTCTTCTTCTTCCCAAGTCGTTGCTTTCTTTTTCCCTTTTTCCTTTTGGTTGCCTTCTTCGAGATGGTTGTGGTGTTTCTTGGACCATCTCATCGTCGTTGTCGAGGTTGACGGTTTGGGATTGAGTTAATGGGACTTGAGATGATTGTGTTTGGAGTTGTGGAGAAACTTGTTGTTGAAAACCTTGGAATTGGGGAATGAATTGAGGTTGAGTGAATTGTTGTTGTGGTCGTTGTTGTTGGAAGAATTGTGGGTTGTATGGAAGGTTAGTGAATAAAAGTTGTTGTTGGATTGGAGAATTCAACAATTGCATATATGCTTGTTAATCACTTGGAGTGTTTGGGGTGTTTGGAGTGGGTGGAGTATTTTGGTTTAGATCCATTTTTTGGAAGAAAAGTGAAAGCAAGTAGAAGTATTTTTTTTTTATTTGGAAGTGTAAGTGTGAAAGTGTAGGTGAAAGTGTAGTATATATAGGTAAAAGATGTTGTTATTTAAATTTAAAATTAAAATTTAATTTTTTTTGTTTAATATGCAAACGGTCAAAAAAAGAAACGTTACACTCTCTCTCTCCCTTTCATTCGCTGTCTTCGTCCGTGATACGCACCACGCCACAAGGCACCTACGCGCACCTGGGGCGGTGTTCACGCGTAGGTGACCTTGCCACCTCAGCCCCACGCGTAGCCACCATAAATCGATACCGTTTAGCCTTATGCATTGCCATAAATTTGGCAAACTATTGCTTTAGAATATAATTACATATCCCGAAAATAACTGATAAAAAAGTATTAGAGCATCTTCGATGGGAACCTTTATATATTGTATTTTTGTTGAATGATCACTTATTACCATTGGAGTAGAGTGCTTATTTGTTTTTTCTTATTGACCACTCAATATATATTGAGTGGTTAATATACTTGTATAACTTGTACATATAAGCCCTTCTAGTTTAACCATATTTCATTTATCCATTTATTTTTAATTCAAAGCTAAATATTTTTTATTGTTTTACCATTAATTATGAATAATTAAATATTTACTAACATCTCATTTATAAAATATAGATTTTATGTCTATAATTTAATATTTTCAATGTCTTATTTCTATTTTGTAAGTAGGACATAATAGTTTTATGTATTTTATGTATATACATAATGAACCTGTATATTTGTATTTATACATTCGTGTTAAAATATTATGTGTGTTTAAAAATAGATTATCTAAATGAGGGTGTTTTATAAAACATTTTAGATAAATAACGATATATTAGTTAAATTTATATAAAAACAAAACTATTTAAATAAGCTTTTGGATTGCTTATTTATTTAGAGGTCAAAACTAATATAAAGGTGATATGACATTTATTTTGAGTGATAACATGGTGTAACCATTAGAGATGCTCTTAGTGTGTTGCCATTGTGGGTTAAAAAAATAATTACATGGTTATGATAAAACTAGGTTTTTACTGTTAATATTATTTGTCTTCATATTTAGCTTTATCAGTCATCATCTGGTGTTAAGAAGGTACGCAAACTAGTTGTAAAGTGATTTACAATGTTTGTTGAGACAAAGCTCATACAACTTCCACTTTTGGTCATCTGTCAAAATGTATGTAAAATGCTTTCCGGTGTATAACTGCTAGTTTCTTACAAACAAATTAGGTATTTTTCGTAGGAACAATGGAAAATCAAGTAATATCGGTACAGGAATCCTTGATGTACACACTCCTTCGAGCGTATCGAATCCCACTTCAAGTCTCGTTCCCAGAATTCGAGGATAAATTGTTTGTTTTTTGGAGTCAGAATCAAACATCTGCAGCTGTTGGTACATCTTCTGGTGGTGGTGAGTAATTAAAAAGTGCAACTTCTCTAACATTATGTTTTAAGTTATTTTTTATATCATTTTTATTTTGAATTACACAACACAGGTGTTGCTGATTGGGACACTCGCATAAAGATAAAAGATGTTTTATGTGAGCTTCAATGGAGTTCCACAAACGTATTAATACAGTTTTGGTCACCCTCAAATGGGCATACACTTTCAACGAGGGATCAACCATTTGCTTTTCATCTTGACCCTGCACGATGGAACTTTAGGATTTCAACTTGTTTGGGTTATGGGTATACTGTAACATCCCAAAAATACAACCCAAAAATTTTTGTTTGAAAACTTTACTAAACCATAATATCAAATATTAAAAGATAAAAACCATGAATTGTGTATCTCAAAATGTCATAATAAATTTATCAAATCGAAACTAGTGTCAAGATCATATCAAAATATCAGAGTCTAACTCCCAGGCTAAACTGTGGTATGTGTCATGTCATCATCACGAGCCCTTCCCTTTGCTAGCTGAAGTACCTGAAACCAAAACTGAAAATGTAAGCACGAAGCTTAGTGAGCTCTCCCAAACTACCATATACCATACAATAACATATAAAGCACATACTGGGCCTCGCCCACCGCATCGGACCGAAGTCCGGAACTAACTAGGGTCTTGCCCACTGCATCGGACCGAAGTTCGGAACTGCATCGGACCGAAGTCCGGAACTGACTAGGGCCTTGCCCACTGCATCGGACCGAAGTCCGGAACTGCATCGGACCGAAGTCCAGAACTGACTAGGGCCTTGCCCACTGCATCGGACCGAAGTCCGGAACTGCATCGGACCGAAATCCGGAACTGACTGAACATAGCATAACACAATCATAGCATATAATATGAACACATATACTGCATACTGCATCGGACCATAGTCCGGAACATATAACACATACCATGCCTGTATCACAAAGACACCAAGCATACTGAACTACTGCATCAGACTGAAGTCCGGAACTACTGCTAACTAAACGGGCCGGCATTGTGGCCGTAGACCCGTTCCTACTAGAAGGAAAACTCACCTCGTAAGGCTGGCTGCTGAAATGCTGCTCGGGAACTGTCTGACTGCTGCTCCGGTAACTCCTCGGCTACAATTCCCAAAAGACACTTAATCAGACACTGATAACTAATCTTAGGGTAAAATGATTATTTTACCCTCTAGTCAAAGTAAACACACCGTTGACCTGACTCGCCGAGTTGGGCCGCCAACTCGTCGAGTCCCTATCTTTCCTTCTACTCCCCTTCCCGACTCTACTCGTCGAGTTTAACCAAAACTCGACGAGTTCTCCTTCTTTACTGATATCCTACCACCCTTCATCCGACTCGCCGAGTTGTATGATCAACTCTTCGAGTTCACCTTCAACATAAGAACACGTCCAGTCTGTGACTCGCCGAGTTGTATGAACAACTCGTCGAGTCTGTTCTTACAGGTAAGGAGATTGCCTTGGACTCGCCGAGTCAGGGCGTAGACTCGCCGAGTCCCTCTACACTCAGATCCATGTCTTAACTCACTGAGTCTTTACTCCACTCACTAAACAGACTCGCTACTACTGAACAGGGAATCTAAGACTCGCGACCTGACTCGCCGAGTCAGAAGAACGACTCGCTGAGTCCTTTGCATGCAGTTTCTATTCAGTTGATTCTAATCAGTTTTAGTGCATCCAATTCATAGATCTGGGTTTCTGGGACTATCTGAACACGTAAAGTTGCTAACTTTACATGTATCTATGATGCAATGAAGCAATAACACTCAAACTTGGCTATTATGGGGGTTACTTGTCTAGAACAAAGCCATGGCTGCCAAAAGGTGGCCTTCTTGAGCTCTTGGAACTCAAGAGAGGCTAGATCCGAGATATGGCTTGATTATAAAGCTTCATCACTAGGGATTTGGGGTTTTTGAGCTCAAAACCATCAATTTGGGGACAAACTAGACCTAAAAATACAATAACCAAGATGAAAGCTTTATTACCAGAAAGGATGGCCAAAGAGGAGTATAATCTGGATCTACTTCTTCTTCCTTGAGTTCTTCTACCTTCTCCTTCTTCTTCTTGGTCAACAATGCACCAAGATTCCTTCACAAGGGCAAAGATCACTCACACACACTTCAAGGAGGCTAGGGTTTCGGGAATAAGTCTCTGAGAGGTGAAGGAGGCTGGTTTGGGGCTATAATGGTGTTTAAATAAGGTACACTCCCTGAAAATTAGGGCTTCATCCAGACTGGCGGACTCGCCGAGTCGGAATATGGACTCGTCGAGTCGCCACGCGAACTCCACGTGCTGACTCGCTGCTACTCGACGAGTTAGGGCCACTGACTCGTCGAGTAGCTTCTAAAATAAGAAGAAAAATAATGTTTTAAATGCATACCAGGAACGGGGCGTTATAACTCTCCCCCACTTATCTTAGACTTCGTCCTCGAAGTCTGCTGCTACTGAATCTGAAAATAACTCCGGATAATGCTCCCTCATCTCCTCATCGGTCTCCCATGTCCACTCTGAACCCTTCCGGTGCTGCCACTGCACCTTCACTAGCTGAACCACCTTGTTCCTCAAGGTCTTTGTCTTCCGATCCAAGATCGCAACTGGTCTCTCGATATAATTCAGGCTGCTGTCAACCTGAATATCCTCCAACGGTACAACTGCTAACTCATCCACCAAACACTTCCGTAACTGAGACACATGGAAAGTGTTGTGGATCTGGCTAAGCTCTGTTGGAAGATCTAACCGATAAGCAACCCGACCCACCCGGGTCAAAACCCTAAAGGGACCAATAAATCTGGGGCCCAGCTTCCCTCTCTTCCGGAACCTGATGACACCCTTCCAGGGTGACACTTTCAGGAGGACCATATCGCCTACCTGAAACTCCAAATCAGAACGCCTCCTATCGGCGTAACTCTTCTGCCGACTCTGAGCAGTCTGGAGCCGGCTACGAACCTACTGTATCAACTCTGTGGTCTTAAGCACCACCTCAGTGCTCCCCATGACTCTCTGACCGACCTCGCCCCAACAGATTGGGGTCCTACACTTCCTCCCGTAGAGCATCTCAAAGGGAGGCCGGTTTATACTGGAGTGGTAACTGTTGTTATACGAAAATTCCGCTAATGGAAGGTACGTATCCCAACTTCCACCAAAATCTAGGACACATGCCCGAAGCATGTCCTTGAGAGTCTGAATCGTCCTCTCGCTCTGCCCGTCCGTCTGAGGGTGGAAAGTGGTGCTGAAAAGGAGACGAGTCCCCATCTCGTCATGGAACCGCTTCCAAAACCTGGAAGTGAACCGGACGTCTCGATCTAATACTACCGAAACAGGCACTCCATGACGTGCCACAACCTCTCGCACATAAATATCGGCTAACTTCTCGGCCGATATACTCTCCTGGATCGGTACGAAATACGCGCTCTTGGTCAACCGATCCACTATGACCCAAATCGAGTCAACTCCACGTGCAGTCCTGGGAAGCTTAGTAACGAAATCCATGGTGATATCCTCCCATTTCCACACGGGAATGTCTAATGGATGCATCTTGCCGTGGGGTCTTTGGTGCTCTGTCTTGACCTTCCTGCAGGTCAGGCATCTCTCCACGTACCAAGCTACGTCCCGCTTCATGCAGGTCCACCAATAATCGGGTCGAAGATCTCTGTACATCTTCGTCGCCCCTGGGTGGATGGAGAACCGAGACTTGTGGGCCTCATCCATCAACACCTGCCATACTCCTCCCCAGTACGACACCCAAACTCTCCCATGAAGGGTCAACAATCCTCAACTGTCATAATCGAAAGAAGCTACTCGGCCCACGATCCTCTCACACTTCTGTCTTTCCTCTTTTAGGCCATCAACCTATGCCTCTCTAATCTGCTCCAACAATGGAGTAATCACTGTCATCCTCAGACATATAATTCTGATCGGGGTCGTCATCGCCTTGCGGCTCAGGGCGCCGGCCACTACGTTGGCCTTGTCCAGATGATAAAGGATCTCACAATCATAGTCCTTAACCACATCTAACCACCGACGTTGCCTCATGTTTAGATTCGGCTGATCCATGAGGTACCTCAGACTCTTGTGATCCGTGTAAATGGTACAACGGACCCCATAGAGGTAATGTCTCCAAATCTTGAGGGCGAACACCACTGCCCCCAGCTCTAAATCGTACGTCGGATAGTTAGCCTCGTGAGGCTTCAACTGTCTAGAGGCATAAGCAATCACATGCCCTCGCTGCATCAACACTGCTCCCATACCTGTGATCGAAGCATCACAATAGACTACGAAGTCATCCACTCCCTCTGGCAGGGTAAGAATCAGTGCCTCACACAATCTCTGCCTGAGGGTCTCAAATGTTGACTGCTGCTCAGGCCCCCAGCGAAATGCCACCGACTTCCTGGTCAGTCGAGTGAGCAGAACTGCTATCTTGGAGAAATCCTAGATGAATCTCCTGTAGTACCCTGCCAAACCTAGGAAGCTCCGAATCTCAGATGGAGACCTTGGGACCTCCCACTGCATCACAGCCTCTATCTTGGTCGGATCTACTAGTATACCCTTCTGGTTGACGAGGTGTCCAAGGAACTGCACCTCGCGCAACCAGAACTCACACTTGGAGAACTTTGCGAAAAGTTTCTCCCTCCTCAGTGTCTCTAGCACCTCCCTCAGGTGCTCCTCGTGCTGCTCCTGAGTCTTGGAATAGATCAAGATGTCGTCGATGAACATTATCACAGACCAATCTAACATCAGTATGCATACGCGGTTCATGAGATCCATGAACGCGGCTGGTGCGTTGGTGAGCCCAAATGGCATCACCACGAACTCATAATGACCATAGCGCGTCCTAAAAGCGGTCTTCTGTACGTCCTCACCTCTGTCCCGCATCTGATGATAACCGGAGCGCAAATCAATCTTGGAGAACCAAGATGCTCCCTGGAGCTGATCAAACAAGTCATCTATCCTCGGAAGTGGGTAACGGTTCTTCACCGTCACCTTGTTCAACTCCCGATAATCTATACACATACGGTGTGACCCGTCCTTCTTCTTCACAAACAGGATCGGGGCTCCCCATGGTGAACTGCTCGGTCTGATAAAACCCTTGTCTAGCAGCTCCTGCAGCTGCGTAGACAACTCCTGCATCTCGGGAGGAGCCAACCGGTATGGTGCCTTGACTATTGGAGCCGCACCAGGAACCAGGTCAATCCTGAACTCAACCTGTCTCTCAGGAGGTATCACAGGCAAATCCTCTGGAAATACATCCGGGTACTCGCGTACTACCGGTACATCGTCAACTATCGCCTTGCCCTTCTCCCGGGCATCTAAAACATAGGCGACGTACCCCGCGCAACCCTGCTGAAAGTAGCGCCTCGCTCTCGCTGCCGAACACAGAATCGGTCCGCGCTGTGGCCTCTCGCCCTGAATCACTAACTCTCCCCCACTAGGAGTGCGAACCCTCACTAACTGCAGTTCACAATCAATCACTGCCCTATTGGGGCTCAACCAATCCATACCCACTATGACCTTATTCCCTCGCAGGGGAATAGGAACAAGATCTACTGAAAACTGCTCATCAAATAACCGCAACGAACACCCCCTATGTACCCTCGCGACCCTGACGGTCCTGTCATCAGCTATCTCAACCTCAAGTGGACTGTCCAGCTCCCCCGGAGCTCTGCTAAACCGCTTGCTAAGCGCAAGCGAGACAAACGATCGGGTGGCCCCCGAATCAAACAATATTGTAGCTGAAATGTCGTTCACTAAGAACGACCCTATATACAAACACATAACCATGAGAAATAATCAATACTAAATACAGAGATAAGAGGAAAATACATACCCATCACCACATCAGGAGTCGCCCGCGCCTCCTCTGTTGTCATCTGGAAAGCTCTACTCTTCGCCACTGGCGCCTCAGCCCGACCCTGACGGCCGTCTGTAATCCTCAAAGTAGCATGGGCAGGTGTTGCCACCTTCCTTGCTACTGCTAAACTCGGGCACTGGGACTTTTTATGTCCCCTCTGATTGCAATGGAAGCAAATCAGATCAGCTGTTGTGGTAGTGGTGGTGGTTGTACAATCCCTACTCATATGCCCGGTCCGACCGCACTTGTAGCAGCCGGAGATCCCTGCCTTGCACGCCCCATCGTGCAATCTCCCACACTTGCCACACCTACTGTGGCTCTACTGTCCTTTGGATCTGTGATCCGATACCTTGGGCTTTTTGCCCGAACTCCCTGTGCCAGATGCCGCCTCTGGCTTCCTCTTCTTCTCCATCTCCAAATCTATCTCTCTCTCACGAGCCCTCACAATCATGTCATCCAGCGTTTTACAGCTGGACCGGCTCACAAACTGTCGGATATCAATCCTCAACATCTCATGATAACGAGCCTTCTTCATCTCCTCATCAGCCGCATACTGAGGAACGAGAAGAGCCCTCTCCCTGAACTTGGCGGTAATCTCCGCCACAGTCTCAGTAGTCTGAGTAAGATCCAGAAACTCCCTCGCTAACTGCTGCACCTCGATAACCGGTGCAAACTCGGCTCTGAACCTGGTAGTGAAATCGTTCCAGGTCATCACATCGAGAGCTGCGTCATCTCCCATGACATGTCCGATCTCATCCCACCAATCTCGTGCCCTGTCCTTAGGAGAAAAGATGCTAGTCTGACCTTGTCCCCCTCGGGACATCTTCTGGTGCGGAATGCATTGGCGACATCCACCAACCACCTGGTACTCGCAATGGGATCCCGCGCCCCATGGTAGTCAGGAGCTCCACATGCTCTGAACTCCCTTAAAGTGAGGGTGCGCGACCCCATCATGGCCGCCACCTCAACACGGAATGTGCTCAACTTCTCGTCCATCAGCTCCAAAATACCCTCCTTGATCGAACCGAAGATCACAGGAGTCTGCTCGAGTATGATGCGAGTAACCTCTGAGGAGAGAAACTCCCTAGTCTGCTCATCCAAATGCTCGACCCCCGAGCCTGATCCCGATCCCTCACCGGCACCTGAACTGCCGACTGCTCGTCTAGGGCGTAAAACCACCATTCTGAAAACACATAATGACAACGTCAGGAATACAAATATATCTCGAGGGATCGCTACTACTACAAGTTTCCTGGTCTCATCTCAGCCTTCCTTTATTCGAGTACGGATCCTCTGCTTTCAGTAGTACGGGCCCATACTACCTTCCACATCTATCCGTACTTTCCTCAAGAACTGCCTTGACTCCACCAAGTCCCTTCTACTACCACTGCTCTCTGCTACTTTCATCCTAGGCTTGCCCTAGGGTAATCACCAACCCACTCTCCGCTATCAGTTGCACAAGAAGTCCCGGCTACCTCCCCCTAACTAGCTCGTGAATACTATTACATATCACAAAGACTAGATAATTCTTCGAATGAGAGATCCTACCCTACAACAGTTGGACTCAGACAAGAGCTGCGCAATAGAGCTAGACCTAACCTTCTGAAATTATTTAATCCTCACAATATGTAACGTAACATATTCATTTACTAGTTGGTGAAAGATAAGTAAGACTCCTAAAAGCACAAAGCAAGCAGCATTCGAGCATCGAGTACACATAATCAAGCATATACTACTCTGGCTATCATACTGACAATTCTGTACTAGCATGCAGTTTTCATAGAGCTGAAACACATATAACAGGCACATAAGGCATCCTTTCTAGATCCTTAGTCCTAATCTAGCATGATGTTCTAATAAAGCTGATAATCATAACATAGCATAAACTTGTATGGATAATTTGGGAGAACTTACTTGAGCTCGGCTGATTGCATGCACCACACCCTTTTTCTCCTTTCAAAGTTCTTTTCTTTCTAAAAATTCTTTTTGCTTTTCTAAAACTCTTTTCTTTTGAAAACTTTATACCACTTCCTTAGTTTGAGTTCAGACACACTCGGGAGTGCGCCCGAATCCCTCAAACCAAGGCTCTGATACCAACTTGTAACATCCCAAAAATACAACCCAAAAATTTTTGTTTGAAAACTTTACTAAACCATAATATCAAATATTAAAAGATAAAAACCATGAATCGTGTATCTCAAAATGTCATAATAAATTTATCAAATCGAAACAAGTGTCAAGATCATATCAAAATATCAGAGTCTAACTCCCAGGCTAAACTGTGGTATGTGCCATGCCATCATCCCGAGCCCTTCCCTTTGCTAGCTGAAGTACCTGAAACCAAAACTGAAACTGTAAGCACGAAGCTTAGTGAGCTCTCCCAAACTACCACATGCCATACAATAACATATAAAGCACATACTGGGCCTTGCCCACTGCATCGGACCGAAGTCCGGAACTACATCGGACCGAAATCTGGAACTGACTGAACATAGCATAACACAATCATAGCATATAATATGAACACATATATTGCATACTGCATCAGACCATAGTCCGGAACCTATAACACATACCATGCCTGTATCACAAAGACACCAAGCATACAGAACTACTGCATCAGACTGAAGTCCGGAACTACTGCTAACTAAACGGGCCGGCATTGTGGCCGTAGACCCGTTCCTACTGGAAAGAAAACTCACCTCGTAAGGCTGGCTGCTGACATGCTGCTCGGGAACTGTCTGACTGCTGCTCCGGTAACTCCCCGGCAACAATTCCCAAAAGACACTTAATCAGACACTGATAACTAATCTTAGGGTAAAATGACTATTTTACCCTCTAGTCAAAGTAAACATACCGTTGACCTGACTCGCCGAGTTGGGCCACCAACTCGTCGAGTCCCTATCTTTCCTTCTACTCCCCTTCCCGACTCTACTCGTCGAGTTTAACCAAAACTCGACGAGTTCTCCTTCTTTACTGATATCCTACCACCCTTCATCCGACTCGCCGAGTTGTATGATCAACTCTTCGAGTTCACCTTCAACATAAGAACACGTCCAGTCTGTGACTCGCCGAGTTGTATGAACAACTCGTCGAGTCTGTTCTTACGGGTAAGGAGATTTCCTTGGACTCGCCGAGTCAGGGCGTAGACTCGCCGAGTCCCTCTACACTCAGATCCATGTCTTAACTCACTGAGTCTTTACTCCACTCACTAAACAGACTCGCTACTACTGAACAGGGAATCTAAGACTCGCGACCTGACTCGCCGAGTCAGAAGAACGACTCGTTGAGTCCTTTGCATGCAGTTTCTATTCAGTTGATTCTAATCAGTTTTAGTGCATCCAATTCATAGATCTGGGTTTCTGGGACTATCTGAACACGTAAAGTTGCTAACTTTACGTGTATCTATGATGCAATGAAGCAATAACACTCAAACTTGGCTATTATGGGGGTTACTTGTCTAGAACAAAGCCATGGCTGCCAAAAGGTGGCCTTCTTGAGCTCTTGGAACTCAAGAGAGGCTAGATCCGAGATATGGCTTGATTATAAAGCTTCATCACTATGGATTTGGGGTTTTTGAGCTCAAAACCATCAATTTGGGGACAAACTAGATCTAGCAATACAATAACCAAGATGAAAGCTTTATTACCAGAAAGGATGGCCAAAGAGGAGTATAATTTGGATCTACTTCTTCTTCCTTGAGTTCTTCTACCTTCTCTTCTTCTTCTTGCTCAACAATGCACCAAGATTCCTTCACAAGGGCAAAGATCACTCTCACACACTTCACGGAGGCTAGGGTTTCGGGAATAAGTCTCTAAGAGGTGAAGGAGGCTGGTTTGGGGCTATAATGGTGTTTAAATAGGGTACACTCCCTGAAAATTAGCGCTTCATCCAGACTGGCGGACTTGCCGAGTCTGGAATATGGACTCGTCGAGTCGCCACGCCTACTCCACGTGTTGACCCGCTGCTACTCGACGAGTTAGGGCCACTGACTCGTCGAGTAGCTTCTAAAATAAGAAGAAAAATAATGTTTTAAATGCATACCAGAAACGGGGCGTTACATATACCAGTGGGGTTGGTGAAGCCCTGCCTAGACTTGTCTTTAGTTAAGTTGTCAAGGCATTCCACAACCACGTTGCAGGGATGTGGCTGGATTTGAGGGTAATCACGAGGGATCCAGTGGTAGCTTATAATATTAAATCTTCATTTAAATATCATTTTACGTTATTCTTTATTTCGCAACTAATTTCTTACCTAATGCCATTTTTATCAGGTAGCGTATTAATTATTATTTTTTAAAACAGTGGAAATAACATTAAACAAACTAGCAAGCTGTTAGAATTTCAGCTATAAACTAGTTTTTCAAATAATTGGTCAAGATTAATAGATAATAACTAGTTAATAGAAAAAACAATATAAATTGTGTGTTTAATAATAACAACTTATTAAAAAATATTTCAAATAATAATAATTTCTATAAAACTCAAACTCATTTGAAGTGCTCAATCTCATGAATCTCCTTTGATAGCTTGTTTCTTGTGTTTGGACCCATTAAAGCTTTGTTTGCATTTACAGCTACATAGATTCAGTTTTGGCCTATAAATCTTCATTCCATGGCTATATTGGCGAATTTGATAAAAGTTTCTAAGTTTCTAACAATATATTATTTATAATCATTATTATAACTTCAAAAGACAATAAATCAATATCTTATTCACAATACACTCATATAGACCCAAAATACCACACGATATAAAAATCATTTCGAATACTCACCATACCCCAAAATAAAATAAAAAAAAATATTCATACTTAATTTTCTTCTTCTTCTTCCCCATACACATCATCCTCAACATCGTCGTCGGCCACCGCATCCTGATATTGCTGATACTCCGACACCAAATCATTCATGTTGCTCTCCGCCTCCGTGAATTCCATCTCATCCATCCCCTCACTGGTGTACCAATGCAAGAAAGCCTTCCTCCTAAACATTACAGTGAACTGTTCGGAAACTCGCCGGAACATCTCCTGAATAGACGTCGAATTCCCCATAAAAGTCGACGACATCGCCAGCCCCGTTGGAGGGATGTCACAGACGCTCGATTTCACATTGTTAGGGATCCATTCAACGAAATAAGAGGAGTTTTTGTTCTGTACATTGATCATTTGCTCGTCGACTTCTTTGGTGGACATTTTGCCCCTGAACATGGCGGAGGCGGTGAGGTAGCGGCCGTGACGGGGGTCAGCGGCGCACATCATGTTCTTGGAATCCCACATCTGTTGGGTGAGCTCCGGGATGGTTAGGGCACGGTATTGCTGTGATCCACGGGAAGTCAACGGTGCAAATCCGACCATGAAGAAGTGGAGACGTGGGAATGGAATCAGATTCACGGCGAGCTTCCGGAGATCGGAGTTGAGTTGACCGGGGAAACGGAGGCAACAAGTGACCCCACTCATGGTAGTTGATATCAAGTGGTTCAAGTCCCCAACTGCATTAAGTAGTTGTAAATTGTACCAATGGTACAACTTAAATAAGCTACAATTTTATAATTGTCAATTTGACATATTGTTATAACATTTGTTACAAGTTTGTATCTCAAAAAAAAAAAAAAATGAAATATTTTTCAGAAGTCTTACAGCTTGGGTTGGTGAGTTTTAGGGTCCGGAAACAGATATCATACAACGCTTCGTTATCGAGTACCATACACTCGTCAGCGTTTTCGACCAACTGATGGACAGACAAGGTGGCATTGTAAGGCTCAACCACTGTGTCCGACACCTTTGGTGATGGAAACACTGAAAATGTCAACATCATCCTATCTGGATATTCCTCTCGGATCTTCGATATCAATAAAGTACCCATACCGGATCCAGTACCACCTCCAAGCGAATGACATACTTGAAATCCTGTCGCATAATAAATTATAAACAAAATTACATGATTAGTCCCCATGGTTTGCTAGAACTCACAACTATCAAAATCATAAATTGTTTGATGAAACTTGAAATATTTTAATATGAAACAATTTCTGATTTTTTAGTAGTATATTGATAAGTATACCTTGTAAGCAGTCGCAGTTCTCAGCTTCCTTACGAACAACATCAAGAACTGCATCAACTAACTCGGCACCTTCGGTGTAATGTCCCTTGGCCCAATTGTTTCCGGCACCATTTTGGCCGAAAATAAAGTTATCGGGGCGGAAAATTTTCCCGTAAGGTCCGGCACGCAGACTGTCCATGGTACCGGGCTCTAGATCGACCAATACAGCTCTTGGGACATATCGACCACCACTAGCCTCGTTGTAGTACACATTCACTCTCTCTAATTGAACATGAGTGTTTCCGTAGTACTTCCCACTCGCGTCGATTCCATGTTCATCACAAACCACCTCCCAAAATTTTGCACCGATCTGGTTTCCGCATTGGCCGGCTTGAATATGAAGGATTTCTCTCATTTTCTTGAAAAATTAAGTGTTTGATTCTATATAAAAATTGAAAAATTGAAGAACTTGGAATGAGAAGAAGAATATTGGAGATGGGGTTTTGTAGGATAAGCAAAGGAGGGTCTTGATGGGGACTTTGATTATTATTATGTTTTTTTTTGTTGAAAATTACAAAAAATAATAATTTTAGAGAGAGAAGAAATTAATAATTGCATGTGAGTGTGTTTCTTCTATTTTAATTGTAATTTAGAAAAAAACAAATAAAGATATTATGAGTTGTGCATGTGAGGAAGATGCCAAGATGCATAATGTTATCTCAAGTGGTCTTATTCATTTTAAATTGCCAAATTTGCCCTTTATTTCCTTCATCTTTTTATTCTAAAAGACTTATACTCGTGTTTTCAGTATATATATACACTCGGACTAAGAGTACATAATTAACATCTCTAAGATGAAAACGTAAGAAACTTCAAATCTGGAAAGAGTTGCCTTAAATTTGAGTTAATATGAATAATTTCACTTATTGGTGAAGATATATTTTTTAATATGTTTTTTTTAATGTTTAATTACAATAGAAACAATGTTTGCTAATAAGGGCAGTTTTTCAATAATTTGACTTATAGGTGAAGATATGTTTTTTTTAATATGATGTTTAATATGTCATGTCTCATGCAGATGGTATAAGCAACAAACAACTATTATGACATATTTAGTACTGTTTCAAGAATTTAGAGCAAGAGGGACAAAAATGTCAATTTCCAATCAATCTTTAAAGGGACCTTTATTAAGATTTAGCTTTCTTTTCAGGTTAAAATAATCAAATTTAATACATTATATGATCTTATTAGGTGGAACACAAATTATTAAACATGACTATTTAGATTTGTCGGTGTTGATGAAGAAAAATGTTATACTATTTCTTAATTCTTAGTCATGGGTAAACTTTTGTGATTGCCAATATAAATCTGATCATGCATCACTTATATAACAACTTTTATCTCAAACACTATAGAGCAATTGTAATCTCTAAGTTATAATAATCCATCTGACTCTTTTAAACAAGTGAACAACTGATTATTTCTATAAAAAATAAAAATAAAACAGATTATCAGTTAAGGATAAAGTTATAATATATATTATATAATGATTGAAAAGACATTATATGGAATATATTTTTATAAAAACTTAATATGCATGTTTTAAATTTGTCACGTAATACAATTATACAATATCAGATTTGTTTGTCTGTATGAATTCATGTAGTAATTGATGATAATGCATTTTCAAAAAAAATAAGATTTCGATTTTTGACAAGTTAAGAAATCAAAATCAAATGATTTTCTAAGATATAAAGTTAATAAATGGTAAAGATGTAATTTACCTAAAATGGCAGATATAGGATCTAATTTCTTCTTGTTGGAATATCATTTTCATGTAACTGTAGGGGAGTGGTTGTCATCAAGAAACAAAGCAACAATCAAGAGGTAAGCTGTCGAATTTCCTTTTATATATGTATATATACAATATATATAATTTTGGATTTGATGTTATTAGTATTATTGGGGGTCCGAGAAGCCCCTGCTACCCCTTTAATTTTTTTGGGCAGTGGAAATTTTCGGTATAATGCAATTTTTCCAATATGCTACCTTTCACTGGTGCGTCACTATCTGTAATTATAATGCATTGTTACTATTTATTGTAGCCATTAGTTCTCTTTGTATCAAATCTAAAAAATAAAAAAAAAATTAAAAAAATCTTTCAAGAAAATAGGTTTGTGAATTTATATATTAAAAATTTAAAGCACCTACCTCTCAATCATTCCAACTAAACGCCAATAAGTATTAAAGTCCAAATAATCATATAATTTAATTGACTATTGTCACCTGACTAAGTCATTGTTCTCAAAACTAAAAAGGTGTGATGTTAAATCAAAAAATTGTGTCACTTTACCTATTTAAAGTTTCGGTGAACATGAACTTTTGTCTAAGTCATTCACAAGATGGAGATATAGTGACACATAGTTGAATTTTGGCTACTTTAGTGCTTTTAGAGATAGAATACTTTCATTTAATGTTTATTTTTTTATCAGTTAAAAAATAAATATAGGCTGTCAAATAACATGTCTTGTTTTTATTGGTAGTAATCACTATTGAACGAACATGAAAGTCTCTTTCTCTACTTTAGGGGACACGAGTCAATTTCTTATTTGAAACCGTACACTAAGGCTGAGGGAGTCGTATTGAAATAACGGAGCTCCACCTCAGCTCTTGGTGTTGCCCGATAACTTTTTGCCATCAGAAGGGAGTGGCTGCCTGCCAGTGTAGGAGAAAAGAGGGAGAAGAGAGAAGGGCAGAGAAGAGAATGTGGAGAGAAACTCAACATCTTCCCGCCGAGTGTTTTCCCACTCCGTCGAGCCTAATCCATCAATTTTGTTTTTGTATAAATAGAAGGTTTCAGATCATTTGTAATTGGTTTGGAAGTTTCATAGGGTAATTCTCTCAAAAACATTTGACTGGTGAAATATATCTAATGTTATATCTCTTTACGTTTATCATGCGATTTCTTTAATTGTGCAATAAGGCCAAATGGGACAGGAAATGAGCCGCCCCTAAACCTAATATTCCTTTTTAGGCTATGTTTGGCGTACTAGCTGAAAAGTTAGCTGTTAGCTGAAAAGCTAGCTGTTAAATAAAAAGATAGTTCATAGCTGAAAAGCTAGCTGATAAAAAATAACGTTTGGTAAAACTAGCTGAAATATATAAAATTACATAAAAGGACATGTAGGAGTATGTGTTTCTATAATTAATTAAGGGGTGTATTTGGAAAATTTTAAAAAAGCTCCTAAAAAGCTAGTCGAAGTATACTTTTTGGTTTGCCAAACACGACAACATAAAAAAGTTCGAAAATAAGCTAGTTTATCAGCTAGCTGTGACGCGCCAAACACAGCCTTCTGCTCGCTTCCTCCATGCCCCTCATTTCCCCAAAATCCTTTTTTTACCTGGTTCACACTTTTTACATACTTTTATCTCATTTAACATTATATGTTACTTATAATTGAAATATAATACAAATGTTACTATATGGCTGAATCCAATCCCTTGCCCTCGAAAACTATTGCTCTTGCCTTCGGAAATTAAAAGAGGGTTGAACCCACTCCCATCCCCAACCCTAGAATCTTGTAAAAGAACCCCTATTTTAGAACTAATAAGGGGCACGACGTGCACACAATCCCTCTTGTTGCTCACAATAGAAGAAACGGTCAAGAAATGGTCATTGTATATTTGAAAAAAAAAATGAAATTATTTTATATTTTCTTTACAAATACTTAATTATTGACCATAATACTTCCACGCTACAATCTTTCATTCTATACTCTTCACACCTTATATTTTTTTCTATCTATTTTTTTACTCAAACACACCACCACCTACCCCAAACCAAAATGGTATGTTCGCTCTAAACACAACACATCAACAATCCCCACATCTCGACAAAAACCTTTTCCAACTACCATTTCAACAAAAAATTCAAGTATGTCAACAACAACACGGGCATGAATCGGCACCAGATTTGGTTGTCGAAACACAACCACTAGAACAACATAAAGCTTCAAAAAAAAATGACGACGACACAAAAAGTCCTAGGTGTTATTCTGAAGCCGGGGAAGACCTAATAGTTCATGCTTGGATATCCATCTCCAAAGATAACCTTATTGCCAAAAGTTGTTGGGAACGAATTTTAGATTTCACATGGAAATGGGAAACGCGTTTATCGGAATAACGATGCCCTTGCTGCCAAATGACGCAACTTGAGAACTTAAATAGTCATAGCAATATGTATAAAAATGAAAGAAATGATTTCGACAACTTAAATATTACTCTTCAACGATATCGGAACAACAATGGTGGTAAAGCATTTACATATAACAAAGCATGAGAAGTTCTCAAAATGGTTCCAAATGGCACTTAAGGGGAATGTATTACGCAATCAACAAAATCCAACAAATGGTCCAAAACATCTAAATCAAACGAATAAACGCAAACTTCGAACTCTCGTACGTCAATCAACATCAACAATGATGTCAAAGAGATTACACTATAAGACCCCATTCAACCACCGATTTGAATAATAAAGGGATGCAAAAGCAAATTCAATCAGAAAGACCAAATCACTTAAACTTTTAAGGAAAAGCTTCAGACATCTTCAATTGCAAAAAGCATAAAAATAGAACTGAAAAGAGAAGCCAGACACGAATAAATAAATAAATAAATAATAATAACAATAATATGCAAATCTTGAAGATGTCGACCGATGATGTTGCACTAAAGGACCTCGAAATGACATTAGCAATGAAAAGGAAAATCCACGAAAAAAATAAAAACCAAATGTAAATTTTATTTAAGTTTATTATAGTAGTTTAATAGTTTTTATTTAGTTTATTTAATTTTATTAATTTAATTTTTTTATTTAATTTGTATTTAAATGTGCAGGTTGTCAAATAACACAATTGTGTTTTTATTTGTCTGATGTCGTTAGCTTGTTATACAGTCTTCAGTATTGAACGTGACAAACTCTTACACACATTCTGTACTTTAAGGGACACGGATCACTTTCGTATTTGAACTTGTAGTCTAGTTGCAACTTTGTTTTAGTTTAAATAGAAGATTTTAGATATTTTTAACTTTTTTTTGAAGTTTCACTCTGTAATTCTCTCAATAAACTTTTGATTAGTAAAATATATTTAACATTTTATCTCCGTGTTCATCGTTTGATTTCTTAAAAAAATTAAAAAATAATAATAATAATAGGGCCAAACAGGTCGAGAAAAGCCTCCCTCGGAGCCACCCTGAAATCCATTGTTTCCTCCTCCCATGCCCTCGTAATTCTTTGTTACCCTCGCTTCCTTCATTTTCCTATTTCCCTTGAAATCATTTTTTATCTAGTTCGTCCTTTTTACGTATGTTTACCTCGTTTAACATTATATATTGTACTAATAATTGACATATAATACAAATGTTACTATAAGGCAAGGTTGTAAAAATCGTTCGACGTTAGCTAGTCGGTGGACTGGGGTTAAGGGATTGATCGGCTAGGCGGAGATTAATCGGGGACCATTAATTGTTAATTTGTAAGATTTTAAAAAATTAAATATGATTAATATCATATAAAAGTTCATAAATACCACTAATATCATAACAAAATAGGTTAATATGATAAATACAATACTATTCATATTTCAAATAGTTTCTATTGAGATATAACTTCTTCAAAGTGTTAAAATTTCACCGGGTTCTACTATTTCAGTCATTCTGTATGCATGGATTAATCGTTAGGCGCTCTCTAATCCGTCGAGTAACGCCTAGGGATTAATCGGGACCTAATCGGGATTTTTACAACACTGCTATAAGGTTACTTAATATTTATATTCTATTGATAAAATTATTTAGATACAAGGTGTTTTTTGGGCTCTCCGGGCCTGAGGGCCTCAAGAGGTCCATTTCCCTTGCCCCCCAATATTAATATTAATAGATGGTTGAACCCACCCCCGGCCCCATCCTTAAATTCTTTTAGAAAGTACCCCCTTTGGAAAGAAGTAAGGCTTTCTGCGATTTTTTTGTTATTTTTAAGGTATGGATCCTGGCTTTAGATCTAAACTGATTATCCCTTTCGTGATTACGTGTTCCTGTTGCTTGTTAAGGTGGATTATCGTAGCCTAATTAGACCAAGAAAGCGACTACATGATGAATTTGTTATTGACAAATTTCGGGTCAAAAGAAGGATTACATTCTAAGAGGGTGTTTGGGATTGCTTTACTTTTGGACTTTTTACTTTTCCAAAAAGTCAAAAATATTCAAAAGATGTTTGGCAATTTTAAAAGTTCTTTTTAAAACAAATTTTGGGCAAGGGAAAAAAGATTGATTCTAAAAGTCACAATTTGTGACTTTTTGTGACTTTTGTGTCTTTTAAAAGCAATTTTTGTCTTTTGCCCATCCAAACACTTTTTAAACCACTCCTTTTGAAAAAAGTTCTTTTATAAAAATGACTTTTGAACTGAAAAAGTTATCCCAAACACCCCCTAAGTTTTTCAACTTTGAGCTGAAAAAAGTTATCCCAAACATTCCCTAAGTTTTTCAACGTTTTGTCAATGCTGATGTAGGCCTGCTTTATTTTTGGTTGAATGTAGTCGGCCGAGCCCATGAAAAGGAAAAGAAAGGAGCTGCCAGTGCCAGCTGACTGTTTCTTAAAACATGTTTATTCCTTGTTCTTTGAGATAATTTTGTGGAAAAGGTTTAATGCAAAAGTATATTCAGAATTTAATATCAATTAATGATATCTATCATCACCCATCACTATTACAGTTTACAAGCTTAAGATCTGATTTAATTATTCTTAAAACTAATTTGAAATTTACAGAGAGTTTATACATTAAATATAATATAAGATTCTTTTAGTCGAATAGAATGTGATGTTTAGAGGCATTTTTAGGATATTGTTTTATTTCCTTTCAATAATTTTAATAGTTTCCTAAGCTTGATACGCTATGAGTCCCCAATTAAGGTTTTCGACAATTATAAATAGGTTGTTTATCATCTAAGATATTAATTACAATGAGTTTTGATAATTGATGTGATTTATATGCGACAATCAATTCTTCAAGAACAACGATTGCTCTTATTTTTCTGTCTTTGTCAAGTATCATCATTCATTCATTCTGATTATGTTTCGTATCTTTATACATCATTATATGTTTTCTGTAGTTTACAATAACATTTGACTTATACAACTCGTGACCAACTACATTTTGTTAGACTCGTTGAGCATGTCAATATGACTTTTGAATTGCTATTTTGATGCATATATGACGCCAATGTTAAATATGATGTATTTTATAAGTTTTTCTAAATTTGAAATTATTTTAAAAGTCTTCATTAATTATTCATCTAAACTGTTATCCAGGTTAATGTGTATGTATGTGATATGATTGATCGATAGGGATGGTGATAGAGATGGTAATGAGAAGGATATTTGTGATTTCAGTCATATACCCGAATATGACATCATATCATTGTCATGTTTTGTCGGTTACTTGATTAGTTAATAACCATCAAGTTTGCGGGTATATATGCGAATTTCATGTATCTCACTTGTTATCTTAATATGTTAAAATTTACCCTTTGGAATTTCCATTACCTAAAACTTAATTGCAATTTCATCCAAAAAATAATATCTTAGAGTGCATTTAGCTATAGAAAACGGTTTTCGGTTTTGTGGGAAAAGATTATACAAAAAGAGTGGGGTTTTTATTTTTAGTGTTTAGTAGAAAATTTAAAAAACGTGTTTGGTTAAAAATAATTGAGCTTTTATTCTTCATTTTAGAAAAATTCTAAAACGTGTTCGAATGTGTATTTTCTATCAATTTTCATTTTTCATTTTTGTTATTTCAAATAATACAATATTTAACATACTACCTACGTAACATTTAGTAAAGGTTGTGCATTATTCCCAAGGGCACATCAAACTATAGCTCTCCCAAGCAAGAATTACAAAAATGCCTTATGTGTTATAAATTTGAAGAATTGCATAATACATTTTGCATGAAATAGAAAAAAAAATTACAAAAATTGTCCCGGTATAATAACAGTATTTGTCCTTATATCTTTACATTTTTGTTGATTGGGATAAAGATGGGTACAAAGTGGTAGGTGTGATTATGGGGTAGCCGAGTAGAGATGGGGCGTAATTGCGGATGTGGCATGTAGGTATAGATGTAAGGTATAGGTGTAAGACTATCTGCATCGATTCTTGCAGATGGCTTTCAACTTCCCACATAGATATATTAATGTTCCACGTAAGCTCACTTCTTGCAAACATTGCAACATGATTTGTGGGCCCATCAACCATTAACTTCATCTTTTTTCAATGTTTAAAAATCAATCAAATATTGTGTCATTATTTTCTCTTTCTAAAATTGATAAATAGGTTAACTGATCCACCATTTGCAAGGAGTTAGATATTACATCGGTGTGGATGTTCTAAGGACCATAGTTTAGCCTGACAAATGTAGGAATCATAGTGTGTGAAGATGCGCCTTTCCTTCGTGCACTATGGTCTGCATTGGTGATTTAAAGTGCCCCCACTGGGCGCATCTCTGTTTCCTTTGTCTTGCACACCGCGACTGCATCCAACCGTGATCTATTCGCCCATCAAGTGGTTGAGAATGTGGTTTATGGCTCTAAAGCGGGGAACATTTTGAAGATGCGTAGGGTCCATTGAAGGACTAATTCTGACCATGTTGACTGATGTTGACCAAGTTCTATGGTATCTTTCTTTTTCTCTTTTTAGTTTAGCTCATTCCGAGCTCATTTTAGTCTTGTTCTAACTTGAGGACAAGTTAGGTTTAAGCTTGGGGTGATTTGATAGCTTATTTTATTTCCTTATTTTTATTAGTTTATCTTAGATTTTTAGCTCTTTTTATTAGTATTGCATTGTATATTCTTTATTTTCTTTATCATGGATCGTATCGGGGGCTTGTTATGTTGCATGAGGAATTTTGCAGGGTTTTGGAGCTTTTTGTGATTGTGGATTTGAGTGAAGACGGCTTAGTGGGCTCCCGAAGCATTATTGGGCTTGGTGGAATCAAAGAAGAAGAATTGGGCTTCGAAAGTTATTGGCTTGGATTGTTTGGGCTTGTGAAGATGGATCATAAATTTCTAATTTTGGTCTTGGAGCATCCATTTAGTGGCTAAATGATGATTGGTGGATTCAAATTACATGGACAAGGGGGGACCAAAGGAATCTTTGGTAGTGGAAGGGTGGAGTAGTGGAATGGTGGACCAATAGCATTCCAGCAGCATTTGCGCGGGTGAAATTTTGGCTGCGCGGGTACCCGCGCAACTGCCCAGTTTGGGTATTTTGGTCATTTGGCTCACAATAACTCTAGGGGATCAGATCTAGAGGCTCATTCACGAATTTTCCACCATTGGAGACCTGCAAGTGACGATTTGGAGAGCAAAATACTCAATTTCTTTCATCTTTTCAAGTCTTAGGTAGATTCTTGATGCAAATTAATTATTGTTCTTGTTACTTTGTTGCCATGAGTGGCTAATACTCTTATTTGGTTGACTTTGGCTGAAAACCAATGAATGTTTGTGGGTTTTGAAGGATTTATGTTGATTATCAATTTATTCCATGTTTATGATTCTAGTTTACAATTCTTATGCTTATTTGATGCTTTGATCATGAGCTTAGTATTTGATTGAGCAATGGTTGATTTGTTTCATTGATTTTGCATTGGATCATTGAATTTATCTAGAACAAAGGCTTTATGATGGTAGAAATCATCTCTAGCTTATGAATCATAGCTCCTTTATGGATGTGTAAGCATTTGACATCCTCTAGGAATTGGGGATTCCTTCATTCTTAAGGCTAATTGATTTCTTGGGATTAATTGCTTCATTTGACCCTTGATCTTAATTAAGAAGGTGTGTTGTGGGCTTCCCCAACCTCCATACTACCTATGAGGAATCTTGGCATATCATGCTTCATGATTGCTATAACCAATTTGGGATGAAGGATAAGCTTTGTATTAGATCCTAATGATAAACACACAAATGTTCATTGTGTTGAATTGCCTTAGTTAACCAATTATTCCCAACCTTTGAGCATCTCATCAACTTGCTTAATTGCAAGGTTTTTAGTTATTCAAGTATTTTAGTTTTCAAGTAATCAAACACCCCCCCCCCCCCCTTTTTAGTTTAATTGTAGTTAGTTAGTTTAATTTCACTAGTTCTATTGAATTGCATTGGTGATTGAATACAACCATTTCCCCGAGGATCGATACCCCTTTTTACCATTATATTACGTTTATTTAGAAATCAAAGGGTGTAATTTGCTTGGTGGACTTGACATCCCACCAAGTTTTGGCGCCGTTGCCGGGGAAACTGGTTATTGTTATTTGATTGTTTATGCCTAGGTCTACAAGAACCGGTGAACTACTCTACAATCCGGAAATTGAAAAAGAAGCAAAAAGGTTGAAAAAGTTAGCCAAACAAGCAAAGCAACAACAACTAGTTCAAGCTTCTTCCTCTTCTCCAATAATCAACATAGAAGATCAAGTTCACACTTCAAGTGATACCGACACCGAGCCGAGTTCTCCAATTGTTGGTCAATCCTTTGAAGACATTCCGTTTGAAAACCACATAGCCATGAATCACACTCTACCTCACAATCCTAACCCAAACCCAAACAATCAAGATGCTAATACCCCACCCCATCAACCAAGACAACAACAACAAGAACCTCTCATTGATATGCCACCTTGGAATCAAGCCCCTCCTCAAAACCAACCCAATTATCCGCAACCACAAAACCAACAATTCCACCATAACAACCAACCTCAAAACAATGCTTTTCAAGTTCAACAAGTACATTACCCAAATCAACCCAATTACCAACACCCTCCAATATACCAAAACCCAATGTACCCCCAACAACAACCTCCCTACGACCAATACCCTAACTACCAACCTTATCCACCACCAATCTACAATCATCAACCATACCCATATCCACCTTACCAACAACCACCCAATTACTTGCAACAATATCCCAATAACCCCAATCCACCCAATCCCCCTCAAGAGTTGACACTTCGGCAAATGATGGAGACGGATGTTACTCATACACCTCTTGCTATTGTTTATCCCGCAAACCGCCGAGGGATTGAATTGAAGTCAAGTTTCATCCATCAACTAACCAAGTTCCATGGTTTGGATAGAGAAGATCCTCAAAAGCATTTGAAGTCCTTTCATATGATATGTGTTAGCATGTTGCCCGACAATGTGACATTGGATGATTTCAAGTTAACCGCATTCCCACTCACCTTGGAAGATAAAGCTAGAGAGTGGTTATTCAACTTACCACCGGGATCTATTCACACATGGGAAGAGTTACTCAAAGCCTTCAATAGCAAGTTCTATCCCACCTCCCGAATTTCAAGCCAAAGAAGTGACATTTTGGGGATTCGTCAAGGGGAGAATGAGACTTTTCATGATTTTTGGGAGCGATTCAACAACTTATGTACAAGTTGTCCTCAACACAATATACCCGAACAACTACTTCTTCAACAATTTTATGAGGGTATGAATGAAAAAGATCGAAGGATGATTGATGCTTCAAGTGGTGGTGACATCTTCAACAAGACACCTCAAGAGATAAGATCACTTTTTGGAACCATTTCTCAAAATCAAAGGAACTTTGGGACTAGAAATGACATGAAGAGAAATTCTCCACAAGTGGTTGGTGAAGTTAGCAACACTCAACACTTGGAATCAAAGCTCTTGGATTTGACTAATGTGTTAAGTCAAATGGTGGTGGGAAGTGGTCAACAACTGATGGTATGTGGTATTTGTGCAATGACGGGCCATTATACGGATAAGTGTCCCACACTTGGAAGTGAACCGGAAGATGTGAATGCAATGGGCGGATATCAAAGTCAACCAAGACCCATGGGATTTCAAAACAATTTCAACCCAAATTTGAGGAATAACCAAAACAACCCTTATCCACCAAAGCAAAATCCACCAAATCTTTTGATGAGACCCCAACATCCACAATACCAATCCCAAAAACCTCCATATCCACAAAATTCTTATAACCCTCCAAATTACCAACAACCTCCACAACAAGGCCAATCAAGTGGTACCCATCAAATGAGCCTTCAAGAACTTGTCACTTCTCTTGCTCAAAGCCAAACCCAATTTCAACAAGAAACCAAGAATACTTTCTCCAACATTCAAGCACAAATTGGAGACTTGGCAACCGCTCTCAACAAGATGGAACAAAGGGGTAAACTTCCATCACAAACCGAGAAGAACCCCAATGTGAGTGCCATCACCTTGCGAAGTGGGAAAACACTTGGAGAAAGTCAACCTAAAAGAGTTTCAAGAGAAGACGAAGATGAAGTGATCATTGTGGAACCTCCAAAAGTTGTAGTTCCTCCAAAGGAACCGGTTGTGCCAAATGTTAATCAACCCGATCCTTCCAACAAACCCATCAAACCATTGGTCATACCACCGCCTTTTCCATCCCGGTTGGCTTCCTCAAAGAAACAAGAAGAAGAGAAAGAGTTTCTTCAGACTTTCCGCAAGGTTCAACTCAACATTTCACTATTGGATGTCATTAAGCAAATCCCACGTTACGCCAAATTTCTTAAGGATTTGTGCACCAACAAGAGAAAATTCAAGACAAATGAGAAGATTCAAGTCAATGCAAATGTATCCGCGGTCATCCAAAAGAAGCTTCCACCCAAATGCAAAGACCCGGGAATGTTTGCTATACCTTGTACCATTGGTGATTTACATGTTGAAAGTGCCATGCTAGATCTTGGAGCCTCAATCAATGTCATGCCATACTCGGTTTTTCAATCTCTCAATGTTGGACCTTTGGAAGAAACCGGAGTCATCATTCAATTAGCGGACAAGTCAAGTGTATTTCCAAGAGGCGTGTTGGAGGATGTACTAGTTCAAGTCAATCAACTAGTATTTCCCGCAGATTTCTATGTTATTGACCTTGAAGAAAAGACTCCTTCCAAGTCATCTATGATTCTCCTTGGAAGACCCTTCATGAATACCGCTCACACGATTATTGATGTCCACAATGGGAAGATCACCATGGAGTTTGATGGAGAGACCATTCACTTCAACATCTTTGAAGCAATGAGATATCCTAGCAACATATCTCCATTGTATCGAGTTGATGTGATTGAGCCAATCACCCAACAATTATTCGAGTTATCAAATGGGGATCTTTTGAAGATGGTGCTTAACATGAGTCTTGAAGGTGAAAGTTTGAAGAATACCTTGGATTTGTATACATTGGATTCCGAAGTTGAAGATATTGTGAAGGCTCTAGAAATTACTAATTCCACAAAGAAGGATGTTTCTCAAGTTGCCTTATCTCATTCTCCAATCAAGATGCCACCTTCCATAATCCAACCACCCACACTTGAATTGAAAGTCTTACCTAGCCATTTGAAATATGTTTATCTGGGTCAAGATGAGACTCTACCGGTGATTATCTCTTCTCAATTGAAAGACTTTGAAGAAAACCAATTGATTGAAGTCTTGAAAGAGCATAAAGAGGCCATGGGGTGGACCATAGCGGACATCAAGGGGATAAGTCCTAATGTATGCACTCACAAGATACTCATGGAAGATGATTGCAAGCCTAGGAGGGAAGCCCAAAGACGATTAAACCCTCCCATGATGAAAGTTGTCAAGAAGGAGATAATCAAGTTACTTGATGCGGATATGATTTACCCAATTTCCGACTCCAAATGGGTTAGTCCGGTGCAAGTGGTTCCCAAGAAAACGGGAATCACGGTTGTTGAGAATAACAAAGGCGTAATGGTACCCACTCGAGTTCAAAATGGATGGAAGGTGTGCATTGATTATAGAAAGTTGAATTCAAGCACACGGAAAGATCACTTCCCTCTTCCTTTCATTGATCAAATGCTCGAGCGATTGGCGGGCAAATCGCATTATTGTTGCCTTGATGGATACTCGGGTTTTCACCAAATACCCGTTGCCCCCGAAGATCAAGACAAAACGACTTTTACATGCCCCTTTGGCACATTTGCCTACAAGCGGATGCCATTTGGATTATGCAATGCCCCCGCCACATTCCAAAGATGCATGGTGAGTATCTTCTCCGAGTATGTTGAAAATATAATCGAAGTGTTCATGGATGATTTCACCGTGTATGGCAATTCGTTTGATGAATGCTTGGGTAACCTTAAGAAGATTTTGAAAAGGTGCATTGAGAAAAAGTTGGTGTTAAACTTTGAGAAATGTCACTTCATGGTCAATCAAGGAATCATTTTGGGACACATCGTCTCCAAAAAGGGCATCGAAGTTGATAAAGCCAAAATTGATGTCATCCAAACCCTTCCTTACCCAACATGTGTTAGAGAAGTGAGATCTTTCTTGGGCCATGCGGGATTCTATAGAAGATTCATCAAAGATTTCTCAAAGATCACGCAACCAATGTGCCTCCTTCTTCAAAAAGATGTCGATTTTGACTTCAATATTGCATGCCAAGAAGCCTTTGACAAACTTAAAGACTTGCTCACTTCCGCCCCAATAATCCAACCTCCAAATTGGGAGCTTCCATTTGAAATAATGTGTGATGCAAGCAATTTTGCTATTGGCGCGGTCTTAGGTCAAAAAGAGGGCAAAGCATCCCATGTCATCTACTATGCCTCCAAAACCTTGGATAATGCTCAAGCCAATTACTCCACCATCGAGAAGGAACTTCTAGCCATTGTATTCGCCTTGGAGAAATTCCAGCAATACCTTCTTGGGACAAAAGTAATTGTGTATTCCGACCATGCCGCATTGAAGTATCTCATGACCAAGAAAGATGCCAAGCCACGGTTGATTCGTTGGATTCTTCTTTTACAAGAATTCGATCTTGAGATAAAGGATAAAAGTGGTGCCGAAAACCTAGTTGCGGATCACTTAAGTCGGTTGAATATTGGTGATTCTTATTCTCCTATCCTTGATGAATTCCCGGATGTTTGCCCGGAGGCCGTGCTGCAAAACCCTATTTCGTACTATACACTTTAGCCTGACAAATGTAGGAATCATAGTGTGTGAAGAGGCGCCTTTCCTTCGTGCACTATGTTCTGCATTGGTGATTTAAAGTGCCCCCACTGGGCGCATCTCTGTTTCCTTTGTCTTGCACACCGCGACTGCATCCAACCGTGATCTATTCGCCCATCAAGTGGTTGAGAATGTGGTTTATGGCTCTAAAGCGGGGAACATTTTGAAGATGCGTAGGGTCCATTGAAGGACTAATTTTGACCATGTTGACTGATGTTGACCAAGTTCTATGGTATCTTTCTTTTTCTCTTTTTAGTTTAGCTCATTCCGAGCTCATTTTAGTCTTGTTCTAACTTGAGGACAAGTTAGGTTTAAGCTTGGGGTGATTTGATAGCTTATTTTATTTCCTTATTTTTATTAGTTTATCTTAGATTTTTAGCTCTTTTTATTAGTATTGCATTGTATATTCTTTATTTTCTTTATCATGGATCGTATCGGGGGCTTGTTATGTTGCATGAGGAATTTTGCAGGGTTTTGGAGCTTTTTGTGATTGTGGATTTGAGTGAAGACGGCTTAGTGGGCTCCCGAAGCATTATTGGGCTTGGCGGAATCAAAGAAGAAGAATTGGGCTTTGAAAGTTATTGGCTTGGATTATTTGGGCTTGTGAAGATGGATCATAAATTTCTAATTTTGGGCTTGGAGCATCCATTTAGTGGCTAAATGATGATTAGTGGATTCAAATTACATGGACAAGGGGGGGACCAAAGGAATCTTTGGTAGTGGAAGGGTGGAGTAGTGGAATGATGGACCAATAGCATTCCAGCAGCATTTGCGCGGGTGGAATTTTGGCTGTGCGGGTACCCGCGCAACTGCCCAGTTTGGGTATTTTGGTCATTTGGCTCACAATAACTCTGGGGGATCAGATCTAGAGGCTCATTCACGAATTTTCCACCATTGGAGACCTGCAAGTGACGATTTGGAGAGCAAAATACTCAATTTCTTTCATCTTTTCAAGTCTTAGGTAGATTCTTGATGCAAATTAATTATTGTTCTTGTTACTTTGTTGCCATGAGTGGCTAATACTCTTATTTGGTTGACTTTGGCTGAAAACCAATGAATGTTTGTGGGTTTTGAAGGATTTATGTTGATTATCAATTTATTCCATGTTTATGATTCTAGTTTACAATTCTTATGCTTATTTGATGCTTTGATCATGAGCTTAGTATTTGATTGAGCAATGGTTGATTTGTTTCATTGATTTTGCATTGGATCATTGAATTTATCTAGAACAAAGGCTTTATGATGGTAGAAATCATCTCTAGCTTATGAATCATAGCTCCTTTATGGATGTGTAAGCATTTGACATCCTCTAGGAATTGGGGATTCCTTCATTCTTAAGGCTAATTGATTTCTTGGGATTAATTGCTTCATTTGACCCTTGATCTTAATTAAGAAGGTGTGTTGTGGGCTTCCCCAACCTCCATACTACCTATGAGGAATCTTGGCATATCATGCTTCATGATTGCTATAACTAATTTGGGATGAAGGATAAGCTTTGTATTAGATCCTAATGATAAACACACAAATGTTCATTGTGTTGAATTGCCTTAGTTAACAAATTATTCCCAACCTTTGAGCATCTCATCAACTTGCTTAATTGCAAGGTTTTTAGTTATTCAAGTATTTTAGTTTTCAAGTAATCAAACACCCCCCCCCCCCCCTTTTTAGTTTAATTGTAGTTAGTTAGTTTAATTTCACTAGTTCTATTGAATTGCATTGGTGATTGAATACAACCATTTCCCCGAGGATCGATACCCCTTTTTACCATTATATTACGTTTATTTAGAAATCAAAGGGTGTAATTTGCTTGGTGGACTTGACATCCCACCAGTAATCCCCACGGACTCTCCCTCCGAAGAACTTCACTCTCACTCATCTCTCTCGTTATTCTTTTCGATTTTGTCAAAATGTCAATATACAATACAGTACACAATTTGACAATACGACATCTTAACTTTCTTATCTGCGGGCTGAAGTAAAATGGGTTGGCTTTTGGATGGCTCGAGCCAAGCCTCAAAGGCTCAAACCGCTAATGACTATCGGTGGTCGACTGGTCAGGCGATGATCGATGAAGCACGGATGGATCGGCGATGGAGAGGAGGAGCGTTGGTAGAAGGTTCGCCGCCACAGATGGAGCAGCGACGGCGAAAGCTTGCCTCGCCTGAGATGGAGCAACATCGACGATGGAAGGAGGCAAGGGAATGGAGATGGATTTGAAGCAAGGAACGACGATAGATAGATGATGAGTTAGGTTAGGTTAGCGTCGGGTGGGAGATTGAGGAAGACACGCTTATTTATTTAGGTCTAAAGTCAGTACCATAATTATAGGGATTATTTTTGGAAGTTACTAAACAAATTACTAAATTACCCTTATTTATTTATTTATTTATTTAATTTTTTATTTAATTTTGATTGGTCCACATTTAAGCATACAATAACACAATAATTATTTAATTTTCATTGGTCCATATATATATATATATATATATATATATATATATATATATATATATATATATATATATATATATATATATATATATGAAACAACAATTAGTACTTTTAAAGTTATACTTAATTAAAAAAAATCTCTATTCTTACAAAACTTTTGGAATATTTTTTGAATCAAGTATGTTTTATAACTCTTTTTCATTTTTCTGAGAAAAAAATTCAAGAAAACTAAAAAAAATCACAGCCAAACTAAATTTTTTTTACAACAAAACACATCGTTAACAATTCATATTTCCAACAACATCAGGTTTAATATATAATAAATATTATATAAGACAAAACTGTACAAATGGTCCATGTGGTTAGCTGAAAATTGTCACTTTGGTCCAAAAAAGTTTGGACTAGCACCGGAGGTCCAAACTTTTCATTTTGTTGCGACTTTGGTCCATTTTGGTTTTAACTTTTTTATAATGACGAATTTGCCCCTGATATTTACTTTTTTTTATTTCTTTTATATTACAATAATTAAAAAAACAAAAACATTTTTTTTTAAATAACCACTGGAGAACAAAATTCTTACAATAATTTCTCTCTCTCTCTCTCTCTCTCTCTCTCTCTCTCTCTCTCTCTCTCTCTCAAATCCATCAATTTTTCCACAGAAATCCTAGTCTTGACTTGAAATAACCATCGGAGAAAAAAAAAACGGCCACCGGAGAAGACGAACAGAGAAAACAGTGGTGAATCCGGCGACTCTGACGTCTAGCACGAGAATGTGTTCGGCGACTCCTGTGTATGGCAACCAATATTGTTAGCGTATCTGCCCAGATCTAGTCGTTCCTAGTATCATCGTCATCTTCCCCACAAAGAAACCCTCAACCACAAGTGTTGCAACCACTGTCTTGAAACCCTAACGAAAATGTGAAAACCCTCGAAGGAAAATCTGTCTCTCCTTCTCTATCTTCCTCAGAAAACCCTAGATCTTTCATATCTTCGTTCTTATCCATCGATTCTTCTCTGGTTGACGAAGGCTATCAAATCGGAGGGTTTTCAAGATCAAAGGGTTTTCATAGAGGTTCAACAGTGGAGGCGGTGTGGACACGTGGTCGTGGTAACAACTCCGACGAAGGGTTTCCAGATCGAAGGGTTTCTAGATCGATGACTCCGCCGGCTCCGATGAAGGGTTTCTAGATCGACGACTCCAATAGGTGGGGGCATTTGGGTTGCTATGAAGCCGACGATAAGCACAAGGAAAACGGGAGGGGGTTGTTGCCCTCTTGACAGCCGAAAAACCCCACCTCCGGTGAAGGTTTTCTCGATTAAAATAGAAGAAGAAAAAGGGAGGCAGTAACAATAAGTATGGGGTGTTTGGGTTGCTTGTCATCGAGAAAGAAGAAGAAAATATGGTTGGAACGGAGGGTTTTCCAGAGAGAGAGAGAGAGACGGGTAGAGAGAGAGAGAGAGAGAGATTTATTTTTATTTTTTATTTTTTTTAAATCTAAATATCAGAAAAAAATAAATATGAGAGAGAAAGAGATATTTTTTTTTTATTTTTTATTTTTTATTTTTTTAAATCTGAAAATAAGAAAAAAAAAAAAGAAAATCATATTAACAAGGGCAAATTCATCATTTTGAAAAAAATCAAAATAGATAGGAAACAAGCAACAAAATGAAAACTTTAGACTCTGGTGCTAGTCCAAACCTTTTTAGACCAAAGTGGCAACTTTGAGCAAACCACATGGACCATTTGTGCAGTTTAGTCATTATATAAATATAAAAACAATATCGTCACTCTCTATTTCTTAATTTCCTTGACCCTACATAATGATGAAGTGATCAATAGAGTATATATTTACATCATCACCAACATCATAATAGTTATACTCGATTGTTTGACAATATGCTTCAAAGAGACATATACATGAATTGAACACGAAGCAACTTTGAAAATTCAGAGATTTATATATACATATTAAACACATATGATACATACACCATGCTATAACCGGTAATCTAATGAGACTACCACTTTACATTTTCCATTTCCCGCATTTATAAACTATAAAAAGTACACCAAATACACAGTTTCATCGTTTCAAATTAACACTATACCCATAAAACTACTGTACAAATCCAAACACAATTCACCACAAATCATCATCATCACCATCATCAACAGCCACCCTTGAAGAAGGAAGCACATTCCCCTCCTCCAACTCCATTTCCACCTCAGTTTCAGTTTCCACATCAGCAAGATTCTTCAAATCAACAACCGACAGCTCATCAAGCCACCTCACCACCAAGTCAGCAGCACTAAGCTCATAAACCGGATGCTTACTAGCCACAGCCACACACTTCATTTTAGCATCATGAGCAGCTTCAATACTCAAATTAGAATTCCCAAACACAATACATCTCTCAGGTATAAACTTCAACAACTGAGCTGCATACATGAACATTTCAGGATCAGGTTTCCCTCTATAAACATCTTCAGAAGTCACCACAACACTGAAAACGCCATTAATCCCAATTGCACCAATCGCTTCTTCAAGATTCTTTCGTGGACGGGTTGAAACTAAAGCCATTGGGATGTTGTAACGTGTTAGAACATTCACAAACTCGCGGGACCCATCACGGAATCTGTAGATTCCACCTTGTAGAGCTTGATGGATTTCTTCTTTTCTTGATGACATTCGTTTTAGTTGAGATGGATCTCTTGACCAACATAAGACTTCTGAGATTGCTTGTTCGTTCTTCATGCCTTCGATTCTTTTGAGGAGAAAAGCAGGAGGTGGGGATTTACCTTCTTCTTGTGAAAGTGCAAGCCATGATTGTTTTTCAAGATCTGGGTTGTCTTCTATCAAGACTCCTTCCCATTCGAATATGGCACCTAACCAGCCACAACCCATTTGGTGTTGACGAAGTAATGGGTTTTGTAATGATGGGTTATCTGCTTTATTCTTTGGAGGCCATGACCCTGGTTTTCTGTCTAGGTTATGGTTAGTGTTGAATTGGTTATCGGAATTCTTTTGAAATCTGTCTTCTTCTTTGAAATTGTAGATCTCTCTAGTCAACTCCATTGCTTGAGCTTTGATTGCGTAAACCTTGGACAAGCGATTAGGGTTCATTGCAACCCGTTTACCTGACGATTGTCTCCAATGGTGCCCTAAAATTGGTGTAGGCCCCAACAGGGATGTTGCAGCCATTGATTCGACCATTTTTCAGACTTGAAATTACAAGTTTGCGAAGCTCTCAATAATTGCGGAATCGAAAACCCTAATTTACTGGATTGATTCCGTGAACGGATGAGTATTAAATTGAAGGAATCACTTTTGTGGGAAAACTGGATTAATTATTCTTGATTGTCACCAAAAGGGGGAAAGGTACAACAACAATAAAGATACAAACTTTGGTCGACAACAATCAAAATCCAAAACAGAAATCCCCAAATTCACCCGAATTAAGAAATTACAACACCAAACAGCTTAAACACGTCCGATTCTATAACAATTGAACTCCAGAAATCGAAAAATATGAACAGAAAAATTAAAAAAAAAGGCAGTTAACTTAACCAAATTGAAACAAAAGAAGAAGCTTAAAGATTAAAGCTAGGGCTATATACAGTACATGTGATGATGATCATGATCATGGAAGAAAATAAAAAAGGAAAAAGGTGGTGAAAGAACCTGAATTAGGAAAGTGGATAGAGGATTGAGAAGAAGATTAGCGATTAATTTGGGGGAAAGAATTTATGTGGTTTATAGGAGGAGGAGAAGAGGGAAGTGTTGCGTGCCGCCGGAGACCGTAGAGTTTGGAATGCATACGTGTCGGATGGTGAACGTCATCCTTTATTTTCTAGAATTGATAATATTATAAATATATAGTATCGAACTATCGACACGATAAAAATAATCCGGAATAATTTTAAGGGATGAATAAATGAACAAATACATTTTCAAATTTATTAGGTTAGGATTACTAGTTTACTATTCCTTGTGAAATATGAAAATCTCTAAATGAGGGTGTTAGGAAGAAAATTATGAATTAAGGGTATAGATTTTTAGAGTTTTACATAATTTATTAGCATAAATTTAACAAAAACGATTAATAAATTCCAATGATGTCTTATATATATTCCAATACTATTGTAAAAGATTTATCAAGAGATTAGTATATCCTAAAATTGATGCGTGCTAAAATTTATTTGTGGATTAATATTGTAGGCCTTAGCCGGCATATAATTTATTAGGTTACTATTACTAGTTTACTATTAGATCGTTAATCACTAAAGTAAACCCATGAATCATAACCGAAACATAGACCAAATTCTGATTCTAGTTTGATTAACTCAAATGTGATGGTGTTTGTTGATTTTATAACCATTTACTCGGATTTTAAAGGTTAACTAAAATTCATAGCGCGGTGGCGGTAGTGCGTGAGTTTGAAAATTTTTGTAAACTTTTACATTTTCGCTTTTAAGATAAATTCAAATAATTAAAAAACTTTTATTCGTCAATAGAATCTTTTAGCTTTTGTTTTAAACAAAAAGTTCATAATACAAAACTCTTTTAACGAGAATTCACTATGCCTACGAGCATCTTGTACAAGACTACTTTGTCGATGATGTCAAGTACGCTGAAAAGTTTCGAAGACGATTCCAATTGATGAAACGATTATTATTGCATATAGTTGATGATTTGAAGAATATGTTTGAATTTGTTTCCAACTGAAATGGATGCAAGATGTAAGAAAGGTTTTACTCCGCTGCAAAAAAGCACAACTACGATTTGTTAATTAACATAGGGCATAAGAGTCAACTCATTAGATGAGTATATATGAGGATGTATGAGCAGACCACACATGATAGTGTCTATAAGTGTGCTAAATGTGTCATTAAGGTTTACGGCGTACGATATTTGTGTAAACATACGTTAAATGACATGTAACAAATGTATGTGAATTATGAAAACAATATGGGTTTCCTGAAATGCTAGGCAGCATTAATTATATGTAGTCGTAGACAATGTGCCTTAATGCATGACGTGGTTAACTCATGTGAGATGATCATAAAAGCAGTAGTGTCGTATCATCTATATATTTGACATGCACTATTTGATGTCGCGAGTCCCAACAATGACATTAATGTTTTTTACCAGATATCGAATGACATGCATCCTAGAAAGGCGTATGACTTGTCATTTGAAGTGAATGTAGTATAATACAAACGGGGATAATATCTTACTGATATGATATGTATCCTAAGTATTCTATATGTCAGTGGCGGAGGCTCTTAAAGGCCAGGAGGGGCCATGGCCTCCCCGATTTTGAGGATGATAATACATAATTACATATATGTATATAGGTCAGTTACGAAAAAAAATCATTAATATGACTAACTGGCCTCCTGATTATGAGCTTCATATAATTATGTAATATAACTCATAAAATTTACTTTAAGAAACTAGATAAAGAATCAACTAAAAAGTCCGCAAATCACTGAAAAAATCAAAACCAACCTTCATTCATTCGGAAATCAAATCAAAGAAGAAATTACTCTCACACTACATAAAAACAAATAATCATAATCTAATTAACAATTTTTTTAACTCAAGTTTTGAGTTTATAAAAACAATAAACCAAAAATACTTATTCCGGCCACCGGAAAAATATCTCAAAATTGCTCGTAAGAAAACATCATCGTTGAAAGAAGAAATCTCAAATCTGACCAGAAACCGCAACAAGTTGTTTTGCTCCTCACACCGGTCACGAGACTCCTTGCCTCTAACCTCCGTCGTGCTCTCTGTTGGCTGCTGCCCTTTCCTCTCATGTCTCCTCACCACCGGCGCAACAATGAAGTTGTACGTATTCCCTTTGCATCTCTCTTTTTCCTTCCATCCTACTCATAGATAATATTGTTTATACCTTGATTACTGTGAACAAATCTATAAAAAAGATATGATATAGACTTTTGAGTCTAGAAGCTGCTACTGTATAAATAAGTGAATACTATTACTTTATTAAATAGAAACTTTTATTTCTAGCTTGTTATTACTAGTTAGTATAGTTAGAAATTTATAAAGAAATCGTTAGTAGCTTTAGTATAGTTAGAAACTTATAATAAAACATATTTATTAAGTTTATTTATATGTTTTTGTTTTTTAAAAAAAAAATGATATAGTCCATGTAGACAATAAAGTAATTACTAATTATTAAGATATTAATATATAACAGTATGACATACAAGGTAACTAAAATCCTAATATAATAAAAATCATAATCCTTATATATTAGAAATCGTAATGTATCATGAAAATGTAAGACTATAAGACAAGCAAACAAAATAAAGAAATTTAGAAATCATTAGCATGGTTAGAAATTTATATTAAAAACTATATTTATTAAACTTGTTTATATGTTTTCGTTTTGAAAATCTTATTTCGGCCCCAGTAATTATAGTCTTCGTGTTCCGCCCCTGCTATATGTGTCGAATCATGGATATGTCCAGATGCAAAAAATGATTAAAGTTTAAGATAGTTCCATAAGAAGCTAGGAAGGATGTGGAAATAGCGTTTGATGTAAATATGCATCATATTATATAATATTGTTTTAGAAGATAAAGGAAATGTGACATACTACTGTGATGAAAACGAAATTTTACAATCCTTTGAAGTAGTAGAAATTGATATGTAACACTACATAGGAAACATAATGGAAGTACATAATTGAGATACACATCACAACATTTGCGCTAATTTAGTAAAACATATTTACAAAACTTGACTGCATATATTGTCGATGAGGATCCGGACAAGGCATCAGATGTGGATTCGAAACGAAGATTCAAAATGATATACTTAATAAATTATTCTTATGTTTTAGTTTCTTTTATGCAATTTTTATCATTTTAGTTTGAAATAATGAGTTTTTTTTATTAATTTTGAATTTATTTATAAATAAATTACATTTTTATATATTTATTAAAAAACTTAAAAAGTAAAGAAGTGAAATGTGACAATTTCCTATCCGTGAGAAGAGTAAAGAGAAAATGACGTGGCGATAAGTTCGATGAAATCAGACCCCTTTGTCTAACTCGGGTCAACTTCAGCATGAAAAATACGAAATCGGATTTCGTAACTCATAAACATACTCTTTTTCAAAATGATTTTGTTTTATATGTAAGCGACACTTATGCATCTACGATGTCATTTAAGTAGGCCTGTCGAAAAAACCCGAAACCCGTTCTACCCACCCGACCCGTTCCGAATTCGGGTAAAATGGGTCGGGTAGAACGGATAACGGGTATGAACATTCGGGTAATATGTTAACCCGATAATAATATAGGTCGGGTTTTAGGTATGAATATTTATTTTCGGGTATACCCGAATTCGTTTTTTAAATAATATCAAATATACAATGCAGTCACGTACGCACACTTCAAATAAAACAAAACCATTCGTTTCCTTCTTATGAACGACGGCTCGACAGTAGACGCAAACTTGCAAAGGGAATACGACGCTGAAGCTGAAGTCTTGAACCGTCATCACAATTCTCAGTTTCTCACCATCGCACGGAATGGAATTAAAAAAGTACATAACATATTATAAGGATTTGTGTTGTTATTATATATGTACTTGTTAATTGTATGAAGTATTTTCCTACCCGATTCTTTATTAAACCAACCAACATGTAAAAATAAAAAAATAAAAAAAAAATTATCAATAAATGTCATTTAAGAAATTTTCGGGTATACCTGATAATTACCCGACTCGACCTCAAACCCGAATACCTGAAACCCGAAAACCCGAATTATAATATAGGTCGGGTATCGGGTATTATTTTCTTAAGGAAATACCCGTTCTACCCGACCCGTTCTACCCGAAACCCGAAAATTTTACCCGTTCGATACCTCTACATTTAAGTTGTGGATTATAATATAGTGAATTTATGTCACCAACTACAAAACAACAAGATCAAGAACCTACCCCTCCTATCACACCACGTTCAAACCCCAAAAAAAATTAGAACCAGTCAATGATGTGGTCTATAACCCCCAATAAAACAAAATTACCAAATTCTCCCCACACATACGACTATTCATATCACACATTTAACGGATCCTTCTTTTTGACCCCAAAGCTTACATCAAACATCCTAAAGGTCCACATTTTCCCACGACAAAGATGCCCATGCCCACCAAACACAAAGACACCGAAAGAGAGCAGAAAACACACGGTATCAAAAGAAAAAATGAAGATGCTTTATACAGCAAGACAAAGAAGTTTCATGAGCTTAATAAATTAAGCACTTAATATGCACAGCTATATATGATTGTTTCTTTTTGACTTAATATGAACATAATAACTTAATGGGTCAAGCCAAAAAGCTTTTTTTCGCCCATTTTTTGTTCTTTTTTTTCGCCCAACTTTTCTCACGCTAATATTTTTAAAAATTGTAAAATTTGTATTTTTTGGAATGTAAGAAATTAGAATCCAATAGTCTTAAAAAAAAAAAAAAAAAAAAAAAAAAAAAAAAACCTTTTATCCAAACAAATATCATCATTTATTTTACCCATAATATATTTAAATGGGGGAAAATAAGAAAACATCCCCAAACTGAAACCCAAGGGCAAAACAGACCTTTCACAAAATTTCCTGGATGGACAACCTATCCGTCTAAAAAACACACAAGAATTTACCTAACTGTTGTTTTTGATTTGTAAGCTTTTCATAATAATGATAATGATATATCTCAAAGAGATGCATATACGATTCCAACTATTAAAAGTCAAAACTAGTCTACATGATGATCACTTGGTGGTGGTGGTGGTGGTGGGAGGTTATCTTGGTCCTCAACCTTAGACTTGTTAAAGGATCTCTGCTTTTCCGGCTCATTTACTTTTTTAACACCACCATCACTACTGGCGGCAGTAGGAGGAGTAGGGTGGTGGTCACGAGGACTGACCAGCTTCTTTTCAACATCTTCAAATTTTGCAGTGGCCCATGGTGCGGACCCCACAGTCTTTGCAGAACTGGGCCCATCTATTGTAAGACTCGATGCTTCATCTCTAGAAGCATACCACATGTTACCACATGCAGTACACTCAAGCTGTTACACAATAGAAAATACAAACCTACTTTACTCTTTTAACAAAAATAGCCCCTCTACTTTACTTTACTTTACTTTTCACCCATAACAAAGCTTCTTACCTGATATCTATCTGCATGTCCAGCTGATATGATCTCTATCAATCGCACTTTTTTCTCTGTGCATCTTTTACATCGTGCATCTGTCATCTGTTCACATATAATAAAAAAAACATACACCAAACTCTCATTTTACTTTTTTTTTTTTTTTTTTTTTTAAAACACCAAATTAATAGAAAGAAAGAAATATTACCTGCACTTGAGCATCCTCTTCAGGCTCTTTACTTGCTATCTCCTCAGCTGTCAATCCCTCCTAAAAGTTTTTTCTTTATTTAGATTCTGTGTTTTTTTTTCTAAAAAAAAATCAAGATTGTAAATAAAACACATACCTTCAACTCATTAGGTGACATGTTAAATATTTTTGAAGCTTCTAATTCTCCCTTAAGAAGGCGACGTGCTAACTGTGCATTTTTCTGTAAATAAAATATTGTACGCGTTAAAACATTGTTAATTAAAGATGCTAATTAAGAAGTGAAAAGTTAAAAAAAATAATAATAATAATAAACCTTGAGATTAAACCATAATTGACGCATTTTCTGATTATATTTCTGATAATCAGAAGAAAGAGACTCATGTGAAGCTTTCTCAAGTGCAGCTACAGCAACAACAGCATCAACAGGCCACAAAGGTTTTGAATTTGATCCTGTTACTTTATCATTCTTGTCTTCAGATACATTACTGCAGACATATTGAACACTTTCTAGAAGCTTCTCAAGCCATCTATCACGATGATGATCACTAGTTACAGCATTGTTCTTTGCAAGAATGTTGTAATATTCTGAAGGATTACTTGTACAGCTTCCTGGTGTTTCTGATCTTGATAATGGGCCAGATGACCTGTTTGTTGTTGTTTCTTCATCTCTACTAACATCTATTGGTGTCATGTTCATGTTCTTTCTTCTCAAGAGTCTTTTACTTTTTAATTGATCTTCTTCTGTGTCATGATCTTCAAGCTTGATGTCAGGAAGGTCTCCTAAACGTGACATGGTTTTCTGAACAAGTAAGTCGATTTCATGCTGCATGTTGTCTTCATAATCTTTGTCTGTAAGCTTGAAGAGTCTTTTGAAAATGGTGTCATAGACTTTTTGGACTATAAAACCAGGGTGGAGTTTACGACTTGGGATCTGTTTGTTTGCAGGGATGAAGTGGACAACACATTTGTGCATTACAGATTCAGCTGGGACTTCATCTCTGTGAAAACTGTAGAACAGTTCCCGTGTATCACTTGATAGCCAGTTTCCACCATTTTTCTTTTCAGCTTCTTCAGGTCTGTAAAACCATTGTCCTGTCACCATTACACTCCCATCTTTTGTCTCGGTAATATCCTGTGCATGATATGTAAGTTAAGAATCAAGTTTCCATAAAAGTTTTGATTTAGAAAAGTAGATAATACCTTGATTATAGCCACATATGGCTTCTTGTTTGGTCCTTCAGGATCAGGAACTAAAAGCACAGGATCCTCCTGCACATCCACAGAGACAGAAACATGGTTGCATGAACAACTTATTCATGGTCCACAAGTTTAACATCAAACAGAGTTGGAAATTTTCTATCTGACAGAATAACTGAACAGATAAATAGATCACAGTGTGTAGCTATCAACTGAATTTAGCAAAGCCAAATCCTAGAACTCCTCTTTCATGAGCTTGAAGAATCTGTTTCATAATTCACAAGTCCTACAATCTATTTAGATGCAGATAATAAAACTGCAAAATGCTTCTCTATAGAATAACCAACAGATACGTTAAAATTTTAGTTGAGAAGAAAGAGTTATTACTTTGCAGGCAGACCAATCCTAAACTCTAGACTAATTCCCTAGATTCTCATAAAATTGCTTTGTGATTCAGAAGTATGGCAGACTATGTAAGAGAACATCAAGCATGCTAAACCACATAACAAGGAACAAATGCAAAGGAATCTGAATTATTATATGAAAAGGCACTCACAAGTTCGTAAGAAAGGCCATCAAATTCGAACGATTTATAATGATTCCTCCTTGTTTTCCCCTTTCCTGAAACCCTAACAACGTCGCCGATTGGTTTCGCGTCTTCCACAGGTACTTCTTCTTCCTCGTCATCTTCTGGTGGCGGGGAAACTTCTTTCTCGTCCTCTTCATCGTCCTTGGGTTTTTTCTTGTCTCGTTTCGATTTGGCTACTTGCTTAATTGCTTCTTCTTCTTCTTCTTCGTCATCATCTTCGTAAAACTTCATCCTCTTTCTCTTCCGCTGACTAGACCTCATTTCCGGTTCTTTCGGTGATGGCTGCGGAGGCGCGTCGTCTTCCTCGTCATCGCTGGAAGCTAGGTACCTCCTGTCGCGCATTTTTGTTACTGGGAAATTCTGGTGATGCCTGTGTCTGTGACGAGAAGGCGGGGGAGCTCTATACTTTCTTTTTGGGCTAAAATAAAAATTACACGAAATTACGCAATCAAGTATTCAGTAGCGTGGTTTACCAATTTTAACACCGATCACAACCATAGAAAACGTTACGTCTTTTGTCTATAGGTTTTTTCTTCTTTTTTGGTAATTTATCTATGACAATATTGTAAGAATGGTGAATTTGGTTGTCAAATATGTTGTTTTGGTTAAAAGGTTTGATGGTGCATAATAGTCTTGTTTGATGGTGCATAGTAGTCCATACAACACCTAAAAGATGAATATGCTCTTAAAATAGTTATTTTTAATTTCCTTTTATTTATTTTATTATTCTTTTAATTAAAAAAACTAAAAAGAAATTTCATCCCACCCCACCTAAGTTATGACTCCTACCAATCCCTCTTAAGAAAACACACACATCATCTCCACCAAAAAGAAATCCCACCTCACAACCACCCTGCCACCACCACCTAGATTTTATATGAAAATGTCCCAAATGCCATGAAAAATCCAAGCTTTATGATCCACAAATACAATCAATTGAGTGTTGATTTACAAGATTTGAATTCTTGTAACAATTTCACGTCATGAATCCCAATAAGAAATTAGGTTAATCCTTCGATAAATGGAGTTGCTCGATACACAATTGTCACACTCAAAATCTCCAGTATCACATCATTCATCAGCCGATTCGCATCCATAAACATCTTTATCATCCCTTCCTCCATCTTCGCCACAACAGTTGTTGGAGACACCTTGCCTGAGCCAACTTTCACATTTCGATCACCACCACCACCATCGATCAACACCACTACCACCATTTAACACCACCACTCTCCGGTTGTTCAGAATCTATAAATGAACTACATCACCTTGATAGGGTTTTTAAATCTAACCTTGCTCTTTCTCTCTTTTTCTTTTTCTTTCTCTCTCTCTCCCCCCTTCTTCAGCGAGTTCGATTTCAACCATACTTCACTCTCTATTTCTTTCTCAAGTGTGAGTGATGTTGATTTGTGGTGAACTGTGTATTCTCTAGCGAGTTCGATTTCGACCATACATCTATTTAAGTTCGTCTCCTTCATGTGGAAATCAAAGCACAATAAAACCATAGATCAGAGAAGTGCAAAAAATCAAATTGAATCTGGAATAATTTGAAGTAGTTCAAGAACCTAGAGGGTTACAGCGATTCAAGATCATGCAAGAATTGAGAGCCACTAAATGGTTAATTGTCGAAAACATCAACATTCTCCATTAATGCTCGATTTCTTCATTGTTGTTTGATTTCTTGTCGAATAAGAAAGGGAATGGGATATTTGTTATGCTCGTTTTCTACATGTGTATGTGTGTGTGTTTTAATCTACATGTGTTTATGTACAAAAATGGTGCAAAGAGAGATAAAGAGAAGGGGATGGCATGATAGGGGTAAGGGTAGACGTAGAGAGATAAAGGAAAGGGAGATAGTAGGTCATTCTCTAATATTTGATTACTTAAAATCATTAAAATTAATATAAAAAACAAATATAAGGGGTACAAATCGTCTTTTTAGGTGTATAGGGACCAAAATCACTAAAAATATCTTAAATTGCACAAGTGATGCACCACTAAAACTTTTTTGACCAAAATCATAGTATTTTGTCAACCACGATGACCATTTTTGCAATTTTGTCTTTATCTATTGTAAGAGACTTTTATCTTTTTATTTTATTTTGAACGTTTCAAAATATTATTTATTTTTTAAAATTAAAATTAGGTTCTCTCTCCATTTCGGGTTTGTTTTCCATAACATTTATGTTTTCTTCTTGAGTTTTTAATAAATTGGGAGGGAGGTTATAGAAAGGGATTGAAAAGGAAATACAAGTAACACATGGTGTTATTGAAATGTCGTTTATACGATTTAAACAACCTTTAGTATAATATTTTTTTTAAGTTCAATTGTGGTAAATGGTTTCAAAACATCAATTTCAAAATAGTTTGTAAAACATATTTCAAAGTTGGATGCGAGACGAAGAGGTTTTCAGGATTTGATTGATTCACTTAATATGATGTTCATGAAGTCGGATGGATCTGCTGACATCCGTCAAATGAGGATTCAGTGATTAGTGTGACATCCATATTTTCACGGTCAGAAAATACCTTTTTATTTATGTCTATTTTAAAACATAATATTCTTTATATTGCGGAATTTGTCCCATAAAAAGTATTTACGAAGAAATTTTTTTTATTGATTTATTAAAACTTTGGGATGTCATAATTGATACGAGAAACATAAGAATAAACGTAGTCATTACATGTCTTACAATATCTTTTATACTATGACCTATATATCCTTGAATCTCTCATCAGATTCGAGCATCATTATCTTCGTATTGTTTCCTGTGATACAAAGAAATTGAGTTCTTTATATCCACACGCAGTTATCAAAGAAATCTACAACTTTCATTTTGACTCTGTCAGCTAATTCTCACTTTATTTTTAAAGTTATATTTTTATAGGCTTGGACTGTTAAAATCCATATAAAAATCATAACTCTCTCATGCGATATCCGTTTTTGACTGTCTTTATATTCATGGATAGGAATTGACGAGATCTTCAACTCTCATTTATATTGTTTTTCCTAACAATCTACTGATCTTAATTTCGGTTTCTGTGTCGCATACTGTTACGCTGAAACTTGGAAAAATCATAACTTCCTCATACAAAATTAGATTTGTATGTTCTCTATATGTACACCCTCGGGTTTATGACTACTATGACTTTTGTTTAGATCACTAAGGTTAATAAGTAATCTATCTCTGATTCATATTTTACGACGCGCATAGTCGTGTCGGTTTAATCGCGAAACTTCGAAGAAGCATAACTTCTTCATACGAAGTCGGATTCGGGTGTTCTATATATCTACGGAAATCGTGTTGATGTTTCCTACATTTTTATGATGATTAATTTGGATAAAAAGTAATATATCTATACTTCAAATTTTATAAAACGACTGTTTATATTGAATTCTATTGGAATGCGAAAATTGGGTGTTACAACTCTCCCCCAATTACAAAGATTTCGTCCGCGAAATCACGTTCCTTGCGCTCTTGGACGTCACCCTATTGGAGTCATCGAGATCAACTCGTGATCTTAGTTGACGTTGCTGCATCGAATTTGCCTATTTGCACTTATTTAACCGTAGAACTTTGTTTTCTTCGTAGACGTACTCCCAAATTCCTCGTGAAAATTTCCAAAACCGGAAATTCGTCGGTTTGCACTTCCAGAAATTACATTTACGATTGAAGATCGCCTTCAAACGTGAAATATCGACACAATAGACTCATTATAAAGCGACTAACTTGGGAAACGATCTCTTAATGGAATTTTTTTTCCGGAACATGCCTCTAAAAGGTGTATGGTATATCGTTCTTACTTTGTGTTCTTCGACAACTTTCTACACTATACGCTTAAAACACACACGAATCTAGATTGACAGTGGTTTTTCTACCTAATTCAGGTGTTCCAACATCCTGAAATTTATCTAAAACCACTGTAACAGGTTTGTTGGTTCGGAAAACACTGGAACCATTAATCTAATATTGATAACGGACTCGTTATAAGTCTTTCTCATCTTCCAACTTACTAGATTATAATGAACATTGGGTTACCAATAACCTTCTCGCATGGCTCTAACTACTTTACCTATATCAAGGTTCCACTATTGTTCGAGCAATTCGTTCTTATGCCCACTCACAATACGTCGTGACACTTATCCAACTATTGGTTGAACCTGGATCAACAACTTGATCTATCAATCCTATTATGTATAATGTTGATACATCTAAAATCCTTGTAAAGCACTACCACTCCTCTTAATCGACATGTCTATCCCGAATGATCATCTTCTAGGCGTCTCTATACGCATTTTAGACGATGTTCATACTATGCTTTTCTACTTGACATCGATCCTACGGTTTCTGTCCTTTTGGCATAGGACCACTAAGTCCTTATTACGAGCTTAACTAAGCTTTCCAATTCTGACGTATCCATTGAATATTTGACACCATCTATGGAAAACTACGCCATATATTGAACTCCTAATCCTCTGCTGCGAGGATATATTCTTCATTCGTGAACGTACGAACCTAAATGGTTTTCTTGGCTATCTGAGTCGTACTGACGTGACAGACAAAAAGTAAAGAAAAGTTAGGGAAATACTGACGTGACAGACAAAAAGTGAGAGATCCTTCTCGTACATACCATCGGGTCTTAGAGGAGGGAGTATAGGGCCTTTGAAAAATTAGTCTATTAGGCTTAAAATTAATAGGCTTTTGAAAAGTTAGTCAATTAAACTTAAATATAATATGTCACACCATATAACGATATAAAACCGAGGTCCTTTGGCATTTGAAGGGTCCATGACGATTATTCAGTTTGCCTTGGCCAATGGATCGGTCCCACATAAACAAGACAACTAGTAAACCTATGATGGGAGGTCAAAGTACTCAATTTTGTAAAAAATATCTCAAAATTATTGATTTTAATTGTTATAAATAAAAAATCAATGACTTAATAATGGAAGTGACTAAGAAAAGGTGTTACTATACATATTCATTCACTTAAATAAATTGTTAAATAGGAGATACATATATATTATTACATTTACATGGGCAGGGCCAGTCCCGACATTTTGGAGTCCCCGTACGATTTATATAGTTTGGGCCTTAAATTTCTTTATATATATATATATATATATATATATATATATATATATATATATTCAATCAAGTAGAATATAAAAAAAACTCATACCTTTTATTCCAACATTAAACAGTTTTATTTATTGTACAAGACAAATAAAAGTATGACTTCAAATATTTCAATGTAGAAACAATCATCAAGTTATGTCTTTTAGATTCATACTTTTCCAATTACAAATAGCATATCAAACTATATAAAAAGTATGAAATCAAGAAATTAAAGGAAATTGAAATCATATAATAAATATCAAATACCAATTTATGAATGGTAATGGTAATTCAAAATAAAACAGACATTTAGAACTCAAAAGGTAATTACAGATACTAAATTTTTAAAAACACTTGGTGAACAATTAGCAAGTTATTGGAAAAAAGTAAATGTAGAACAAAATACTAGCATCCATTACTAAAAGTAAATACAACACAATATTAGAAACAACATTTAGCTTTTTGCACTAAGATAATTACATCAATAGATATTATAACAAAAAACGGAAACCGATAAGAAAAATGGAAGGAATCGAAATAACACAACACAAACATGTTTGCATAGTGTTTAGGCCAACAAAAACCAAAAGTCGGAGACGGTATGTATATTGAAAAAAATGATAATGATGATTTATTTGAGCTAGCGACAATTCGCTTCCTGAAATTTTTTATTCCATGTTTGCTTTTGTGATTTTGCTTCCCAACTTCTCACCTCATACTAGAGCCGGATTGTTGCTTCTAGTTTTTGAGAAGTAAGAAATAACAAAAAAGTAAGAAAGAAGAACAAAAAAGTAAGAAAGAAGAAAGAAGTAAGAACTCAAACTTTCTGATTTGCTTATGATTTTCGAGGTTATTGGGACCAAATTGATTTCTTCTTACTTTGAATAAATAATGAGATCGTTGGTGCCCAGGATCGTAAACGATTCACTGCCCAATAGCCATCATTACTTTTTTCTCCATGCGTAAATCGTAATCAGCGACCAGGAAGGAACCGAATCGTTTTTTTCCCCAAAATTTTGGATTTCCCGCTCTACTACTCTCATGCGTCGCGCGATATTGGAAGTTGATAACACAAAACCTAATCTCATTTGGGCCAAAATCAGAATCAAGGCTAATACTCTAACCAAATTTTTGGGCCCTAGTGGGCCCTGTTCATGGACACCTTTTGAACACCCTCAGGGTCGGCCCTGTACATGGGATATACAGAACACAAAACGATTTAAGAATACATATAAATTTCCCTTAAGAAAGTAATCAAATTATAACTTTTATAAGTTAATCATAACTCGTTCAAATTGCATGCACCATGTTTAAATTCATATATAGAATCTATAATTTTTGGCGCCACAATTAATGCTCAAATCTTGTCCAATATTTAATTAAAAATATCTGTGCTTTTAATTACACGCAATTCCCAACAAAATATAATAATAGATATTGGTAATGAGTATATTCTATATTAGTTATTGAGACGTGTACTGTGGTAGTGTGGTTACACATTATCTTATAGGCCCTTTGTTTAAAACAAAGCATATCAAGTTTCGATCCAAATTTTTTCTTTCATTATATTATTGGTGATTGTAAAATATTTATATAGATTCAAAAGTTTGTTTTGTTTTATTTTAAATAGATTATACATAAGAAAGAAGGCATTTTTAATAGATTGACGTTTCAAATTTTATATCATACGTTGCTAACAAATTAAAAGAATACATTTACAATTTCATTGTAAATGTTTAGTGTTTATTTAATTAATATATTTATAATATATGATTTTAATGTTAATTATATATCTGTTAAAATAAAAGTTTCTTAAGTATATATTTTATTTGTTAGTATATCTCATATTGGTATGATAGTGCCTATAAAATATATGTATGTTGGAGTTCTTACTCTTTTTATTTTAAGAAATAATCTTAAATTCCATATATATCTTATATTGTTTATATATTCATATTCATTAAAAAATAACTTTAAGTGAAACTGATTTTTAGATTATGCATGAAGCAAATTTTACAAATCTTACAAGTGATTCCTCTCATTTGGTAACATTCACGAAACCCCTCAAGGTTTGAAGATGATCAATTGATCTCCAATCAAACAATTGTCTATTAATTGGATAAGTATTATAATATTATACTTAACACAATAATGACTAAGTACGGTTGAACTTACAAAACGTAAAAAATAGAAGCATAATTATGGATTATAATCGTTCACTTGAGTTGTTATTTTGAATTCAGTCGCTCAATTTTTGTAGTTAATAATAAAACCTGCAAAACTAGAACTAATAAAAAAAAGGTTTAGATTGTTATTTGTAACGAATTTATTTGTAAAGAATTTATTGTGTGTGCCTGTAAGTTAATAATACTAACTCGTCGTTTAGAAAAAAAAAATAGATCATATTTTCTTTTTAAACTTATATTTTCGGCCTAAAATTTTAACTTTTGTTATAAATTTGGTTTGAACATTTACGAATTCATCTCAAATTTAGTTTAATTTACAAATTTGTTTTCTTAAAACATTTTAAAGACCTTTTTTTATAACTTTTTACAACATCTATTAAGATTTTTTTTCTTAATATTTTACAAGTTTTTTATATACTTTCAAAAAAAAATTAAATTGTTTTAGCAATTTTTTTTTTACATTTTTATACAACTATTTTAAAACTTTTTTATAATATTCTTAAAACGTTTCATATACTTTATTTTATATATATATATATATATATATATATATATATATATATATACTTTTTTATAACATCTAATAATATTTTTAACCTGTATTAAAGTGTAAATAAGTTTTAAAAAATATAAAATAATTTTTCTTTAACAAAATATTTCTAAACATTATATAAAACTAAAAAAGTATATGTGAAATGGTTTAAAAATAGTGCAATTTTTTTAATAAGAAGTACTTAAAAATTATGAAAAATAATTTATAAATTAAATTAAATTTGAGATGAATTCTTAAAATGTTTAGACCAAATGCATAAAAAAACGATTACTTTTTTAAAATATAAAATGTTTGTTGCCAATTAGAAACAAACACGATGGTTTATTTCCAAATAACGATCTAAACCTTAAAACAAACCGATATAACATGCAGTTTATGTAAAACACAAAACTATTTGTCTGTAAAATATTATTTGGAAAAGGCACATAAATATTTCAAAGCACAAACATATTAACTTTATAACAATAATAAATAAAATGGAACCTTTAACCCCAAATAATTCTTCCATGCACAAAGTCTACATAGACAGTTTTGTCTATCGAAATCGCTAAGTTGGTCATCTTATACTCATGTTATGCATGTTCCCTTTTAAGAACATCTCATTATTTTTTTTTATTTTCGTCGAAGAAACATGATAATTACCAAAGTAGTGCGTTTATACTTTATATTGGAAGTTACTTTAACAAATCGATAGGAAATTTTATCTCATTTTAAAAATCAACACAAAATTACATAAATGAACCTTATGATTTATAAAAATCACAAAGCCAAGCACTACATTTTTTTTCTTGACGAAGATGGTCTTTATAGTTTCAATTATTTGCATAGTTGGTCACCGACCTATCTAAAATATATTTTCTACCCTTTTTATTATTGTGTATCTTTTACTTATTTAAGTAGTCCTTATATTATTCATAAATTAGAAAGAGCTCCACTATACCCATAGACTTGCACAATATTTTTTTTCACTTCATTCTTCTATTGTCCACTTGCCACCACCATACACATGTCATCACCATCGTCGCCGCACCTCCCATTCCCATAACCAAAAGACACGATGCAATATCAACCTAGGATGCTCACACTCACAATATCAGGGTCAGTCTTGAGGATTTAAATATTCTCAAATGTCCTGGACGAGCCAGGAAAAAATGGCCATTATCGCTATTATAAGTTTTTTATTTTTAAATAAATATATAAATACATATATAACATAATAAAAAAAAATGGTCCCCAAAAAAATTGGGTCTTGTGCAGCTGCTCACTTTGCCCCTCACTCCGCGCCCCATGCACAATATATTAACCAATTTAGTTGACTAATTCCATATAAATCAAAGAACACATAACACAATGTGCACACAAAAAACTTAAAATAATAATAGATACAAAGTCATTTAAATATGCACAACCAATCAATGTCAAAATGCATATAGATATGCACAACAAACAAATAATTCACCCATATATTGGTGAGAGAAATAAAGAAAACATAACACACAAAACATTAATCAAAACTAAAAAAAGATCGAGAATGCCAAGAAATACACCTCTTTGTGTGTATGTGCTTTGTATCCATATTCTTTTTGTAGGTTTGAGATTGAATTGCACATCATAGATAACATTAAAGAATAAAAATAACATCACATGTGTGAACGATGCCCGATAAATTAAATGAGGCAGAAGGGGAAAAACCTCTAGCGTCGCTATCCTCTTCTATCTACAAACAAAAATCATAGTTTCCATACCTCAGTCTTAATCGGGAGAGCAAAAGCGTCAACAAAGACGAAGGGTGACAATCCACAAATGAGTAAGAAAGGGAATAGCAACGACACAAGTGGTAATGGTGGCAATCCAAGTTAGTGTGGTATGTTTGGCGATGGAGGGTTCAAGTGGAAATTGGGGGGGGGGGGGTTAAGGTTTATGTTAGTTTATTTATATAACTTAAGACTAATATAGATTAAACTTAAAAAATAAAAGATAAAAGATAATAAAAATAATAGAATATACATTTTACATGGGTTATGGACCAACCACACAAGAAATTAAAACTATATATACCATCTTTATCAAGAAAAAAAATTAAATACTAAACCTATGACTTTATATAAAACAGAGACTATTTACATAAATTTATCAAAAAAACAATAACTAGACACGTATGACAATTGATAGTTATAGACATAATAAATTTGCAATAGCACGAAAGAAAAGAATCAAACAAAATATATATTTCCTACATAACAATATAATATTTTTATTACATTTGTACTTTATAAATGTAAAGTAATAGAAAGAAATATTAATTTCATTATATAAATAAAAGTAGAATAAGTAAGAAAAAAATCTTATATAGTTCAAATCAAATTTTATCTAACATTGTTCAAGTGTTCCGTAAAATCACAGGGGTTAAACTGTAACACCATCAATTTAAAGGGAAGTAAAGTGATTTTTTAGTCGAAATTAAAAAGGAATTGCAAAATGGGTCAAAGGAAAGAAGATGCTTTTAGCAGACATCACCACAAACCATGGCAGCTCTATGTCTCTCCTTCTCTGTGTCTTATTGTGGAACCATGAGAGAGACTGGTAGATCATATACATACATACATATACGTACAGTTACACGTATACAGATTATACATAGAGAGAGAAAACCCTATCATTAGTAGCAATAGCAGCTCTCTCACTCCAAGGCATGCTTTCTCTCTCCTCTCTCACTCTCCACAGTTCACCTTTTGCTTTTGTGTTGTTTGTTTGATTAGTGTTCGTATTGTTTGCTCCCTTTCTCATCACACCCCGCTCCTAATTTATCTACATTGTGATTTGCTCTTCGAGATCTTTCTTGAGTTGGTGAAAATGTGTAGTGTTAAGAACTTAAGGATCGGGAGAATAATGGAAAATACGGTCTAAAGATCTGTTGGGTTTTCTGTTTCAAGACCTTACCTGAATTAGTGAATATAAGCAAATTAGCATTTACACAAAAGGTTGAAGCTGATGGAAGCTATGATTTTATAACTTGTGTTGTGTTTTCGGATACTTAGGGTTCACTTTATCAAGATCTGGTGGGTGGTGGTGGGGTAGTAGTGCCAGATCTCCCAACAATCATTGGTGCTTTGTTTGGCCTGCAATGCAAGCGTATGTATATATAATTGCAATTATATTACTTTTTAATCATCTTGTTTCTTTATCATTATCACTATGTCCTCCACCTGTTTGATACTTTGCTTCAAAGAGATATCTTGAGTGGTTGTTTTGATTTTTGTAACAATTAGGGCTCAAATATTCTGTGAATTGAACTTGTCTCTCAAGTTAGAAATTAACTCCTGCTTTTGCTTTTAGTGAGATCAAAGATTAATCACTGTAACTAACTGTATGAGATTCGTGAAAGATGGGGTAAACGTGAATCCTTTTCATGACACTATTATATTCAAAACTCTTTACTGTTTGTTGCTTTTAATTCTTTATATTTTTCTAAATAAACTTAACCGTTGTGTTCTACTGATTAAAGGCTGCAGATCTTATTATAAATGGGTCAAGATTTAGAGCTGGATTTTGAAAAGTACTGTGTAGTGGATGCAAGTCCCAAGACTGTTCTTCCTTCTCCTCATCATCATCATCATTCAAATCTTGAAAAGAGAAAGGTTAGAAAGAAACCTAAACCCAAGTTGAGAAATGAAGTATCATCATCCTTGAGTCAAAACAAGGAATTTACAGAAATAACCTTCAATCGATACCGAAGTGCATCCTGTAGAACTGCTCCTTCAATTAGGTTACAAGTTGATGAAGAAGCACCAAGAAGAGGTTCTGTGTATCAAAGCTCCATAGAATCAAGCAAAATGAATAGAATCAGTGAAGGGAGAAAGAAGATTGAAGTTTCAAGAAAAAGTGATATTCCATTTTCATCTGAGATAATAGTTGATTCCTTATGTGGTTCAGATGAGGATACTAATAATAATTCAGTCAATTCAGTCAACAAGGAGAATCTTTCCATTTCAATCCCTTTACATAAATCTCTATCTTCAAGATTATCAATCCCCCAATCTCCCACCAAATCAGAAACCGATTCTTCTTCCTCGTCAAAGACTCGTTTCAGTCCTTTCAGAAAGATGTTTGACCCCTTCACAAAGTCAAAGTCTCACAAGATCGAAGAACCGAATGAAGCAACATCATCAAGAAAGACTACTTTGAGAAAATCATTGCTAAATGATTTCTCAAACACCGATGAGGGTAAGAAAAAAGATTCTTGTAGCTCAATCCTATCATCATCTTCTTCTTCTTCAGCTGCTCACTTGAGTGGGATTCTTAAGGTGAGAAACAAGAATGGGATGCCATATTTTGAGTTTTCTGTAAAGAATCCACATGATGTTTGGGTCGCAAAAACATGGAATATGGGAGATGGATTTAATTGGGTGTATACTTTTCACATGGCTCAAAACAGAAGATCAAGTAATGTCAGTGGACATGGATCATCTAAGGATCATCATCATCATCATAGAAATGGAAGTAAAGAGTTTTTAATGATGGCTCAGATGCAAGTTTCTTGTTATTTATGTACAGAATTGATAAATCCAGGAGCTTTCAATAACTCCATGCTCACAGAATTTGTGTTATATGATCTTACACGCCCAAAAGAAACCCAAATTGACCAAGAAAAAGTCAACAACATTAATTCTTCAAATTCAAATCCATGGCCTGTGAAAGATTTACATCCGGATCTTGAAACTGCAGCCATTGTTTTACAGTTTCCATTGAAAAACAAAGAAGGGGATATGAGAAATCATGATCTTGTTGAAACTTCAACCCCAACAAGAGTTAATGTGGTGATTCCTTCAGGTAACCATGGTTTGCCATTGCCAGGTGGCGAAGGTGAAGCTCGTGGTGGGGCCTCCCGGTTACTTGACAGGTGGCGAATGGGTGGAGGTTGTGATTGTGGAGGGTGGGACATGGGGTGTCCCCTTGTTGTTTTTGGCAATCATCACGTGAAAACAGATGTGGAGATTTTCTTCAAGGTAAAGGTTTTTACTTTTTTTTATTTTTATTTTATTTTATTAAAAAAGTTATATAAAAACTTATAATGAGGTTAATGGTTATTTTTTTATACAGGGGAGTAAAGAGAAGATGCCAGGTTTGACCATGAAGTTGACCGAAGAGGGACAATATGTGGTTGACTTTCATGCACAGTTAAGTTCACTACAAGCTTTCTCCATATGTGTTGCTATGTTGCATGGAACAGAAGCTTCCATTGTTGCATGTGGAGGAGATGTGAAGAGGAAGATTTTGAAATGTGATTCTTTGAGGGTTTTTATTGAGGATGAAGTCAAACACTTGATGGAGGCTATGGCAGAGGGGCAAAAAGGGAAATCAAGTAAGAATGTTGATGAAATTTTATCTACTTTTGTAGTTAATCCACCGTTTTCTCCAATGTCTCGTGCATGAATGATGAAGCCTAAAATGATTTTGCATAATCTTTAGATAGGTTTAGTTTGTTAGGAACAATTTGAGGGGGAAAACAAAATTGTTTATATTGTTGGTTCATTTAAGAATGCATGGGAAAGAGGATTTTTTTTTTTTTTAATTTTTAGTTTTAGTTTTGTAAGTTATATGAAGGTGGTGTAGTAAGATATGGAGGAATATTTGTATCTCTGGAATGATAAATAATAAGTTGGTCTGTTATACAAAAGAATGTGCATTCCCTTGTTGTTGAACAGAAAGATATTGGAAGTTTGCAAATGTGGGTGGGTTCTTTATTTCAAGAAACTTTACTTCAAAACAAGCATATCAATAAAAGATAAACAAGTTTTTATGCCATGATATCTATCTATCAAGAGGGGAAAATACCTTGGAGGATTCGTAATAACTTAACATCATAAACTCTATTTCAAGGCCGAAATACTAGATACTTATTTGTTCACAAAAAGAAATAGTCAAACCATTTTGGCATTAAACGATGTTTAGAGTTGCACTAATTACGACTAAGACTGTATTTTTGCCAAGGGTAGAATGTCAATTATAATGTCTAAAATAACTTAGATTATGAACCAACATTTGGCTTAGCAATATCAGGAGTTGACCGATATGTGTCCATCAGCTAAAGCCAAAAGTTGATGGTTCCAGACTTCAAGTTTAGTTGGATACATGTGTAAATGGTTCTATTAGAAAAAAAAACTTAGATTATAAACCAATGAAATTGAAATTTGTGTGTTTGTGTCATGTGCAAAAAACAAGACATCATGTTGGTGCTCAAAATTCAACATGATATTAATATCTGTTTCGGTGTTTGTCATGTTTTTTACGATTAAGTATGAATTAAATAAAATGGTGGTTATTTTATGTTATTTTTGTTGTGTTAATCATGTTTTACTTAAGTTATTTTCGTTTAAGTTAAAAATAACATGATATCGTTTCGTGTTATATAAAAAAGCGTTGTATTGTGTCAGATAAAAACTACAACACAACTGCCTAATTTAACACCTTTACTATAAAAACTACAACACAACTGCCTAATTTAACACCTTTACTATAAAAACTACAACACAACTGTCTAGTTTGACACCTTTACTTGACCGTCACATGTGCTTGAAATCTTTCAAATTATTTCATTGAGTTAAGTGTAGAAGCAAGTACAAGTTATTTTTATTTTTATCATTTTTATATATTCTTGCCTTATCTGTTTTATCTTTTTAGAATATTAAAGTGGGGTATTTGTAACTATGTTGAACTTATGAATCTTTGGATTTATGAATGTAGATGGCTGACGTATACTTGATGGGGTCATTTAGGATCATCTTTTTTTGTGTTAGTCAATATGTATGAACTATGAAGTAGCAAGTGGGAAAGCATTTGAATCATATGATTAGATTATATAATGATAATAATAATATAATATATTATGCAGTTGAAAAAATTGGCAACTAATTTCAGCGACATTCTACAAAAAGAATAGTTTCCTTTCCTTTCCTCCCTCAATCCTCACACATCTTATCTTCTCTAGTAGTATATGATAGTATCCTTCTCTTTACATGAATTTTGCACTCTAATGTTACATCTTATATCATATCATATGACACCTAAACTAAAAGAATCAAAACAATCATATCCATCCATCCATCCATCTTCACAAGAATCAATTGATTTGTTTCCCCTAAAAAATGCTTCAATAATCAACAAAAACTAGCTACATGGTTTTTATGATGAAGATTGGAGCTGAATAGGTCTAGGTTCAGCTTCCAAAGAAAATAACCTTTTAAAGGACTCATAAGATGCAAAAAATAGTGCTCCCTGAGTCATGTACATGGCCAATCTTGGAGTCAACCCCCTGATTCCATGCCATCCATCCATTTTCAGAAAATAAAAAAAAAAAATAATAAATTTATTTCTTGAAAGTGAATTTATTAAATATCATTATTACCTATATAGACCCTTGGGTCCTTCATGTTGGGCTATGTCTTTAAGAGTGTCAAAAACACCATGATAACGGTTTACAGATCCAGGTATCTACACAAAATTTATTCAAATCAATCATTCATATGAGTATCTTTTATTTATTCAAATCTTTTGTTTATTCACAAATGAAAAATGTTAAAAAGTAAACACAAAAAACCTGTGTCTGCAATCTTGTTTTCACCACATCAAAAGGAGTTGTAAACAAAGCAGCAGTAGATCCAGCTAATCCTCCACATAATAGCTATAAACAATGAGTATTAATTACTAATTACTAATTCCTAATCACATTCTATCACCTAAACTTGAAGATCAAAAAAACAAACCGTTGATAGTGTGGTTGGTTGAGCATGTGCTTGATGCAAAGACATCAGCTTTTTCAAACTCTCATATGTATAGAACTAAAACAATAAATATGAAACCTTTGTTAGATTTTACACTCAAAAATTTAAGTTGGATTATATCTAATCTAATCTAACCTTGATAATAGAATGAGGAACATTCCTACAAAGTACAGCTCCCCATCCATTGTATAATGATGAAAAGCCTCCCTTCCCAACAATCCCCCAAAAAGCATTCCTGTGAAATTACAAAATTACAAAATCAGTTAGTTGACCAGAAAAGTCAAAAGTTATAGTAAAAAATAGGATCATATTCATATTCATACCAACAGCTGTGATAATGTGAGCCGACTTGCATCTGCTGCTTTATTCGCTCACTTGGAGTAAAAACAAATGATGTGGCAACACTTGCACAACCTCCAGCTATGCAATGAGCCAATGATTGATGCTCCTGAAATTTGTAAAATTAAGTATCAAGAAAACTAATTCTAAAATATATATGGAAGAAAACCCTTTCACCTTGGCAAAAAGGGGAAGCAAAGCCCCCTTTACTGATTCATAACTGAAAGTGTAAATTGCAGAAATTGGTGCTGAAGAAGCAATATTGCTTGTGATTCCGCGATAAAGTCCTGATAAACCTAAAAAAAAACAAGATTATAATCAGTTTTAATGAAATTCCTTCAATAACAACAGAGTAACAGACACAGTGCATAATACCTCTTTCAGATATAATTGACTTGCTAATATATGGAATGGATCTTTGATCTGTTGGACATGACTGAATGACAGTCTTCACTGTATCCATGGGGTGCAGACACAGGCTAACAAATATTCCAGCAAATGCTCCAGCAAAAGCATGCTCTTGTTTTGCAAGTTTATATGATGTTGATGTACAAACTTCATGGTTGACAAATTTACTATCTTGTCCCTCTATGATCTCACTTAAGTCGTTCTCTTTCTCTTCTATAGGATGAAGAAGATAATCTGAGCACAGAGACATAACACTTGCACTAGTTTTGATCATATTGTTTGTATTTTCATGTGATGTAGTCACATCATTAAGTCTAGTAGCATCATCTGGATCGATTGTTTCAACACCATTTATTTCTACAGCATTAGAGCAGTAATCGGTTCTTTTCTTATACTTTGCTCCTGAAAGCTGTATGTCAGTCATCCATCCATATACATTTTGGAATTCATTCGAGATCATTACACTAGAAATCCTTTTTTCTTTGCAGGATCTCAGAAGGTGGTAGCAATGGTGAGAATCACTGAAACAATCAAAAGAAGAGAGTTTTTTGGCTACATGTAAAGAATCCAGGTCTTTTTGCACATCTACTGTAGGTGAAACATGAGTTTTAGCTTTAAGATTGATCGAGACATTCTGAGTTTCAGAGGGAATAGATGCAATTACATTCCCTTCTTCTGCTGGATAATAAAATGTGTTTGCTTTTTGAAGGTTATCATTGTTCTGTGTTGATGTTCTATGGCGTAAAACGGGAAGAGATGAGGTGGCAAAATTCCATAATTGTCCAGCTCCTGATATGAGATCAGTAGTGCTGACTATGGATGATGACCTGGATTCAGCTTTTTGAGAAGGTTGTTTCCTGTTATCATGGGAACTGGGAGCATAATCTTCACGAGTAACATCCACAAGGTCAAAAAAAGGTCCTCCATGAGGATTATATCTATAGTTGATTGAAGGTTTGACACTTGTACGAGATTGAGAATCCCCAGTCATTGATGTGATACAACTTTCAAGAATTCCATTTGAGAAGAAAGATTGCAGGTGGAGAAGTAGTAATACAACTGCAAAATCAATCACATCATTGTAACTTTATTAAAACTTGCTCGGAATATAACCTAGAGGTCTTAAAGTTGAATCCCTTTGTGTATTTATTGCCTATTGAAATCAACAACTGTGAGTCATGACAAGCGAAAAAAACTCAATGACTCTAAGAACAGAATCATATTCGAGTTCAGAATATGTAGTACTTGATCAACCAAAGCAAGTCAACCCTAGGCAATACCGAAATCGCCAAAACCACAAAAAGGAAAATGCAGATTGAAATCACATCAAATTAATAGAAAAAGCCAAAATCCAAGTACTACTGACATGAATTTATCGAAGCAAACGGTTCTCAATTTCTAAACAACAAGAAAGCGTATACAAGTTCCTATCAATGGTCACATAATATCCAGATCTTGTGCACTACTTCTACAGTTCTACTAGATTTGTGCAATAATCCCACACAATAAAAATTTACGAATAATTCGAACAAGCGTAGGAAAGAATTAGAAACCTGGATGGATTGTTGGACTGCGATAAAGAATGAAGCATAGGGCTTAACGTTGTTGGATTCATTTTCGTAAAGCTAATTTCAAAGGAGTGAGGGGTTTAGTGGAGGTTTTATATGCAATGAAATCTATAATAGGGGTAACGAATCTATCAGATCACACAAGTTACAAGTATCATTCCATCCAATTTAAAAGAAAAAGAAAAAAAAACATTTTTGCCTATTTTTTCTGGCAACTGTTTTTTAGATAAATAGGTCCTTTATTTAGCAATGAGCTTATTATTAAAAAATATTTTATATACAATTTTTGCATATACAGTTTCAAAATACATACTCTAAAATAAACATTATTACAAAATATGTGATATACAGGTTGCTATTACAGTTGGAAATATATAATATTCTATTCTACTTCTAAGTTGATTAAAAATATTTACTTAAAAGTATTTTATGTTTAGCATTATATAAATACATTTAAATTAATATTTTCTGGATGAATGAACATATATACTTCAATTTAAAAGAATATATTAATATGTTTCTTTAGACCATAGCATGGAGGCTAACAATTTAAGTCCAAAATTGAGGGTTTAAAGAATCAATAAAACTTACTTATAGAAAATATTATTATAAACTTATTATTTTATGATCAAATAAAAAATTTGCTTATCAAAAGTTAATTTTTATTTTATGTAATTGGATTATTATATTAATTATAAGTTTATAACATAGACTTTTTTTTGGATTAAAACTCAATTATAAGGCTGGAGAGAGTGGTGTCACGCTCCCTCATGAAACCACGGTGCCATGTAGACACCATCTCATTCTTTACCACAAAAATGAGGTTTTATATCACACCCAAGGAGTGGTGCCACACTTGAGTTTTTTTTTTTATTAATAATTTTTTTTTCATTGTTTGTGTTCCAAAGGGTAAGAAAGTCATCCAATCACAATCACCCAAGGAGTGCTCCCGTCTGCTGCCATAGTGCGGCCCTAACCGCACCCAAACCGGTGGGGGGGCGGGGGTAATAATTATAAAGTGTTTGTCGGTTAGTAATAATATAATGTGACATAAAGTATGTAAGACCCATAATAGTCTAAGGGTCTAAAATATAAATATAGTTTGTCGTCTTGAAATCATGTGATTGCAATATAATGTAACTGGCTTTTTAGAGCCTATAAATAGAGCTTTGCCCATAAAGAATAAAGGAGGAGGGGTGTTCCGACCTAGGTGGCACCGGAGGTGCGGTCTCTACCGCGTCCACTCCCACCGGTCTAACACTCTTAATTGTTGATTTGAAAATACATATAATAAAGTTAAACTAAAAGATAAAAGTACGGGTCACTATTTTATAGCATTGCAAATTCTGAATTATGATTTTCTTTATACAGTTCTAATGTACTTTTATAGCAAACTTATTTATCAAACCAATAAACCATCGCATACAAAAGTAATATAAACAAGTACCGGCAATTACAAACTTAGACAAACATGCACCAAATTTATTTTTAATTCGTGTGTTAAATGAATCAGATAATACAATTTGCATGGAAGAAAAACATAATTCATAGTATTATTTTATTATCTTTTTCGGACTGTTTCAAAGATCTTAAAGATTTCACTTTGAAAATAATTTTATTATAACTAAATGGCAATACAAACATACGATAGCAACTAAATAAAAATCTTTTTTTTTTTTTTTAATATTTTCCAAGCCCAAAAATTTGTCATGAATATGTTCGATTAGATTGTGAACAAAAACGGAAATCATTGTGTAATGTTTCTAGGCATTTAATTTTCCTTCTTTCCTCTTTATATTGTATACATGTCATTGTTATCATAATATGACATTGTTATGTGGTGGAGTTTTTCTAAATAGTTTCAAATTTCATTAAGATTTGGATAAGACTATAGTAATATGAACTTATGGTAGTTAATTCATTTTGTGCCAATTTTTTGGATTCACTTTATAAGCAAGTGAGAAAGATTGTCTTTGTGACAGTAAGAACCGACAACTTTTTTACATGTTTAATGTTTTTAATTATTAAAAGTAGGAAGTGACTTACAACATTCTAACTTATTTTAATTTCAAGCTTAAAGACCAAGTTTGTAATTTATTAATGATTTATATTAAAGAATATGGCATATAACACACTTACAATATGTTTTTATATATATTTTTTCTATCTTTTGTTACCTCTAAATTTATCGATAAGCATGTGTTCGATTGCAACATGCTTTTGTCATGATTCAAAAAATAATCACCATGCTTATCAAACCATATTATGAAGTGGTTTATAAAATTACAAGATTGGAAATGTATGGTACACATGTGTGGTATAATGCTTGTCTCATAAGGTCCCAAGACCCATAAGAACAATTGGATACCCATTAAGATCAATATTCTTATATGGAGGATCATGCTTCTCAACATCCATGCTAGAGAGCGTCTATCTCATAAGTGTATTATGGTGGACTCGTCTATCTCATAAGTGTATTATGGTGGACTCGATTACCTGCCCCGTTTGTTCCTGCGGTGTGGAGACAATTGACCATATTTTCGCAGGTTGTGCCGAGTTGATTGTTTTATGGTCACGTATTGCTGTTTGGTGGGGTCTTCAAGTTCCGACTTAGCTTTCTGTCGAGTCTCTTATCTTGCGGTCAAATTCTATCTCCTTGAGACCAGGTCAGCAAAAGGTCTTTAATGCAGTGGTTTTGACTTGCTTTTGGTGTATTTGGAATTTCAGAAATTCTTCGATTTTTGGAGCGGCTACTCCTAGGAAATCTTTAGTTTTTGATGATGTTGTTTATAAGTCATTTTTTGGATTTCTAATAGGTGCATTAAAGCAAAGATTAGTTGGAGTTCTTGGCTTCATAATCATATTTCTGCTACAACTTTGATGTAATGGTTCTTTTCTAGCTTCTTGCTAGTTTTATAAAATTTCACCGTTAAAAAAAATTGTTTAAAGTAAGATAGTAGAGGTTGACAAGAAGCATACATAAGTTATTATTTGTAAGATATCTGACTATAAATATCAATCAATAAAATATGATGAAGGCATTTAGTAAAAGAGAAGACAAAACTTCAAAAATGGTCCCTGTGGTTTTCGAAAACATCAAGTTTAGTCCCTAAGTTCAAAAAACCTCACAGATGGTCCCTGTGGTTTCAAAACTTTTAACAAATGGTCTTTTTCGTTAACTCCGTTAGCTTTTGGCCGTTAAGTGGAGGGTATTTATGTCATTTCACTGCCACAGGGACCATATATGAAGATTTGCCTTATTTTTTTTATAAAAAAAGGAAAAATATAATTATTTAATATTAAAGGGTCCCACACACACACACACACACTCTCTCTCTCTCTCTCTCAATAAATACATCGTCACCATTGGGTGCTCAACCACAACCACCCCGATCTCCTTATCATCCTCCTTCGGCCCCTCTCTCCAAACTCCACCTCCACTGTCGCTTTCTTCTCTTCCTTTCCACCACTACCACTGCTCTCTCCCTCCCATCCCTCTCCATAACCTCACCACCACAAAAACAACTTGACACCATTATTACTCACTACGTATTCATTGACTTCGTATCTGCCCTAGCTACTTCCAAACCCGAACCCTAAGATCAGATCTTGCCCTCTGTCGTGATACCGAACCCGTTGGCCACATCATCCTCAGCCTCTACAGCAACCTCTTCCCTGTTATTGTTTCCAATTTCAAATCCATGTGCACTGGTGTCTCCGGTTACTACAAAGGAACGCTAATTCAGAAGATCTTTCCTGGTCAGTTTTTATGGCGGGACATCAAGGACAGAGGGATAAAGGAGAAGTAAAGCCACCGGTAGGTTTGGTTAGAATAAAGAGAGTGTCGACCCTATGGCTTGAACCTATAGCTGGTTAGATGTTTTGTTGATTGTAGTTCTGTTTTTGGAGAGTTGAATTTGATACAAATTGGGGTTGATTTCAGGAATACTGATGGGGACTGTATTTGGGATTGTGATTCTTGCTGGTTGGCGGCAGATGATGAGATATCGAAGCAGTAAACGAATTGCTTGTTTGGGTTCTTTGATATCTTTGTTTGGTTTTGATTAACCAATTTGATTGTTAGGGTCTTACTTTCACTACTGATTTTGTTGATGTTAGGGTTTACTGTAATCTGTAATTAAAACATAATTTACCATCAACAAGAGTTGTATGACTGCAATTAGATGTTTTAGTGATCATAGACTATGAACAAGAAATGGGTTATCAGGGGTTTCTTTTCATTGTTGAATTTCCATGCTTCTTGAACTAAACATGATGAAGTGAAGAAGGGGGGATGAGATTAAAGTAATGTTGTTGGTTTGGGTTTTGGTGGAGGAGATTAAAGTGAAGAAGGAGGGAGTAAATTTGTTCATTTGACTGTATTATTCAAAAGGGTTAGGAAGAAGACGAGAGAGAAAGAGAGAGTGTGTGTGTGGGGGGGGACTCTTTAATATTAAATAATTATATATTTTCTTTTTTTTTTATAAAAAAAAAATAAGGCAAATCTTCATAAATGGTCCCTGTGGCAGTGAAATGACATAAATACCCTCCACTTAACGGCCAAAAGCTAACGGAGTTAACGAAAAGGACCATTTGTTAAAAGTTTTGAAACCACAGGGACCATCTGTGAGGTTTTTTGAACTTAGGGACTAAACTTGATATTTTCGAAAACCACAGGGACCATTTTTGAAGTTTTGTCAAAAGAGAAACATCTAAGATGATGTAGAAGAAATTTCTTGTTTGAAATTATGAACTTACTCTAAAGCTGATGTTTAGTACAAAATTTTCTTGAGTATATCAATAGTTTAACTTATTTGTTTTCCAATGTTGATTTTGATAATATTATTTATAACTTTATATCCGAAAGTGTAGAATAAGTATATTTAAAAATTAATGTATTTTTATTAAGTTTCGTCTTTCGAAAGAACTTTTTTCAAAATATGTTTGGAATGGCCGTGTGTAACACTCATAAAATTCGTGAAAAATTTAAACTTTTTGTAACATCCGATTCCCGGTACGTATTTAAATAACAGTAATTGCATTTTTACACTGGGACTCGGCTAGTTGGAGGCCCAACTCGTTGAGTAGACTAGACTCTTGGACGCGGGATTTAAGTAACCTACTCGACGAGTCGGAGAGCCCGACTCGGCGAGTAGGACTGTCTGGATGAAACCCTAATATTTAGGGTTTGCACCCTATTTAAGCACCTTACCTTGTCTCAACCCATCCTCCATCGTCCCTCCCAGTCCAGAAAATCCCTAACTCGAAACCCTAATCATTTATTGAGTGTTCTTGAGCTTTTTGGTGCCATTTGTGTGTGTTTGAAATTTTAGAAGGAGAAGGAAGCTTGAGAGATCAAGAGGAAGCAAGAAGATCCAGAGGTTTTGGCACATTTCAAGCTCATTTGAGGTATAAAGCTGAAACCTTGACCATCTATCTCTTAGATCTCTAGTTAGGGTTCATTTCTATCTTTTCTAAGCCTTAGAAGTGCCATTTTCGGGATTTTGTGGTTATAAAGGGGTATGACTTCAGATCTGGAACCATTGAGGGTTCCTATGGCATAAAGGTGCCAACTTTATTGCCATAAGAGCCCCATGCATCTTGTTGACTCCATTTTAGGGCCATTTGAGCCAAATACCCCATGCATGAGCGTTAAGTTTGTAACTTTACGTGTATTATGGACCCTAGGAGGCTAGATCTATGTTTTGGATGTGTTAAACCCGACTGAAATCAACTGTATGGACATGGACCTTGGGGGACTCGGCGAGTCGTTCATGGGACTCGACGAGTCGGGGTATGGTTCCCCAACCCTTTTCTGCTTGGATCGAACTGGTTGAGTCTAGAAGAGGACTCAACAAGATAGATGTGAAACTGGACCTGGAAATCATGGAACTCGACGAGTTCAAGAACAGAACTCGGCGAGTTCAAGGCAAGTCCCAACTGCATGAAGACGTACTCGACGAGTGCAGGAGGAACTCGGCGAGTCTAGGGTTGAATGTGCCTTCTTGCATGAAGAAGGACTCGACGAGTCAGTTGAAGAATGTCCCGACTTTGTAAGAAGTAGAACTTGGCGAGTACATGAAAGACTCGGTGAGTAGGATCGAGGTCTTAGTGTTTTGAGGATTTGGGGACTCGGCGAGTTGGTGGGTCAACTCGGCGAGTCGAGTCAACCAGACGTTGACTTTGACCCAGAGATGACTTTGACCAAGGTGTTGACCTTGACTTTGGCTTTGACTTGAGTAACCCTTGTAAGGGTTAAGAGTATGTAATGGTAAATTAAGGAAGGTTGTTACATGTAGGAATTGAGAGGAATTGATCCCGGCAACGAGGATAGTTCAGACACTTCACGACATTGAGGTGAGTTACCTTCCAGTAGAAGTGGGTCTAAGGCACCAAGGTCGGCCCACTAGTAATTGATTGTAGTAGAGATGATTGTTTTTGTGATAATTGTCTGGTGTGTTGCTATATGATATGCTTTATGCGCTAGGATGCTATGATTTATGGGTTAGTAGTGATAAAGGTGTTATAATCCCTAGTTACCGTTTGAAAGATATCGAAGGGGTAGATAGTACCCGTGCATGCCTAGCAGTATGATCATGATATGTTATTATGTGGTAGTGGAAGGGGGAGAAATATTCCCCGGTTACCGGTTGAAAGATACCGAAATGGAGGTTAGCTCCCGGTTACCGGTTGAAAGATACCGAAGGGGAGGTTAGCTCCCGGTTACCGGTTGAAATATACGGAAGGGGAGGTTAGTTCCCGGTTACCGGTTGAAAGATACCGAAGGGGAGCCCTGCTCCCAGCTATGCCAGACCGATACCGGTTGAAAGATACCGAGGAATAGGCATTAGGTGGTATGTGGTATGATGAGGGAACTCACTAAGCTTCGTGCTTATAGTTTACAGTTTTGTTTTCAAGTACCTCTTCATCGAAGGGGAAGGAGCCGGCACGGTAGCAGCGCATCGCACACACACCCGATTTCCGCACTATGATGTCCTTGGGATTGTACTCTGACATTATTATTATTCCATGACATGTTTTTATGACATTTGACTTATGGGTTATGAGTTTGATATGATATCGATGTTGTTTTTCAGTAAATGGTTTTATAAATCACTTAATTAAAAACGAAATTTTTGGTCTTGAAAATTGGGATGTTACACTTTTAAAACATTCTAAAATCATCATTGTTTACAAATTGTTTCCAAAATAAGATTCATATCAAAGAAATCCCAAAATCGTGAAACAAAAACATGAGGAGGTGCACGATCACGCCTTCGCCTTCCCGCGATCCTCAGAGGTACCTGAAACATAATCCAACAACTATAAGCCCAAAGCTTAGTGAGTTTCCCCAAAAATACGACTAAAAAACATAACAAACACATAATACATAAATGAGTCTTCAGCATGACTGGACCGCCTCGCAGGGCCTACAGCCTATCTGGACCGCTCCCAAGCCTTCGACATGACTGGACCGCCTCGCAGGGCCTACAGCCTATCCGGACCGCTCGTCGGGCCTTCGGCCTGACTGGACCGCCTCGAAAGGCCTTTCGTCTATCCAGACCGCCCTGGGTCTGTTGGCCTTCAGCAAAAGCAGGACCGCCTCAACCCAACCACACAAACACATGTCGACATATACATAACTCATAAACACATAATCAATTAACAGGCAAGCGCAAATCATACACATCAATAAGAATAGCATCATCCTATCTACCAGGAAACCGATCTAACAGATTACTACCGCAACAAGCATACGAGAAACCAGGATAACAATCTAACAGGGCCGGCCTTAGTGCCTTCGACCCAGAAGCATAATGAGGAAGACTCACCTCACAAGTAGTGTTGAACCGGTAAAATCCAACTCCAAAACTCAGCTCCGAACTCAACAACCTACAACCACCATATGACCATTCTATCAAAACCTCAAAACACCCAAAATGCCCTCAAAAGTCAAACTTGGTCAACCATGGGCAAAGTCAAAGTCAACAGTCAAGGTCAACAGTCCATGTTGACCCAACTCGTCGAGTGCACATGCCAACTCGTCGAGTTCCTACAGTATCCAGAAAAGAAGGAAAACCCGATCCAACTCCTCGAGTTGTCAGAACAACTCGTCGAGTTTTCCCAGTTTAACTCATTCAGTCCTTTTTCATCCCTTCTAATGCTCAAGAATGTAGATCTGGTACCCAAGAGCTGGAAAACCACGTAAAGTTGCTAACTTTACGTCCGTGCATGACACCAAGAGGCTAAGACACTCAAATATGGCTTAACCAAGGACTTAGAACATGAAGGAAGCCTAGATCTATACAAAGCTTGAAACATTAAGCCCTAGGAGGCCACAAAATGCCCAGATCTGAAGTGGCAACTTCAAGAAATGACCAACCCAAGAATGACTCCAAAATGAACCAAAAGTGACAATCATAATCAAAAGATAAGAGATAGAAACATACCAGTCACAACGTCTGGTGCTGTCCTGGCCTCCTCGGCAGTGAGCTGGAAAGCACGATCCCGAGCCCTCGGGGGCTCCGCCCTGCCCTGACTTCCGCCAGTGATCCTCAATGTAGCTCGTGCGGGGGCCTGCATCGGGTTTGCGGAGAGCAACGAACAGTTGACCTTCACATGGCCAACCTGATCACAATGATAGCAGATCCTCATACTCTGAACCGGGGCGGGCTGGCGGCAGTCCCTAGCATAATGCCCCTCCTTGCCACATTTTTGGAACCCACTACTAGGTATCACACCGCTGGGTAGAAACAAACTGTCGAATATCCGTCTTGAGCATGCTCAAGTAACGGGTCATCTGAGCCTGATCCGAAGCAAACTCCAAGCAAAACATAGCCCTCTTAGTAAACATCCGGGTGATCTCCGTCACCGACTCCGACCTCTGCCTCAAATCCAAAAACTCCTAAGCCAACCTCTCACGCTCAACCCGCGGTATGTAACGAGTATGAAACATCTCTCTAAACTGATCCCAAGATACTGCAACCCTCTTCTCTTCAGAATACGATCCTGTAACAAGTCTCCACCAATCCTTCGCTCCGGACCTCAGAAGGTTCAGAGCGCACATGACCTTCTGGTCAGCAGGGCATGAACATGTGAAGAAACACCCATCCACATCAGATAGCCACCTCATGGCTACAATCGGGTCCTGAACTCCATCAAAAGTTGGGGGCTTCGTATTATCGAAGTCCCGATACTGAAAAACCCGTCCTAGTCCGAAACCTGCAGCTGCCATGGCTGGGGAGGCTGCAACAGCGGCCGTCTCAGCAATGGCTGCGTAGCGATCATCAAAGAACTCCATCATCGCGATCTTGATAGACCCAAACATCTTCGGAATCTGACCCCGGACGATAGCAACCACCTCTTCACGGATGATCTCCCTGACACGATCCTCTATCAGTGCTGGCCCATCCTAACTGCCAGCTCTCATGCCCCGACCCGGATCCGGTCTCGAATCGTCTCGTAACCACCATACTGAAAATACACCAGGAAGATATCAGATAATCCACATACATAATGGGGAACCAACTCCCAACGAAGACCTAGGGGTTGTGACTTCCTTGCTACGCATACGGTTCCTGTGCTTTTAGTAGTACGGGCCCATACTACCTTCCACACCTACTCGTGTTTGTCTCAAGGATCATAACAACACCCTAACAATACTCATAAGCATAAACGAACACACAGTCATCACTCCTAGAGGAAAACTAAACATCTCGCGAATGGCCGGCTGACCACACACAACTCAACCATGAAACTTCCACAAACCCTGCAGCACTCGTTTATGCTAGCCATACATAAAACTGGACCCTATAGACATTCGAATATCTTATCCTACCATAAGCCCTTCATCAAACAAGAACAATAATGATGTCAATTCCATAAAAAAAACCCTAGGATACCAGGCATCATATAATCAGGCAATTCTATCATGCAATTCCTGAAGATCCCTAGCCTATCACTAGCATGTTGTTCTAACATCTCATAATATCAAATAATAGCATGGTAATTTGGGGTCTACTTACTGGCTCCAGCTGACCGTACACATCGCATCCTCCTTTAGTACTTTGAAAATCGTTTGAAAATCATTTTGAAAATCTTTTCCTTAGTTTGAGACTGGATTCACGCGAGAGTTCCTCCAATTCACTCAAACCAGGGCTCTGATACCAATTTGTAACACTCATAAAGTTCGTGAAAAAAGTAAACTTTTAAAACATTCCAAAATCATCATTGTTTACAAACTGTTTACACAATAAGATTCATATCAGAGAAATCCCAAAATCGTGAAACAAAAACATGAGGAGGTGCACGATCACACCTTCGTCTTCCCGCGATCCTTAGAGGTACCTGAAACATAATCCAACAACTGTAAGACCAAAGCTTAGTGAGTTTCCCCCAAAATACCACTACAAAACATAACAAACACAGCATGCATAAATGAGCCTTCAGCCTGACTGGACTGCCTCGCAGGGTCTACATCCTATCTGGACCGCTCCCGAGCCTTCAGCATGACTGGACCGCCTCGTAGGGCCTACAGCCTATCCGGACCGCTCGTCGGGACTTCGAACTGACTGGACCGCCTCGCAAGGCCTTCAGTCTATCTGGGCCGCCTTGGGTCTGTTGGCCTTCATCACAAAGCAGGACCACCTCAACCCGACAACACAAACACATGTCGACATATACATAACTCATAAACACATAATCAATTAACAGGCAAGCGCAGATCATACAGATCAATAAGAATAACATCATCCTATCTACCAGGATACCGATCTAACAGATTACTACCGCAACAAGCATACGATAAACCAGGATAACAATCCAACAGGGTCGAACTTATTGCCTTCGACCCAGAAGCATAGTGAGGAAGACTCACCTCACAAGTACTGCTGAACCGGTAAAATCCAACTCCAAAACTCAGCTCCGGACTCAACAACCTACAACCACCATATGACCATTCTATCAAAACCTCAAAATACCCAAAATGCCCTCAAAAGTCAAACTTGGTCAACCATGGGAAAAGTCAAAGTCAACAGTCAAGGTCAACAGTCCATGTTGACCCAACTCGTCGGGTGCACATGCCAACTCGTCGAGTTCCTATAGGTTCCAGAAAAGCGGGAAAACCCGATCCAACTCGTCGAGTTTTCCCAGCTTAACTCATTCAGTCCTTTTTCATCCCTTCTAATGCTCAAGAATGTAGATCTGGTACCCAAGAGCTGGAAAATGTAACACCCGCAGATTCGGGCTAGTCAACTAAGATATAATAAGCGTTAAAAATGATTTTTTTTATATAATATTATCTAGGATAAATAATCTTAACCAAAGTAATAGTTAGGTTCAACAATTATAACTATTTGATGTAATAAAGAAGAATTATTTGAATACTATATGTTTCATGATTATCATAATATAATAAAATAGGAAAAAACATTCGAATCGTTTGTAAATCGTAAAAATAAGTGCGATAAAACATATATATTATTATATATTTAGAAAGTACACGTCGCCCCGATCCCGAAAATATAAATTTCGTCGAAATCCGAATCCGTATGAATTAGATATGATTTTATAAGATATAAAAGTCAGCCGCGCACAAGGAATATGTGACGTAAAAAGCTACGAAGAGAATGGTTGACTTTTAGCTAATGCCACCAAAACGAAAATCGTAGTACCCCTTAAAATAGGATTTTTGAGAAAAAGAATGTCAAAAACGGAGTTCGTATGAGAGAGTTATGATTTTAACAAAATCATTTAATTTTATAAAAATATGAACGGAAAATAAAGTCAAAAATTAGCCGACGGGGTCTAAACGAAAGTTGTAGATCTCGTCTATAGCTACGCGTGGATATAAAGAACGTCAAAACGGAGTTCGTATGAATGAGTTATAAATTATAATAGCATATTTACGTCTTAAAATAAAGTATAAATCATATATACGTATACATATGTATATATCATTAGAAAGGTATCGACGATGCGGTCGTTATAAGACTAGTGTTGAGTACTTTTGACATTAGTTTAGTACAAATATCGTTAAATCTATTTAAAATAGTATTATAAATGGGTGTTTAGTCGTTTATATAACTAGAAGGTCATTAAGTAACTATAGAGGGTAGTTTTTTAAAATTCAATTGCTATAAATAAGAGCCTCTAGGCTCTCATATTTCTTGCATCATTCTCTTGAGTCAATAGTCTTTCTCTTCTTACCCCCCTGAGCATTTCGGTCCCTCATGATTCAACTTCTCTTTCTGTAGTTTTAGTATAGTAAGGTGAGCGTTGAAGCGCTGCAAGAATCTTTCTTAGAAAGATTCAGCGACGAAGTTCTACGCCTGCAGAGCCCAGCTCCTAGCTAAAACTCCATTGTAAGTAAGTTATGTTTACCCTACTTCAAGTATACCTTATGTTTAAACTTAGTATCGTTAGTATGAACTTATAATAAATATATGAGCTAGTATTATGACTTATATAGGTGTCGTTATAATGTATTTTTAACTACTTGCGGTACGGGGAATCCGGTTTGAAGGGCCGCCTGGGTTGTTGGATTTCAGAAGTGCTTTAATGCCAAAATGGTCCTGCCCTCTGGTGTTTCATGTCTGCCCCTGTCTGTATATACTGTCTGTATATACTAGTTGAAAAGTATTGTCTAACGCTTATATAAATAATAATACTAAGACTAATAATTAGTCGCGAGAAACATTAGACTAAAATCTAGTGGTAATAATACTAGGTTTCGTCGAAGAAAATTATATTAAGAAGCGGAGCGTTGTCCGAGTTTGGAGTCATCACTTTAACATGTGAGTGATAGTTACTTTCATCTTACACCTAGATATGAAATATTTAATATAAATTACGTGTTATGTGTGCATATTATCTGTGTACTTAATATTTATGTTGGATGAACAAAAATATACATGTTTTAATTGTTTTAAACTATATATGTATTTTATACCTATAATTATGATGGGTAAAAGATGGGTAGATTAAAGATGAGGTGAATTATGAGTGATGAAAGATGAGATGAATGATGAGCGATGATATATGAGTGGTAAAATATAGTGAGAAGCGATGACCCAAGCGATGACCCAAGCGATGGCCCCGTCATCTAGCAGAGTATAGATGACAACCACAGACTATTCTAGATAGTCCAGTGGAACACTAGCAGGCTCGCAACCTGTAGGTGTTGTGAACGATGTGTTCACCCGGTGTACTCTAAAAACCCATTGACATGTATTGCGGGTGGACTCTCTAAAATAATATTGTCCATAAATGAGATAAACCCTGGCAACTATGGACTTAACGCCTGTTAGATGAACCCTGGCAACTATGGACTTAGTGTCTGTTATATAAACCCTGGGAACGATGGACTTCGTGCCTATTCCTTAGGACAATCCTTAGGAATAAATAATGAGGAATAGATGATTCTTAGGGAAGATACTTAAGAATAAAGAAGATAATGGGGATGGGTAATTGGGTTTATTGTTTGATGATTAAACATAATAACTTTATTATTGTGGGTTGAAAACCCTATGTACTCACCAGGTTTCCCAACCTGACCCACTCAGTTTATTTGTATCACATGTGTTGATACGAAGCTGTTGGAATAGTGTCCAAGGTCATTAACTATTGGTAATATTTCTAATAATAGCAGGGTCCTTTTGGGTTGCCCTCAAGACCCAAATTGAGTAGAATAAATAAAGGAGAAATTGGTTTATTAATTATTATGGTTAATAATTAATTCGAAACTAATTGGAAATATATTTTGGGAATTAATTAACAGTTTAATTAATTAAAGGGTTGAATGTTCATTAATCGATAGTTGGTTAATCAGGAATGTTCCAGAACCTTATGGAATTAGGGTTGGATGAAAATCACTTCATCCCACATGGGAAATGAGTGAAATTTCGTGGTTATACTCCATCCCACATGGGAAGGAGTACTAAACCTAAGGATGCATCCAAGGCTATAAATACGACCTTAGGGATTTCATTCCTCCTTGCACCTTGGCTTGAAGTATTCGCCAACCCTTCTTCCTCCTCCCATAGGGACGATTTCTAACAACTCGTCGAGTTTTCCTCAACAACTCGTCGAGTTGGGAAGCTTCCAACACGTCGAGTTGAGGCCTTCAACTCGACGAGTTCAAAAGGGAAAAATTACATTTTTAAGCCATAAATCTCATACTTAGGAATCGGGATGTTACACCGTGTTCAAATGTCATATTTTTAGACAGAATAACCAATAACAATTTTCATAGATTTGGGTTTTATCACATAGGCACATCGGGTCATGTAATCAAATCAAATTATATGACCAAACTGTTGGAGGAATTAGGGTTTATGTTGGAGATCTGGATATCTCTTAGATCGTGTGAACATTTTCCGAACTGATATTTTTACCCTATGCCTGGGTTGCAAGAAATTCAGCCCTGGATAATCCAAAAGGACACTTACGAATCTAGGCACAAAAATCGTAAGCCAAATTGCTAGAAAAATTCTATGTTCGTCTGAAGAAAAAGAGAGCTAATAATATTCGTGTGTATTTTCTCAAAGAGAATGGTTGTTTATTTATAATAAACAAGATTAGGGTTTGCCTCTTAGGGTTGGCCGTCATGGGTTGCTTTTGAAGCAAGTCAGGGAAATCTGGATTTTAATGAGGATTTAGGGTTTCCAAAACTAACGAATTTCGTTAGTTTTACCATAATCACCCTCAAGAATTTGAAGCCGACTCTGTCCCTTGGACCCCGTTAGGGGCGCTGCCCCTTTGGAAACCCCGGACCCAGGGGCGCTGCCCTTAATGTCAAATATGTGAATATGGGCTCAATTATGGACATAAACATGTGTATGCAAATTAAACATCATCACAAAACCACATTTACACATGTCTGAGACATGAGTATGTTATGATCATACTCATGTATGTGTGGACATAAATATGTGTGATTATCTAACCACCACCTATGGAGATATTTGGTGAATTATGTATTTAAATATTCAATAATCCTTTTATTACCATAACAACATGAATACATGAGAACTGCCCATGATCACCACCACCAAAAGATCGTCACAATTGTCTATTAATCACCACCACCGACAAAAATCAATATCTTAATAAAATCAACCCACTTTTACAAAGCCAATAGAACATGCATACTTTCGGTACAAAGACAATACCTTTATAGTTTGTAGGTCCATTTGCTAAATTTCTAAAGCAATTTTGTCTATAATCAAAATGATAAAGATGTCATAAACGTTTATAGTACTTTCCTCCCTCATCTCTCCTTCATTTTTGTTATGTAAGTTCCATCTTTATTTCAACTCATATCAAATAAAAAAAACACCCCATGATCCTTATCTTTCATTTCTCTAATAGAACACCTACAAAATAAAGTATCAAACAACAGATGGCAAACATCAACCCTAAAACTTGTATAACATAATCCAATTTCCACAATCGATCAAGAAAATCTTGACCTCTTTACCCCTAGATCTAACACTCTAACACTGTTTTCATATATTAAATTTTCACAACCACAATTGTTTTCCCATGAACACGAAGTTCATGAATAACATAAAGTCAATGCTAATCTATCTTACGTAACAGTCATGCCATTAAAGATCAATCTTCACCTTCTCACACCAGGTTTGACCGAAGAGCTTCCGGAAGTTGACTTTTTACCACTAGAACCTGAAAACATCATTCAATTTAGTAACAATTTTCACAATGAAATGATCAATTAAGTAAGATGATGTACATACTTAATGAGACGCGTGGCAAACCCTTGGTCAATGATGTTCTAGAAGGTGGTACTGTAAGCCGTTGTGAAGATGAAGAAGAACCTGTCTGCACCGGTTTTCTAGAAGAAGTAGCCGCCACCGCCGCCTTTTGCGGGGGCCTCGGAAGTTTAGCCGGTACATTCGGCCTGAAAAAAAAAACCAAAAGAATTTACAAAAAGACGAATTTGCCCCTAAAGGGTAAAAAAGACATTTGGCTAAGAGACAGACTCACTTCTCAACAGGCGGTTTTGAAGCTCCGGGAAAAAGAGTCAACTCAACAATACTACTGAGTGAGCCATCAGTCTCTGTCCCCATTGAAAGTCCACCATCAGAAATATCACTTAATCTCTCTTCTGAATCATCTTCCCCTAATCCCAATATCTCAATATCATCATCATCATCATTCAGATCTTTATGGGAATTACTTTCACTCAAACACTCGCCACGTGGCGGCGTCCCATTCGTCTTCCCACCCCGTAACCTCGCCATCTCCTCATCTTTCTTGCTCAACGCGTCTTTCAAATTACTCACCTACATTAAAAAAAGTGTTGTGTCATGTCATGTTAAACTACTTCACGTAATGTGAAATGACGAAAATACCCTTGGGGTTTACGGTACCTGTTCCATGAGCTCACGAACGCCCCTCGCGTCTTTATTACTACGGGCTGCACCCAACTCGACACCTGACACTCTTTCAGCAAATTTCAGAGTACTGATAGTTTCAGAAAAGGATTCCACATCAGGATTCAGCTGTACAAACATGAGAGTTTTTGCTTGTCCTCCTAAAGAGCTCTGTAAGACTTGAGTCAACTTGCTATTTCTGTATGGGACGTGTTGACTTTTTTGGGCAAGGGCAAAAATGACATCTCCTAAAGCGGATAAAGATTTGTTGATGTGTTGAGCTTCACGGAGTCTGTCTCCTGTTGCTTCTGACCGGTCAACCCTTTCACTTCCCGCAAGGTCAACCAAATGTAAGTTGCCACGTAGGACACCATTTGTCTCCAAGTCAACTCCACGGACATGAACAGTCAACACACTGAATCATAAAAGTTTTACACCCGTTAAAAAAAGGAATACAATGTACTTTACTGCAATTTGCCCTTAAAGAAAAAGAAATTATCATAAGTTCATAACCATTCTCACCTGTGGGACCGGCTGCTTCTTTCATTCAAAGCGGTGGCCCCCACAGCCCGATTTGTTAACCCTAAATTCATCAATTCCAAAACATCTGCGGTTGATGTCACTGGGTGCATGCTGGCATCGGGTACTGCTAACCCGTTCGGTTGAGTAGAGTTCCATATCCCGAGTGTGTGGAAAGTCAAGGTCAAAATTTTTTAATAAAAAACGAAATAAAGTCAAACTACAAAGTCAAAGTCAAGGATATCTTCTTTGAGTAGTGTCGCTCGTTAACAGATCACGAACTTGTTCATTATATATTTCAACCATTTGAACACCGATTTCGTATTCAAATGAGCTTCTTCTTGTTTGGGAGAGATGAAATAAATCATTTAAAGCTCGATAATTTACTCCCCAATCTTCTGGAGATGACACATTAGGCCCCGTCTAGAAAAAAAAAAAAAGTCAAATATTGTACGATAAAATTTAAATTTATTAACATAAAGATTTAATAATCACCATAGTATATGTCTTCCCAGACCCTGTTTGACCATATGCAAATATGCATACATTATATCCATCTAACACCGACCGAATGAGTGGTTGAGTGTCAACAAATACATCCTCTGTAAAAAAAGATTATAAATAAGTCATTAGAATGTGTTATGTGTATATAATATAATACAAAATGATAATGGTAGAAATAAAAAAACCTTGTGTTGCTGAAGGGCTAAAAACTTTATTGAATTTGAAGAGTCGGTGGCTTTCTTTGATTTGTTTTGAAGGATTTGTCACAATTAATTCACCATTTTCGCCAATATACTCTATGGTTGTTTGTTTTTGACTTTGACCCTTGAGAAATGGCCTTATACGACAATAAACCCTAATATTTCCTGTAAAAACAATAAAAAAAATTAGTAAAAATTGTATAATGATTAATGACACATTGTGTTTATATCTCTATATGCATTTAAATACCTTTCAAATCTTGTACTTCATTGTACAACTTCCGGTTTTCTGTAAGGACTGTATGGTAATTTTGTGCAGCATCTACAAGCCCTTGAATCTTCATGCCTATTCAAAGTCACAAAATGTCAAAAAAAAAACATGATGTAAAAACAAATGTCGTTTAATTTATGAAAAAGGATAAATGTAAAAAGGTGAAAATTTACCAAAATGATTAATTTCTTCAGTGTAAATCTGCTGTGTCTTCAAAACTTCTTGCTTAATGGATTCAGAACCCATTCTTAATTCCTTTAAAGATCCAGACTGGAAATCCATGAAGTTTTTGTAGCCACGTTCTTTCTTTTTCCATCTTAAGAACTTGGATTCTGTGAACTTTTCAAGTTCTTTCACCTTCTTTCTTGATCCAATAAGAAGATTTTCAAGATCTGTTATCTTGTTCTTGAGCTCAGATTCAACTTCAATCCCATGTTTTTCAAGTTGTACATATCGAGTCTCATATGTATCCCTTGTGATTTCTATTTCCTGTTTTAATTTAGAAATCTCTAAATTACTCTCATTTTTCTCTTGTCTAAGCCTAATTAATTCTACATCTTCAAGTTTTTTTATGTCTTCTATCTTCCTCTTCTCAGACTTAATAAGCTGCAGTTGGTTCTTAATGAGTTCATTTTCTTCTGCAGCTCCAATAACAAGAGATCCAAGCACTTTAAATTGTAATTGGTATTTCTCCTCACGTGTCTTGTATATATTCTTTTGCTATAAACACACACAAAAACAAAACCAATATTATATAAGTTTAAAGTGAAATTTGAATATTTCTAGAAAATCTTTAAGCTTTACCTTCTTGAAATATTCTGCTTGCTTTGAAATTTGTTGCTCGGTCATTTGAATGAGCTTTTTTAATACACTGGCGACTCTCTACATAATAGAAGATGAACTTATTGAAATGTTTTATAGAAATGGTAATTTATCAGAATTTAGAACCCAATAATTGACTTACATCTGGTACATCTTCTTTCTTGTTGTCAATGGTGTCATCAAGAATCTTGTGAACAATTTTAAAAAGTGATCGAGAAGATGCATTCTGTGTATAGAAGTTGAATTTGGATTAAAGTATAGAAAAATTAGAGCAAAATGTAGATTTTACAGTTTAATGAAAAGGAAAAAAGAAAAGCAGTAGATTGTTAACCTCTAAACTGTTAAGTTTTGTCAATTCTGGCACTTCAGCAGCAGGAAGACATGTGCCATTGCCATTGATTAAACCATCTGATTGGCTGTTTGCACTTCCATTTGAATCTTGGTGAAGATCCATTACAAACTAGCTCAACTTTTGCTTCCTTGAATGTTCGGAGATAGTGCTGAAAGTAAGAATAATTGTTAAAATTATATGTAAAACCCAGAAGAAGATAACAATCAAATGAGACTTTTCCCAATTTTCATAAAAGGGTTTGGGCAACATTGTTAAACAATTCTAAATTCCATTATTCTCGACCCCCAATTTCAAATTTCAGGAAAAGTAACTCGATTTCATGTATAAAACGTACGAAAAAGAATTACAACCCCACAAAAACCCTAACGCATTTATCAAAAGCTAGCAGCATTACCCAAAATCTAGTCAAATCCAATTTATAAATTGAGCTAAATGATGAAATAAATCCATACGAAAGCATTCCATCGCAGATCTACTTGAAGTCATATACAGAAAAAAAAATTAATAAAGCCACATGGAAGAGATAACATACCTTAAGAAGATCACCGACTAAACTGTTGAACAGAAATAGTAGATTTTTGTTAAAATTAACATTAAGGGATAGGGTTTACGTTCTAATTCTACTGTAATTTCAAACTTTGAAGGTGGATCCACGAAATGCGTATGCTGATTGAAGCTGGTTTTTTTCTGAGTTTTGGAGATGAGAGATTGGATGAAAAAGGAGATAGACGACTCTTGCTGGCCTGCTGCTTCTTCTTTGGCTTTGTTCCTTTTACTTTTTTCAAAATAAAAAAATAAAAAAATTGTTTTATTATGAATTAATTCATCAGGATTCCATTTGCATTCCATTCCCGCCTTGTATACTTGTACCCATCTTGTTGGAAGCTTTAAATATAGACCGATTATAATTATAATTTCAAGAAGATGGTATAATCTTTTAATATTTTGGTAAAGCTTTAAAACTTTATGAAGATTTAAATGTATGTAGATTTTATTGATATTATATCATCAAAGATTTAAGATAATATTTTTAAATTTAAAATGATGAATTAGTATTTTTAACCATTATAGTTATTGAAGTCTCTTATGTTGGAGTAAGTGTGTGATTTATAGGTTACAAAATTAATGACTTGCAAGTAATTGCATATTTGATGTTACATATCAATGATTTCGGATAAAAACCATTTAGCTGTCTTACCTTTTTTAATGTAGTGTTTGCAAACGGGTTTTTGAAAAAAGAAAATTATAGTTTTAAGAATTTTAGGGTGCGTTTGGTTGTGGAAAATTTTCTAGTTTTCTAGGAAAATTTTCCAAGAAAAATAGAAATTTTGAAAACGCGTTTGTTTCGTTCAGTTTTCCAAAATTTTCTAAGAAAATGAAAATTTCCAGTTTTCCAAATTATATGCAAATTAGAAAAAGTGATTTTTACAGTTTTCCAAAGTTTTCCAAATTTCTAACATGTAAATGAAAACTCCTCCGATTTCAACCAAACGCGTTTTCTAGAGGAAATGGGAGGGTTCGTCTGAATCCTCGAAGAAGAGAAAGAATGGTCACCAAGATAAGAGGGGTGACAAGCCGGACTACTGTACGAATTGTCACTCCTCACATAAGGGGTCATGCAGTAGCGACACCATGAGATGCAGACGATGTGGAAAATTAGGCCACAAGCAAGAAGAGTGCAAGAATGAGCCGCTCTGCTATAATTGTAGGCAGACGGCCCATATTAGTACTCAGTGCCCAAATCCTAAGGTTTAAGCAGCTGGTAATGAGAAGAAAGATGAAGTGCCTAAGGTGAAAGCTCGTGCTTTCAATATGACAGCTGAGGAGGTTTGACGCATTGATGAGGTAATTCTTTTGAGTTTTTATTAGTTAACTCTATTTGTGCTTATGTGTTAATTGTGCTTATGTGTTATCTGTGATTCCGTGTTATTTGATGCTAGTAATACTAAATAGTGGGTATCCTTGAACTTTTATGATAAAGTGTGGTGTACCTCGAACTCCGTGAGTCCTGATTTCAGATATTTACGTGGTTGTGTTTGATCTAGTCATAGGGCGTGAAAAGTTTGATATGTGTGAAATCTCTTTTGGTGAACACACTTTTCCTTTAACATTGATTCTTTTTGGAGTATAACTCAATGAGGCGACCTAGGAATAAGAATAAGCAGAGATATAGAGATCCCGAAGACGGAATCTTTTTAAGGAGGGGAGAATTGTAACGACCCGAATTTATTGCCGTCATCGATATTACTTTCCGTTAGACAAATATTATATTCATAGGATTATTTTGGTTTTAAGGTTATATAACGAAATAAATTAAAAAAGAAAGATGTATTTAACATCTAAAAGAATTAATCAATAAATAAGAGAAATATAATTAAATTAAAATATATTAAGGAATTATTAGGGTAAACTTAACTCATTTAAATGGTGTTAATTATGTTGAGGGGTTGTTTTGTCATTAAGGAAACTCAAAAATGTTAAGTTATTAGGGTTAGGATTGTTAGGAATTAAATTATGAAAGTTTAGGGACTTTCCTTGAAAAATCAAATGTAACCCCAATAACTAATTGACGTGTTAATGAGATTGATGAGAGTACGTCCGTTTTTGGGTCACGATGGCAACAAGAGTCGATCCAATTAAATCAGTTCTTAACGTTGTTTATTGGGGAATTGAGTCGACCAAATCAAGTTCGTGGCCTCCTTTTTCTTGTGGCATCGATCGGTTTTTAGCAAGGAAAAATAAAACGATCACGAAGAGGGAGAGGGGAAGGAGACCCCAACGAGAGGAGAAGGAAGGAACAAGGGCTGCAATCGTCGACTTCTTGAAGAAGATTGGAGTTGTGAAATCGATCCCAAGTGTTGGTATGTATTAATTCTTCATTCTCTTGTGTCCATGCTTCAATTGCTAGTGATTTGGTTCACATAATCTTCTTCTTTTCACCTCAATTCTAGTGAATTATCATATGTCGGATTTTCAACCTTAATGGGTGTGTTCTTGGCTAATTGTTGCTGTCAAAATCCTTCTAAAAACACTCTTTTATGTGTTGTTGATGGTGCTTAAGGATTGGTTGGAATTGTGAAGTTAATTTCTCTCTTTTGGTGTCAAAAAAAAATTCATGTTTCTATCACTTCAATTATAATGATTTCATGTTCAATTTAGACTATGTTTTGGACCATTCATGTGGTTATCAAAACAGTTCCTAAGTTTCTTTTTATGTGTCTCAATGATGAAGAAAACTCCAACCCAAATTGTGTTTTCTCTTTTTGCAACATACATTGTTTTTCCCATAAAAGCAATGTACTTTGAGTCATGGTTTGAAGTTGAAATTGTTATTTTAACTTCTTGACATGTTGCTACTGTTAAGTACTTAATTTTCATCTTTAAAGTTGATCTTGGTTATGGCTTAGTGAGTTAAGTTGTCAAATAACCCTTATAATGCATTGCTGGGAAATTCTGAAAATTTCCCATTCTGCCCCTGTGTTGGAAAAATTATAGAAAAATAATCATAAATCGAATTAATAATCTGTAAACTCTCAAAGTTTCCATTTTGAGTCTAGTTTATCCATGAATTTTTCCAGAACCTGTTGTTGCTTCTAACTTAGGTGAAAATCGCCTTTTTCACCAGCTGGTCAGAATTTAGCTGCATTGATAGGCAGATTTGTAAAAATCATATAAAATTATAGAAAAATCGTTTGGACCTTCAAAAGTACATTCTGAAAAGCTAAAAGTCTGAACTTCTATAATATGAAATAAAAAACGAAAGTTATACAAGTTCTAAGTTTGCTAAACCAGCTCTAAACAGGTGGCTGTTTTGGGTTCAAAACTAGGAATTTTACTTGCTAATTGATTTATGTGTTTGGCTTATAAACTTGTCATCTTTGGCATTGTAGAACTCCTAACCTTGTTATTTGAAATGTAATAGGGGCAAGGGTGATACTTCAACCAATACAATATTTGAAGTGTGAGTTGGTCATATTTTTTTGGCAAAGGTGAGTCAACTTGTGGTTTTAAAAGTACATTGTTAGGAGTATCCCATATCTTAGATGGATTGGGATGAACCTAGTTATCTAGGATGCATGTGCCATTTTGATGAATGGTTGTTATGCAAATATTGTTGAAATGTTTTATGTGTAATGATATCTAGGGTGTTGCATGCTAGACTATTCCTTGTTTGGTGTGAGATTTGAGTTAGGGTCATGCTAGATTGAGTGAAGTTAATGAACATTATGTGATGTGAGCATGTTAATTGTTGTTTGAGAATATTTGTTTAAAATGTTTTAGGACAGGCATGTTAGTGTTGTATCAACTTCATTGGTGTATTGTGTATGGAAATAGTGTGTGATGTAAAATGTAATAACTTCATGAAATTACATGTTTGCATGAAAATAACCCTTAAAGAGGTAATATGTTAATAAAAGAATATTCATAATAATTGCATGGTTACTTGAAAGGGTAAAGTGTAACTCCTTAATTAATTAATCATTGTTAAATTAAAAAGGGGAACACACTAGCGGGGCGAAGGTTAGAAACCTAGACATAGGTAAATACCCAATCCGGATATTATGATGGCCTAGTGGGTTGAAAGATATCTATAGGAAAAAGAGCTTAAGCCAACTGTGACGCCGACTGGTTTTTCTAGACAACAACTCGGGACATGGTCTTGGTACACCTTGGTATACCGGGACTGGAGTGATGTTGGTCAAGCGGTGGGACCAGCGCAAACATCACGTGGGATTTGGGAGGTGTATCTATTGGAATTGGCACCGCTTGTACCAATCCTGAACGACAACGCATGTATACGTATGTGTACAGTCGGAGTAGCGAACGCAGCGCGCCAGGGGCAATGATTACGGGTGAGAGTCGCGCCTCACTTAGTGCATTGGGTCGTGCCGGTCACGTTAGTAGCGAACGGGGTCTAGCTTTGGGGAGGTTTTTGCGGTGAATAAATAGACCCTAACTAGGAGGTAATACTTTAATAATTACAACGATGAGCGGTGAGTGATTATTAATGTAAAGCGGAGAAACAAAATATTATATATTAATATTTAAGCGGTGAGATTAAATTAGTTACAGCGGCGTTGAGGAGAGTAACTAATAAAACAAGCTCTAACTGAAGAACTAAAATAAATTGAGCTAAATATGTGTTTGTTATGTGGTGTGATGTTGTATGTCTTGCTAGTGAGTCTTTGACTGTGTGTGGATGTTTTGTGTGAATCCATCTATGATATGAGTGTTCTATTAACACTGTACTATATTGACTCACTTAGCTTATGCTAACACCTGTTCTTTGCTTGTTGGTTTTTGTGGAATGGAACAGGTAGCTTGACATGATGCCTTGGTGAGGATGGGAATCTTTGGGTAGTATAATTTAGTATCTTTAGTTATGATACCATTTGGACATGTTGGGTTTTCATCATCATGTTTTTGTGAACTTTATATTATGATGAGTTTATTTTGACATGAAAGTAACATTGGTGATGTTTCTGAAACAATCATAATAAGTCTTCCGCAACGTATTCTGTTAAATAAGTGTTTTAAAAATAGAAAAATTTTGGATGAAAAATCACGATGTTACATTAATAACTCAAGACAAAATTGCAAGAATAGTCCATGTGTTTAGTTGGAAATTATCACTTTGGATCAAAAAGATAGAGACTAGCACTCATGGTCCAACTGTTTTTTCATTTTCTTAACATTTTGATCCAGTTTACTTTAAATTTTTTGATAATGACGATTTTGTCTTTGGTTTTTTTTCAATTTTATTTATTTATTTAAATATTTTTATAATTAAAAGAAAAATAAAAATACTCTCTCTCTCTCTCATAAATTCAAAACACATACGCATTCATATAAACACTTAAGAACATAAAGAACACTTGTTGGCTCTATTATCCGCCACCACCACCACCCGTCGACCACCAGACTCTACCACCACCATCGTTATCCACCAGTCTATGCCACCAACATCATCTTCGGTGACTAGTCTCCTTCCCTTGTTTTTCCCTCTACCTTCATCACCCCCTTCACACCCACGATCGACCATCACTGCAGCATATACTACCCATAGTCACCATCTCCCTTCCATGTTCTTGCAAACTCTGATGATGACATTCCATCAATGGCTTTATATTCTGCTTTTGGTATTCCAAGATGTTCACTATCAATGTCCGTCAGCTTCATCACAAAATCAGCAATCTTATCATGATCTGAAACACTTCAGTCGATTTATCCAATATTATAAGCATATCCAAGTACCAAATTTAAAGGACCAGACGATGAGCGACGAATCTTCACTAAATTGTAGCATATAATAGCGAATCAACTAGATGTAACGAACAAAATGCCAAAAGACAATCCTAGATTTAACTTTGATTTGCAAATATAACTGATTGTCTACTGTTAGGCGTGTCAAACCCAACAAATAATAGGGGTACAACAGACTCCAAATACACTGCTTTAATGCACTAAAAGGTAGTACAAGGCAAGCAGGGTCGAACCACAGAGACACGGGATAAAAGTCTATACCTCTTTGCGCAAGGTACTTTGGTCACAAAGGGGGATTTGTTTGCAAAAGTCAAATAATGGAAATAACAATCAACTTTGAAACATGCAGAAAATGAAATAGATTTGTAAACAAGTTGTAAAAGTGCTTCCAGTTCTAGTTCTCAATGTTGTCATTTAACCTGATTATGACTTGATGCAATTTGTGATTACTATTCTAAGTTGGTACAGAAAGATATTAACACGCTCTAATACCTCTCGCTTGCCAAATTATCTAACCAAAACACGCTCTTTAACTAGATCTAGCTTTACTAATTCAACCTAAACACGCTCTTAGATTGTATTGAAAAACTGCATTAAGTTTTGTACAAGCTTCCCAACAATGTTTATTTCTTCTCATACGCTCGGAAGTGTGAAAACATGTGATAAATGTTCTACAATAAGAAAACCTATTGTTTGTTACCAACCATTAACTTTATAGAACGATTAGGTGCCCTAAAAGTTAATTAACTACACAAAAATTAAATTCATGAAAGTGGCCAATCAAACACAAATCAAATTTAAGGATTCTAGTTTAAACAAGAACATAATCACTAGAATAGAATCACAATTCAAACATCAAATCATATGCTTCAAGTCAAGCAATCAACATGTTTCGAACAAAAACTAGAAACTAGGGTTTCTTAGCCACACATGGCTAGAACAAGATCACAAGAATAAAAGATGGAATTAATGTGCAATTACAACTTACAAATACTAGAAATAATGTTTCCAAATGATTACTGATCAATCCCTTGCAAAAACCTTCGAAATCCCCTCTCAAAATCTGCTATGATATGTTCTGTCCATCTCAAAATGGCCCTCAACCCGTAATATGAAAGATAGGAAAAACTGCCAAAAGTTGGTTTTTGGGTCGAACACGGCCCGTGTTAAAATAGGCTAAACTGACACGGCCCCCATTTTGGTCAACACGGCCCGTGTTTATTTTGCAGTGTAAATCCAACACGGCCCATTTTGGTCAACATGGTCAACAGCTCCCATTTTGGTCAACACGGCCCGTGTTTATTTTGCAGTGTAAATCCAACACGGCCCGTGTACCCCTCTGACTCCGAATCCAAACTTGATTTTTCCAACTTTTTCGTTCTTCGCCCGATCATCCCGAAATCTTCACCAATGCTTCCCGGCACCTCCCAAAGCGCATTCCAAGCTCCGGTTTACCTGAAAAAGACATGAAAGTGTGCAAATAAGGTTGTTCTAGAGACTAACATGAATATGATGAAATGCAAGAAAAATGAAGAACAATTATGCTAAATAGATGCATGAAATGGGACTAAAAGGTGTGCAAAAAGGTGCACAAATTTCACCTGACATCTACTGTAAGTTAACCAAATTGCCTTATAAAATCCCTAATATCGCCTTACAAAAACCCTAAAATCGCATCAATGAAAGGTAGAAAATAGAGAAGATATGTATTACCAGGGATTCCAAACATGAAGGTAACACAATCGTTGTTGTCGTCAGCCTTAATGTTGACAATGTTGTCATTGTTGGCGCATTTTGAGCCCATTAAGAGGTTACAATCGCATCGGTAGTGCTCGAAACCCTCAGGTTTGAGGAGGAGTGAGACAATCGATACATGGCTCGAACCCATGGCCTGTAGTGAGAATCCCGTTGCAAGTTGTTTCAAAATCGAAACCTGATTCACCATTCTCTAGTTGGTGATGATGGTAGCCTGGAACCGTAAATCGAAATGCTTTTCTAACAATCAAGAAGAAGGTTCAATCCAAAATATGAAAGAAATATGGGTTGAAACGAATCGAAGGATTAACAACCTCCGTTCTTCACAATATGAGAGAGAGAGAGAGAGAATATTTTTTTTCTTTTAATTATAAATGTATTTAAATAAATAAAACAACTGAAAAAGAAAAAAACTCAAGGGCAAAATTGTCATTACCAAAAAGTTCAAAGTAAATTGGACCAAAGTGGCAAGAAAATGAAAATCTTTGGACCATGAGCGCTAGTCCAACCCTTTTTGGCCAAAAGTGACAATTTTCACCTAACCATAAGGACCATTCTTATAATTTTGTCATAACTGAATTCTATAAAAATTAAAACCCTCAAAAATTACCAGGTATATTGTAGTCGTTGCACACTATTTGTCATGTGTATCAATAAATCATTTCTTTTCAAGTTTGTTATAAATGTTTGGTACTTTCGCTTATGTTTGCATATAAGAGAAAATGAAGAAATAAGGTTTTCTACTTTTACGACAAAGAAAAAGAGATCAATATTTGTTATTCTAAGTTGTTTCAACCTTTTCAACTATGGTAATAATATTGGCTTTGTTGGCATATGGTTAAGAAGAAAACAAAGTCAAGAAGTTGTTTGTGATACTCACTAGAAACAAAAGGTACACTCCTAGTACTACTTTCACTTTTATTGTTATCATTTTAATTGTTTTTACTTGTAATTTGTTTATTTATTGTTTTCAATAATTATTTATAATTTGTAAAGTAAATCTTAAAATTTAATTGGTTTAGATAAGTAAGAAACAATTTCAAGCTGTAAAATAATTAAATCAAGAGATAATTATCACTATGTCTATTAGAATTAGATAAAAATACACTTATTGATTGTTAATTTTCTATCTTATGTTGTTATTTTTATTTTGTTTTTTAGATAATAACTTCTCAAAATAATAAGTTGTTTGAAAAAACCTATTTGTCCTTTGCTATTTTAGTTTGTTAAACATGCAAGTTCTTTCAAGATCATGATGAGCCACTAGCCTACTAGATTGTTTTCGATGAATATGCCCCTACATATAGTGTTCTTGTTACCAAGAACCAATCCTAGAAAAGAAAAAATTGGGTATTTTCTTCGGGATTGTTTTGAAGTTTTAGTTTTGGTCTCCTAGTTCTTGTCCTGGTGTTTCATCTTTGATTACAATGTAAGCCCCCATTATTTAAAAATCTTTGCTCCTCCCTAGAAAATTGTAGACTAACAGAACCCTGCATCACATACTTTCTTCTCTGTCTAATGTGCTCCATGATGTCCACCGGTTGGTACATTATGACAATGACATATCATGTCCCTTGCTTCCTACCCAAACACACATCTTCTTATGATGTTGTCGGCACAACTCCAGAATATGTATGGCTCGTCCCAAAAGTAGTACTTAATGTTGGCGAAAAACTTATTCTTTTGTTGGCTGGTTTGATTCTTGACTAGATACCCGCTTGCCAAATAGTTGACAATATTCGTAAACCATGGTGCTTCACCCGTAATCACCATCAAGTATTCGTCGGGAAAATTATCGTCAATCTCGGTCTCTTTCAATTCTTCAAGTTCCGGATTTTACAATCCCATATTGTCCTTGATCTCGATCTAGAATTCTTGAAGTAGTTGGGTTTTTATTAAAAAACGTCTAAAATAAATAGTCAAAACTATGAGTTTAGCAACAGAAGTAAATTTTATTTGAATAAAACTAAAACCATTTTAACCCACCAAGGATCTTTTGCAAGACTTAGAAAGATAAAACAACCATAAAAAGTTAAGTGTTACAACATTTGAAGACTTTGATTCTCATTTGAGATAGAAAGTTGATGAAGTGTGACATGAAACTTTATCATAGAAATTCTCTATAATGTATCCACCACGAAAACCCTAAATTTTAGGGTTTGATCCCTATATAAAGGACCTTATGCCTTTGGTCCAACCTCCCTCTCACCCTTAGACAGCCACCACGAAAACCCTAACCCATATTTGTGTATTCTTGTGATTTGGTAGCCACTTGAGAGCATTTTAGTGTTGTTTTGGTGTTTTGGAAGAGAAAGAAGTTTGAAGAAGGAGCAAGGATTCAAAGGGAGCTTGTAGATCCAGGAGATTAACACCATTTCTGACTCATTTGAGGTATCAAGCTTCAAACTTGATCATTGCATGCTTAGATTTGATTTTGGGGTGTTATATGTCACATTTGGACTCCATTGTTGATGCTGCTTGAATATTGATAGTTTCAGACCATAAAAGTTGTCCTTTTGAGCTCTTAGAAGCACTTAGAGTCATAAAAATCAGACCTTGATGGTTAAGCCACAACCATACAAGTGTTTGATGGTCACAAAGTTTGGTTAAGGACCAAAATCATGTTTTGACCCCCAACCATGCATGCAAGCACATAAAGTTTGTGACTTTATGGACTAGGATGTCTTAAAGGACCTGGATCTACATTATGGTCGGTAGTTGGGCGTACACCCTGGTACGCTGCGCGTACTAGGTCAACTTCCCGCTTTTGGTCAAGGCCAGCGTACGCTGGGCGTACGTGCCAGGTACGCCGCACGTACGCATGCAGAGTAGCAAACTTGGGCTTTTGGGACTGGATAGTTGGGCCCCATGGCCCACTGTGGAGCAGAGTTTTTGCGCCTAGAACTGAGACTTAGAGTATTGGGCCTTTTGGGCCATATCGGGCCACTCGAAATTATTTATTTTGGGCTAAGGATTTATTGGGCTTGTGATAAGGCCCATTTGAGGAGTTGGGCCCAATTTAGAAAATTGGGCCTTTAGTGGGTCATTAGTGGGCTAGGAAAGATAAGATGGAATTGGGCCTTGGGTATGGTCCAAATTAGACCAACGGGTAAAATGGTCGTTTTACCCTAAGAAGTATTATGGATTTTGACTAAGTGTTGTTATGATAATGATAGCCGAGGAGTCATCGGAACAACTGTTAAAGACTCCTTTCTGTGATTTTCGACACTCAGCTTTACGAGGTGAGTTACCTTCCAGTAGAAGTGGGTCGAAGGCACCAATGCCAACCCACTAGTAAGTGTTATAGTAGAGATGATTATCTTTGTGATAATTATCTGGTATGCCACTATCTGTTAACCTTTATGTGCTAGTATGCTATGATATTATGTGAAAGTAGTAGGAGGGGTAGGATAGGCCCCAGTGCCGGTCGAAAGGACTGAAGGGGTAGGTCATCACCCTAATATGCTAGGCAGTATGTGACTTATGTGTTTATGTACTAGGAGATTACATGGTAGGAGTAGGGGTGAAATAGTCCCCGGTACCGGTCGAAAGGACCGAGGGGGTAGGCTAGCACCCTGATATGCTAGGCAAGTTACCGGTTGAAAGAGACCGAAGGGGTGGGCCAACACCCTGATATGCTAGGCAAGTTACCGGTTAAAAGAGACCGAAGGGGTAGGCCAGTACCCGGACATGTTAGACAGTATGTTTATTGTATGGTATGTGGTATGATGGGGGGAACTCGCTAAACTTTGTGCTTACGATTTTCACTTTTTGTTTCAGGTCCTTCTTCTTCGAAGGGAATGGATCCGACACGATAGCAACGCATCACACCACGATTTTCCGCACTATGATGTTCTTGGGATTTGTACTCTGACATTATTATATTATGACATGTTTTGAGACATGTGACTTATGGGTTTTTATGATATGAGATAACTTCATGATGTTTTCAATAATCTGTTTTATGAATTATTAAATTAAAAATGAAATTTTTGGTCGTAAATTTTGGAATATTACAAGTTGGTATCAGAGCCTTGGTTTGAGGGATTTGGACACACCTTCGTGGGTGTCTGGACTCAAATCGAGGGTTTGAAAGATTTTTACAAGAAAAATAATTTTTCAAAAATTAAGTTAAGAGTTTTGACAAAGATGTGTGATGCATGCAATCGGCCGAGCTCAAGTAAGTTTTCCCCAAGATAACCATACATGTTTGCTATGATATATGATATGATTATGAGAGCTGCATGCTAGATTAGGGCTAAGGATCTAGGAAGGATGCCTTACATGCCTACTGTATGTGTATGAGAATTGCATGCTAGATTATGGCTAAGGATCTAGGAAGATGCCTTATGTGCCTGTTTTATGTGCTTATTGAGTTGTATGTTAGTACTGACTAGTCAGAGATATGATATCCTGATTAGGATATGCTTGGTTTGGGTTACGCAATGCCCGAATGTTGCATGCTTTGTGCTTTTAGGAGTCCGAGTTATCTTTAATTAACTAGTAAACGAATATGTTAAGTTACATATTGCGAGGACTAAATAATTTTAGAAGGTTAAGTCTAGCCTTATTTCGCATCTCTTGTTTGAGTCCAACCGTTGTAGGGTAGGACCCCTCATTCGAAGAATTATCTAGTATTAGTAATATGTAATGGTATTCGCGAGCTAGTTAGGGAGAGATAGCAGGGACCTCTTATGCAGCTGATGGCGAAGAGTGGGTTGGAGGTTACCCTAGGGTAAGCCTAGGATGAGATTAGTGTAGCGGGCAGTAGTAGTGAAAGGGACTTGCTGAAGTCAAGGCAATCCTTGAGGAAGGTATGGATAGATGTGGAAGGTAGTATGAGCCCGTACTATTGAAAGCAGAGGATCCGTACTCGAGTCAAGGAGGGCTGAGATAGAACCAGGGAACTTGTAGAGTGTGTGAGAACCCTCGAGATTATGTATGACCCTAAAGATTATGTGTTTTGTTTCAAAATGGTGGTGATACGTCACGGAGCAGGAGGTTCAGGGTCTGGATCAGGTTCGGGTTTCGAGCCGGTTGATGATGGATTACGCGAGTTCATCGCGTCTGAGATTACGAGAGGCATCCTTGAGGCGACCCCGATGATTTTCGGGTCGATCAAGGAATGAATCATTAAGATGATGGAGGATCGCCTCAGAGCATTTCGGAGTGACATGACATCTAGCCAGTCAGGGACGCGCACACTCTCCTTCAAGGACTTCAGGGGATGTGGTGCGCCAGACTTTCATGGGGTGAAGGACGCCATTGTGGCCAGGAGATGGATTGCAGACATTGAGTCTGCACAGTTGACGAGCTTCTACCCTAAGGGGCCGAAGGTCCGGTATGCTGCGGGTTGTTTGAGATACAGAGCTAGAGACTGGTGGGAGGCAGTCAGTGATTCGTTGGAAGCCCCAACCATTGAGGCTATGACCTGGTCGGATTTTGTGACCAGGTTAAGGGTTGAGTTTGCGCCAGCCGTGGAGATTCAAAATCTAGCCAGGGAGTTTCTTGATATGAGACAGATGACTGAGTCAGTGGCGGAGATTACCGCAAGTTCAGGGAGAGGGCCTTACTGGTGCCTCGGTACGCGGGTGATGAAGAGATGAGGAAGACTCGGTACTACGATATGTTGAGAGTTGACATCCGAAAACATGTCAGCTACTCAGCATGGCCGAATTTGGAGGATATGATAGCCAGGGCGAAAGAGAGGGAGATTGATATAGAGCACATCCAGAAAAGGAAGGCGGAGATTGGGCAGATGAATGGGGTTTCGGGGAAGAAACCAAAGGGATCCGACTCTAGGTCGAAGGGACAACAGGATCGGAGCCGTTGTGGGAAATGCGGCAAGATGCATGAGGGAGTTTGTAGATTAGGGTCATCGGGATACTATAAGTGTTGCAAGCTAGGGCACTTTGGTAGGGATTGTACTGCCCCTACCCCCACCCTTCAGACGTCAGACCTGATTTGCTTTCATTGCAATCAGAAGGGCCATAAAAAGGCCAACTGACCGAGATTGACATCAGGAGCGCCAGTGGCGGCGCCAGCTCCAACGACCCTACGGGTCACGGATGGCCGACGGGGCAAGACAGATGCGTTGAGGATCCGAGCCTTCCAGCTGACCGTCGAGGAGGCGCGTGCCGCACCGGATGTGGTGACATGTATGTTTTCTTCTCCCTAACTCTTATTACATGTCGGTTATTATATTTATGTTCTATGTTTTATGTGTTTTGTTTAGGATCGTTCCATGTGAACGGTATCCCCGTACATGTGTTATTCGACTCGGAGGCTACCCGATCATTTGTCTCTCTTGAACTTATCAAGAGGTTTTATGGGTCTTCGGGAATGTTGGATTGTCCTTTAGAGGTCGAGATTACTGACGACCAATCTGTCCGGGCATCAGATGTCTACAAAGATTGTGTTTTGAGGATGTTTGACGAGCGTTACCTCGTGGATTTGGTTCCCATTCCTTTGCGTGGGAACAAGGTCATCATAGGCATGGATTGGTTGAGCCCTAATGGGGTGGTTATCGACTGTGTGCAGCCGTTGGTACGTGTCAGGACCCCAAGTGGGGGAGAGTTGGTGATTCAGGTGGAGAGGCCGCAGCGTGGACCAGTGTTGTGCTCAACAGCGAGGGCTAGGCGCTACTTCAGCAGGGTTGCGCAGGGTATGTCGCCTACATTATGGATACCCAGGAGGCGGGTAAGGCGATTGTGGGTGATGTGTCAGTGGTGCGAGAGTACCCGGACGTATTTCCAGGGGAGTTGCCTGGGATACCTCCAGAGAGACTGGTGGAGTTTAGGATCGATCTAGTTCCTGGTGCGGCTCCGATAGTCAAGGCACCATATCGGTTGGGTCCTCCCGAGATGCAGGAGCTGTCTACACAACTGCAGGAGCTGTTAGACAAAGGATTTATTATGTCGAGCAGTTTGCCTTGGGGAGCCCTGATCCTGTTTGTGAAGAAGAAGGACGGGTCACATCGGATGTGTATAGATTACCGGGAGCTGAACAAGGTGACGGTGAAGAACCGTTACCCACTCCCGAAGATTGATGATCTATTCGACCAGCTACAGGGGGCATCTTGGTTTTCCAAGATAGATTTGCGTTCAGGCTACCACCAGATGCGAGTCAGAGATGAGGATGTACAGAAGACTGCTTTCCGGACTCGTTATGGCCACTATGAGTTCGTGGTGATGCCCTTTGGGATCACCAATGCCCCTGTCGCGTTCATGGACCTCATGAACCGCGTATGCAGACCGATGTTGGACCGGTATGTGATAGTCTTTATTGATGACATCTTGGTTTACTCCAAGGCGTAAGAGCAGCACGAGGAGCACTTGTGAGAGGTGTTGGATACCCTGAGGATGGAGAGCTTGTACGCCAAGTTCTCCAAGTGTGAGTTCTGGTTGTGCGAGGTGCAGTTTCTGGGGCACCTTGTCAACCAGAACAGTATTTTGGTCGACCCGACCAAAGTAGAGGCCATGATGAGATGGGAGGTTCCGAAGTCTCCATCCGAGATTCGGAGTTTCCTTGGGTTAGCAGGCTATTACCGGAGATTCATACGGGACTTCTCCTAGATAGCAGTACCCTTGACCAGACTGACGAAGAAGGTCGTTGTATTTCGCTAGCGGGCTGAGCAGCAGGCAGCGTTCGAGACGTTGAGACAGAGGTTGTGCGAGACGTCGATTTTAGTCCTGCTAGAGGGCATTGAGGATTTTGTAGTATATTGCGATGCGTCCATTTTGGGTTTGGGCGCAGTGTTGATGCATAGAGGGCACGTCATCGCCTACTCCTCGAGGCAGCTAAAGCCTCATGAGGCGAACTACCCGACGCACGACCTGGAGTTGGGGGCGGTTGTGTTCGCCTTCAAGATTTGGCGACACTACCTCTATGGGGTCCGTTGTACCATTTACACGGACCACAAGAGTTTGAGGTACCTCATCGATCAGCCGAATGTGAACATGAGGCAGCGCCGGTGGTTAGATGTGGTGAAGGATTACGACTATGAGATCCTCTACCACCCGAGGAAGGCCAACGTAGTGGCCGATGCACTTAGCCGCAAGGCATTCACAGCCCCGATCAGAGACATCTGTCTGAGGATGACAGTAGTGACTTCGCTTCTGAAGAAGATCCAGGAGGCCCAGCAGGAGGCTATGAAGGAGGAACACCGGAAGAGTGAGCGTATAATGGGCCAAATTTCCTCCTTCGACTATGATAGCCGCGGGATGTTGACACTTCACTGCAGAGTGTGGGATCCGTACGCAGGCGGTGTGCGCCAGATCCTGATGGAGGAGGCGCACAAGTCCAGATTTTCCATCCATCCTGGGGCGACGAAGATGTATAGAGATCGTCGTCCTGATTACTGGTGGCCCTGCATGAAGCGGGATGTAGCCTGGTATGTTGAGAGGTGCTTGACATGCAGGAAGGTCAAGGCCGAGCACCAGAGGCCTCACGGAAAGACGCAGCCGTTGGATATCCATGTGTGGAAATTGGAGGATATTACCATGGATTTCATCACAAAGCTTCCCAGGAACGTACGTGGAGTGGACTCGATTTGGGTCATCGTGGATCGGTTAACCAAGAGTGCGCATTTCATACCGATTCAGGAGAGCATTTCGGCCGAGAAGTTGGCCGACATCTACATCAGAGAGGTAGTAGCTCGACACGGAGTGCTAGTTTCCATGATTTCTGACCGAGATGTACGGTTTACTTCCAGATTCTGGAAGAAATTTCATGACGAGTTGGGTACTCGTCTGCACTTTAGCACGACTTTTCACCCGTAGACGGATGGTCAAAGTGAGCGGACCATCCAGACCTTGGAAGATATGTTGCATGCATGTGTTCTAGACTTTGGTGGTAGCTGGGATACCTACCTTCCTCTGGCAGAGTTTTCCTACAATAATAGCTACCACACCATCATCGACCGTCCTCCCTTCGAGATGCTTTATGGGAGGAAGTGCAGAACCCCGATATGTTGGGGTGAGGTTGGGCAGAGAGTCATGAGGGGTACCGAAGTGGTACTCAAGACGACAAAGAGGATCCAACAGGTCCGGAGTAAAGTCCAGAGGGCCCAGAGTCGGCAGAAGAGCTACGCCGACAGACGCCGATCGGACCTGGAGTTCCAGGTCGGGGATATGGTCCTTCTGAAGGTGTCACCTTGGAAAGGTGTCATCCGCTTTAGAAAACGGGGCAAGTTGGGCCCCATGTATATCAGACCTTTCAGGGTTATAGCGCGGGTGGGCAAGGTGGCATATAGGCTGGATCTACCAGCTGAGCTTAGTCAGATCCACAACACTTTTCATGTCTCCCAGCTGCGGAAGTGCTTGGTGGATGACTCTGCAGTTGAGCCGTTAAAGGATATTCAGGTGGACGACAATCTGAACTACATCTAGCGATCGGTAGCTATTCTCGACAGAAAGACGAAGGCGCTGAGAAACAAGGAAGTAGAACTAGTGAAGGTGCAGTGTGTCACACCCCCGAACCAGACGGCGGAAACGTCCGAGGGCTCACGTGACTTAAATTGAAATATCATCACAATGAATATACATGAAACATAACACATTCATCATCAAACATTACATAGTACAACTGGCATTGTTTACATCAAGTACATGGTTTACATTACATGATCCCAAAATATAAAGTGTTTGATGATTAGCAACTACAAAAGAAACTTTCAACACACTGGATGCTTCCTCGTTCTAACGGTTACCTGATAATACAAGTTATTTTGAAAACGGTCAACATATATAATGTTGGTGAGTTCATAAGTATGTTTGATGTAAAATAGTTTATGTCGTTTGTAAAACCCAGAAAATCCGATATTTTCTGTAATAAGACTTTTCACGAAAATGTTGTGATGATCCCGTAAGTATATGCGTGAATGATTTCAAAACGTGTATAAATGAGAAGTTTTGCATTATAGTTATTGAAAGTACAAGTGAATAAGATTGGTTTCCCCCGAAAACCCGATGTTCTCCGATAAAATAGTATGATTGTTTTGTATTATTGTATCGTCACAGCGAATGAATATGATTTCCCATGATTACTTAGATGGTATTGGATCTCTATGTGAGTCTTTATAACCATGCATGATAATGACTAGTTCGTCTGTCTGAATGAATCTCCTGTAATAGCCTGCGAGACCTAAAAATTGACGAATTTCTGTGGGTGTCGTTGGGACCGCCCATCCTTCTATGGCCTTGACCTTAGAAGGGTCCACATGTATCCCTTCTTGACTGACAACGTGACCCAAAAAGCTCACACTACGGAGCCAGAACTCACACTTAGAGAGTTTTGCGTATAACTTTTCGGTTCGTAGGGTTTCCAAGATTTGCCGGAGATGTCGGCCATGCTCCTCTTCGCTTCGAGAATAGACTAGGATATCGTCGATGAAAACAATGACAAAATTGTCGAGGAATGGTCGGCAGATTCGATTCATCAGGTCCATGAATGTGGCAGGGGAATTCGTTAGACCGAAGGGCATTACAACAAATTCATAATGTCCATAGCGAGTTCGGAAAGCGGTTTTGGGGATATCCTCTTCCCGGACTTTGAGTTGGTGGTATCCGGATCGCAGATCTATCTTAGAGAAGTAACTTGCTCCTTGGAGCTGGTCGAATAGATCGTCGATTCGTGAAAGTGGGTAGCGATTTTTGATAGTGAGCTTATTCAGTTCTCTGTAATCAATACACATCCTAAAGGATCCGTCTTTTTTCTTAACAAAGAGGACCGGAGATCCCCAGGGTGAGAAGATAGGTCGGATGAATCCTTTGCTCAAGAGTTCGCTAAGTTGGCTTGACAGTTCTTGCATCTCCACAGGAGCCAACCTATAGGGTGATTTGGCAATGAGCGTAGCTCCCGGCACCAGGTCAATTCGGAACTCGACTTGTCTTTCTGGGGGTATCCCCGGAAGATCTTTAGGAAAGACATCCGGGAAGTCGCAAGCCACTGGGATGTATCGAATGTTGACCTCTTCCTTGGACTTATCCACTATGTGAGCCAGAAACGCCAAGTCCTTCTTTTGTAGATACTTCTGTGCCTTAATGCACGAGATAAGACGAAGGTTCGTACTGGGTTTGTCCCCGTATATAATTAGGGTTTCGTGGTTAGGGAGATGAAGGCGAACGGCCTTCTCGCAACACATAATTTCAGTATGATGGGGGCTCAACCAGTCCATGCCGACAATCACATCAAAACTCCTAATAGTTACAGGCATCAAGTTTATTTGAAAGGCGTGATGATTTAAAGTTAGGGTACATCCTACATAGATTTCCCCAGCTGATTCTGTTTTCCCATTAGCCATTTCCACCGTAAAGGTTTCATTAAGCTTTTGGGGTTGTTGTTTTAGCAAGTGTTTGAATTTATTACTCACAAAGCTTCGCTCTGCCCCGGTATCAAACAGGATGCATGCATATGAGTGGTTAAGGAGAAACGTATCGGTGACAACAACGGGATCCTGAACCGCTTCTCCTTGACCCATAGTTAGCACTCTTCCTGCTGCTCCTGTCGCCTGGTTGTTTGCATTGGGACAATTTCGCCTGAAATGTCCGGTCTTCCCATACCCATAACAGGTATAACTGGCTCCATCCTTTGTGTTGTTGTTGTTGTTGTTGTTGGGCATCTGGTTTTGTGGAAGCTGGGTCCTACAATACTTTTCTGTATGGCTCTTCCGGTTGCATCTTGTGCACATCATCTCTCTGCATTCCCCGTGGTGATGGTAGTTACATTGGTTACACTTGGGAAAATTCCCTGTGTACTGTTTCGGAGCATTCGACGTGGATGGGGCTGGAGCATGTGGTGCTGTGGTAGCTTGGGTTGCTGCATGTACAGTCACTATCTGTTGTTTCTTAGATGATTCAGAGTTCTGTTTTCCTCTTCTCTTGTTGTTCTTCCCTTTCTTATTCTCTTCTTCATTCTTAACATCCGCTTCCACAATCTTAACACTCTTCTTGCTACCATGATCATACAGTTTCTTGGCCAATCTTTTGGCACTATCAAACGTCTCAGGGTTTGCCGCAATGACATTCCCTTGGATAGGTGCAGTCAATCCCAGATGAACCTCTCAATCTTTTTCCCTTCTGAGGTGATCATACCCGGACACAGAAGGGATAACTCGCTAAACCTGGATATGTATGCGTCGATATTGGAGTTCTGAACTGTCAAGTTCCACAATTCTTGTTCCATCTTTTGTATCTCGCCTCTAGGGCAGTACTCTGCCAACATCATTTCCTTCAGTTCTTCCCAGGGCATCGCGTTTGCCACTGGAAGGGTCATGGCTTCGATGTGACCGTTCCACCATGAAAGAGCTTGATCAACAAAGGTACGTGCTGCGAACTTGACCTTGCACCCATTTGGACACCAGCAAATTTCAATGTGACCGTTACATGCTGCAAACTTGAGCTTGATCAACAAGGGTCATGGCTTCGATGTGACCGTTCAGCCCCCTTAAATTTGATTTTTCGCATTTTTGGGCCTAAATAGCCAAAAAGCCCAAATTTTAGCCCATTAGGCTAAAATTTACATTTTTAGTCCTTTAAAAAGCCTAATATTTATAAAAACTCTTATTTTAGCTGTTTTGACCTTTTGATCCTTGTAGAAACCGTGAATGACATCTTTTTCCCCATCTTTTGTTTATTTATCAAAAATAGTCCAATAACAAATTTTATGTTGTAGTATGTTTATTATAAACTTTGTATGGTAGTTTATCTTGACATGTTAAGTGAAATATATCCTAGATCACATATTTTTCCTTCTTGAACTATAGATCTCGAAATATCTTTCATTTTTAGCATATATTTACCACATAAACACAAGAAGTCACACATAACATACAAATACACGTAGATCTTCACATTTTACTTGTATTCTCCCCCATAAATCATATGAAAACCGAAAATAGAGGGGTATGAACTCACCTTGAGTTTGTGGATTCGGTTTTTAAAGAAGATGTGGAAAGATGAAGTGATTTTCGGCCCTAGCAACTCCCTTGAGTAGATCTCGAACTCAAGAATATTTCTAGGAGTATGATCACCAAACACTTTGTTTAAAAGAGTGATCTATCATGAAGATGGAGTTATGAAACTTGAATGTGTAAAGGCTTACCAAGAATGATGATTATCTTGTGAAGATCCTCTTGAAACCTAAGTAAATCTTGAAAATGTGATGAAAGTGAGGAAATGTTCTTGTAAGATTTGAGAGATTTTGGGGAGAAGATTGAAGAGGGTGGTGGGGGTTTGTGGTCTCGGCCGAGGATAGAAAGGAGAGGAGAGAGAGAGGTGAGTTGACTTGCATGGAGATATGAGAATGGTGCATTGATATCCTATGTACATTTATGAGGTGGCACCACTAATGTCAACCCTCATTTCATCCTTTTTTTTGTTTTATGCTTGGGCCGAAAACATGGGCTAGAAGAAAAAAGTTGCTTAGTTTGGGCCATTATTTGCCTCATTTCGAAATTCTAAGGCCCAAAGAGTACTTCTCGGCCCATTGGGTCCTTGTGAATGTTCACAGCCCAATGTGATATTAAGGGGATGGATTTGTGGCTCATTAGGGCTAATTTGATTAGTTATGGTCCAATAAGGCCCAAAAGAGGTATACCATTCCATTTTAGGCCCATGATGGTCCAACAGGTTAGGTTTCATGAATGTGGGTCCAATTATGGCCCATTTGAAGGTTCTAAGCCCAACAAAGTCAACTTGGAGGCTTATTGGCCCATTAGGCCCAATAAGAAAATTCTAGTCCATAATGAGCTTAAACCGGGATTTTTAGGGTTTTCAACTTTACTTGATGAATCTAGGTTTAAATTTGTTTCCATAGGTTGAACTTCAAGCATAACATGAATTAGGGTTATGAGTTTACAGTAGATAATGTTTACAAGAGTACATAATTTCCTAGCTAGAATGCTAGTTGTGACACAGTGGCAACACCGTAAGGGCTCGGAATGGACGTAGGATCCAAAGGACGATATGAGGGAGCATTACCCCGAGTTATTTCGGGAAGCAGCAGTAGAATTCGAGGACGAAGTCTAATTCAAGTGGGGGAGATTTGTAACATCCAGGATTAATAAGGTACTAATTATATTATTATTAACTTAATGAATGGAATTGGTTTGGGCTTAGACCATTGGATCCTTATGATTGGGCTGAGAAGTGCCGTATGCGGGGCGTACTATGCCAAGTATGCTCAACGTACCAATGAGACGAAGATGCGCATGCCATGCACGTACGCCCAACGTACGTATGCATATTCTAAAACCCTAAATTTTAGGGTTTGATCCCTATATAAAGGACCTTATGCCTTTGGTCCAGCCTCCCTCTCACCCTTAGACAGCCACCACGAAAACCCTAACCCATATTTGTGTATTCTTGTGATTTGGTAGCCACTTGAGAGCATTTTAGTGTTGTTTTGGTGTTTTGGAAGAGAAAGAAGTTTGAAGAAGGAGCAAGAATTCAAAGGGAGCTTGTGGATCCTGGAGATTAGCACCATTTCTGACTCATTTGAGGTATTAAGCTTCAAAATTGATCATTGCATGCTTAGATTTGATTTTGGGGTGTTTTATGTCACATTTGGAGTCCATTGTTGATGTTGCTTGAATCTTGATAGTTTTAGACCATAAAAGTTGTCCTTTTGAGCTCTTAGAAGCACTTAGAGTCAGAAAAATCAGACCTTGATGGTTAAGCTACAACCATGCAAGTGTTTGATGGTCACAAAGTTTGGTTAAGGACCAAAATCATGTTTTGACCCCCAACCATGCATGCCAGCACATAAAGTTTGTGACTTTATGGACTAGGATGTCTTAAAGGACCTGGATCTACATTCTGGACATGAAGACTTAATGGATTAAGTCACAAATGGAGCCCCAAGGAAGCTGGCCGGTACGTTAGGCGTACACCCTGGTACGCCGCGCGTACTAGGTCAACTTACCGCTTTTGGTCAAGGCCAGCGTACGGTGGGCGTACGTGCCAGGTACGCCGCACATACGCATGTAGAGTGGCGAACTTGGGCTTTTGGGCATTAGAAGTTTGGGCCCGGATAGTTTGGCCCCATGGCCCACTGTGGAGCAGAGTTTCTGGGCCTAGAACTGAGACTTAGAGTATTGGGCCTTTTGGGCCATATTGGGCCACTCGAAATTATTTATTTTGGGCTAAGGATTTGTTGGGCTTGTGATAAGGCTCATTTGAGGAGTTGGGCCCGATTTAGAAAATTGGGCCATTAGTTGGCCTTTAGTGGGCCATTAGTGGGCTAGGAAAGATAAGATGGAATTGGGCCTTGGATATGGTCCAAATTAGACCAAGGGGTAAAATGGTCATTTTACCCTAAGAAGTATTATGAATTTTGACTGAGTGTTGTTATGATAATGATAGCCGAGGAGTTATCAGATCAGCTGTTAGATATTCCTTTCCGTGATATTCGACACTCAGCTTTAGGAGGTGAGTTACCTTCCAATATAAGTGGGTCGAAGGCACCAATGCCGGCCCACTAGTAAGTGTTATAGTAGAGATGATTGTCTTTGTGATAATTATCTGATATGCCACTATCTGTTACGCTTTATGCGTTAGTATGCTATGATATTATGTGAAAGTAGTAGGAGGGGTAGGATAGGCCTTAGTGTCGGTCGAAAGGACTGAAGGGGTAGGCCAGCACCCTGATATGCTAGGCAGTATGTGACTTATGTGTTTATGTACTAGGAGATTACATGGTAGGAGTAGGGGGTGAAATAGTCCCCAGTATCGGTCGAAAGGACCGAAGGGGTAGGCCAGCACCCTGATATGCTAGACAAGTAACCGGTTGAAAGAGACCGAAGGGGTAGGCCAGCACCTTGATATGCTAGGCAAGTTAACGGTTGAAAGAGACCGAAGAGGTAGGCCAGTACCCGGACATGTTAGACAATATGTTTATTGTATGGTATGTGGTATGATGTGGGAACTCACTAAGCTTTGTGCTTACGATTTTCAGTTTTTGTTTCAAGTTCTTCTTCTTTGAAGGGAAAGGAGCCGACACGATAGCAGCGCATCACACCACGATTTTCCGCACTATGATGTTCTTGGGATTTGTATACTGACATTATTATATTATGACATGTTTTGAGACATATTACTTATGGTTTTTTATGATATGAGATAACTTCATGATGTTTTCAATAATCTGTTTTATGAAATTATTAAATTAAAAATGAATTTTTTGGTCGTAAATTTTGGGATGTTACACCATGGTTCTTCATGGCCTGGAGACAAGGTTGAAGTGTTCATTACTTTATATTTAACTAGTTAGTTATATTCCAAGTACATGATTATTCAAAGTGACCAAACATTTGTACATAACTTCTAAATTCATACTATATGAATTATGACTAGTTTTATTCTTTATTATTATTATTTTCTAGAAATAATAATTTCCAATATATTGGTAAAATACTATTTTCATAAAATAATGTTTTTCCAAATAAATACAAGTGTTGATAATATTTATTAATAATTAAATTATACTAATAAATAATTAATAAGTAGTAACTTGGTATAAGGTGTGACCCAATATGATCATATGTCATTTACAATATCATTCTATAATGACTATTGGGCATATAAGATCTTTCAGTAGTAGCATCCATCGAACTTACTCGGCTTCGTATCTGTTTTACTAAACAAATATTTCAAAGTAGAATGGTCGGTGAAAACGATAGTTTTGTACAATATTAGATATGGGCGGAACTTATCAAAAGCATATACGATGGCAAATAAAATTTTTATTTTTATTTTTATTTTATTTTTGTCGTCGTGTAATTCTCTTGAACAGGATTGAGTGTTTCGCTAGTTTAAAAGATTGTTTGAAAACGGTTTTCAACCTTTTACCCTAAGACGACTCCTAAAGCATAGCCACTCGTGTCGCACATCAACTCAAATGGCAAGTTCCAATTCGGGGCAATCATGATCGGGGGCGGTGATTAACTTTTCTTTTAACAATTTAAAAGTATTTAAACAATCATTTGAAAAACCAAAGTTAGACTCTTTTAAAAATAATTGAGCCAAATGACGTGTAATTTTCGAAAAAATCTTTAATAAAACGGCGGTAAAAACCCACATGTGCAAAGAAACTCTGCACTCTTTTTCACGTTTGATGGATGTGACAATTTGGAAATCGTGTCGAAAAATCTTTATATGAAAGTGTTGATGAAACACAACAAAATTCCCAACCACCAAAATAAAATTAAGATGGTTAGAAAATATGTTAAAACTCAGTCATTACTCCTAAATATGGGTCTGGGTCAAGCCTCATATGATTATTATTTTAGATTAATGATTTGTTTGATCTTTAATATTTTCTTATTTTTAGAACTCCACGAGCTAGGCATGATCTATCAAAGATTTTTTACTTCTATATTTATTAAATTGTATTTGTTTTTTCATAGTCACAACAAGCTACTCAGTTAACTTCGTCTCTATCGGCGATAAAATCTAAAGTGGTATGTATGTATAGAGGTCAGTCAACACAATATTGATTACAACGCTCTGTTGTACTTTATTTCATGGTTTAAAGAGTTGCGATACCTCTTGCACAACTTAAATATCCTTTTACCGACACCAGAAGTCGATGACATTCGATAATCAGTGATCCGATGTATGCCACTACAATTGATTACTATGTCGAATGATATAAAAAAGTTCAAGCAATTTAACGGACTCCTGGTATAAACCTAAACTACGTCAATATTTTAAGCAAGACTTGAATCTCTGATCACTTAGATGATATATATATATATATATATATATATATATATATATATATATATATATATATATATATATATATATATATATTGAGTTTTTCCAACTTTTGTCTTTTGGTTGTAAATTAGATAGTTTCGAAGTAACATCTGCTTACTATTTTTCCGACAAAAAAAATCGATAATATAGAGGTTTTAAATAGATAGCGATTTTTTTTTTTTTTTTTTTGGATCATTTCTTTTGATTTTTGAAAATTTAATTTTTTATTTGATGTATTTTTATAATTTTTTTGATGCTCTTGTTGGCACATTCACCAGCGAAGGCAGCAACCGAACACACATAGACAATGGAACCAAAAGAAGCAACGACTTCAGAAACCCTAGATCACAATCATCAGATTTCTCAAGAACACAACGAAGACCCTCACCACGACCTTGATGGTAACATCGATACAAGTACAAGAGAAATGGAGGATACGTTTTTCTCGTCGACTTCTTCGCCAATCAGTCAAAAGGAGATTGTAAGAGCAGTGGAAGTGGTAGAGAGGGATTCCCTCGCCATTGCCGATAGCTTTTCATCTCTATTCGCATCTCTCCGAATTGCTCTCTCCGAGGTAATCGAATTTCACATTTTGAAGCTTAACCATAGTAATCAAATTGAGCTGAAGCTACATATCAGCATATAAACCCTAAAGTTCAATCAATTTAGTGTAACCGGAATCGATTTCCTATACATACTTTTATGGATTGTTATCCGTATCTCGCAAATTTTCAAAGCTTATGACAACAACGATGGAAAAAGTCACAAATCTGTTTAGTTTGCATCTATCAATGTATGATGCGAGTCTGGAGGGGATGTGTATTTTTACCATGGGAAATTGCAATGATAAACTCACTCCAGATTGATCATAGCAGATTTTAAAAAGATCACAAACATTGATATGTGCTCTTCATTGCATTGTAGATAGATCATATAAGTTCATCCATTGAAACTGTTTGTGTATGTTGTAGGTTAGCAGCCGTTCTGTTGATCATGTACAATGCTTCAGTGATGCTGCTGGGCGTCTTCAAGAATCTGGTACATAACAAAATCTTCCATTGATCTTCGTATGCACAATGTGCTATTAGATAAAGCAATATGGTAGAATACATATTTTTCACAGAGCCCTTAAATAACCTCAAAAGATACTTAATGATTCTTGCATAGCTATATCCAGTCTTTTTGATAGATAAACATAAATTTTACTTTTTCTTCAGTCACCAGTAAAGTTTAACAAGAATTTTGTTCAAAATTTTATCAGCATTGGATACTGCAACAAAGGGGAATCTGTACATAAACTCATGTCTCAGGTATATAAATCCATTTTCATGGTTTTGTTATTCTTTTATATTATAACACAAATTAAGGATGTTTATAACTTTATATGGTTGATGAATCCACTAACTTTTACATTTTGCAGATTGAATGAGGAAATGAGAGGCATTGACACCCTAGCAATGCAACTGTATCCTTTATTCTCATGATTTTTGTGTTTTTAAGTTTCATGATTTGCTCAAATGTGATTATGATGATATAACAATTAACAAGGTTTTCTTAACAATTGAAAAGAAAGGTGTTGCGTAGGAACGTTGATGCTTTGGATACTGCTGTGAACACCCTTGTTCGTTTTCCTTGATGTATTATTATATATATATTAATTACCAAATTGGTGATGTGAGAGCTTTTACTATTCATTTCATTTTACTATGTATAGAGTCAAAATGTCTAAAATCAAATTAAGTTACATATTTTGATGCATTTAAGACAAAATATAAAATAAGTCTTTTGAAAATAGAGATTTAGTATTTGGCCATAGCAAATTATATATATATATATATATATATATATATATATATATATATATATATATATTAATTACCAAAATTGGTATTTGAGAGGATTCACTCTTCATTACTTTCAATTCTTTTTTCATTTTCCTCCCTTTACTTTTATTTGTTTTTATATTTTGTACCCCTAAACTAATTTTGATGTAACAATTTTTATCCTTATAATTTTAAAATTTATATATATTTATATTCTTTCTTCTTAATTAATTTTTATTTAACAGTTTTCAACCCTTATAATTTTAAAGTTAAATTATTAGTATTTTATACATTATAATTTGGTCCCTTACTATATTTTAAAGTTACATTTTGACCCCTTATATAATTTTTTAATAATCTTTTTTTTTTATTAATTTCTTAAAGATACACTTTCAAGTCAATTGTTTGTATCCATGTTTTATTTTGATATTTTTGTGTTCCACTTTATATGATTTAATCGTCTTCATTCGTTGTATATATGGTGTCAAATTGCGTTTTTTAACATACCGGAGCTTCCGCCGCAATGCGTGGATGGTCCAAACCCTAGTTATTATTATTATTTAACTGAGGTTTTTATTGATTTGAATACATTTTGTCCATTAATATTAATTGTTATATACTCTGGTAAAATATCATACTAATTAATAAAATATTTTGGTTTTAAAATATCAAGAATATGTTTTTTGATGTGATATTATACAAGAGTCATTGCTAAATGCTAATTATCTGATTATCTCACATAAAAGTAAGCCATATCTCAAAGAAAGAACAATTAGAAAAAAGGATTATAACTTATAAAACACAAAGACAACCACAAAATGTCAAACACATTGCCATATGCAAAATTCACCACCTACATAGTTGCCACCCTCCAAAAACCTTTACCAATTTCACATAATTAAATTAAATCCCCAACACGTTGACCCAAACAAAGTCAAACCCCACAAATTCATTCCCATTCAATTGTGGATGGAGGCTTCGATGTAATATCCAAACAAACCCGGTTCACCCCACGAACACTATTACATATCTTTCTCGACACATCATCCAAAAACTTATGCTCAAAATAATACCTGAAACAAATTTCATAATAAAGATTATATACATGTTTTAACAAGACACGTGGCAAAAGATTATATACAGATAAAGTGATCTGTCTCACCAATCAGCAGTCATGCCATCTTGACTTGTAACAGCTCGAAGTGCAACAGCATTAGAATGAGTCCTCTGATCTCCTTGAACACCTGTCGTTTTAATGGGTAAAAACACAGCAAAAGCCTGCCATATTTCATCATAAATCCCACCCTCTTTAATCGCTTGGATAAATATCTCATCAACCTGCCGAAGAATCTCCAGTGCATTTCCTTGGGTCACATCACCCGGTATCCGTACAGCAAGACCCGGTCCAGGAAACGGGTGTCTCTTCAAGAACGCAACTGGAACATCCAAGATCCGACCCAACTCCCGAACCTTTTCACATTTCACAAATGAAAAAAAAATCAAGAAAATTACATAACAGGTCCTTCCAAATTGTAGAAGATACAATTAGTAAATTACAAACCTCGTCCTTGAAGAGAAGCTTAAGTGGTTCAATGAGCTTTAGCTTCATGTCTTTTGGAAGCCCACCCACGTTATGATGGCTCTTGATTGTGTGAGAATGAGTTCTTCCACTTCCGGGTGGTGGGCATGATTCGATTACATCTGGATATAAAGTTCCTTGAACCAAATAACTAGGTTTTGTTCCTAGTTTTTTCTCTAAATCATGAGCAAAAGCATCGAAGATTGAGATGAACTCTTTTCCGATGATCTTTCTTTTCTTTTCAGGATCTGTAACGCCTTTCAATTCGCTTAGAAATTGCACTGAAGCATCAACGCAAGTAACAGGAAGATGAAGATCTCTTTCGAAGGTTCCCATCACTCTTTCTTGCTCCTTGTATCTATTAAAAAAACACAGAATATCATGACACAGATCATGAGAATGTGGTCATAGTCAAAATCTTACCTTAATAGACCATTGTCAACGAAGATACAGTGGAGTCTATCGCCGATGGCTTTGTGAACAAGAGTAGCTGCAACTGTAGAGTCGACACCACCGGATAATGCACAGATTACATGGTCATCAGGTCCGACCATGCCTTTGATTACTTTTATTTCTTCCTCCATTACATCTTCCATTTTCCAGCCAGCGGAGACATCACAGATATCGAAAAGGAAATGGCGCAACAATTCCATTCCCTCCGGTGAATGTGTCACCTAAATCGATATGAGAATGAGCAATTTTAGACAAAAAAAAAAGTTCGGAAGAATAAACGAGCGATTTAATCTACCTCGGGGTGGTACTGCAGCCCATAAAACCGTCTGCCGGGATTCGCGACAGCCGCTACACCGCCTTGTTCGCTCCTGGCGACCACTTCGAATCCAGCAGGAAGCTTCACAGCCTCATCGCCATGGCTCATCCAAACCACCTGCTTATCACCGATGTTTTTACCCTTGAACAATCCACCATAATCTTTCACGACCTCAATCGTCATCCTCCCATACTCCTGCTTTTCCCCAATCGCTACTTGCCCACCCAATTTCTGCACAATCAACTGAAACCCGTAACAAATCCCCAACACAAAGATGCCCGTTTTTTCAACATACTCTACAAAGCCATCGGGGAAACAAGGGGCGTCCTGTGCATGGACGGAATGGGGGCCGCCGGAGAGGATGATTACAGATGGGTTTAAATCAGTGATGGATTTGAGTGAGGAAGTGCCGGAAATACAGAGGGAGAACACGGATAGGCTTCGGATTCGCCGAGTGATTAGGTGGGTGTACTGAGAACCATAATCTAGGATAAGAACCAGGTTTGATTTCACAGCTTGGGCCTCCATTGATGGGAAATTTCTTTGATAAGATTGAGGCAATTGAGAAAAGGGGGACGAGGGTTTAAAGGAAGTAGGCTAGGGTTTTTGATAGTTGGCGGGAAGCGAATGCCCTAATAACAGATGTTGAAGCGTTTCCATATTAGCGAAAATTGCACTTTACACCCTTCAACCTTTTTTGCCATTTATTTATTTGAAATAATTATAAATAATTCATTTATTTTCTGGGGATTATATAAACTATAACATTATCAATGTTGATAAGGTTACTTCACAAAGCACATTGTATAGGGTTGAAAAGGCAAGCTTCATCCCTTCTTTTCTATGGAGATGAAATGGGGTTGAAAAGGCATGCTTCATCCCTTCTTCTCTATCCCTCCATACATCCCTTCTTCTCTCCCACCCACCGTATATTTTTGGTTGTTTGAGTTTTCTGAATTAGGGTTCATTGTAGGTTTACTAATTGTTTCTACTTAATTGTCATACGAGTTGCTATGTTATCGTTGGAGAAGTTTCTATACGTAAGCATAAAAATCCTCTTATTTTCTTGAGCGTCTTGGTAAATATTATTATTTTGGCTCTTTGGTTTTCGATCCAAGGTTTACCCTTTCTTTCTTTATCATGGTTCTATCAACCGGTGTCAAAGATATAGTAAAAAGAGAAAGTATTATGTTTATAGCAATGCACTTTTAACAAAAAAAATATTACGCAAATCCACGCCGCAATATGTGGCTTAAAACTATTGTTTATAAAAATGGTCATTTTCTTGTTTATATCAACAAAAAAGACCAAGCTTTTTAGGTGTTTAAAAAATAATCACTTAATCGAATGCGGACTTAAGGGTTATACACAATTTTTTAGGGGTTGCATTGAACAAAATTTACACTACGCCGAATTTTTTTTTAAAAGATTACCCATTTAAGTGATCCTTTGTATAAAGGGTGGTCTACCATCAATCGAAATGCTATTTCTTTCCAAAAACCCTAAAAAAATCTGAAAGACAAGGTTTCAATTTGTTTTCGAATAGAAGAAGCGTGGGATTTGGAGACCCATATTAGTTTCATGTTTTTTATTACGCTATAATCTTAATATGTTAAAAACGACTGTCTGGATGTGATAAAATGATTTCGAAATACGATGAACACTTCCAGGATGTTTCATATTTAATGGCTCAATTTTTTCCTTTATTTATATTGTTATGTTCACTAGCAGGCCTTGTGACAACCTGTAAATAACTTAAATTAGTGAACGTAACCAAAAAAATCATTCATGGAAGAGAGTCCCTAGTTTGGAATCCAAACAATACTTTGTAATTAACTATTCAATATATGTAGTTAGGTTTTATTGATTGTTGTTTATTATAGCGTTAAGTGTTCTATTATTTTTACATAAGTATGAGTGATTTTCAAAAAACAATTTTTGCCGAACCAATCCAAAATAAAAAGTAATATTTCAAATCAGTCTGAAAAGTGCATCCGGTTAATTTACATGATTGCTGCTAAAAAAAATGGATTTTACATATGAGGAGATAACAATGCACCTACTTGGAGTGATTGTTATTGTGATATAGTTAATTGAAAATTGGATGAAATTGTTTAAAGTTCACGTAGAAAGCGTTCAGTTGGAAGTTACACTAGTCCCAAACACAAATTTTTATGTTATACTCATTATTATGTAGTATTTTGATCACTAATATTTAACTTTTTATGATTTTTCACGAATGTCAATAGTTTTCATTTTATACCTAAATAATATAAAAATCTTAAAACCCTACTACGGTAACATTAAACTGATTTATGGTAAAATCATGACATGATTAATCTTAAATAGTGTCATAATAACCAAAACGGTGAAAGCCACAAAAATCAAAATCTTGGTTATAAACATCATATTGTTATTGTGTGCTTCAAATGACATTTACACATTGGATTAATGCGGATGCTACTAGGTCACCTTGATTAACTGTTTGCATTTCAATGATATTTATGTACTAATTGTTAGGTAGTTCTTATCATATCAATTAAAATACCAATAATCTACATACTTATTTAAAAAAATACGGGCAATCGAAATAACAACTATATGGGTTTTTGTCACTTCAAGATAATGCAAGCTTAGCTTTAATATCACATTGTCATATATAAAATGATTAATTTATTTTTTTATGTACGTTATTTTGAGAGCGTGACACACTTGAACGAGAGTGAATATTCATTATTTATCTTACCATGCAACTAGAATAGACATTCCAAAATCCATAATGTATTGTTAATTGACATATGGTCGGTCCAAAATGTGCTCCTTTTATTTTACAATGTAAGAAATTTATAAGAGAGTCAGCAGTACATATACAATAAAAACTTTTAAAATAAAATTACTAAATTTTTGTACACACGTCAAAATATGTAACAAGCACATTTTTTTTTCGGGATTAATAAATATTGTCTAATTTGAATAACATCCTCAAGAATGTCCCATGTGTTCTGTTCAGACATAAACATGTAAATCTTTCTATCCAAACTACTAATCCACTTTTTTGCCGCTTTAATTTTTATTATTATTATATGTTACTCGTTTTAGCTTTTATTTCATCTCTAATAAGAGAAAGTGTACATGTTTGAGTCCATAATGTACATCTTGCCAGAAATTAGAACATATTTTATTGACAAAAGTAACAATAAAGAATTAAGTAATTATTCGAAATGTCCAATTATTCATAGATTTGGGAAAATCATCACACAGTTCAAAAATCACATTCCGGTCTTTTTAAGATAAAAAGACCGGAATGTGATTTTTGAACTGTGTGATGATTTTCCCAAATCTATGAATAATTGGACATTTCGAATAATTATTTAATTCTTGATTGTTATTTTTGTCAATAAAATATGTTCTAATTTTTTAAATATTTCTTAAATTAAAAAATAAATGACAATAGCTTTATAATTTATTTTAGGATAAAATTTTATTTCAATTTAAATCAAATCCTTTTCTTTCAACTCTTTGGATACGACCATAACGATTCTTAACCATTAGACATATTTCTTGCAAGCAATCATTTCCATTTGTCTTTATCTTTTTAAACAGAATCAATCGATCAAGAAGACAAGATACAATCTTGACAAAAATGGACACCAAATCAAATATAAAATACAACCTTTCAATGCATTATTCAATGAATATCGCAACCCTATCATCTTTTTATACATACAAGTCTCATAAGTCATAATGATAATATGATATCCCACAAAAAATCTGCCAAAAAAACTATATAATATAACTAGAAATTTCTTCTATACGATAATTAATTAATATCCAGTAACAAAATACTTCAAACAGAAATGTCGGATATGGCTTCCATGATCAATACTTGTAGAGTTTCATCCACGACTTCAAACACAACATCATTTCCATCTGCCACGTGTACCCATTCTCCACCTTTCGCTATATCTCTCCTCACAAGATTATCTAGAGTACGTGGAATCATGAGTCGACCATTATGCCACTCAACTTGTTCCATAACCTCATTAACCACATCTTCTTCCAATGAAAAAGCACGAATCTTTGAGCTAACAAACATTATCCGCATATTTAAACCAATCAACACTTCCTTCACACAATCATGGACTAGTTTATGATCACACGTCAATTCTGAAGGGTAATCCGTCGCTAAAAAATCCTCCCAGTTTGACTCAGAAGCTTCATAGATTTCATTAACATATGCAGAAATCAACCCTCGATCCTCCATGAATGAACTTAAACTGGTTTTCTGATGCGATGGAGATGAAGTTTGTGAATGTTCTTCAAAATCCAGACAACGTGGTTGAATATGATGTTCAACTGATGATTCAATGGTGCTTGTAGGACTGCTGCTATTGTCTGCAAAAATCGATTCAAGAACAGATACTGGACTTGGATTCTCTCTGAATTGATCATTTTCCATGTTTTCCAATTTGAAATTAACTTTTGGTGAAGAAACATCCAATGTCATCTCCTGTAACAAAACATGCATGTAAGTTGATGCAAATCGGATGTAGAGGAAAAAAAAATTTAAAGTGTTTATTACACAATTTTCATCATTTTGGTTCATATTCAAGGAAAAAAGATGTTCAATTTACCATTTGTGATACTTCCATTGCACCAATGTTGTTAGGATCCGAATCCATTGTCAATAAACTTTTTTCAACACAAATGTCGTCAATTTCACGATAAAAAGTAGCAATTGACATGTGTATAGGAGATGACAAAAGTACCCTTTCCAATGTTCTTGATACTCTTTTACTTGAAGATGCCTCACCCTCACATTCACCCTTTACAACTTGCCTTAACCTCTCAGCAAGATGTCTTCTTGCTTCCACAAAAACATCCGGTTCTCCTTGCTTCAAAAAGGGTACCAATTGTAATTTCTCGGGTCTAGGGGCATTTTCGTCATTTTGACCAGGTTCACTACCCTTTCGGATGTTCTTCTTCTTCTTCTTCTTCACATTCTTTGTGTCCTTTAGCTTTTTTCTAACATCATTGAAGGACACACGATTGTGTTTGACTATTTGTTGGTTGCTTGTTGACTTGTGATGAGAGTGTAGATATGAGCACACGCATCCTACATCAACTGGAGATTCTATGACACGCTGACTAGGCGGCTTTAAAACCACAATGCTGTTGTAAATCGGGTTTTCTTTTTTCTTGTTTGGGTTTTCATATCGGGATTTTATCTTTTTCCAAAAAGATTTCTCTATGGTTGTTGTGTGATTTGAGGAACTTGTTTCTTCTTTTAGAGATTGTTTCTTCTTTGATTCAGTCTGAAGATAACAAAATTTGTTTTCAGAATCAAATATCGATAAGTTGTTTGATATCAAGAATAAAGGTTGAAGATGTGTACTCACATTGATGCTTCTGAGTTGTTCATCAAAGCTGAGCAGTTTCCGGTGGGGGCGGCCATGGTGGTGGTGGTGGTGGTCAAACATACCATTAAAACTCCAGATACAACCGGATTGATTTGGTTCAACTGTTGGAGGGCATTTTGGAGATTTTCGTGCCATTGATGATGAAAATGGATTATGATACCAATCAAGAAACTCAAATTACATATGAGATACTCACTTGATTAAAATGGAAACTAGATACATTCACCCTGCAACATTGAGTTAAACCAGTTAAGAAACTATAAGTTTTGAGTAGAATTCATACCAATTTGAGTTAAAAGATCTTGATTTTGTAAGTTGTAATCAAACCCATATCATTGTATGAATAAAGATTCCAGGAAATTGAAGTTCAACAGTATTTAGAACCAATTGGAGTAATAAGATCTTGATTTTTAGTTGATTAAAGAAATCCATGATCTGATAAATTGTAATTGGGATTGAGTGATGATAAAGGAAAGAGGGAAGAACACACATTTTCTCACAAAAAGAATAAAATATTAGGAAGAAAAAACCGACTTGATTTGCATATTTAAATCGAAAATCTTACAGAACAAGTTAATTAGAGTGAAAAATTTTGATTTTTGTCGATTCTAAAGAAACATATAACCTGAGAGACTGCACCTGTTTTATTGAGGTGTCGATTAAAAACAGATTAAACAAAATCAACTTCAGGAATTGTAAGAGTCGAATTGATTAAACAAAATTAACTTCAGAACTAATTAGAGTGAAAAATGGCGTTGATACTAAAAGAACACATGATAAGAAACTGTAATTGGGGTTGACTTGTAATAAAAGATGGGAAAAACACACTTCTTTCACCATAACTGTAAGAACCCAGTTGTTTCAGCAAAGTTAAATGGAAATTCTGATTAAATAAGTAAAAGCGCTAGAGCTAATTACAGCCAAACGCATGCTTCGGAAACTAGAATTGGATTGAATGAGAATCGAAAAGTTTGAACTGTGCGCAAAATGATAGAAAAATCTTAATTACCCCTGTAAGAATCGGTTCATGGAAGTGGAAGAGTCGATGGTTACCTTTTAAGAGTAATTGGGGTGGTGCTAATGATGAAGATAGAGAGGCGCTCTTGTTCAATGACCCTGTTGCTGAGGCTGAGCCATAGAAGATGGAAGAAATTTATGACTCAGGAGAGAGAGAAGAGGAAGAAACAAAGAGGAAAACTCCAAATTTTAAAGCTGAATATATTCTAATATGGGGGTATGATTTTCTTTTCTTCTATCGACCTTTTCAGTATGAATTTCCTTAATTACCCTTTTGTATATATATTTTTTAATTTCTGAAAAGTTATTAATGATTATACATAAATACTTTATTATCGTATACGTAAGAAGATTTTGTTCTTTAAATTTCAAGGTTTTTTTTTTTTTTTTTTTTTTTTTTTTTTTTTTTTTGGTAATTTCTTTTATCTAAGATATCTGCAAAATATTTATTTTGAAGTGTTTAATTTTACTGTTTTTAAGTTCATTGTTTTTCAATCGAATGTATGATTTTATGCTCTAATATCGTATATAGTTCGTTTGTTATTTTGTTTAACTTTTTGTTCGAATTTAGTAAACAAACGATTTTTTTTCTCAAAATTCTGAAATTGTTCATAAGATTTTGGATTTGTTTTTGAAATTCGATAATTAAGTTTTTTTTTCGAACTCCGAAATTTAGTCCAAAATCCGGAATGTCGGCTTGAAACGTATTTTCTTGTTAGAAATGTGTTTTTGTTTAGTCTGGAATACCGCATTCCAAAATTTGTGGTTAATTTGCCAAATACTTTTTTTTTTTGTTATTTTTTAGTTTAGCTAATATCACTTTTTTATTGTTAAAAGTTAAAACATAGTCATTACAAAATAATTTGGTCTATACAAATTTTGTAGTTTATAACGGTAAAGAACTTTAAATATTTAACTTAATAGTCGGCTTTCTATATTAACACATGCAGAACAAAATATGAAAATATTGTATTTCTTTAGATGCATACGTAGTGCTTGCTTGGTCCAACTTTACTTCTAAAGTGACTTTGTGATTCGTTGATATAATTTGTTTTCGAGTCTTTTGTTAATGGATTGTAACACCTGGTCCTTTTTCTTTTTTCGTTTGCATACATAACACAAGACACGTGTCCATTTAACTTGTATATCATGTAGTATATGATAAAAACAATAAGAATATAAAATGGTATAAATGAATGTGACAGGTGATGCTATATTAAGTTTGCTCAAAATTAGACGGCATATTTGGTGGTAATAGACATTTATAGTTGTTGTAGTTATCACAATTTTTATATAAAATTGTAGTTATAAAAAATAATCCTAAATAATGGTATATTTGAGAAACATTAATGTTTGTTACTACTATTCAGGATTTTACTTCTAAAACCTGTCGAAGTTCCAAAATATATAACGAAAATACCATCATGAATAATGAATATAGATGATTTTTATTAACTCTTCATTTCTAAATTAAGATCATCTGGAAATAAGTAATTAATAATGATCCATTAATCCAATCTAATGTTCTAGTAAATTAGTCATTTATATGTGAATAATCGATGCACGGATAATTCAAAAACTGTAATAAAAGTTGAACTGATAATGTATTATTCATAAGTGAATAATAAACATGCTGGAAAATATAATATAAAATAAAATAAACCATAGTATAAAAAATATATTGATATAAAAGTATATTTATACAGAATAAAAAAATATAAATTTTGACATATTTGATTTTTCAATAAAAAGTATGTCAACAAAAAAAGAATTGTATACATATTAATGTAGAAATTAGCATAAATTGAAAATTTTGGATAAAAAATTCGATACCCTTTTATGTCTAAAGGACTGTTATAATCTTAACAATGTGATTAAAATCTATAGGGATCATATATGTTTTAGCATTTGTCGATCTATGTATTGTTCTTATGTATTGTTCTCGTTAAAATGTTTACATACGAATGGTATATTTTGTCCATCCCCAGCTGATTTCTTTAAATATAATTTGCTTTGCCGTTCAAAAAAAATAACAATAATAATAAATAAGTGCAAGTGTGCATGACACAAAAATGCATATATACGTCATTTATATATATATATATATATATATATATATATATATATATATATATATATATATTTACTTTAAGATTTTTTTTACAAAAACATTTAATTATGAGCGACTTAATGCATGCAAGATAAAAAAGTTCGCGGTAAAATATGGGCTCACAAATGATCATTGATTATATATATATATATATATATATATGTCATTAATGTCGATCATGTGACACATTTTGGTTTATTGAACAATTTCATTTCTTGAAAAAACAATATTTAACAAAATGACTCCATATAAAAGGTGCATTTTGGTAAATATATTGAAATGGCAATGTTGATTTAGAGCACTCACACTAAAATAGTATTGACATTATGAAATAGTATTTTACAAGGCTTTAAAAAAATCAATAAGTTCTTGAAAATTAAAAGACGATATAATAGAGCCTTTTTTTAAAATCAATTTCTTTTAACGGGGTTAGGAAATTTACAAAATAGTTTTCCAATGATTGTGGTGAGGTTAATATCTTTTCAACCAATTATATAAACAAATCATACAAAGATATACAAACAAAGAAATTAAAAAAAATATATTATTATTATTATAAAAAATATAATAAACTATTTTATTTTAATTTCAACATCTTTCATTAAAAAGATTCCAAAAAAGCTCTTCTGGTATGAATGTTCGTGTAGTCGAAATAGTCAAAACAATGACAATGACCTGAATGCCCAAATGCAAACATGGGTTTAGCTTTCACATTTAATAACTCCAAAAAAATTATTTTCTTTTCCTTTTACTATTTGTTTTTACAAGGTGTTAAGTCCTGATCGATTATCCAAATTGAGAAATGAAACAAACTTCCGTCCTTTTTTGCAATATCGAATTTTAAAATATTATCTGTTTTTTTCCTTGAAATAAATAATTTCAAGCAAGTGTCAATTATTTCTAAAATAGTTTTATTAGTTTAATAATCTTATATGGACCCGTGATTATGATATTAACAACTACACATTATTTATTTAGTAATTGCCCATAGTTTCGGCCATAAGCCTTATAGATTGGTTTCAATTTGGTCGAATAAATATACGTGTATTAGTTAGTCTAATGGCGAGTTTGCAAACAAATCAGACCGTTAGTTTAAATTAGAGATGAGCAAAAACGGGTACCCGCCTATTTTATTGGAAACCGGAACCGCTTCCGGAACCGGTGGTTTTTTAGAAATTTGGAACCGGTCCCGGCACCGGTTCCTAGAAATTTGGAGCCGCTCCCGGAACCGCCAAGACCGGTTCCAGTTCCGGGTACCCGATTTCTTGAATATTTACAATTTTATTTTATAAATAATACATGTTATTGAAATAAACATTTATAAACATTAGGAGGCTAGGAGTACTGTAACACCCATAAAATTCAAGCCAATTTAAAATATTTTATTTCATTTCAAAACCATTAAGTTCATACATCTTGTTTTCAAAATAATTTAAACATCAGAGTATCCCCAGAACCATATCACAAAATCATAAAACATGAGGAGCGGTACGATCACGCCTTCGCCTTGCCACGATCTCCTGAAGTACCTAAAACATAACACTACAACTGTAAGCCCTAAAGCTTAGTGAGTTACCCCCAAAATACCAACCACACAACCATACTCATATCATATCACAATACAGAACAGCCAAGCACATCGAGTCTACAGTGTGATTGGTCCGCCCGCACCGGGCCTTCAATCCACCTGGTCCACCCTCTGAGTCTACAGTATGACTGGTCTGCCCGCACCGGGTCTTCAGTCGGCCTGGTCCACTCTCCGAGCCTCGGCACGTCTGGTCCGCCCTCTTGGGGCCTTCAACCTATCCGGACCGCTCGCTGGGCCTTCGGTCTATCCGGTCCGCCCTGGGTATGTTGGCCTACAGCACAAAGCAGGACCCGCCTCAACCCAACCCCAGTCAAACAACCATGTGCACATAAAACAATTAATCACATAACAAATCCTTAACCAGACAACCAGTCTAACAGATCACATAGCATATCAACATCCTAACCAGGATTCCGACCTATCTTGTCACTAGCATAACATTACCCTATATACCGGGTACCGACCTTAACCAGGTCCCTAACATAACAACACCCTAAATACCAGGATGCAAATCTAGCAAAGCAACAACATAACAACAAAACCCGGATTTCCATCCGATAAAGGGCCGACCTTGGTGCCGTAGACCCTGTCAATATAGTGAGGATAACTCACCTGTAATTGCCGACTAAAGAGATACGACCAAGCTGCTCCGACCACCGACACGAACTTCACCGCAGCACACTACCAAGGAACCAATACCAAAATTACCAAAATACCCTTGGAAGTCAAAGTGGTCAACTCTTGGTCAAAGTCAAAGTCCTCAGTCAAAGTCAACCTTCCTGGTTGACTCTACTCGCCGAGTCAACCCGTCGACTCGTCGAGTTCTCATACTCAGAAACCTCCCATAACACGACTCTACTCGCCGAGTCGCCCCAAGACTCGTCGAGTTCAACGATCTCGGAATCCCATCCTGTCCAACTCACTGAGTCGCCAACCGACTCACTAAACCAAAGCTTTAACCAAAAGAGATTGGGTTCTGCGACCAGACTCGCCGAGTCCAAGAACAGACTCGCCGAGTCCAAGGCAATCTTCAACAGACTCGCCGAGTTGTTCTTCAACTCGTCGAGTCCATGCACATGTTCATACAACTCGTCGAGTACACCCATGTGACTCGCCGAGTCTCTTCAGTTCTCAATCCAAACAGAGGCTTTTCGAGCCATGCAGGGGCTCCAATCCATAGATCCACCCTTCTACAATCTAACCCTCACATAAAGTTGCAAACTTTACGTGGAACCAAGGAGATATAAGCCCAAAACACACTAGGGCTTGGGTTTTAGACAAAAGGGGCTTCACCAACAACTCAATGACTGAACTTTATGACATTCTGGACCAGCTCAAGACTAGATCTGAGGTAGCAACCTCAGATCTATCTTCTAAACCCGAAATAACTCTCAATCAAGCTATGGAAATCCCCATCAACCACCAAGGATGAACCAAAAAGGAAATTAGCATAAGATTATGGGTTCTTACCTCTGAAATGTGCCCAAACAGATGTAGATCCCAGATCCACACAAGCCCCTTGATGCTAGCCTCTAATTCCTCAAGCTCTTTTCTCCAAATTCCTCTTCCAAGCTCCAATCTCCTCAACAATGAAGTCTCATACGAAAATTAGGGTTTCTGGAACTCTCAGGGGGATTAGGAGGATGGGAGAAGGACATAAAGTCCTTTAAATAGGGTGCAACCCTCGGGATTAGGGTTTTCTCATTCCAGCACCAACTCGTCGAGTCCAAGCCGCCGACTCGGCGAGTTGGCCACTTAATCCGCGACCCAAACCCGCTCCGACTCGGCGAGTAAGCGTACCTACTCGTCGAGTCCCTTCTTCGAAATTACACTTTGCACCCTTCAACTTCTTGCTTCCGAACTTGGGATGTTACAAGTACAAGATATAAAACTAAAATAATCATAAAATCTTGATCTCAAAACACCATGCCAATACAAGTGGAATTTAGCAAGTATTATTACAAAATGACAATTTTCAGCAATAACAAAACCCAAAACAGCAAAACAACAAATAATTTTCACAGCAAGTTTCAAAATAGCATAAAAACAGCAACAACAACAGCAACAACAACAACAAAAAACAGCAAACAGCAACAACACAATACAACAACATTAAAAACAGCAACATTAAAAACAACACTGCAACAACAACAATCAACAGCCGCAAAAACAACATCCAAACATTAAAAACAACAACTACTTTACTTATTCCCTCCACGTGTATCTTCTATACTGCTACTGATTGCTGCAATGAAATTAAGCATAGAAAGTCAAATTAGAATATTAAATATTATACAAAAAACATAAAATGAAATAATAAATAAAAGTGTATCCTCCATATTACCTTCCTCGTATTTTTTCACATCTTCCAATAATTGTTCAAGGTCAATACAAACAGTTGATGCCATCAACCAATCTTGAGTCCAAATCAAAGGTTCCATTGTCTTTGGAAGAAAATTACTACGAAAGTCATTCACCATACGACCGGATGTACTAAAAGTGGACTCACTAGCAACCGTAGAAACCAGAATGGCTAGAATGTCCTTTGCCATTGATGCCAACACCTTGTATGTTGTGCATTTGTTACTCAACCACTTCAAAATTTCAAATGTTTCATTATTTATTTTTTCAGGTGGAGCATCAAGATATTCGTCCAATTCAGATTTTTCCATAGCATCTTCAACATCAATTTCATAGAACTCGTCATATATTTTTCTCATTTGCTTATTCTTAACCATACCAACAAAATTTTGGCCATCATTATCATTTGTATTGAAAGAACTAGAACCATCATTCTTTGTTATTGAAGAAACATTAGAATAATAATTATATAGTTTGTTCAAAACCTCAAACACTTGAGCATATAGTTCTTCAACCTTCTTAAAGTCTAAAGGATAGATTTTTTTAAAGAAAACTTCACAAACCTCATCTTATACCTTGGATCAAGAGCAACTGCAACTAACACCATTACACATGTTTTTCAATATATAACCTTGTCACACCCTCAAACCAGACGGCGGAAACGTCCGAGGGCTCGTGTGACTTAAATTGAAATATCATCACAATGAATATACATGAAACATAACATAAACATCACCATGCATTAATACATTACAACTGACCTTGTTCACATCAAGTACATTGTTTACATTACAACATCATAGAACATAAATTGTTTAATGATTGACATTGCACAAAAGAAATTTTAGAAACACGCTTGATGATTCTTCATTCTAATGGTTACCTGAGAATACAGGTTATTTTGAAAACGGTCAACATATATAATGTTGGTGAGTTCATAAGCATGTTTGATATCAACATAGTTTCTATTGTTTGTAAAACCCAGAAAATCCGATATTTTCTGTAACAAAAATTGTTTACGAAAAAGATGTGATGATCCCATAAGTGTATATGTATGTGATTTCAAAACATGTAAACGTGAATGTCTTTCATAATTGTTCCTTGTATTGTAGTTGTTGTATGTAGAAGTGAATAATGTCATTCCCCGGAAAACCCGATGTTTTCCAATTTAAATAGTATGATAGTTTTATATTATTGTATAAATCACTTTGCATCGTCACAATGTATGAATATGATTTCCCATGAGTACTTAGATGATAATGGATCTCTATGTGAGTCGTTATAACCATGCATAATAGTGGACTAATTCGTCTGTCTTGGCATTTTTCCTAACGCCGGTTTTGATCAAGATTTTGTCACTCTAGACTGGCCGAGTCTAACTGTAGCGAACAGCTCAGGTGTGGGGGAGTCACCCCCGTATAGATCTATACACAAACTCTCGCTCTCCCTCAAGGAGACTCTGATTATAACTACAGGCTACGACCGACACTTATTGGTGTCACCCGTTATTTCTCACTAAATCCCAATGAAATTGAATAACCTTGTTTTACAACCCGAATGATGTTTACGTGAATATGAAGTAAGCCTAACAGACATGAAAGAGGACAACGGTGGCCCACTAATCATGTATGTTATTATAGGCTGTCGAGTATGCTACAGACACGTTATAGCCCATTAAGCATATGATGAATGTTTAGGGCCATATTAGTAATGCAAATGGGCCACTAAGGCCCAATAGCATGTTAAAGCTGATAAAGGTCCATTGGGCATGTAATTGGGTCACCAATGCTCAATAAACATGTTTTGGTTATATTGGGCCCAACAATCGTATAATTGGGACACGAAGGCCCAATAAGCACGAGTAGGAAATATTGGGCCCAACCATTGAATCGTTTTTCTGTTTGTCGATATAAGTTGTAGTATGGAATTTGGTTTACACTTAGTGTTTACTTTCGATGTTAAAACACTCAATGTTGGTTTATAACGATATTTTTAGTTTTTATAAAAATACCATTTTTAAACCTTCATGTTGTAAAAATTTATATCTTTGATCCAATTGTTTAGAAATTTACATATTTGGCCCAAAATGTTTATTTGACCATTTCAGTCCCTTTTTCATACAAAATTTACATTTTCAGCCCTTAATGGTGCAAAATGACACTTTTAGTCATTTTTGATGAAAAATGACATTTTAGTCCATTAGATTATTTAACTTGGCATTTTCGGCCCAAATAAAATCTTAAATTATAATTTCAGCCCAAAATACTACTTTTGACATTTTCAGCCCTTATTTGCTAAAAATTTACATTTTTGGCCCATTTGCCGTAAGTTTTACAATTTTGGCCCAAAATCTAAAAACTTTGCATTATTAGTCCAATTTAGCAAAAAGGGTCATTTTCAGCCCTGAAATAGTTTAATTATGTTTTTGACTCATACTTTGATGAATTTATAATTTCAGTCCCTAAAACTCTTCATTTTCACAAGTTTGGGCCCAAAAATCCGTGAGGCCCAAATATAATCCCATTAAGTAAAATTTTATATTTTTGGTCCTTTGAAAAGTATTATTTTCATAAAAATCAAATTTTATATAAATAAATACTTTGTAACCCTCATAAAACCGAAAATTATCAACTTTCAACCCAATCTTTGTTATTTTTGCAAAAATGACACTTGTAAAGATCTTTGGCTTTGTTTTTCACTTATTAAACTTAAGGACTCTTAGATGTATTCTTAGATCTATGATGTATGTTGTTTATTATGTTTTTGTTTATGAATCTTTCACATTTTAGCTATAGATCTCGAAATATAATAAGTATTAACACATTATCACAACATAAACCAAAGAAATCACATATAACATGCAAACACACATAGATCAACACATAACACTTGTATTCTCCCCCCCAAAAACAAGTAAAAACCGAAAACAAGGGGGTATGAACTCACCTTGGGGTATGGATTCAGTTTTGATGGAAGGATGGTGGAGATGGTATGGTTTTTGGCCTTGAACAAACTTCTTGGAGTGGTTTTCGGACTTAGGAAGTTTCAAAGAGTGATGGCTTTTAGGTGGTAAACCTTCTTGAATAGCTCTAAATCTCAAAGATCTTAAAAACAAGTAAGAATGTTCTTGAGAGATTTGGATGTGTTTGAAAGTAAAATTTTGTGTGGGTGTTTGATGCTCTCGGCCGAGAGTTAAAGGGAAAGAGAGAGGAGAGAGTCTTGAGGTGATAGATGCATGGGAACATGAGAGTGCTTGGTTACATGTTGAGTAATTGTCTAATTATCCACTAAACAAAAATGATGTGTCAAAACATTAGTTAATCACTCATTTCTCTTTTTTTGAGGTAAGGCCGAGAACATGGGCTAGAAGAAAAAGGTTGGTTAGATTGGGCCATTAATTGTCTTATTTCAAGATTGCAAGGCCCAATAGTATATTTTTCAACCCATTGGTTCCTTGTGAATGTTCACGGCCCAACATGGAATCACGGGATGGATTTATGGCCCATTAATGCTAATTTGGTTAGTTATGGCCCAACTAGGCCCATTAGGGTAAACCAATTCATTTTAGATCCATTTTGGCTCAAAATGTTAAGTTTCATGAAAGTGGGTCCAATTAGAGCCCATTTAAGGGTTCTAAGCCCAAAATAGTCAAATTGGAAACTTATTGGTCCATTAGGCCCAATAAGGAAATCCTAGTCCATAATGGACTTAAATCGGGATTTTTAGGGTTTCCAATCTTTCGTTGACCATTTGAAGTGTTTGTATAGAGTGTTTGATGGAATTTTGTTGTCATTGAATAAACATCATGCATGCTTTCAAGTTTTAGTTACAATTTTGTCCTTGTTAATGTTTACAAAAACATAGAATTTCCTAGTTGTGACATCATCCCCCCGTTAGAGGGAATTTCGTCCCGAAATTCTCTTTGACGCTAGATTTGAGAACGCGAGAATAAGTGAGGGTACTTTTGCTTCATCTGGTCTTCGCGTTCCCATGTGAATTCCGGTCCACGCTTTGCTTTCCATCGAACTTTCACAATCGGAATGCGACTTTGCTTAGTACGCTTCACTTCCCTGTCCATGATTTCAACTGGTTCCTCGATGAACAGGAGATTCTCATTGATTTCGATTTCTTCCAATGGGATGACAAGAGTTTCATCGGATAAGCACTTTTTCAGATTGGAAACATGGAACATGGGGTGTACGTTGCTGAGCTTGGCAGATAGCTGCAGCCTATAGGCCACTGGACCGATTCGGGCTAGAATCTCGAATGGCCCAACGTATCGTGGGTTCAGTTTCCCCCGTTTCCCAAAATGAATCACCCCTTTCCGGGGAGAGACCTTCAATAACACCCGATCCCCGACTTGAAATTCTAGGGGCTTTCGCCGTTTATCAGCATAGTTCTTCTGTTGGTCTCGTGATGCCTGAATTCGAGCTCTGATTTGAACTATCTTTTCTGTTGTTTCACGTATAATTTCTGGCCCTGTTAAAGCATTGTTTGGTGTCTTTCCTCTTGCTAGCTGAGTGTCACCTACCTCAGCCCAGCACAACGGTGATCTACATTTACGACCATATAATGTTTCAAAATGAGCAACTTTGATGCTTGTGTGATAATTGTTATTGTACGAAAATTCAATTAAAGGTAAGTGGGTATCCCACGAACTTCCAAAGTCTATCACACATGCTCGAAGCATACCTTCAAGCATTTGAATGGTTCGCTCACTTTGACCATCCGTCTGTGGGTGGTAAGCAGTGCTCATGTCGAGTTGTGTTCCCATAGCCTTTTGAAGTGATTGTCAGAACCGTGAGGTAAACCTACTACCTCGATCCGAGATAATAGATATTGAGATTCCACAGAGTCTTACTATCTCCTTTATGTAAATTTTAGTCAATCTTTCCTTCTTGTAAGTTTCCTTTACTGGCAGGAAATGAGTGGACTTAGTCAATCTATCGTTGATCACCCAGATAGGTGCCCGATCCAACTCCAATTTTGTCCCCCCTTTTGGCTTCGAAAGTATTATCCATCCCATGCAGTGCTTCCTTCGTGGTATTTCCTGGTTTTGATGCTTCTGAGGCAGGTCGTAGGTGTTGACAGTGTTTGTTCTTATTTCGCGAGCAAACGAGTATGTTATCGAGGAAAATAAATAAAAGGTTTGCTGGGAATGGTTAGGAAAACTCGGTTTGTGGGGTCCATGAATATTGTTGGGGCATTCGTTAGACTGGATGGTTTTCACAACTAATTTGAAATGGTCGTAATGAGTTCGGAAAGCAATTTCTGGAATGTCCATTTCTTGGACTCGGAGCTGATGGTAACCGGACCCCAGACCTATTTGGAGGAGTAACTAGCTCCTTGGAGCTGGTCAAATAGGCCGTTAACCTGAGGGAGTGGGTAGCGATTCTTGATAGTGAGTTTATTCAACTCTTTTATAGTCTATGCACATCCGGAAGGATCCGTCTTTTTGACGAACAAGACTGGGGCTCCCCAGGGTGAGAAACTTGGCCTAATGAGTCCTTTGCCCCATAATTTTCTTAATTGACCGGATAACCTACTGAATTTCGGCGGGAGCTAACTTATAGGGTGAATTAGCAATTGATGTGGCTCCTGGCACTAGGTCGATTTGAAATTTGACCTGTCTTTTTGGAGGTATTCCCGGAAAATCCTCGGGAAATACGTCTGGAAAAGTCACACGTCACTGGGATATCTCGAATGTTTATTTCTTCCTTCGACTTGTCCACGATGTGAGCAAGGAAGGCTTAGTTCCTTTTGTGCAGGCATTTCTGTGCCGTGATGCATGAAATAAGGCGAAGGTTGACTCCGGGTTTATCTCCATAGATGATTAGAGTTTCATGATTAGGAAGATGAAGGCGAACGGCCTTCTCGTGGCAAATAATATCAGCATGATTATAGCACCCGGTTCCTGGTATGAATTTCGTTCAAGTATTATTTATTTTTTTACCTAGAACTCGGCGAGTTGATGGCCAACTCGACGAGTAGGAGCGACTTGGACCCGGGAGTTTAATGACCTACTCGACGAGTCGGCAGCCAGACTCGACGAGTAGGCCATGACTGGACAAAACCCTAATTTAAGGGATTGCACCCTATTTAAACATCTCATTCAGCCTCCCTTCGTCCCTATTGCTCTCAGAACTCTCCATATCAAACCCTAATCGTTTGTGTAAAGATCTAAGGCCTTTGTGGTGGTTTTTGGTGATTTTGGAACATAAGAAGGAAGAGAAAGGCTTGAGGAATCAAGAAGAGGCCAGAGGAGTTCGAGTTTGTGCACCCTATGCAGTTCTTTAGAGGTATAAAGTTGATACCTTGCTCTTTCATGTTTTAGATCCCTTTTTGGGGTGATTTAGGGCTTTTAGGAGCCATTCTTGGTGACCAACCATGAGTGCAAGCATGGTTGGGGGCTAAGACTTCAAATCCAAGGTCTTTGAGGGGTTACAAGGCAGAAAGGGACTGATTTTGGAGCCTTAGAGAGCCCCATGCACCTTAAGAATCTCATTTAGGGTCATTTGAGCTCATAGTCCCATACATGCATGTAAAGTTTGTAGCTTTACGTGCTAGATCGATCCTAGAAGCCTAGATCTATCTTTTGGTCAAGTGTTGTACGTCAGAAATCGTGAAATAAGACTTGGTCATTCTCGACTCGGCGAGTCGTTCATGGGACTCGACGAGTCCATGGCTTGATTTCCCTTTTCTGTTATGGTTCGAAGGAACCCAGTGAGTGTTAGAATGGTCCTAGAGGGGTCCGGGGGAATGACCCAACGCATTGGACTTAGCCATAGACCTGGGAATCATAGGACTCGGCGAGTGTATGAACAGACTCGGCGAGTCCAAGGCAATCTCCCAACGTTCGAAGATGAACTCGACGAGTTGTTCATACAACTCGGCGAGTCAAGGGCAGACTTGTTCATAGGATGGGGATGAACTCGACGAGTTGTTCATACAACTCAGCGAGCCGGATGAAGGTTCATTCGAGGATGTTTTAGAAGGAGAACTCTTCGAATCGTTGCTAAACTCAACGAGTAGGGGCTTGAGGAAGGTCAGATGAAAGGATAGGGACTCGACGAGTTAGCGGCCCAAATCGACGAGTCATGTCAACTGGAGGTTGACTTTGACTTTGACTTGGTCAGGGGTAAAATAGTCATTTTACCCTAAGAGTAATTATTAGTGTCTGATTAAGTGTTTTATGGATTTATAGCCGGAGGATCACCGGAGCAGTAGTCAGACATCTATCGATCAGCTTTTCAGCAGTTAGGCTTGCGAGGTGAGTTACCTTCCAGTAGAAGTGGGTCTAAGGCACTAATGCCGGCCCAACAGTAGGAATCGTATGTTAGATGATTGTCTTTGTGATATTCATCTAGGTTTGCTACTACCTGATGTGTTATGTGCTAGTATGATATGATGTTATATGCTAGTAGCAGTAGGGGAGATAGTCCCCAAGATTTCCGGTCGATAGGGTCGAAGGGGGTAGTCATACCCAGTCATGCTAGATAGAATATGATTGTGTGTTATATGTTATGTGGTAGTAGTAGAGGGGTGAAATAGTCCCCAGTATCCGGTCGAGAGGACCGAAGGGGAGGCCAGCACCCAGATATGCTAGGCAGTTTCCGGTCGAGAGGACCGAAGGGGAGGCCAGCACACCCATATATGCTAGGCAGTATCCGGTCGAGAGGACTGAAGGGGAGGCCAGCACCCATATATGCTAGGCAGTATCCGGTCGAGAGGACCGAAGGGGTAGGTCGGGCACCCAGATATGCCTGACAGTATATGTATGTTATGTGATTGTATGGTATGCGGTACGATGGGGGAACTCACTAAGCTTCGTGCTTACAGTTTTCAGTTTTGTTTCAGGTACCTCTTCAGCGAAGGGGAAGGAGCCGGCGCGGTAGCTGCACATCATACACACACACGTTGGATTTCCGCATTACGAGATTCTTGGGATTGTACTCTAACGTTGTTATATTTATGGTTTGGTTTTCAGACATGAGATATTAGTTTTATGAAATGATATGTCTTTACTATGCTTTCTTATGGAAGTTTTATAAATCAATTAATTAAAAATGAATTTTTTGGACTCGAAATTTGGGATGTTACAATGATGGGGGCTCAATGCCGGGTGCTGCCCCTTGTTCTTCCTCGGGGTCGTCTTCAATCATTTTGTGGGCCACCAGGGCCTGGTGAAACTGAATGCCTTGATGCTCCTCCTCCATGGTGACTGTGCGAGAAATTTATGATGAGGAACGTGTAAAGAGGGTAAATTTTGTAGAAATGAAATTTTCTTCTTCTGGGTATTAAGTTTTTGTTTTATCGATCATTACAATCACACCCGGGCACATGTCAGTCGTACCTTCCGTGAATGTAGTTGATCAGGCTACATTTACCCCCATTACGGCTTCATAACTGTCCGAGCACAATCGAAAATGTTTGAATCCTCCCAAGACTTTTAAATGTTGTTATATTGTTGTTTTTAATATAAGCACATAAGTATGAAATTTTATTTTTGTTCAGAGTTATTTATTCCCATTATGTTTATAGTTGCATATCATATATGGTTAGATATGCTAGTTCACTATAAACAAAGCTCTGATACCAACCTGTCACACCCCCGAACCAGACGGCGGAAACGTCCGAGGGCTCGTGTGACTTAAATTGAAATATCATCACAATGAATATACATGAAACATAACATAAACATCACCATGCATTAATACATTACAACTGACCTTGTTCACATCAAGTACATTGTTTACATTACAACATCATAGAACATAAATTGTTTAACGATTGACATTGCACAAAAGAAATTTCAGAAACACACTTGATGATTCTTCATTCTAACGGTTACCTGAGAATACAAGTTATTTTGAAAACGGTCAACATATATAATGTTGGTGAGTTCATAAGCATGTTTGGTATAAAAATAGTTTGTATTGTTTGTAAAACCCAAAAAATCCGATATTTTCTGTAACAAAAACTGCTTACGAAAAAGATGTGATGATCCCACAAGTGTATATGTATGTGATTTCAAAACTTGTAAAAGTGAATGCCTTTCATAATTGTTCCTTGTATTGTAGTTGTTGTATGTAGAAGTGAATAATGTCGTTCCACGGAAAATCCGATGTTTTCCAATTTAAATAGTATGATAGTTTTGTATTATTGTATAAATCACTTTGCATCGTCACAGTGTGTAACACCCGTAAAATTCAGGCCAATTTAAAACTTTTTAAACAATTCAAAACCCATTAGTCATTACAAAATGTTTTCAAAATAGTTTAATATCATAGTATCCCAGAAACAAAGTCATAACAAGTGAGAAGCTGTACGATCACGCCTTTGCCTTGCCACGATCCCCTGATGCACCTGAAACAATAAACTGAAACTTTAAGCCCGAAAGCTTAGTGAGTTACCCCCAAAATATCGATACACATACAGTCCACGTAACAATATCAGTAATATTATAACATGACAAACTGAACAGCATGAAATGGATCCACAACTTTACAAGCTGGATTACCCCTGGGCCCTCAGTATGAGTCTGGAATGCCTACCGGGCCCTCAGCTCGTATTTGGAATGCCATCGAGCCCTCATTACGAGTCTCCCTCAGCTCGTATCTGGAATGCTCTACCTACTAGATTACCATTGGGCCCACAATGTGAGTCTGGATTGCCTTCTGGGCCCACAGCTCACATCTGGATTGCCATCGAGCCCACAGTACGAGTCTCCCTTAGCCCGTATCTGGAATGCTCCCGGGTTTGTTGGTTACCGCACGGAGCAGTATCACCTCAACCCATACCACATAACATATCGACATATAACATAACTACTGAGCATGCAATAATCATATAACATCACAGGTAGTCCTACAGATCTACCTAACTGGCATAACCACTAGCATGCAACACTAACTCATACTCAACATCTAACACTGCTAGGATAACATATCCAGTGGGCCGGCCTTGGTGCCTTAAACCCCTTAGTATAGTGAGGATAACTCACCTGGCATTGCCGAAGCCCCGCAGAAAAACTCCAGCTACTGGTTGACAGATTTGATGGGTTTTTGAGCATTCTAACACTCCTATGGTGTACATGCAACCCTAGAAACCTTGGATCTATGTTTGACTATGATACATGCAAATAATTATTTTTCCAAGGTTCTTATCCTATCTAGCATGGCATGGGGAACTTGAATCAAATAAAGCTAGTAGAATTACTTACCTTGTAGTTGTAGTTGATTGCTTGGAGTTTTAGAGCCTAGCACCAATAGTGTGGATGCCTCAAATGGAAATCACAAATCACCACAAACTTGGAACTTTGAGAGAATAGTAATCACCTTCTTGAAATCGGCCCTCTTACTTTACTCACCACAACTCGTGCAATTTCAAGAACCAAAGCCTCCTTTATATAGTGTGGTGGATTAGGGTTACATCCATGTAAACCCTAATACCCATGTCTTTTCATTTCCATGAGATCCATGGGTTAAAGCTCCATGGAGTATCCATGGACTTTCCATGCAAGCCTAGCCCATTCCAAATAAGCATTAGCCCACACTATATAAATACAAGAGCCCATATTTAATTAGTCATACTTTTTATCTCTAAATTAATTCTAAATTAATTATAGATCAATACTAATTAAATAATATGATTTTATATTAATATATTAGGACTTATAATATATTAATAAATCATAACTTATACTATTCTCAAACGATTATCCATAAATTGTTCGGGTGAAGTGCAACCCAAATGAACCATGCCGGGTCGGAACAAGTACATACCAAATATAGTTATGGACTTAGACACTATATCCAACAGTCTCCCACTTGGATAAGTCTAATAACTATAGTTGCAAGTATGACTTCAGGAACCGGTCAGCAATCGTAGCTCTTTAAACTCTGTTGAACTATGAAGCGCCATTTTAGATAAGTGATCATATAATCCTCTGTTCTAGATATCAGCCGGACAAATACATGGAACATGGTCTTGCTTATTGTCCAGCATTTGTTTCCCGATTTCCGATTTGTTTGACATAGAACTTAACTGAACACATCAATTTAGTTCTGACCGGGCCCGGTACATAGGTCAAAACAAAATCATCGAGGGGCCCAGATATCGCTTCTAATCCTAGAAGGAACAGATAAACTTCGAATCATATGTTTGCTCTACTACTCGTTGAACTACACACAAAGGCACGGTTTATAACATCGAGTTACGAATGCGTTTTCGGGCAATCAATGCATAACCAACTCATAGGCAACAAATCATATCTCTAGGTTTGAAGACTTATATGATATTACCGTCTCACGATCACTCGAGATAAATTCCATGAAGTGATACAAGTGAGCGTGGGTTGAATCCAATACTCAGAACTTATGAGCACTCATGAGTGCTGTAGCCCCGCTTTGTCTAACATCTTAGACCTCTACAAGCCAACCCATGACAGTCTTGATTCATATCTACTTCCAACATATGACCGACTGTGGAGAGTTTGAATAATATGATATAAACCATAACATAATTATTCTGGAATTCAAAACATGCAAAAAGAAATAATAGTAAACGATTGACAAGAGATAGCAACACTTTACTCATAAATAACAGCTTTTATTTATCATCAAATGTCAATTACATTTTACAAATTTCAAGATTATCTAACTACTAAAACTAATATCATCCTTCAGCCCTATGCTCCGAGCATGCTGGAGATGCTTAGCCCGAGTCAGTCCCTTCGTGAGGGGATCTGCTGGGTTCTCATCCGATGATACCCTCTTTGCCACGAGGATTCCTTCTTCTATTCGATGTCTGATGAAGTGATATTTTCTGATAATGTGTCTGGATCTCCCATGATCTCTTGGTTCCTTGGCTAAGGCAACCGCACTATTGCTGTCACAGAAAATCTCCATTGGCTCCTTTATAGCTGGTACAACTCCAAGGTCTCTGATGAAGTTCTTTAGCCATATAGCCTCCTTTGCTGCCTCGCTTGCTGCTATATACTCTGATTCACAAGTGGAATCAGCCACTGTCTCCTGCTTGGAACTTTTCCAAGTAATTGCCCCTCCGTTTAGAGTAAAGACCCAGCCCGAATGAGAGCGGAAATTATCCCTGTCAGTCTGAAAGCTAGCATCACTGTACCCTACAACTCTCAAGTCCTCACTGCCACCGAGGGTAAGGACCCAGTCCTTAGTCCTCCGTAGGTACTTGAGGATATTCTTTACCGCAGTCCAGTGTGCCTTGCCAGGGTTCCCCTGATACATGCTAACCATGCTCAAAGCAAAGGCTACATCAGGTCGAGTACACGTCATAGCATACATGATCGATCCTACACCTGAAGCATAAGGTATTCGACTCATTTCTGCTATCTCAGCCTCAGTACTAGGGCTTTGTGTCTTACTCAATCTGGCGTTACTCTGGATGGGTAACTCTCCTTTCTTGGAGTTATGCATGTTGAACCTTTTCAACACTTTGTCCACATAAGTGCTTTGACTAAGTCCAATTAGTCTTTTACTCCTGTTTCTCAAAATCCTTATCCCTAGGATATAGGCAGCTTCTCCAAGGTCCTTCATAGCGAAACACTTCCCAAGCCAGGACTTTACTTCCTGCAGGGTTGGGATGTCATTTCCTATGAGTAGTATGTCATCCACATACAGTACCAAAAATCTGACTATACTCCCACTAGCCTTGATATAGACACAAGATTCATCTTCACTCCTTGAAAAGCCAAATTCTTTGATTTTCTCATCAAAGCAAAGATTCCATCTGCGAGGTGCCTGTTTTAATCCATAAATGGATTTATCGAGCTTACACACTCTACTGGGGTACTCTGTACTGACAAAACCCTCTGGCTGAACCATGTAAACATCTTCAACCAACTTTCCATTAATGAAAGCGGTTTTGACATCCATTTGCCATATTTCATAATCATGAAATGCAGCAATGGCTAACAGAACCCTAATAGACTTAATCTTGGCCACTGGTGAAAAGGTCTCATCATAATCAACTCCCGGAGTTTGAGAATAACCCTTTGCAACCAGTCGTGCCTTATAAGTGTGTACATTACCATCCATGTCGGTCTTTTTCTTGAAGATCCATTTGCACCCAACTATCTTACGATCGGGTACATTGTCAACCAAGTTCAAAACTTGATTGTCATACATGGACTGTATCTCGCTATCCATAGCCTCTTTCCATTTAGCAGCATCAGGGCCTGCCATGGCTTCCGTGTAGCTGTTAGGCTCATCCAGATTTACCAGTGTGTTATCACTGATAAGTGTCTCACCTTCTGCAGTAATATGAAAACCATAATAATGCTCAGGTGCATTCCTAACTCTGGTGGAACGCCTCAGAGGTATAGATTCTTCAGTCGGCTCAACAGGAGTTTCCTCCTCAGGTAGACATTAATCCAAATGGACCATGCCGGGTCGGGTCAAGTACATACCAAATATAGTTATGGACTTAGACACTATATCCAACAAGATTCCCAAACTGTCAACATCAAACAATACCCAATTAATAATTGGGTTCCAAGCCCAAGGTCTAACTCACACTACAAAAGCCGAAAAGTAAAACAATGGGATAAAGCCCAACATATGGCCCAATTTTCCAAATTGGGCCCAGACCTCTACATGGTCTTTCCTTAAGGCCCATCCAATTATTCCAATCCAATTCCAATGGCCCATTTGATAGGTTTTATAGAAACAATCCTATGTGTGCATGCAACCCTAAATAGATCTATGTTTTCACTATTAGACATACAACTTTATGAACACAAAAGGAAACCTGGGATACTCCTATGATTTTCGAAATTCACAAAAGAAAATATAATACATACCTTTTGTTGTTATATAGCAATAACAACTAGTTCATTGAATTTCCTTAGCTCTTGAAAGCAAGTACCACAAGTGTAGTACCTCTAATGGCTAACAAACACACTTTGGGTGAGAGGATGAATATGAGAGAGAGGAAAGGAGGCAAGAGGCTCCAAAATTCGACCCTAGTAGGGTTTCTCCAAGGGTTGGCTGAATTTGGTGCCGTAGGGTGCTATTTATACTTAAGGCTAACTAGGGTTTCAAGGTGGAAACCCTAATCCCTTAGCTTGGGGCCTAAGCAAATCCATGGACTCCTTTCCTTAAGCCCTTGGACGAAAACTCCCAGATCCTTCTAGGATTTTCGGCCAAGCCTTAATAAAGGTGATCCCATGGCCCAAAGCCTCAACTATTGAATAATTACAAAATAGCCCTTGTACTTTTAATCAGTTCCTTTAATCCCAAAATTAATTCTAAATTAATTTCTGATTAAATACTAATTAATAACATGATTCCAAATTATTATATTATTCTTATAATATAATAAATAAATCATATTTATGCCCCAATCAACCTCTCTCCTCAACTGTCATCCTGTCTAGTCACCCGTGTGAAGGCAACCCAAAAGGACCATGCTCACAATCGGGTCAAGTACATACCAAAATAGTTATGGACTTAGACACTAATCCAACACCATTATCACATAATCATAAAGGCCCAACTATGGCCCATCTATGGCCCAATTTTCCAAATTGGGCCCAACTCCTCACATGGGCCTTATCCTAAAGCCCATCTAATTACTTTGGTCCATTAACTTGTTCTTGGATGGCCCATCAATAGTCCAATCGCCAAAGCCCAATAGGAAGCCCCACTCAAGGTCCAAGTGAAACTAGGGTTTCACATAAAATGAAAATTAGGGTTAAGTGTTTCTCATTTAACCCATTAAGGACTTAATCCATTAAGTCATAAATCATATGGTGTAGTTGGGCTTAATACACAATCCAATCCACCTTCGCGATCAGAATCAGCATATACTTCCTTTAAGATTTCTCTCTATTCTTGGATTCTTAAAACATCAACATGTGACCCAGTCACATCATGTAATGAGGATCTCAGAATAGAACTTAACAGAGTTAGATAATGGGCTCTACCTGATGTAGAGTCAAACTTATTGACTTTAACATCCTTAGGTAAATTTGGCAGCTTTGCAATCAACGCCCCTTCCTTTGGCAAAATAAACATATGGACCCTTTGGTAATGGGACTATCTCAGACTTAGCCTTTCTCTTTATCATTTGGTCAACCGGGTTGACTATGGCCAATCCCTTTCCATTTGGAAGAGAATGCTTTTTCTGGATTTCCAGTGTCACCATTGTCACTGTCCATAAAGTTTTTGGGAAGTTGATCTTCTAATCAAATTTGCTTTACTATCGTTCCAAATCATTGCTGATTCAGCAGCACCAAGCAAATAGATATGATCATTAAGGTTCATGTCATAATCTGTTTCATAGTAGTCCCAAAGGAACTCACTATGTGACTTAGAAAGTGATTGAACATCCAACTTTCTCAAGACTTTGACACCCAACTCTCCCGGCTTGTCAATATGTGACTTCATCTCTAAGATGTGATCACACATAGACCTTGCTTGCCATTAGGGCTTGAGTGACCTTGAACTTATGGGTTAGGGAGAATAATTGGAGGAGGTGGAGGAAGAGAAGTATGACTTCCATGAGCCAAACTCGGGAAGTCATATTCATTAGGAAAGCTTGGTTTGGGAAGATCATTGTTGTCTAAACCAGACATCAACAATGGGAGAAATTCACGTAAAGTTGATTTAAGTCCTTAATATAACACCCAACATGATATATTAAGGCTAGGACCCAACAAACTATTTTATAACTTGGAAGAGGGATGCCGTAATCCAAGCTATAAAATATTTGAAGGTAGGTGAATGACGATTCATCAATTTCCACCAAGATAAACGAAATGTATTATTAGGTTTTAATTGGTTTTGAAACTCCTAGATTCTTTTGAGATTCATTGAACTTTTCAATGGCATGTTTCAATCTCGAGTGTGCCCTTCAGGTTTTGTGACTGGGATGCCGAGGATCACAAAACAAGGTGTGAAGTAACCATACAAATATACTTGGTACCCTTAATATTTACCCCTCAATCGATGTGCCGGTTAACCACACACGCTCCAACGATACTATGATAAACATTAAGTTACCCTTTGCCTACCTTGTTAAGTCCAGGTTAATGTGCCGGTTAACCACACACGCTCCACTAACAGCTTAAACAAAGTGCAAAGTGTAATTTCATGGATTAGCACCTTATTCACAGAAAACAACCCATGGCTCTGATACCACTGTTGGGTTTTGAGCATTCTAACACTCCTATGGTGTACATGCAACCCTATAAACCTTGGATCTATGTTTTCTCTATTATACATGCAAATAATCAATATTCCAAGGTTTCATCCTAACTAGCATATTATGAAGCAACTATACTACAAAGTTCTAGTTAGATGACATACCTTTGGTGTTGCTTGAAGTCTTGAACTTTAAGAGCTTAGCCCCAATAGTGTGGAAGCCTCAAGTGGAATCACAAATCACCAAAACACCTTGGAAGAACTTGAGAGAATATGTATGCTCACTAAAATCGGCCCACACTTTTTTTCACACACTTGTGCCAATTTTGTGAGCCAAGGACCCCTTTATATATTATGGAGGATTAGGGTTACATCCATGTAAACCCTAATACCCATGACCTTTCATTTACATAGGATCCATGGGTTAAAAGCTCCATGGACCATCCATGAAAGCTTAGCCCAACCTAAATGAACTTGGCCGATTCCATATATATAAGAGTCCATATTTAATTAGTTCTTTTTGATCACTTAATTAATTCTAAATTAATTCTTGATCAATACTAATTAAATAATATGATTCCATATTAATATATTAGAACTTATAATATATTAATATAAATCATAAATATACTATTCTCAAAAGACTATCCATATAAATTGTGCCGGTGAAGTGGAACCCAAATGGACCATGCCGGGTCGGGTCAAGTACATACCAAATATAGTTATGGACTTAGACATTAATCCAACACACGGTCCTCTGACAATGCTGGCCTATCCTGGCTACCAGCTCCCGATCCTAACCTGAATCCGGTCTCAAGTCGTCTCGTATCCACTATTTTGGTAATACCCCAAAAAGATCTCAGATGACTCATATAATAACAGGGAACCAACTCCCAACTAAACCCTAGGGGTTGTGACTTCCTTGCTACGCGTATGGGTCCTGTGCTTTCAGTAGTACGGGCCCATACTACCTTCCACACCTACCCATATTTGTCTCAAGTATCACCACAACACCCTAAAAATATACATAAACATAGGGAGCGCTCAATCCTCACTCCTAGAGGAATGCTAGATATCTCATAATTGGCCTCCCGGCCTCACACAACCCACCCATCCATGAAACTTCCACCAACCCTGCAGCACTAGTGTATGCTAACCATACATAATGCTGGACCCTATAGAATTTCGAATATCCAATCCTACCCTAAGCTCCAAATCAAACAAGAACAGAACATAAGGCCAAATCAAACATTCTCAGGCTATAAGATCTTAATTATGTATAACCGTGATGCATACACTAAGCAACTACAGTAATGATGCCAATCTCATATAAAGGAAACCCTAGGCTAGCAGGCATCATGTAATCAGGCAATTCTATCATGCAATTCCTGAAGATCCCTTGCATAGTACTAACATGTTGTTCTAAGATATCTCATAATCAAATAACTTGTATGGTATTTGGGGTCTACTTATTGGCTTCGGCTGATCGTACACCCTGCATCCTCCTTTACTCATTTTGAAAACCATTTGAAAATCATTTTGAAAATATTTTCCTTGATTTGACACTGGAGTCACACGAGTGTTCCTCCAATTCACTCAAACCAAGGCTCGAATACCAACTTGTAACACCCGTAAAATTCAAGCCAATTTAAAACTTTTTAAACAATTCAAAACCCATTAGTCATTACAAAATGTTTCAAAATAGTTTAATATCAGAGTATCCCAGAAACAAAGTCATAACAAGTGAGGAGCTGTACGATCACGCCTTTGCCTTGCCACGATCCCCTGATGCACCTGAAACAATAAACTGAAACTGTAAGCCCGAAAGCTTAGTGAGTTACCCCCAAAATACCGATACACGTACAGTCCACGTAACAATATCAGTAATATTATAACATGACAAACTGAACAACATGAAATGGATCCACAGCTTTACAAGCTGGATTACCCCTGGGCCCTCAGTATGAGTCTGGAATGCCTACCGGGCCCTCAGCTCGTATCTAGAATGCCATCGAGCCCTCAGTACGAGTCTCCCTCAGCTCGTATCTGGAATGCTCCACCTACTAGATTACAATTGGGCCCACAGTGTGAGTCTAGATTTCCTTCTGGGCCCACAGCTCACATCTGGATTGCCATCGAGCCCACAGTACGAGTCTCCCTTAGCCCGTATCTGGAATGCTCCCGGGTTTGTTGGTTACCGCACGGAGCAGTATCACCTCAACCCATACCACATAACATATCGACATATAACATAACTACTGAGCATGCAATAATCATATAACATCACAGGTAGTCCTACAGATCTACCTGACTAGCATAACCACTAGCATGCAACACTAACTCATACTCAACATCTAACACTGCTAGGATAACATATCCAGTGGGCCGACCTTGGTGCCTTAGACCCCTTAGTATAGTGAGGATAACTCACCTGGCATTGCCGAAGTCCCGCAGAAAAACTCCAGCTGCTGGTTGACAGATTCCCGAACTGTCAACATCAAACAATACCCATTTAATAATTGGGTTCCAAGCCCAAGGTCCAACTCACACTACAAAAGCCCAAAAGTAAAATAATGGGCTAAAGCCCAACATATGGCCCAATTTTCCAAATTGGGCCCAGACCTCTACATGGTCTTTCCTTAAGGCTCATCCAATTATTCCAATCCAATTCCCATGGCCCATTATCACATAATCATAAAGGCCCAATTATGGCCCATCTATGGCCCAATTTTTTAAATTGGGCCCAAGTCCTCACATGGGCCTTATCCTAAAGCCCATCTAATTACTTTGGTCCATTAACTTGTTCTTGGATGGTCCATCAATAGCCCAATCGCCAAAGCCCAATAGGAAGCCCCACTCAAGGTCCAAGTGAAACTAGGGTTTCACATAAAATGAAAATTAGGGTTAAGTGTTTCTCATTTAACCCATTAAGGAATTAATCCATTAAGTCATAAATCATATGGTGTAGTTGGGCTTAATACACAATCCAATCCCCCACGGCCCAAAAGTGGGTCCAAATAAGTCTAAGGCCCAAATACTCACAATTAGGGTTTTCTAAACCCTAATTAGGGTTTTTCACCCAAACATGGCCCAATAGGCCCAAAACTAATCCTTAAGCCCATTAGGGTTTCATTAAATCAATTAGGGTTTGCTGGTGGGGCACCACCCACTACCACCTCGGGTAGTGGTGGTCAATGGCGGCTCATGGCGACGGTCACCACCTTATGGTGGTGGTTACTATTATTTTTCCATTATTCAATGCTAATTACAGTTACAAGGCTTTTACTCCAAAAATAAACACACACACACACACTAACTACTCTATCACACACACATACAGCCACCCTAGTGGTGGCCGACGGTGGCTCGTGGCGGCAGCCACCACCGTGAGGTGGTGGCAGTGGCCTTTCTTGATTTTCCAGCCACATCATATACACACAAGCCCTAAAATCAACACACACGACACTGATTTATGAGATGCACCCCAGCTACCCACCTGGTGGCTCATGGCAGCGACAGAAGGAGGTTGGATACCGGCATGCGGTGCTTCGCGATGACAGCCACCCCCGGTGGTGCACAATGACGGCAGCAGGAGCACCATCGGCGACAGCAGCGACTCTCACGGCAGCAGCAACAGCGGACGGCGGGACAGCGGGAAGAGTTCCGAAGCGGGCGACGGTCACAGGCCTTCTCCGGCGGCAACATATGGCGCTCATGACGTAGAAACACCTCAAGGACAGAATTGCGAGTCAAGGTGGTCTAACCGAGAGGTCCTGGCCTTTCGCGATCAACTCCTCTTCATTCACAGCTCACCCTTCGTTCTCGGGGTTTTCTCCGGCCATACACGACATGACAGGCGGCATCAGGTGGTGGAATGGCGGCATTCGTCGATGAGGCAGCAGGCGGAGATGAGAGCTGTCGAACTCGGTGATGCCATCGGCGGTTGAGGGGCTTCTATGTTTATGGCGGCGATCGGAGGTTAAGAAGGAGGGCGGGGAAATGGCGACCGATGCTTAGGGGTTGGCGGCTGCAACACATGCCTTAGGGTTAGGGTTTCACTAGCTATATACCCGACGCCTCCAAAGCTTATTCCCCATAATAACATAACTAACCCCTCTTCCATAAAACCTTTTCAAAACAGTCGACATATTTACCTATTACACCTTTAATCTTAGAATTGTTTTCATAATAAATCCAACAGTTACTAAACGGCCCCTCCCTTATAATTTATTTTCAAAAGAAGTCCATATATTACCATTAAGCCCTTAGCTCCCAAAATCTCTTCAAATTAAGACCCACAACTACACTTTAACCCCTGGAGTTCAAATCTTGTCATTTGACTTCCCGAAACCAACACCCCACTAATTATTATTTAATTTATGAGCTCTAACAATATATAAATAATAATAATTACTTCTCGGGGTTCCTGATTTATTATATAATTAACCCTTTTAAAATGGGATGTTACAACTCTCCCCCACTTAAATTTGATTTCGTCCTCGAAATCGTTTCTTCTCATTCCTTACATGCCAAACAATCATGAACTACAATCCCGAGCATAACCCTAGCCCTTCCAGGGCAATCGTAACCAACCCTCGCGATGTTCTAAAACCTGAAAATAAACAAATCCCTTACAATATAATCACATTTGCTTAATCCGAATTCTGAAGTCTCGAGATGGTCTGGCTTCTTGACAGACCGCCCACACTGGATCATTGTCGAGTTCATTGCACCTATCTCCCAACTAGCTACTCAACCGCTAAAACCCTGGGGTTCCCACCCGAAAACAGAATCACAATCCCATACTACTACCTGTAATTCTCTTCTTGACAAGAGACTAGGTACTCCTTTAAGAGAAATCCGTCTTGATAGCCAATTCCTAGTGATATAAGGAACAACAAGATGTAAACTGGGAGATGAACCCTTTTTAGATTAACAAGACAATGTTTCCTTTCATTCCCGAACCACATAAATATAATAATCGGCTCATAAGCACAAACACTCATACCTGGCCCAATCAAGCTCGGGCTGGAATACCAGGCATGCCCACGACGGGTCCAGTCATCCTCAGGATGGAATACCCTCGTATCATGCACATGTTTGGCCCAATCAACCTTCGGGTTGGCATACCAAACACATCAGGTCCAATCAATCATAGGGTCCAGTCATCCTCGGGATGGAATACCCTAGATCAAAATACCACTATATATGAACTCAGGTCTAAACTCACAACTTGAGGTTCAGGGACCTACCCTTGTATTTCGCACAAAATCTTCTGATTCCTCGCAGCCGATTATGGCTCGTCCGAACCTCAACAATGTGTCCATTCTGAAAGCTCTCCAACAGAAGAATGAACTATTAGGATCACTAGGCCCACAGCCTATGACTGGAATACCCCTACAAGGCCCTCAACATAGGTCTAGATTGCCTCTGAGCCCACAGCATGAGTCTGGTATGCCCCACCTGGCCCTCAGCTCATGCCTGGAATGATCCTGATAAACTATCAACCTTGTCCAAAAGAAAAACCTAACCAACGTCCTTCACACACCAACCAGTGCCACGATGCTGAAATCCCACCATGCACGATTCACTTATATCATAAGTTGCTATCCAAGCAAACTCCTGCAACTCACGATCGCACATGATCCTAGAATAGCATGATAGCCGAACTCTGACTCCCATTGCAAACTTCATCCCAAACCTGATCAAGCATGTAAGCCGAACCAACCCTATTGCCACCTTGTATACCCGCCGTTACACATGAAGAATTACTACCATGTACATAATTGGGAATCCCTAACTCCACATTCACTCGCCACAAAGCCCATACTGGATCGAGACTGATCCGATTCTACTAATACCAAAGCTAGTCCGAGAAAACTTCCACAATTATTCCCAAGGTTACCGAAAATCCGAGTCCGATAAGAATCAAAAGTCTATTCCACTACTTAGGTGAAACATACCCCAAAGACTTAGGAAATGCAAGCACACTGCATAAGTAAATTGTTGACGCGTTCCTAGCTCCTCAACTGTCGCCTCTTGAATTTCCTTCGGAGAATTTCCCGCTTTCTGGGAGGTTCACCGATTAACGCCTGTCCGACCCTTCTTGAAACCGCAATCTGAACAGCAACAGACAAAACTTTCAATGGATGACGCTCAACCTGAAAATTCCGAATTCTGCTATCAAGCACCGAGATGACACGATTCACACGCTGGGGAGTTTTACCGAACTCCCCAACTCACACAAACCTCAAACCAACCAGCCACTTGGGTTGGCTTCCTTTCTGACAACGATGCGAAACTTATCCCACTTTCAAAACCGCTGTTGCTTCTGAATCTCATGATAATTCTCCCCCACTTAGAACACTAACCACACCCACTGGTGTGGAACCCGTCGTAACTTAGCCGATATCCCTCGATGCTTGAATGATCCCACATCCAACTCTTGAAGTCCAAAGATAGATGCCCTACTAATACTTTAGCAACAAGCTATTTCCCTTGGCGCTCTCATACGCCAATCAATAACGATTACTAAAAATCACTGAATCCTGACAATTTCGAATAACTATCCCATGGGACTCTGTCCGCAACCTCCCGCATGATACCCTTCTTCCCAAGTGCTCCAAACAAATCTCTCGCTCTCGAGCTCTAGAAATCATATCATCCAGGGTCTCGCACCCTGACTCACTTACCAGCTCAATCGTCCATAGCTGAACTGCTGTAACTGAAGCAACCTCTGCCCTAACCGGGCTACAAACTACTCCCAAAACTTAGTCTCTAATCTTGAGAGTGCAATAGATCGCACAATCAATCCATACCGCCCGATACAAGAGATCCAAGGCAAATCCGATCTCAGCCCCTACGGGTCGGAACGGTAATCGCGTACGCCTCATGAGATACTCATGCCACATCGACCCACCTGTGCTTACCAGCACTGAAATATTGTCGCCAACCCCTGCGACTAACTGACCCGAGCTGGAATACAACCTGATCCTGGGTCACAAGCCTGCTCAATCCTTTGAGCTCGTAAACTGAAAGGGCACAACCCTTGCCGTGGAAAACGACATTCCTATCCTATCGATTAACTGTTCTACCTCTAGCTGCAAAAGCCCAGCTGAACATACTCAACATTCCTTTCCGAAGTCCCCGCGACTCACACTCCAGCCTCGAACAAAACCCCCGAAGCCTCAAATCCAGAAACTCATGTGCTAGCCTCTCCCGCTCAACCGCGGAATGTAACGAGTACAGAACATTCCCTGATCCCAAGTAACTGCAGCCCTCTGCTCATCATAATATGTCCCCGTAACAAGTCCCGATACTAGAAAGCTTGACTAGCTCCTCCCCTTGCCGTCGTTACAGCCGATAGAGCTGTCGCGACATCCGTCTCGGCAATGGCTGCATAACGCTCGTTGAATTACTCAACCATGGCGGTCTTAATAGACCCAACATCCCCGAAAACTGTTCCCTGACAACCCCGATCACCTCCTCCCGTATGATCTCACTGACACGGTGTTGGGTTTTGAGCATTCTAACACTCCTATGGTGTACATGCAACCCTATAAACCTTGGATCTATGTTTTCTCTATTATACATGTAGATATTAACTATTCCAAGGTTTCATCCTAACTAGCATATTATGAAGCACCTATACTACAAAGTTCTAGTTAGATGACATATCTTTTGATGTAGCTTGATGTCTTCAAGCTTTAAGAGCTTAGCCCCAATAGTGTGGAAGCCTCAAGTGGAATCACAAATCACCAAAACACCTTGGAAGAACTTGAGAGAATATGTATGCTCACTAAAATCGGCCCACACTTTTTTTCACACACTTGTGCCAATTTTGTGAGCCAAGGACCCCTTTATATATTATGGAGGATTAGGGTTACATCCATGTAAACCCTAATACCCATGACCTTTCATTTACATAGGATCCATAGGTTAAAAGCTCCATGGACCATCCATGAAAGCTTAGCCCAACCTAAATGAACTTGGCCCATTCCATATATATAAGAGTCCATATTTAATTAGTTCTTTTTGATCACTTAATTAATTCTGAATTAATTCTTGATCAATACTAATTAAATAATATGATTCCATATTAATATATTAGCACTTATAATATATTAATATAAATCATAAATATAATATTCTCAAAAGACTATCCATATAAATTGTGTCGGTGAAGTGCAACCCAAATGGACCATGTCGGGTCGGGTCAAGTACATACCAAATATAGTTATGGAGTTAGACATTAATCCAACAGTCTCCCACTTGGATAAGTCTAAAACTATTATTGAGTATGACTTCAAAACCTAACTGGCAATCGTAGCTCTTAAAGCCGCTGTCGAACTCTGACCTTGTCAATGACTTGTCCATTAGATAAGGGATCATATATTCGTTCATTCTAGATATCATATGGACTGCGACATGGATTATAATCATTCTCTCTGTCCATTTGTTGTTTCCCGATTTTTAATTTATGATGACTGACTGATTGAACAAATCAAATCAGTCCTGGCTTGGCCAAGCACTCACATGTGTCATCGCTAAATCATCGAGGGGCCCACAGATATCGCTTTTATCCCGAAGGTAAAAGGAATGGATAAACTTCGACTCATATGGCTTGTTCTACTACTTGTTGAATCATACACAAAGGCACGTTTTATAACATCGAGTTACCAAATGCGTTTTCGTGCAATCAATGTATAACCAACTCATAATAACAACTCATATCTCTAGGTTTGAAGAATATAAGATATTATCGTCTCATGATCACTCGTGATAAAATCCATGAAGTGATTCAAATGAGCGCGGGTGGAATCCAATACTCAGAACTTATGAGCACTCATGAGTGTTGTAGTACCACTTTGTCCACCAACTTGGACCTCTACAAACCAACCCATGACAGTCTTGATTCATATCTACTTCCAACATATGACCGACTGTGGATGGTTTGAATAACTTAATCATTCAGGAAGAGCGACTTAGTTCTTCTGGAAGTCAAAACATGCAAAGTGAAACACAATAATAAATGAATCAAATATGGTATCAAACCCTATGAATATAAATAAACACTTTTATTTATCACCATACTGATTACTCATTATTCATTGTTTCGGTTTTATCAACTTTATACTTGAATTAAAAACACTAGTTGTCCCATGCTCCAAGCATGTACACTATGTTTTTCTTAAACAATAGCTTTGCCATACACCAAGTATGCACTCTATGTTTGTCTATGATACTTACTTTGTGAAATAAACCAATTGAACATAATTTCAATGATTCTAATTTCACACTCCCAAATCCTTATCGAAAAATGTGAGAATTTCAAATTCCTATCATTTATCGAAATCTGTTTAGATTTTAAACTTATATGCACCGACCCTCTTGTAATGAATATGTACAAAGTCACAAAGACTTGTCAACAGTCATTATAAGGTATTCCAATGGAGATCAACTCCATGGAAACTAAGTCTCATATTCAAAGTACATTGCTTTGGACATGCTTCTTGCATTAAGTTTTCTAATCTTACACAGATAACTTCCACCTATGGAGACAACTCCATATTCTCATTTTGACTATCACTTCTGAATAAGAGATGCCTCTTTTCAGAATATGTCAATATGGTCCTTCCAAAATTAGCACTATACTTCCAACTGTCCCTGAGCAACCAATCTTTGGTAAACCTCAGATTGTCCTCGACAATTGCTTAATCATTTTAGTCATATCCAATTCTAGACCTTTTCCCTTCTTAATGCCTATGGGCATTTGGAAAAATTTAGAAATGACAAATATTATAGCACATGCAATCGATCCTGTACCCAAAGCAAATGGTACACGATTCATGATGTCTCACATAAAGACATGATTCTAGACCAGTCTTTTTCTACAATATTTTTATTTGCCATGTTTTCAAAATTTGACTATGAAGAGGGATGCCGTAATCATAATCGAATTTTGAGAACGCAATATATAGAATTTCCTTAAGTTGAACCAATCCAACATGAAATTCATATATATATTCTTGACTAAAGATGATTAAGGTCTCAATCTAAGCCTTTAGAATTGAAATGAAGTATATCCTCTCCCTTAATTATAGCAAAACAACTTTTTCAATCCCTGCAGCCTCACGAATTGAAACTTTTGTTTTCTATAATTAACATTGCTAACTTGCAACACTAACAATAATTGTCATGCTCCCACTAACATGATAATTATTAGCATAACACTTATGCTCCCACTAGCTTTGACATGTACTCAGAAATCAGCTGGACTTCTAGAAATCAAAACTTTATTGACTTTTCTTACCAAAGTTCAGATTTCTGATACGAGATGCTTTGATAAAACTTTATCAAAATCATACACCTTTCCTTAGATAGCATGTATGTGTGTCTAAACAATTTCAGAACTATGAAAAGGGATGCCGTAATCATAGTCTCAATTGTTTAGACCTTTTGCCATCTGCTTCAAATCTACTTTGTGGAAGTGTGTCCTCACCATCATTTTCATGAATCGGAGAGAAACCTTATGACCCTTAGATTTTATGGTGTATGTGTTCTTATCCATGTGAATCGTCAAAACCATAGTCACAAGACAAGGATAATGACAAATCCAAACTCATATGGACTGAACTTATGCAATCTTAACTTCTTGCCACCTGGCAGTACAGGGCCTGCCATTGCATCCAAGTTGTTATGCAACCAATTGAGAACTTTCAGAACTCCTATGCAAAGCCAAATTTAACTGGCATGGGCACAGAATATGTCAACACGATAGGTTATAAACCTCAAGTCGTGTGCTAGTGAAGAACCTCAGGTTTTATTCTTGATTAGTTCTTGAAATTCTTTTTAGGATCTTTAAGACTCCTACTATCCTCTTGACATATAAGACCATCTTGCCAAATATTCAACAGATAGTGCGGATTCTTTATCAAGACAAACACTTCACACAATTGGCCTTAGTTGGTCTTTGTTTTATCGAAAACATCACAACTTACCAATTTCAAATGTACAAGAGTAGGACACTTTTACTCTTACATTTGACAAGTGTTTTAAACGTTTATTTAAGATATGTCACTCAAGTTACAATCTTGGAGTATGACTCTAAGAATTGTTTTGGAACGAAGTATGACTCATCTTCCTGATCTAACCATTTCAACAATTCATGACTCCTCTTCTTAGTCATAAGAATGCACTAAGATGACCTTTAGAGGACTAATTGTGATATGATTTCTAAATCATTAATATGATCACAAACATGATACTAAAGTACTCTCCCATCTTTTCAGATTTGAGAAACTTTTATCATTCTGCCTAATTTAATTCTTCCCATTCGTTCTGCAATACATTGAGACTTTTCCAATGTTTCACAATTATACTTAAACTTGTAAGTATAACCATATTTACTAAACTTTAGTAAATCAAATAGTCTTAACGAGCTTTGTGGTGGACATGACCAGTGCACAAGAATGTGTACTCGATCCCTTTAGTCCTTCACTTGACTCACACATCCATGTGAACAAGTAATTAGTCTTGATTTTCCAATGCTTGAAAGTTCTCATTCATCATACTATTCAACTTGCATGATTCCAAGTTTCGGTCCAATTGAAACTTGGGCGATGAGGAACTTTCCTGATTTGGTAAATTTAGACACTACCACAAATGAAAGAATCAAATCCATTTTCCAATATTGCTGTCAGTGGAATCATATAAGAAACAATTTTCCACAAATGTCATTGTAAGGATACTTCAAATAAATAAAATTAAACAATTTTCTTTTATTTTAAAACTTTGCGGAAAAACTTATCCTTACAATCCACATGGAAAATTGTTGTTATATATTCCTTAGCAATATATCATAACTTCTTAAGCAACTGCTCAAAATTCTGATGCGATCGAAATCCACCTTCGCGATCAGAATCAACATATACTTCCTTTAAGATTTCTCTCTATTCTTTGATTCTTAAAACATCAACATGTGACCCAGTCACATCATGTAATGAGGATCTCAGAATAGAACTTAACAGAGTTAGATAATGGGCTCTACCTGATGTAGAGTCAAACTTATTGACTTTAACATCCTTAGGTAAATTTGGCAGCTTTGCAATCAACGCCCCTTCCTTTGGCAAAATAAACATATGGACCCTTTGGTAATGGGACTATCTCAGACTTAGCCTTTCTCTTTATCATTTGGTCAACCGGGTTGACTATGACCAATCCCTTTCCATTTGGAAGAGAATGCTTTTTCTGGATTTCCAGTGTCACCATTGTCACTGTCCATAAAGTTTTTGGGAAGTTGATCTTCTAATCAAATTTGCTTTACTATCGTTCCAAATCATTGCTGATTCAGCAGCACCAAGCAAATAGATATGATCATTAAGGTTCATGTCATAATCTGTTTCATAGTAGTCCCAAAGGAACTCACTATGTGACTTAGAAAGTGATTGAACATCCAACTTTCTCAAGACTTTGACACCCAACTCTCCCGGCTTGTCAATATGTGACTTCATCTCTAAGATGTGATCACACATAGACCTTGCTTGCCATTAGGGCTTGAGTGACCTTGAACTTATGGGTTAGGGAAATAATTGGAGGAGGTGGAGGAAGAGAAGTATGACTTCCATGAGCCAAACTCGGGAAGTCATATTCATTAGGAAAGCTTGGTTTGGGAAGATCATTGTTGTCTAAACCAGACATCAACAATGGGAGAAATTCACGTAAAGTTGATTTAAGTCCTTAATATAACACCCAACATGATATATTAAGGCTAGGACCCAACAAACTATTTTATAACTGGGAAGAGGGATGCCGTAATCCAAGCTATAAAATATTTGAAGGTAGGTGAATGACGATTCATCAATTTCCACCAAGATAAACGAAATGTATTATTAGGTTTTAATTGGTTTTGAAACTCCTAGATTCTTTTGAGATTCATTGAACTTTTCAATGGCATGTTTCAATCTCGAGTGTGCCCTTCAGGTTTTGTGACTGGGATGCCGAGGATCACAAAACAAGGTGTGAAGTAACCATGCAAATATACTTGGTACCCTTAATATTTACCCCTCAATCGATGTGCCGGTTAACCACACACGCTCCAACGATACTATGATAAACATTAAGTTACCCTTTGCCTACCTTGTTAAGTCCAGGTTAGTGTGCCGGTTAACCACACACGCTCCATTAACAGCTTAAACAAAGTGCAAAGTGTAATTTCATGGATTAGCACCTTATTCACAGAAAACAACCCATGGCTCTGATACCACTGTTGGGTTTTGAGCATTCTAACACTCCTATGGTGTACATGCAACCCTATAAACCTTGGATCTATGTTTTCTCTATTATACATGCAAATAATCAATATTCCAAGGTTTCATCCTAACTAGCATATTATGAAGCAACTATACTACAAAGTTCTAGTTAGATGACATACCTTTGATGTTGCTTGAAGTCTTGAACTTTAAGAGCTTAGCCCCAATAGTGTGGAAGCCTCAAGTGGAATCACAAATCACCAAAACACCTTGGAAGAACTTGAGAGAATATGTATGCACACTAAAATCGGCCCACACTTTTTTTCACACACTTGTGCCAATTTTGTGAGCCAAGGACCCCTTTATATATTATGGAGGATTAGGGTTACATCCATGTAAACCCTAATACCCATGACCTTTCATTTACATAGGATCCATGGGTTAAAAGCTCCATGGACCATCCATGAAAGCTTAGCCCAACCTAAATGAACTTGGCCGATTCCATATATATAAGAGTCCATATTTAATTAGTTCTTTTTGATCACTTAATTAATTCTAAATTAATTCTTGATCAATACTAATTAAATAATATGATTCCATATTAATATATTAGAACTTATAATATATTAATATAAATCATAAATATACTATTCTCAAAAGACTATCCATATAAATTGTGCCGGTGAAGTGGAACCCAAATGGACCATGCCGGGTCGGGTCAAGTACATACCAAATATAGTTATGGACTTAGACATTAATCCAACACACGGTCCTCTGACAATGCTGGCCTATCCTGGCTACCAGCTCCCGATCCTAACCTGGATCCGGTCTCAAGTCGTCTCGTATCCACTATTTTGGTAATACCCCAAAAAGATCTCAGATGACTCATATAATAACAGGGAACCAACTCCCAACTAAACCCTAGGGGTTGTGACTTCCTTGCTACGCGTATGGGTCCTGTGCTTTCAGTAGTACGGGCCCATACTACCTTCCACACTTACCCATATTTGTCTCAAGTATCACCACAACACCCTAAAAATATACATAAACATAGGGAGCGCTCAATCCTCACTCCTAGAGGAATGCTAGATATCTCATAATTGGCCTCCCGGCCTCACACAACCCACCCATCCATGAAACTTCCACCAACCCTGCAGCACTAGTGTATGCTAACCATACATAATGCTGGACCCTATAGAATTTCGAATATCCAATCCTACCCTAAGCTCCAAATCAAACAAGAACAGAACATAAGGCCAAATCAAACATTCTCAGGCTATAAGATCTTAATTATGTATAACCGTGATGCATACACTAAGGAACTACAGTAATGATGCCAATCTCATATAAAGGAAACCCTAGGCTAGCAGGCATCATGTAATCAGGCAATTCTATCATGCAATTCCTGAAGATCCCTTGCATAGTACTAACATGTTGTTCTAACATATCTCATAATCAAATAACTTGTATGGTATTTGGGGTCTACTTATTGGCTTCGGCTGATCGTACACCCTGCATCCTCCTTTACTCATTTTGAAAACCATTTGAAAATCATTTTGAAAATATTTTCCTTGATTTGACACTGGAGTCACACGAGTGTTCCTCCAATTCACTCAAACCAAGGCTCGAATACCAACTTGTAACACCCGTAAAATTCAAGCCAATTTAAAACTTTTTAAACAATTCAAAACCCATTAGTCATTACAAAATGTTTCAAAATAGTTTAATATCAGAGTATCCCAGAAACAAAGTCATAACAAGTGAGGAGTTGTACGATCACACCTTTGCCTTGCCACGATCCCCTGATGCACCTGAAACAATAAACTGAAACTGTAAGCCCGAAAGCTTAGTGAGTTACCCCCAAAATACCGATACACGTACAGTCCACGTAACAATATCAGTAATATTATAACATGACAAACTGAACAACATGAAATGGATCCACAGCTTTACAAGCTGGATTACCCCTGGGCCCTCAGTATGAGTCTGGAATGCCTACCGGGCCCTCAGCTCGTATCTAGAATGCCATCGAGCCCTCAGTACGAGTCTCCCTCAGCTCGTATCTGGAATGCTCTACCTACTAGATTACCATTGGGCCCACAATGTGAGTCTAGATTTCCTTCTGGGCCCACAGCTCACATCTGGATTGCCATCGAGCCCACAGTACGAGTCTCCCTTAGCCCGTATCTGGAATGCTCCCGGGTTTGTTGGTTACCGCACGGAGCAGTATCACCTCAACCCATACCACATAACATATCGACATATAACATAACTACTGAGCATGCAATAATCATATAACATCACAGGTAGTCCTACAGATCTACCTGACTAGCATAACCACTAGCATGCAACACTAACTCATACTCAACATCTAACACTGCTAGGATAACATATCCAGTGGGCCGACCTTGGTGCCTTAGACCCCTTAGTATAGTGAGGATAACTCACCTGGCATTGCCGAAGTCCCGCAGAAAAACTCCAGCTGCTGGTTGACAGATTCCCGAATTGTCAACATCAAACAATACCCATTTAATAATTGGGTTCCAAGCCCAAGGTCCAACTCACACTACAAAAGCCCAAAAGTAAAATAATGGGCTAAAGCCCAACATATGGCCCAATTTTCCAAATTGGGCCCAGACCTCTACATGGTCTTTCCTTAAGGCCCATCCAATTGTTCCAATCCAATTCCCATGGCCCATTATCACATAATCATAAAGGCCCAATTATGGCCCATCTATGGCCCAATTTTTTAAATTGGGCCCAAGTCCTCACATGGGCCTTATCCTAAAGCCCATCTAATTACTTTGGTCCATTAACTTGTTCTTGGATGGTCCATCAATAGTCCAATCGCCAAAGCCCAATAGGAAGCCCCACTCAAGGTCCAAGTGAAACTAGGGTTTCACATAAAATGAAAATTAGGGTTAAGTGTTTCTCATTTAACCCATTAAGGACTTAATCCATTAAGTCATAAATCATATGGTGTAGTTGGGCTTAATACACAATCCAATCCCCCACGGCCCAAAAGTGGGTCCAAATAAGTCTAAGGCCCAAATACTCACAATTAGGGTTTTCTAAACCCTAATTAGGGTTTTTCACCCAAACATGGCCCAATAGGCCCAAAACTAATCCTTAAGCCCATTAGGGTTTCATTAAATCAATTAGGGTTTGCTGGTGGGGCACCACCCACTACCACCTCGGGTAGTGGTGGTCAATGGCGGCTCACGGCAGCGGCCACCACCTTACGGTGGTGGTTATTATTATTTTTCCATTATTCAATGCTAATTACAGTTACAAGGCTTGTAATCCAAAAATAAACACACACACACACACACACTAACTACTCTATCACACACACACACAGCCGCCCTAGTGGTGGTCGGCGGTGGCTCGTGGCGGCAGCCACCACCGTGAGGTGGTGGCAATGGCCTTTCTTGATTTTCCAGCCACATCATACACACACAAGCCCTAAAATCAACACACACGACACTGATTTGTGAGATGCACCCCAGCCACCCACCTGGTGGCTCACGGCGGTAACAGAAGGAGGTTGGATACCGGCATGCGGTGCTTCGCGATGACAGCCACCCCCGGTGGTGCACAGTAACGGCAGCAGGAGCACCATCAGCGACATCAGCGACTCTCACGGCAGCTGCAACAGCGGACGGCGGGACAACGGGAAGAGTTCCGAAGCGGGCGGCGGTCACAGGCCTTCTCCGGCGGTAACATATGGCGCTCATGACGTCGAACACCTCAAGGACAGAATTGCGAGTCAAGGTGGTCTAACTGAGAGGTCTTGGCCTTTCGCGATCAGCTCTTCTTCATTCACAGCTCACCCTTCGTTCTCCGGGTTTTCTCCGGCCATACACGACATGACAGGCGGCATCAGGTGGCGGAATGGCGGCGTTAGTTGATGAGGCAGCAGGCGGAGATGAGAGTTGTCGAACTCGGTGATGCCATCGGCGGTTGAGGGGCTTCAATGGTTATGGCGGCGATCGGAGGTGAAGAAGGAGGGTGGGGAAATGGCGACCGATGCTTAGGGGTTGGCGGCTGCAACACATGCCTTAGGGTTAGGGTTTCACTAGCTATATACCCGACGCCTCCAAAGCTCATTCCCCATAATAACACAACTAGCCCCTCTTCCATAAAACCTTTTCAAAACAGTCGACATATTTACCTATTACACCTTTAATCTTAGAATTGTTTTCATAATAAATCCAACAGTTACTAAACGGCCCCTCCCTTATAATTTATTTTCAAAAGAAGTCCATATATTACCATTAAGCCCTTAGCTCCCAAAATCTCTTCAAATTAAGTCCTACAACTACACTTTAACCCCTGGAGTTCAAATCTTGTCATTTGACTTCCCGAAACCAACACCCCACTAATTATTATTTAATTTCTGAGCTCTAACAATATATAAATAATAATAATTACTTCCCGGGGTTCCTGATTTATTATATAATTAACCCTTTTAAAATGGGATGTTACACAGTGTATGAATATGATTTCCCATGAGTACTTAGATGTTAATGGATCTCTATGTGAGTCGTTATAACCATGCATAATAGTGACTAATTCGCCAGTCTTCGCATTTTTCCTAATGCCGGTTTTGATCAGGATGTTTATAACACTCAATGTTGGTTTATAACGATATTCTTAGTTTTTATAAAAATACCATTTTTAAACCTTCATGTTGTAAAAATTTATATCTTTGATCCAATTGTTTAGAAATTTACATATTTGGCCCAAAATGTTTATTTGACCATTTCAGTCCCTTTTTCATACAAAATTTACATTTTCAGCCCTTAATGGTGCAAAATGACACTTTTAGTCCTTTTTGATGAAAAATGACATTTTAGTCCATTAGATTATTTAACTTGGCATTTTCGACCCAAATAAAATCTTAAATTATAATTTCAGCCCAAAATACTACTTTTGACATTTTCAGCCCTTATTTGCTAAAAATTTACATTTTTGGCCCATTTGCCGTAAGTTTTACAATTTTGGCCCAAAATCTAAAAACTTTGCATTATTAGTCCAATTTAGCAAAAAGGGTCATTTTCAGCCCCTGAAATAGTTTAATTATGTTTTTGACTCAATACTTTTATGAATTTATAATTTCAGTCCCTAAAACTCTTCATTTTCACAAGTTTGGGCCCAAAAATCCGTGAGGCCCAAATATAAGCCCATTAAGTAAAATTTTATATTTTTGGTCCTTTGAAAAGTATTATTTTCATAAAAATCAGCTTTTATATAAATAAATACTTTATAACCCTCATAAAACCGAAAATTATCAACTTTCAACCCAATCTTTGTTATTTTTGCAAAAATGACACTTGTAAAGATCTTTGGCTTTGTTTTTCACTTATTAAACTTAAGGACTCTTAGATCTATTCTTAGATCTATGATGTATGTTGTTTATTATGTTTTTGTTTATGAATCTTTCACATTTTAGCTATAGATCTCGAAATATAATAAGTATTAACACATCATCACAACATAAACCAAAGAAATCACATATAACATGCAAACACACATAGATCAACACATAACACTTGTATTCTCCCCCCAAAAACAAGTAAAAACTGAAAACAAGGGGGTATGAACTCACCTTGGGGTATGGATTCGGTTTTGATGGAAGGATGGTGGAGATGGTGTGGTTTTTGGCCTTGAACAAACTTCTTGGAGTGGTTTTCGGACTTAGGAAGTTTCAAAGAGTGATGGCTTTTAGGTGGTAAACCTTCTTGAATAGCTCTAAATCTCGAAGATCTTAAAAACAAGTAAGAATGTTCTTGAGAGATTTGGATGTGTTTGAAAGTAAAATTTTGTGTGGGTGTTTGATGCTCTCGGCCGAGAGTTAAAGGGAAAGAGAGAGGAGAGAGTCTTGAGGTGATAGATGCATGGGAACATGAGAGTGCTTGGTTACATGTTGAGTAATTGTATAATTATTCACTAAACAAAAATGATGTGTCAAAACATTAGTTAATCACTCATTTCTCTTTTTTTTGAGGTAAGGCCGAGAACATGGGCTAGAAGAAAAGGGTTGGTTAGCTTGGGCCATTAATTGTCTTATTTCAAGATTGCAAGGCCCAATAGTATATTTTTCAGCCCATTGGGTCCTTGTGAATGTTCACGGCCCAACATGGAATCACGGGATGGATTTATTGCCCATTAATGTTAATTTGGTTAGTTATGGGTCAACTAGGCCCATTAGGGTAAACCAATTCATTTTAGATCCATTTTGGATCAAAATGTTAAGTTTCATGAAAGTGGGTCCAATTAGAGCCCATTTAAGGGTTCTAAGCCCAAAATAGTCAAATTGGAAACTTATTGGTCCATTAGGCCCAATAAGGAAATCCTAGTCCATAATGGACTTAAATCGGGATTTTTAGGGTTTCCAATCTTTTGTTGACCATTTGAAGTGTTTGTATAGAGTGTTTGATTGAATTTTGTTGTCATTGAATAAACATCATGCATGTTTTCAAGTTTTAGTTACAATTTTGTCCTTGTTAATGTTTACAAAAACATAGAATTTCCTGGTTGTGACAAACCTTCTGGATACACATACATAAATTCCAAACTAAAACTATCATTTTATTTGCAGGCTCCTGCCACCAGGCCCTTGTGCTACCTACATTAGTAAATCATTTGTTCAAAGAGTAGATGCACAAGGATACACTTGCGGAAAAGTGAGCAACGAAATGCTGGAATCATATTGGGAGGAGTTCAAGGTAGTAAATTATATGTTTTAAATTAGTTTTAGTAAACATTTAAATATAAAATTATGTGCATATTTTTATATGTAGAAAAACTGTTGTTGGGATGAATCAACAGACGACACACTAGTAAGGAAAGCTTGGGAAAGTAAAGCGGCAGAATGTTATGGCCAATATCTCTACAACATGCGGAACATACAAATAAATCCAATTGGTAGGAAACCATCTCATATCACACTAGAAGTCTCGAACTCATGGCAAGCTAAACGGAATACAGATGAATACAATCAGAAATATAATCAGAACAAGATCAATAGGCGTGATGGGGTGGCTGATGGAATACCACAACCTACCCATAACACTGGATCCGCTTCTCATTTGAAGGTGTCTTCTAATTTGGTGAGTTTTTTTAAATGGTTCATCAGAATTTGTATGTTTATATATGTTATGTGTATATTTATTTTACATTTTATGGTGTTTATACACAAGAGGAAATTAGGACGTCAACCACCATCTAGTGAAGTGTTCTTGTATACACATATAAGGAATCACGATGGAGTCATATTTACAAATAAAAAAGAGAGAAAAATTCATGTAACATTAATTTCAGTGCAAAGTTTTATATTGTAGAGTTTGTGTTATTTATAACTTTTATATCTTTTTAAATTATTATTACTTTGTAGGTTGCCTTTACAGAAAAAAAAGGAAGAGTGTGAAGCTGTAGGTGAAGAAGTTGAGGAGGACCTAATATTTTATGATGTTGTTGGTGGTCATGACAAGAAAAGAAGACTCTATGGATTTGACTCATATGCAAAAGCGGTTCCCATGAATAGCGGTACAATGAAAGTGTCTAATTACATTCCAGAAAAAATGGTGATCCGGAATAATTAAGGGAGCTTGTTAAACAGAAAAAAGACCAAAAATGAAGAACTTAAATAGATAATGAAGGCCAAAGATGACCAACACAACATAAGAATCGAGCAGTTTAATAAACAACTACATTCGGCAATGGCTGTTATTAATGGTTTTCAACAACTACAAAATTCATAAAGTGTTAATGTGTTTATTGCAAAATAATTATTTTAGATTAGCCACTTTCATTTTCAATGTAATAAAAATTTATTCTTTTATTTAAATGATATAAATTTTATTTGATCTTTTCGTAAATTTGTTTTTATATATTAGTTCAAATTAATTTGGTTTTAATTTGTAAATTAATTATCCACCCTAAGATATATAGTTTTGCAACAAAAATAATCCTATGTAATTTGTTATGGAATATAGACCACACATTTTGCTAGGGATTATGCACACCGGATTCAGCTAGGGATTAATCAACACAGATTTAGCTATGGATTAATCACCACGGATTCAGCTAGGGATTAATCACCACAAATTTAACTAGGGATTAATCACCACAAATTTTGTTAGGGATTCATCACACACAGATTTAGCTAGGGATTAATGACCACATATTTAGCTAGGGATTAATCACCACAAATTTTGCTATGGATTCATCACCACGCATTTTGCTACGAATTCATCACCACAGAATTTGCTAGGGATCCACTACAACATAATTTGTGATGGAAGATCTACTACAGAATTCGCCACGTAATACGACCACAAAATACACGATAGAATACCGTCTACAGAGTATTTCATTCCGTTGTTATATTTGCGACGGAATTATTGTTTCCCTCGCAAACTCTTGCTATGGGTTTTTTTGGGACGGAAACGTGTAACACTCATAAATTTTTTTGAAAATTTCAAACTTTTAAAACAACCACAAAACCATCATTTATTACAAATTGTTTTCAAAATAAGTTCCACATCAGAGAAATCCCAAAGTCGTAAAACAAAACATAAGGAGGTGCACGATCACGCCTTCGCCTTGTCGCGATCCTCTGAGGTACCTGAAACACAATCCAAAAATGTAAGCCCAAAGCTTCGTGAGTTCCCCCAAAATACCAATACATGACAAACAACACGAATATAATAACGGCATGCAATGGGTCCACTTCTTAACAGACTGGATTACCCCTGAGCCCACAACATAATTCTGGCTTGCCCCCTGGGACCACAGCTTATGTCTGGCTTGCTCCTTGGCCCTCAGTACGAGTCTGGCATGCCCTACCTGGCCCTCAGCTCGTATCTGGAATGCTACTGAGCCCTCAGTATGAGTCTGGCATGCCTTACCCAACCCTCAGCTCATATCTGGAATACTCTAGGGTTTTTTGGCTACAACACAAAGCAGTACAACCTCAACCCAACCGATACAATATGTCGACATATAACATATAATATCATATACAGATGAACAAACAGTATCACAGGTAGTCCTACAGATCTACCAGACTAGCATGCATATCTATACCATACTTAGCATATCAACAATGACAGGTTATTAAACCAATGGGCCGACCTTGGTGCCTTCGACCCGAAAGTACAGTGAGGAAAACTCACCTCACAAGTAGCTGAACTGATAAGATCTAACTCCGAACCTCAGCTTCCAACTCAAATGCCTACCACCATGTGACCAATCCCATTAAAATCACGAAATACCCAAAATGCCCTCAAAAGTCCAACTTGGTCAACCATGGTCAAGATCAAAGTCAACGGTTAAGGTCAACAGTCCATGTTGACCCAACTCGTCGAGTGCACCTCTTGAACTCGTCGAGTTTCTACCGTATTCAGAAAGTCGGGAAAACCCTAGCCAACTCGTCGAGTTGGCTGGACAACTCGCCGAGTTTTCCCAGCTTAACACATTCAGTCCTTTTCCATTAAGTCTAACGCTTTAAAATGTAGATCAGGTACCCAAGAGCTGGAAAACCATGTAAAGTTGCTAACTTTACGTCCATGCATGTGACAAAGAGGCTCTAAAACTCAATGAAGGCTTAATAAGGGACCTAAAGCATGAAGGAGATCTAGAACTTGATAAAGCTTGAAACTTTAAGCCCAAAGAGGCCACAAAACGTCCAGATCTGAAGTGATAACCTCATGAAATGCTCAACCCCATGAACAATCCCAAAAAATGAGACAAATATGAAAATAAACTTCCAAGGAAGAGATCTAAGCAATAGATAAGCAAGTTGTCAACTTTTTACCTCAAAAGAACTGTAATACTCCAAGAGTTTCTGGATCTGAAGCCTTCCCTTCAATCTAGACACTTCCAACCTCAAGTTCCTTCAAAAGAACACCAAAAGGACAAACTCTTTAAGCTCACACACTCAACTTGGGAGAGGATGCATGAAAATTAGGGTTTCTGGACAGAGGAGACTGGTAAGGAGGCCATCCAAAGGGTATAAGGCCTTTAAATAGGGTGTAACACCCTAAAAATTAGGGTTTATTAATCAGTTGCCAACTCGTCGAGTTGAGGCTCCTCAACTCGTCGAGTTGGCCCACTAATATCCGCGGCCAAAACCACCTCAACACGACGAGTTGAGGCCTTCCAACTCGTCGAGTTTCCACGGAAAAACGCGACTAAAGATTTAAATTTCATACCTGAGAATTGGGATGTTACAAAATGTTGGTGATTTTAGTGTCATCATGTCATTTTAAGTAACTGGAACTAACATGTGAGCTAAGGGGCTTCATGATTTGTACTCTAATAATATGTACGGGGTTGTGCGGAGTGCACGCATGTATAAGATCGAGTCAGAAGCCGGTTCGACGAGTAGTCGGGGGTCCGGGGGCAGCGCCCCCGGGTCCGGGGTTTCCAAAGGAGCAGTGCCCCTTTGGCGGGGTCTAGGGGCAGCGCCCCTAGCGGGGTCCAAGGGGCAGAGCCCCTGACTTAAGGGGCTTCATGATTTTGCATGTGGGAACATAATGGAAAACTCAATTTCTTGAGGGTGATTATGGTAAAACTAACGAAACTCGTTAGTTTTGGTAACCCTAATCCGGATTAATATTACTTGCTTCGAAAGCAACTAATGACGGCCCAACCCTAATGAAACCCTAATCGTGTTTAATATATAAACAACTCTTCCTTTCCAGAAGTGGGGGACGTTCTTTAACTCTCGTTTTTCATCACACATTCACAGAACCCTTTAGCATATTGGCTTACGTTTTCTGTGCCTAGAAACGTAAGTGTCCACTTGGATTATCCTATGCTGAATTTCTTGTAACCCAGGCATAGGGTAGAAATATCAGTTCGGAAAGTGATACCACGATCCAAGTTGGTATCCAGATCTCCACCACAAACCCTAAATTTCCCAACACAAAATGTGTCGTTGCAAATTCAATCGATATTCGTCTTTTGCAACGGGATTTCAACTTTTTGCAATGGATTCCTTCCATTGCATTATCGGTTTTTTCTTGTAGTGATATTAAGGCTATGTGTGACACACATCATCTACCTTATAAACTATCTATTTTTCAAGTTTTTTTTAGGTTGTCATGTTTGACAAACCAAAAATTGGCTTATAAGTTAGCTTATAAACTAATTTTTTAAAAAGGTATTCAAACTAACGCTTCGACAAGCTTATTGTTTTTTTTAATTCTCCTAAATATACTATTCCGTTAATTATAAAAAACTCCATCTTTTACTAGACCTTTTATACTATTTTACATATTTCAGTCTTTTCTGCTATTTTATCAACTATTCTTACCAAACATTATTTTTTGTCAGTTAGATTATCCTTAACAACTAACTTTTTATCTATCAAATGCAACTAAATTTTCAACTTGCAACTATATTTTCTGTTAATTACAACATTTATAAGATATGTTTAGTCTTGGAACTAAGTTAGGTTTAAAATATTCCGGTAGGTTGAGTAGAAAAAAGTCTCAAATGATAGAGATCCTATAAATTGGAATGGACGACAAGATGCAACAACTTATATATTTCTATTTTGTATTTTAATTAATTTCCTTGGTTAGATACGACACTTAATTCATAATAAAATATTTAAAGTTATTCTTTTTAAATGTCATAATACCTAATCTTTCACAAGCGACAAAAGGGTAGGCAAATTGAGAAAATAATAATAATAATAATAATAATAATAAGGACAGGTTTTGTCTCAATATGCATCTATACTTCATCTCAATGAGAATCTACATGGAGTATTAAATACTCTAGCATTTATTTACTAATCATTTTATACAAAATAAATAGTTTTGGACTAACGTTTTAGTAATAACTAATGAAACATTACAAGACGGTAACTGTTGACATGTATATAACCTTTATTGTAATATTTGAGTACCTAAATATATAATCTAAATATTGAGTGATCGAAGGGAGAATCCGGTGACAATTTGTTATGGCACATTGTGGTGGTTATGGAAAGCACAATGCGATAGAGTATTCAAGAACAACCGGATACCCCCAACCAAGGTGGTTGATAACATACACTCAATAGTCTTCACATGGTTAAAACATAGGAGACCTACTTTTACAATTAATTGGGTAGATTGGTGTATGTGTCCATTCGTGTAACGTGAGATCCAAAAAGGAGACTGTAAAACTTGTTATTTTTCTTTGTTTTTCCTGGCTTGTCGTCTAGCTACTTGCTATGTCGGTTTTCCCTTTGTTGTTTTTTTTTTCTTATATAATATCTGCCGGTTCAAAAATATATATATATTTAGTGATCGGCTTTTGAAAGATAGGTTTCACAAAGTGTTTGTTTCTTACCCTAATCCTCATGCTTTAGTGTCAGATCGAATCGAAACTCAGTGGATAAATTGCATTTGATTTATCCTTCTATGTAATTTATCTTTCTAATCCGCGAGCTGGTATAAGATTTTCTCAGTGGGATGAGCTTTTAAACAAGTTGCAGCGTTTTCAGTTTTCCAATAATAGGGATTGCCTGCTGTGAGATTTGGATACTACAGAGGTTTTTGCGGTTGCTTCTGCCATACATTATTTGAACTCGTGTTTTCCTTTGTAGTCTACATGTGTTCATATAAGATGGAATAATTTAGTCCCATTAAGTTCAATATTATCGTTTGGCGCATAAGATGGAATAAAATTCCAACTCGGCTTAATTTAAGGGATAAATGTGTGGATTTGGGGCGTGTTCGGCATGGAGCGTTTGAGACCATTTTTCTAGCGTTTGACAAAACGCTCCGTTTTGAATAAAAAGCGTCGTTTGGCACTATAAGCTTCTAGCGCTTAGTTTAAACAAAACACTCCAAATCCAAATGCTACTTCATGTAGCGTTTAACGAAACGCTACCAGCTACAAGCTACCATCTACCAACTATTTTTGTCTAACACACCCTTGGTCTCTGTTTTATGACCGATGTGTTCAAAAGTTGGAGAGTCTTCAGATCATTTGTTTACTGCTTGCCCGCTTCTTGTTCCTCTTTGGAGTCGCATTGCAAGGTGGTGGGAGATTGATCTCCGCCTTTGTTGTCATTACCTGGGCGGATGGAGTTTCTTTGAGTGCTGGAAATAGACATATGTTTCACCTTTTGGACCCTGTGGAATTATGTGGAATTACAGGAATAAACTAATTTTTGGAGCGGAAAATCCTAAAAGAGGCTCTCTCTTTGATGATATAGTTTCTAAATCTTATTTTGGGATTTCTGATAGAAACAAAAAAATATAGTTTAGTTTGGGATTGTTGGTTGTCTAATCCCAATGTAGATAGTTTGTAAATTTTTCTAGTTTTTTGCTAGTGTTTTTCTTTTGAACGACAAATCTAATCTATTTTTTAATTTCACATATGTCTACGACGGAACTTGAACATTCAACCTCTCATTGAGGGATGACAACATTTGATACCGCTAGGCTAGAAGCCTTTTGCTTGCTAGTGTTTTTAATATATTTCACTGTTCTAAAAAATAAAATATTAATTGATAAAAGACAAAAAAAAAAGTCATGGGTGAATCAATAATTTGTTTTTATGTGAATAGATACATAATAAGCTTACCTATCTATCTATATATTTAAACATATATTAAAGACTACATTAATTGCAATTGAGATTTTTTTCTCAATATAAATATCTCCATTAGAACTCTTGCAATCATGTCTCTACTATATCTTTCATTTCAAGGTGCCTAAACAAGTAGTTGTTAAATTTGCTCATTTTTGTTACCATGTTTACCTTAGGCGTGGAGTTGTTCTACATAACAATATTCTTTCTTTGTTTTATAGACAATCTCTTTTGGCTTGATATATCTTAGTTTTGACATGTTTTTTATGTAGGTATTGGTACGAACGTCAACTATGAAACAAAAGAATCTACGATGATGAAATATCTCTATTAGAATCTATGATATATGAACCAGACACTGATGTGATAAGGGGTATTTGTATACCTAGTCCCATGTGTCAAGGACTCCCAGTCCACCTTTGTTATTGTTGTATTAGACCACATAGAAATATTTGCATACCAGAATATGAAATGTGAAAAATACTTTGTTCTTAAAGGAAATGTGATGGTTAATTGTAATAACATCATCACCATTACAAATAATACAAATGTCCTTGTTGTTTATAAATTAATGTCATAATTTATCTTCAACATTGTATACTTGAGACTTGACCACCATTAAGGTGGTTTGACGGTGATCATTTGAGAACTGAGTACACTAAAAGTAGTTGCCCTACTTTCGAATCTCATGTGGTTCAACTATAGGAATGAATAGCATTTAAATATATATACTTTTGACCCACATCCCATTTAAATGTGTTATAAAGGTTGATACATATGATTTCTTTGATAAATTAAAATGTGAATGACTAAAAAATAGTTTTCTAAAGCCACTATTTTAGTATAACAAGTAAAATATTTCAACAACATACCATTTCCAATTTGTTAAAGACAGTTTTATTACGATTTATGAACAAGGAGGGTATATATTTATTCTTAAACCTGTGTTACAGAAAACTGTCATCATTTTTGCTACAACCTATAGAGGTAGTATTGATAAAAAAAATCATATATGATATGATAAATATAAAATATTTCATATATATATATATATATATATATATATATATGAGTTTGTTCTTTTTAGAGGATAATATAAATATAATAATGTAACGATCGAGTTTCAGGTACTCCTTAGCTTTGGAATTAATTTAAAGAAAATCTTTTTTTAGCCCTTGAGTACGCCGTGCGTACTCCTTAAATGGGTCGCGTGTGGTTAAGGTGTACACTGGGCGTACGTGAGCTAACCACAAACTCTAATTTTTAGGGTTTAGCCCCTATTTAAGCATCATTATGGACTTTGAGGCTGCCCCTCATCAGCCTCCTTACCCCAAGAACTTACCTCACGAAACCCTAGCCATCTTTGGTGTGTTCTTAAGCTTTTGTTGAAAGTTTTGGTGTTCTTTTGTGCATTTGAAGAAGAAGGGACTTGGTGGTGGTGCATTGTTGGAGTTGGAGCTTCTAGATCCAGAGCTATCTTCTTCATTGCAAGCTTCTGGAGGTAAAAAGTTCTTACCTTGATGGTGCCTTTGTTAATATCCCATTAGTGGGTAGATTTAGGAGCTTTTGGTCCCATGACCTTGGTTCTTGGGAGTATGGGTTACTCCATAAATTTAGGCTAGAATTTCTTGTTAGATCTGAGGTCCTTGAAGTATAAAAATTGAATCTTGGTGATTATGATTCAACCATGCATGAGTTGTTGGCCTTTGTAAGGAGTTTTAGACCTACGGTTTGGTATTGGGTCCTTTTGGGCCATGTAAGTTAATCAATTCGTTAACTTTATGGATGAAGACATTATTTAGAAATATATCTGAGGTTTGGACGTCATGGTCTTGAGGGATTAAGCCATTAGACTAAGAAAAGGTTCTTTAGCCAGTATGCGTACTTTTGAGGATGCTATGCGTACTGGGTTTGAGTCCCGTAGGTTGGTCATTGAAGAGTACGTAGGGCGTACTCTGGTTGTACGCGAGGCGTACTCGCCTTTTGGGATTTTGGGCCTTTGGTCTAGTGTTGGCTATTTTGGGGTTTTGGGCTATCATTGTTTAGGCCCAGTAAAGGAAGGGTAAAATGGTCTTTTACCGTAGGAGTCAGGATTAAGGATTTAGACTCTCGGTTATGGTTCATGACCTAACTATTAATTAGGGTATTATTTGATAATATTTAATGCGGAGATTTCCCGGATTAGTAGTCCGAACATTTATCTAACTTTTCAACAGATCGAGGTGAGTCTCCTCATAGTACTTGCGGGTCGAAGGCACCAATGCCGACCCATTAGATTATGTTATAGTATGCTAGCTGTATTTGTGACTCTTTCACCTATTGTATGTGTTGGTATGTATACCGGGCTGGGCCCGATGCCAGACGGGGCTTGATGAGTGTGTTGGACGGGGCTCATCGCATGTTACTGGCAGTTCTGTTCCGGGCGGGGCCCGATGGTTGTCGCCTTGTCGGGAAAGGCCCATTATATGTATGGTATGGGGTATTTTGGGGAACTCACTAAGCTTTGTGCTTACGGTTTTCAGTTTATGTTTCAGGTACCTCCGGTTCGAAAGGGAAGGGCTCGGGATGATCGCATTGCACACACCATGACTTTCCGTTTTATTGACTCTGATGTATTTTGGATGATTATTGATACACTATGATTTCCTTATGGTTTTGATAAACACGTACGATTGATGTTTATTACATATAAAAACAAAAAATTTGGGTTCTCGGTTTTGGGGCGTTACAAGTTGGTATCAGAGCCTTGGTTTGAGGGATTCGGGCATACTCTCGGGTATGTCTGAACTCAAACTGAGGGTCTGGTGGATTTTTCATAATAAGAAATGTTTTACTAAAGGATTTTCTACTAAAATAAAGGTGTGTGGTGAATGCAATCGACCGAGCTCAAGTAAGTTTTCCCAAAATACCTATACATGTGTTATGTGAGATACATTGATTTGTGTATTTGAGAATCACATGCTAGATTAGGGCTAAGGATCTGCTCAATTTCATGATAGAATGTTAGGAGATATGACTTTATATGCCTACTGTATGAGCTTGTAGACCTGCATGCTAGTATTGGATTGATAGGATGGCATGTTTAATTGATGCTTGATTCAGATTACTTGATGCTCGAATGCTCTTGCTTTGTGCTTTTATGAATTTTCATTGATATCATCTAACTATTAAGCGAATGTTCTAAGTTGCATATTACTGAGGTTAGATAATATTAGAGGGCTAGGTGTTACTCTATTGCGCAACTCTTGTCTAAGTCCAACCGTTGTAGTGTGAGACTTTTCAGTCGAAGAATTATCTAGTGTCTGTGGTATGTAATTGCATTCATGAGGTAGTTAGATGGTATTAGAGGGAGTTCCTTCTACCGATGATAGCGGAGAGTGGTGTGATGGTGGCCTAGGAGAGCCTAGGAGATGCTTTAGCGCAATGATCATGTAGTTATGCAAGTGGATACTTTGAGTGTTAGAGAAGTAACTTGGAGGATTCGGGGAGATTCTTGAGGAAAGTACGGATAGATGTGGAAGGTAGTATGGGCCCGTACTACTGGAAGCATAGGATCCATACTCAAGTCAAGGAATGTCACGATGATTCCAAGAAGCTTGTCGGAAGTGGGATTTCTTTTCAGGCATGTTCTGCTGGTTTGAATGGTTTATTTTCAGTATAGTGGCCACACGAGGAGGTGCTAGCAGTGGTTAGGGTTCAGGCTCTGGGGCCGGACATATGGATGATCAGATGCGGGAGTTCATTTCATCAGAGATTACCTGCAATATTCTAGAGTAGACTCTTGTAATCTTCGGTACAATCAGGGAGGGTATCGTGGTGATTTTGGATGAGCGCTTGGGCGCTTTTCGTTCTGAGATGGTGGTGATGGTGGGAGAATGCACTTTGACTTTCCGAGAGTTTCGAGCATGTGGAGCCCTGGAGTTCTTCGGGAAGAAGGATCCAATTGCGAGCAGGAGTTGGTTAGTGGATGTCACGAACGCCTTCCGCAGTAGCTACTGTCCCAAGGGGCAAAGGTGAAACTTGCATCCTATCTTCTAAAAGACAGAGCTCGACACTGGTGGGAGGAGGTTGGTCCCAAACCTTCAACTCTTCTTCCATCATCTTCTCTATTTCAACAAGCTCATCAAAATTTTCTTGCATATCCTGTATCTTCGACACTTTATCTTTTGGATTTTCATGATTCACTTTTGGACTCATCTCAAAGGTAATTGCTTCATCTTCCACATGACGTGTGAGCTTTGAGTCGTGGATGTCAACTAGAGCTCTTGCGGTACTCAAAAATGGTCTTCCGAAAATTATAGGAAGTTCTTCATCTTCCTTCATGTCGAGAACCAAAAAGTCAACTAGAAAACAAACTTTCCCACCTTTACCAACAAGTCTTTTATGATTCCTCGTGGGTAAGTGATCGAGTAATTCTACATCCGTATTGTCATCCTTGTGTCTTGGATCTTTGGTAATGTGAGCTTTTGGTAGAAAGAATAAGGCATAAGGTTAATGCTAGTCCCTGAATCGGCTAAAGAATTAATAAAAGTGGAGTTGCCAAATTCACCAGGCAAGGTGAGCTGACCTGGATCTCCCATCTTGATTGGAAATCCATTGATGATCGCGACTAAACACAACTCATTAAGTACTATGGTTGAAGCCTTTTCCAACTCCTTCCTATTATCCATAACATCTTTTGCAAACTTTTGAAGTTTAGCCATGGACTTGAGGAATGGGGCGTTTATCGAGAGTGAGAGAAGTTGTTCCATAAATTTATTTTGTTTGGGCTCTAGAGAATGCTTGATTGCTCGAGATAGGAATGGCAAAGGAGGTTGATACGAATTATAGAGGGAATTTTTTTTTTGTCTTCATGAGACCACGACGTGGTGAATCATCAGAGCACGTTCCAGTTTTTGCTCTTTTTGTTTTGGGCTTCTCTTCTTCCAAACACGACTTGGGCTTGATGGTAGCTACTTCATGGGTCATAATTGTCGTAGAATGAACCTCTTCTTCGGTGTAGATTGCCATTACATGAGGTTGTGATTTTGGGTCTTAATTTCTAGGTGGTAACCTTTCATTAACAATTGTGGTAAGTTACCCAAGTTGAGTCTCTATGTTTTTTATGAAAGCTTGATGATTTTGCGCATTAGCATCAATAGCATCATGTTCCCTTTCAGCTGCTTCCATAAATCTATGAAGTGCCGACTCAAAATCCATCTTCTTTTCGGGAGTTGGTTGCTCTTTTTGGTAAAAATCCCGACCGGTTTGTCTATATTTCTCATCTTTTTGCTTCTTGTATTCTTCATATGGCAACCACTCCTTCTTGGGCTTACTCCAATCTTTATTATACTTGTCACCACTAGAGTAGAGTACTTGTGCCTTCTTATTCCCATTTCATCCAAATCACAATCATTGGTCAAATGTGGCCCACTATAATTACCCCACCCAACTCTTATGGCATGGATTAATTGATCCAACTTTGTTATTTTCCTATCCATGTTTTCTAACTTTGCCAAAACCGCAACCATGTTTTCGTTCCCTCCATCTCCTTTTCTTCTAGTAACATCCTATCGTGGGTTGTGGTACTTACGTGAGTGCTTCATTAATTCTTTGATAGTTGTCGGTTCCTTCTTTGTCATTGGTCCTTGGGAAGAAGTTGTCTAATTGTTACATTCACTCCATCATAGAAGATGGAAACTTCTTGTTAGACATTAAGATCATGTTGAGGGCAACTTCTAAGTAAGCCCTTATATTCTTTTCATGCTTCATATAGAGACTCTCCAACATCTTATTGAAAATTAGAAATCTTCTTCTTGAGGTTTGAGATCTTGGAAAGTGGACTAAATTGTTCAATAAAAGCATCACGAAGAGTTTCCGATGTAGTAATGGATCCTGGTGCAAGTGACTTCAACCAAACCTTTGTTTCACCGACAAATGTCACCGGAAGCATCTGTGACATCCTCAATTTCACGGCCAGAAAAGACCGACTTGTTTATGCTTTATTTGAAAACCAGAGTATCCTTTTAAAGAAATATGTTGCATAATTTGTTTCCAAAAAATATGATAAAGATTTTATCAAAGCAATTTCGAATAAATGTATTTCACTATATTAAAAACCTTGGGATGTCATTGTCAATACAAATCAAAAGCATAAACAGAACAACATAGGCCTTACAACATTTATTTATTTCTACTGGCCTATAATCCATAATCTCTAATCTGATCATCACATCTATACTCTTGTGCCGCTACCTGTAATACAAGAAACTGAGTGGGTCAGGCTTGGGAGCCTAGTGAACACATATGGTTTTCAACCCACAATAATTAAGTTTATTAATTTCATCAAATCATTCAACCCGATTACCCATTCCCCTTATCCTCACTTTCTGTCCCTAAAGCATCTATATTAAGGGACCTAGCCTAAGGATTTTCATCAGGATAGACACTACTGCTAAGGGGATTCCTCAACAATATATGTTTGTAAGGCAACCATGAGGGGGATGGAGTACACCGGTGAACACATCGTTTACAAACACCTACAGGTTGCGAGCTTGCCAGCGTTCCACTAAATTGTCTAGAATAGTCCGTGGTCGTCATCTATACTCCGCTAGATGACTGGATCATCGTAAACATCGAGGTCTCTCATCATTTTATTTCATCACACATCAACTATTTCATCTACCCATTTTTACCCAACATATTCGTAGATATAAAATACATATACAGTTTAAATCAATTAAAACATGTATAAATTGTTCATCCAACATAGATATCACGAACACAAATAATATGCACACATTGCACGTAATTTATATTAAATACTTCATATCTATGTTTAAGATGAAAGTAACTATGCACTCACTTGTTAAAGTGATGATTCCAAACTCGGGCGGCGCTTCGCTTCTAACAATTCTTTTTTCCTTCGACGAAACCTAGTATCATTACCGCTAGATTTTAGTCTAATATTTATTGCGACTGTTTACGAGCGATATTGTTTTATAAGTGTTAAACAATACTTTTCACCCACTATGCACAGACAGGGGCCATACATGAAACAGTGGAGGGCAGGACCATTTTGGCATTATAGCACTTCTGAAATCCAACAACCCAGGCGGCCCTTCAAACCGGATTCCTAGTACCATGAGCAGTTAAAAAGGTATTATAACAACACTATAATTTATAATATTTAGCTAATATATTGTTTGCAGGTTCCTAATAACGATAATAAATTTAAATATAAATTATACCTAGAGTAGGGTAAGCATAACTCACTTACATAGGGGTTTGGCTAGGAACCGGGCTCTGCGGGGGCAGAACTTACGAGCCGGAAAGCTCTTCTTCTCGGAGCCTTTTGGCGCTCCGGGGCTTTCCTCTAGCACTTGGGAGTTACTAGGGATTGGTAGGGGTTTAGAGAGAAGTTTGAGAGAGAAAGAATGGTGAAGGTGTGAAGAAAAGTGATGAACCTCGCATCTATTTATAGCCCTCAGCTTCAGACTACGTTGGGTGTTCCTCGGAGCTACGCTACGCGTACCTAGTACGTTGAGTATATGAGGGCTATGCTGCGCGTACGAGGGGGCAAGTTTCGCTCCGCATGCGAGGCCGTGGGGAGAAAGCAAGGGCTAGGATTTGGCCACGACACCCTCCTCGCATCAGCACATTCATGACTTCTAAATTCCGTAACTTTCGCATACAAACTCCGTTTTCGACGTTCTTTATATCCACGCATAGGTGGCGACGTAATCTACAACTTTCGTTTAGACTGTGTCGGCTAATTTTGACGTTATTTTTAAAGTTATATTTTAACAGGCTCATTTAAAATTCATAACTTTGTCATCTGACTTCCGTTTTCATCTATCTTCATATCGTTGAGCTCTTATTAACGAGATCTTTAATTATCGTTTAGATTGTGTCGGCTAAAAATCGGTTGATCTAAAATTCGAATTCCGGGCTGCATACTGTTATGCCAAATCTTAGAAAAATCATAACTTCCTCATACGAAGTCAGATTTGGACGTTCTTTTTATGCACGCTCTCTGTTTAACGTATACTATGACTTTCGTTTAGATCGCTAAGGCTAAAAAGCATTTTATTGCACACTCACTTTTTACGTCACACATCGTTGTGTCGGTTTTGTCGCGAAACTTCGGCATGCCATAACTTCTTCGTTATATGTCGGATTTCGGCGTTCTTTATATCCCCGAAATCCTTGTCACGACCACTACAACTTTCTTCATAGATATTGAGTCTATCTATTATTTTATTTTTGACGCTTATTTTTATTCTTAACTTATTATATCTTATAAATAAGTATAATGCACATAAAATCACATAATTCACATAATACTCAAATAATTCCTCTTTATTACTTCAACTATTGACCCCAACTATTACAACATCTACTAATGCTTCGCCTGAAATACGGGCGTTACAACATCCTTAATAGCACAGATTCTCTTGGCACATTAGGAACATTGAAGTAGTTGGTGATGTACTTTACTTCATCAATATGCTTGAAAGCGTCTTCATACTCTTTCTCGGTGAAAGGTATGTATTTGAGCATTGACAGAATATGCTCCTTGAGCTCAAAACTTTTTCGGCTGGTATCTCGGGTGAAACTAGACCTGATCCATGTTTTTCATGTATCCTTTTCTTGTAATCTCCCATCATCACTCTCGTTATGTATGCCATCTCTTCAACCCCACTTTTATTCTCTTCCTCGTCTGAACTTTATTCGGTAGATGTTTCTGGTTCGTATCCAATCCCTTTCTTATCAGGCGTCCTTTCGAAAAGCTCGAATTTTTCGGATTTGAAAGTATTGCTTGACTCGCCCTTTTTTACTTTCTTCTTATGGAAAACTGATTGTGGATATTCTAGTGGATGAACAATTAGAGTTTTAGATCCTCGGGTCATAAATCATTGAAACAAAAACAACAAAAAAAACAAAATGTGTAAAAGGAATAAAAATCACTAAACTAAAAACTAACTGACGTTACCACGACGTGATTGATATGACCACGATGTGGTTGCTTCTCAGTGAAGAAAAAAAAAACTAAAATTAACAAATGCAACCAAAGTAACTTTTTACGGTTTTTACCCCACAAAAAGGATCGAATAACTAAAATCAATTAAATATAAACCAAATAAGTCGTACCCCGACAACGACACCAAAAACTTCGATGTGCAAAACAATACCTACTCATTTTTAATTTATAAACTCCACTCTAATAAGTGAAACTCCTTTTGCCAAATGTCACACTCTAATTGATTTGACTACATGTCATTTTGTGGTTATTTTCAATTAAAATTTTTCCACATGACATTTTGTGGTTTTTTCTATTTTATTAAATTCCACATAATATTTAAATGTAATAATTGCAATAAATGTAATAATAAATACATATCAATTTCAATAATTGATTTTCGTTCTAATTTTAATATTTCTAAATTAAAACTTCATTAGTTTCATTTGTTTATTTATCTAAATTTTTTGTTTAAATTTAAAAGAGAAAAAACACTTTAATTTTAATAATTCAATATTTTTCTAATTTTTCTTATAAATTCAAACTTTTTCAAATGTTTAGAATTTTCATATTTAATTTTTTTAAATGAACACATGTAATACATGAGTTTTAAACCTAGTAACTTAATCTACAAACTATGCACTTATATGCATTGTACCTAGTCAGATTATAGAGTAGCCTAGGTAAGTCGGGTGTCAATCACAGGGAACAAAATTTAATCAAATAAATTAACTACTCCTAATTAAAATAAGAAACAAACTATGGTTGGGGGGGGGGGGTGTTACTGATTTTTCAAGATCAGAAGAACTTAAACTACCAACTAGCAATTAAGTAAAGAAAACAAACTAACTTCAAGAATTAAAAGAATACTTCTACTTAGATCCGATTTCACTTTCTCCTATGGTTGATTTCTAATGGATAGATTATCTTGATTACCAACTTTCTAGCTATTATGATCAAATACCTAGGCCTTACCAATCTATAAATTAACAAGCAATGATCATGCAATAGTTAAACACCAAATCGATGATTAGCTCAAATTGGACTATGAATGATGATAATTATTTTCCTATGATCAAGTTAAGCAACCATTTACAAATTAAGACTAATTATGCTCTCTAACACAGTTAAAGTTACTAGCTTTAATTAGTTAATCTAAGATGTGATTAATCCTAACTGTAATTATTTAACGATCATAAAAAATTAGGAGACAAATTCATGCAATTAATATAATCAATTAACACACAAAATCTGATTTATAAGCAATATAAGCTAGAACTAAACATGCTAGGGTTTGGATTTATAAAACACAAGTAGGATCAAATATATTCATCAAATAATCGAAATCAACACATCTGGATCAAGTTCATCTTCACCAAACAAAAGTAAAAGGTATTTAGCCTCTCACTGTAGCAGAAAAACACACTAGATCCATGTAAATTAAACTAGACATGAATATGAAAATCAAACCAAGTAGATCAATGTAGAAATCTTCTTCAATCCTTAAGCTTCACTTGAATTTCGATCTTCTCCTAGGTTTATAAGAGTTCTTATTCGTAATTCACCTCATAAAACTGATTACATCCCTTCTAAATTCAACCTAATGTTTGGGATTTTATAATTGTCAAAATCAGCATACCACGTCGTGGTTAACCGCGACCGCGACGTGGTCCTTGTCGAAATCCCGTATCTGCCAAGTCATCTGATTGGCCATAAATCTTCTATACAGCACGTCGTGTTGGAGATCAGTACGATGTGGTCTTCAGTCCTATTTTCTTCTTCTTTTGTTTAGCTCTGGTTTCCTGCTTCCAGCGCCTCGTGTGCTTCCTTTTTGACGTAAACAAGTCTTCACCTCTACAAAACATATTTCAAACATATTAAGCATCTTTTGTCCCAAAATAAACATAATTGTAGCTAAAAGTATTAGAAATATGCATAATTATATAGTTAAATATGCACGTATCAAACCCTAATACCAGTAGAAGTCATGGACTGGATCGCCGATATGGAGATGGTGTTGGATTAGTGTCTAAGTCCATAACTATAATTGGTATGACTTGACCCGATCCGACATGGTCCATTTGGGTTGCATGACATCGGGACATTTGGATAGACCTTTTATGAGAAAAGGATATTTGTGACATATTAATATATTATAAGTTCTAATATATTAATATGAAATCATATTATTTAATTAGTATTGATCAAGAATTAGTCTAGAATTAATTTAGTGATCAAAAGAGACTAATTAAATATATGGAGATTGATTGTGTAAATCATTCATTCTTATATATGTGGGCTTATGATCCATGATTCCTTATGTTGGGTTTAACCCATGTGGTGACCCATGGATACTCCATGGAGGTTAAAACCCATGGAGCATAAGGAATGGGTAAAGTCATGGGTTACATGGTGTAACCCTAATGTGCACACTATATAAAGACCCCATTGGTTGGTGAAATTGGCACTACTGTATACACAAGAGGGCAAGCCGATTTCTATGAGTCAAGTATCCTCTCTCATGGTTATTCCAAGATGTTCATGATGTTGTGTGAACCATTTGAGGTGTCACACTTGGGGAACTAGGCTCTTAAGCTTCATGGAATCAAGCTACAACAAAGAGGTATGTATTCTATCTAGTTTGGTTATCCTATTACATACGATTGTATGCTAGTTAGGGTAATACCTTGGAAAATTGATATTTGCATGTATAATAGAGAAAACATAGATCCAAGGTATTTAGGGTTGCATGTACACCTTAGGAGTGTTAGAATGCTCAAAACCCAACAGTGGTATCAGAGCCTAGGCTTGTTTTCAAGTTATACATGCTGAAATTGCTTAAAAATCATAAATTCTGGCTTCCTGGGCACTGGACTCGCCGAGTCCACTGATGGACTCGCCGAGTCCATGAAGAAACTCATCCTACTCGTCGAGTATGTTCATACACTCGACGAGTAGAAGCTCCTGACAGCATATTTTCGACTTTTAAGGCTGGAATTGGTCTAGAATCATTACCTTAAACTGTTTTGGACTGATAAAACCTGTTTTTGATGTGGTAATGATTATGGTAAACCAATTTCAAAGTCATTATCAAAGTTTCAAGTTTTATATATGTTTATATGATTCTTAAAAATTGTTGATATGGATTGTTCATGCTTATGAGTTTTGGTAGATCATAGGAATTATGTGCAAATTGTTTGTTAGTGTAATTCTTGATCTTAATGACATTGTATGGACTCCATAACATGTCCTCAAGTTATGGATTACCTAAAGTTTTTTTGTGTCACCTTGTTTTATGAGTTAATTTAGATTAATGAAAAAAAATTATGTGTTAGTTGTTTTCAATCCAAATTGATCTAAAAATAGTTCATAAAATTTGTTTTTGTAACTTGTCCTCAAGTTATATGAAAAGTCACATTTATGAATCTTAAAACTCATAAAAGTGTCATAGGTTACAAAAATGAAGAGTCTTTTTCTCATAAATAGTTTCATGGACTTCATAACTTGTCCTCAAGTTATGGATGTTCAAGAGTCTCTTCATTAAAGTTTTTAAAACTTTAATTAAACTCATAAGTTATGAAAATCCAAGAGTTTTGAAAAGTTTCAATACTTGCCCTCAAGTTTTGGAATTTGTAAAGTTTTGCTTATGAATGCTTTAATTCCAAATCAAACCCTAGAATTTTAAAAGTTTAAAATTCAACCCTTATACTATTATTATAATTTTAATTATATAGATATGTATAAGATAAAGTCAATCTTACCGTTAGTAGGCCTCATTCACGAAGCCGGTCTGTAAGGGGGGTATAAGGTTAATGGGTGTCCACTCTCACCCACCGCTTCCTTGACTGGTGGAGGGTCGTTAGCCGAACGGGTAGAATAAGGACTATAATTCTCCCTTCATTAAAAGTATAATGATAAAAACTAAGTAACTAAACACTTATTAATTCCCAATCTTAGTTACTTAGGAAAATGTGAAATGATGCTAACCCAAGAAATTGCACTTTGCACCTTTGTTAAGTCGTTAGTGGAGCGTGTGTTGTTAACCGACACACTAACTTGGGACTAATAATGTGTGGCAAAGGGTAACTTAATGTTTATCCAAGATTGGTGGAGCGCATGTGGTTAACCGGCACATCAATTAGGTGATAAAGTTAAGGGTACCAAGTAAATTTGCATGGTTATTCACACCTTGTTTGTGATCCTCGGCATCCCAGTCACAAACTTGAGAGGGCACAATCGAGATTTAAACATGCCATTGAAAGTTCAATGAATCTCAAAAGATCTAGGAGTTTCAATCCAATTAAAACTTAATAATTTATTTTGTTTTTCATGGTGGAAATTGGTAAATCGTCATTTACCTACCTTCAAATATTTAATAAATTGGATTACGGCATCCCTCTTCCAGTTATAAATAGTTTGTTGGGTCCTAGCCTTAATATTTCATATTGGGTGTTATATTAAGGACTTAAATCAACTAAAATTGAATTTCTCCCTCATAAATGTCTATTTCAGACAACAATGGTCTTCCCAAATCTTTAGGAACAAGCCTTCCTAATGAAGATGATATCCCACATGGTAATCAAGGTGAAAGATTAATCCCTTTGTTGTGCATTAATGGGACTGGAAATCATGCTTCACTTCCTCCACCTCCTCCAATAATTCTCCCTATCCCACAAGTTTCAAGACTTGAAAATTTCTAAGTCACTCAATCCCTATTGGCAAGCAAAGACTATATGTGCTTACATCTTGGAGGTTAAGTCACATATTGGCAAGCCGGGAGATTCGGGAGTCGAAGTCTCGAGGTAGCTGGCTGTTGACTTGGTTCTTCAGTCACTCCCTGATGACATATCACGACATGACCCTTAGTGATCTTACCTATTTTCTTGATGCTGCTAAATCAGCAATGATTTGGAGCATTGGTAAAGCAAATTAGATTGGAAGATCTACCTCCCAAACCTATTTGGACATTGACAATGGTGACATTGGAAGTCCAGAAAAGCTTTCTCTTCCCAATAGAAAGGGATTGGCCATGGTGAAGTCATTTGACCAATGGTAAAGAGAAAGGCTAAGTCTGAGACAATCAAGTGTACGATTTCCAAAAAGGTCCATATGTTTCTTTTGTCAAAAGAAGGGGCATTGGTTGCGAAGCTGTCGAGTTTACCTGAAAGTTCATAAGGATGGTAAAAGTCAAAAAGGTTTGACTATGCTTCAGGTTAAAGTCCATTATCTAACTCTATGAAGTCTCTTTTGGAGATTCTTAACACATGATGTAATGTAATTACATTTTGATGTTTTGAAGAATCAAAGGAAACCTAAAGAAAGAGTATGTTGATTCTGATCGCGAAGATGGATTTCGATCGCATGGTTCGATGATCAGAATTTTGAGCTGCTGCTTAAGAGTTATGATATGTTGCTTAGGAATAGATAACAACATGTTTTTCATATGTATTTGCATTGTAAGGATAAGATTTTTCCGCAAGTTTTAAAAAATAAAAGAAAATTTTGATTTATGTATTTTAAATATCCTTACAATGCGCTTTTGTGAAAAATTGTTGTTTATATGGTTCCATTGATAAGCAAGATTGGAAAATGGATTTGATTCTTTCATTTGTGGTAGTGTCATAATTTACCAATTAAGGAAAGATTCTCATCACCCAAGTTTCAGTTGGATAGAAACTTGGAATCATACAACTTGTATTGTGTGATGAATGAGAATTTTCATCTTTGGGAAATTAAGATAAAGTCCTTGTTCATATGTATGTGTGAGTCAAGAGAAGGACTAAAGGATCGGGTGCACTAGGTTGTGCGCTGATCAGGTCCACCACAAAGAATGATAAGATTATTCGTCATGATTTACTAAAGTTTAGTAAATATGGTTATGCTTACAAGTTTAAGTGTAATTCTGAAACATTGGAAAAGTTTCAATGTATGGCAGAACGGATGAGAAGAATCAAATAAGGCAGAAAGATAAAAGTTTCTCCAATCTGAAGAGATGGGAGAGTACTTGAGTATCTTGTTTTATGATTATCTTAGTAATTATGAAACCATATCACAATTGATCCTCTAAGGACACCTTAGTGCATTTGTTTGACTAAGGAGTGGAATCATGAATTGTTGAAATGGTTGAATCAAAAGATAAATCATACTTCGTTCCAAAATCAAATATTAGAGTCATACTCCAAGATTGAGCCTTGAGTAACATAATCTTAAAAAGGTGTAAAACACTTGTCAAATGTAGAGTAAAATGTTTTCTACTCTTGTACATTTGAGATTGGTAAGTTGTGATGTTTTGGATAAGACAAAGACCAACTAAAACCAATTGTGAGAAGTGTTTAACTTGATAAGAAACCTGCACTAACTCTTGAATATTTGTTTTGTCAAGGAATGATTCTTGACAAAAGAGAATCTTATATGTCAAGAGGTCAGTGGGAGTCTTTAAAAAACTTGAGATGGTTTCAAGAACTAATCAAGAGTATTGTTAATCACTAGCCAACGACTTAAGGTTTGTAACCTATCGTGTTGACATATTCTTATTTCTGTGCCTATTCCAGTTAAAGTTGACTATGCTTGTGAGTTCTATGAGTTCTCAATTATTTGCATAACAATGTGGAAGCAATGGTAGGCCCTTGAGCTCCCAAGTGGCAAGAAATTAAGATTGAACAAGTTCAGTCCATATGAGTTTGGGTTTGTCACTAACCCTGTCTTGTGATTATGTTTTTGACAAATTCACATGGATAGGAATACATACACCATAAAAAAAATCTAAGTGTCATAAGGTTTCTCTCCCATTCATGAAAATGATGGTGAGGAAACACTTTCACTAAGTAGATTTTAAGTAGATAGCAATTGTGATATTTGCATTCTCATGTCGTTAGTGGAGCGTGTGTGGTTAACCGGCACACTAACTAGTGAGAATGTCAATAGGTCTAGACAAACATGTGAGTTATCTAAGGAAAGGTGTATGATTTTGATAAAGTCTTATCAAAGCAATCTTGTATCAGAAATCTGAACTTTGGCAAGAAAGTCAATAAAGTATTGATTTCTAGAAATCCAGTTGATTTCTGAGTACATGTCAAAGCTAGTGGGAGCATAAGTGTTGTGCTAGTAAGATAATAATCATTGTGCTATTGGGAGCATGATTATTATGGTTAGTGTTGTAAGTTATCAATGTTAATTACAGAAAACAAAAGTTTCAATTCGCTTTGAAAAGTTGTTTTTCTATAATTAAGGGAGAGGATTTATACTTCATTCCAATTCTAAAAGCTTAGATTGAGATTTTAATCAACTTTAGTCAAGGATATATATGAATGTTATGTTGGAATGGTTCAACATAAGGAAATTATGTATATGTTGCATTCTCAAAATTCGATTATGATTACGGCATCCCTCTTCATAATTCGAATTGTGAGAACATGGAAAATAAAAAAATTTATAGCATGAATCGTGTCCTATATGCTTCGGGTATAGGATCGATTGCATGTGCTATAATATTTATCCTTTCTAAATTTTCCAAATTCCTGGGGGCATTAAGAGGAGAAAAGGTCTAGTATTGGATATGACTAAAATGATTAAGCAATTGTCGAGGACAATCTGAGGTTTACCAAAGATTGGTTGCTCATGGACAGTTGGAAGTATAGAGATAGGACCATATCGACATATTCTGAAAGGAGGAAACTCTAAATTCAGAAGTGATAGTCAAAATGGGAATATGGAATTGTCTCCATAGGTGGAAGTTATTCTTTCAATCTGTGTAAGATTAGAGAACTGAATGCAAGAAGGGTGTTCAAAGGAATGTACTTTGACTGTGAGACTTCGTTTCCATGGAATTTCTCTCCATTGGAATACTTTGTAATGTCTATTGCCAAGTCTTTGTGACTTGTGTGCATATTCATTGCAAGGGGATCATTGCATATAAGTTTAGAATCTAATAGATTATAGTAAATGGCAAGAGGTTGGTATTCTTACATTTACAATAAGGATTGGGATTGTGAAATGAGCATCATTGAAATATTGTCAATTGATCTGTTTCACAAAGTAAGGATCATAAGACAAACATAGTGTGCATACTTGGAGTATGACATAGCTATTGTTTAGACAAACATAGTGTGCATGCTTGGAGCATGGCATGACTATTGTTTTTATTCAAGTATTAAGTTGATAAATCGAAACATTATACAATGAATAATGAGTAATCAATATGGTGCTTAGATAAAAGGTGTTTTTATTTACACTCAGAGTGTTGGGGCCATATAGGATTAGTACTATTCTTGTGTTTCACTTTGCATGTTTTAACTTCCAGAATAACTAGGTCATTCTTACCGAATGACTAAGTTATTTAAACCATCCACAGTCGGTCATATGTTGGAAGTAGATATGAATCAAGACTGTCATGAAGCTGGTTTGTATATGTCCAAGGTAGTGGACATAGCAAGTGTTGATGCAACATTCATGAGTGCTCATAAGTTCTGAGTATTGGATTAAAACCACGCTCATTTGAATCACTTCATGGATTTTATCACGAGTGAATCATGAGACGATAATATCTTATATTCTTCAAACCTAGAGATATGAGTTGTTGACTATGAGTTGGTTATACATTGATTGCACGAAAACGCATTGGTAACTCGATGTTATAAAACGTGCCTTTGTGTATGATTCAACAAGTAGTTAGTACAAGCATATGAGTCAAAGTTTATCCATTCCTTTTACCCTTAAAGGGATAAAAGCGATATCTGTGGGCCCCTCGATGATTTAGTGATGACACCCTAAGTGCTTGGCCAAGCCTGGACTGATTTGATTTGTTCAATTAGTCGTTCGTCATAAATCAAAAATCGGGAAACAATAAATGGACAGAGAGAATGATTATAATTCATGTCTCAGTCCATATGATATCTAGAATGGAGGAATATATGATCACTTATCTAATGAACGCGTCATTGATTTGTTCAAAGTTCGGCAGCAGTTTTTAAGAGCTATGATTGCTGGTCAGGTTGGAGTTGTACTTGCAATAATAGTTATTAGACTTATCCAAGTGGGAGACTGTTGGATTAGTGTCTAAGTCCATAACTATAATTGATATGACTTGACCCGACCCGACATGGTCCATTTGGGTTGCATGGCATCGGGACATTTGGATAGACCTTTTATAAGAAGAGGATATTTGTGACATATTAATATATTATAAGTTCTAATATATTAATATGAAATCATATTATTTAATTAGTATTGATTAAGAATTAGTTTGGAATTAATTTAGTGATCAAAAGAGACTAATTAAATATATGGGGATTGATTGTGTAAATCATTCATTCTTATATATGTGGGCTTATGATCCATGATTCCTTATGTTGGGTTTAACCCATGTGGTGACCCATGGATACTCCATGGAGGTTATAACCCATGGAGCATAAGGAATGGGTAAAGTCATGGGTTACATGGTGTAATCCTAATGTTCACACTATATAAAGACCCCATTGGTTGGTGAAATTGGCACTAGTGTATACACAAGAGGGCAAGCCGATTTCTATGAGTCAAGTATCCTCTCTTATGGTTATTCCAAGATGTTCATGATTTTGTGTGAACCATTTGAGGTGTCACACTTGGGGCACTAGGCTCTTAAGCTTCATGGAATCAAGCTACAACAAAGAGGTATGTATTTTATTTAGTTTGGTTATCCTATTACATATGATTGTATGCTAGTTAGGATAATACCTTGGAAAATTGATATTTGCATGTATAATAGAGAAAACATAGATCCAAGGTATTTAGGGTTGCATGTACACCTTAGGAATGTTAGAATGCTCAAAACCCAACAGATGGTATTTGAGAGTTTCGACTGCAGCAACAGACAGAGGACTATCCTTGCAGTCCGACAACTAAAGACTGTGGTATTAAGCTGGTGAAAGTTATTGGATGATACCATGCTTAAAGGAGAAGCGAGTAAGATGTCATGGGTAGGTTTCCTTGTGTAACTAAAAATAGAGTATTATTCTTAGCAAGACCTTATGGAGACCAACAATGAGTTCTAGAATCTGAAAAAGGGCAAGATGAGCGTCAGCGAGTATGCTGCAAGTTTTACAAGGAATATGAAGGTAGTTCCTGTGACAACCCGAAATTTTTTTTGATTTTAAAGCCCAGTCAATCAACTCAACTGAGTGTCAAACTCATTAGTACTGAGTTCTAGCCCGGTTAAAGGTCATTCTAAGGAGTTTTGAGCCTAATACACTTAAGGAATAAGTGTTAGAAAGTACCTGCTAGAACCACAATGTAGCAAAGCAAACCTAAACCTCATTTAAATGAGTTCACGGCCACAAGACCATGAGTTTACGGCCGTAAACTCATGTGGTCGTAAACTCAAGGGTATATAGATGATACCTGGCCATTTTTCCCATTCTTTCCTTCCTTGGCCGATTTTCCTTCAAATCCTCTCAAGTATCATCAAGTTTTCCTTCCAAGATCTTCACATAAGTAAGTATTCTTCCTAGATTTGTTGATACATCACTTAATCTAGTATCCTTCCATGATTTCATCGATAGAAATCACTCTTTTCTTAGATCTTCAAGTTTCACCAAGAACACCAAGAACACACACTAGTGTTCTTGGCCAATATCAACCATTTCAAGCTTCTAGATCGTAAGTACACTTCCCTATACTTCATATCTAGTTAGTATCCATGCTTAGAGACTTGAAAACATCAAGAACACAAGATCAAATGGAGTTTACGGCCGTAAACTCCCAAGGCCGTAAACCCCATTTAGGTGGCCATTAGGGCCATAAACCCTATAGGATGCAAGGCAAGTGACCTAGAACCCTTCCTTGATGTTTGAGGGACCTTAAACTTCACTCAAATCCATTATGACCATGATTTTACGGCCGTAAACCCCTTTGAGCCGTAAACTCATCAAAAGCCTCATTTGAGGTGGTCTTCCTCATACATGTGTAGAACAAAAGTCCCTAAAGTTTCCCTAGCCTTCAAACCAACACTTAGCCATGTTTGACCATGCGTTTACGGCAGTAAACTCCCTTGGGCCGTAAACTCATGACCGTAAACACATGTTAGTGCCATTTCACTTTCCTTTGATGAATCACATGTGATTCCAACACTTGATCAAGGTGTTTCCTAGTCACGGAAGGTGTTTCCTTTCATGTAGTTGTCTATAAACACTATATTCATGTCAATATGTGTCCTTATATGTCATTTAGGACTTATTGTGTCTCGGGACTTCATTCGTGGAACTTCTCATCCTTACACGCATACCCATTTGAATCACCCACATCAGGTAAGTTCATACCCCGTAATGAATCTTTTAACTGTTTTTAACTGTTTTAAGGGGGGGGGGGGGAATACAAGTTGAACACAATGATAATTGTGTAAATGTTTGTTATAAACATCTTTCAAAATGTTACTTATGTCATTTATAAGTTGTCAAAACATTACAAAAACTCTTTTAAAGTTATGTTACTTTATAGTTATACAAAACTCCGTTTTTAAAGTACAAACATAACTTAGTAGATAAACGAGTCTTTTCAGTAACAGTCCAAGTATAACATTAGTAAACTATAATAGGTATAGTTTAGGAGAATGCTATTCATTACTTCTAGTACAATGAAGCTCCCAAAGAGTCAGTTCATACATGAGTCAAACACACAGTGAAGAGAATCAAACAATACCATACAGAACATATAGTGAAGAGAATCAAACAATACCATACAGAACATATAGTGAAGAGAATCAAACAATACCATACAGAGAGAACACATAATTACGAGAAACAAACAGAACGTACAATATACAGTACAAAACAAACATGTTAGGTTGCTATAGCATGAGAACACATACAGGATCAAATTATACCAATGAATCATTAACTCATTGTTTTAAACAAAAGGTGATAGTTATATTGGGTATACATGATCATATACTTTAATGTGAATTACACGACTTTCAAGAATTTGCAGAGGTCGTGTTTGGTTCCCTTAATCTCTTGACAGGGAGAGCGTTTAGTAGGGGTTCTAGCCTTCACATTATAACCGTAATAAAACAAATATGTTTTTACGTTATTAGTACATCCGCATGTCATTATAAACGACAACTGTGTACTTACATTTCCCATTACTTTCATAAAGTGACAGTACCACTTGAAAGTCAAACTCAGACTATTTTCGAGACAAGATAGTTATAAACTAGGGAAAATATACATTTTTACAAACGACAAACAGAACAGTCGAGTCTAGCACATAACAGAAGATGCCTTGGTAGAAGGCTACGTTAGAAAGAAAGGACCATAATGCTAGTCTTATAATTCCTTAATGTATACATCACAGGATATATATATATATATACCAATAGAGTCCGATTGGTAATAGGATGTGTTCTCTCCGCTTCATTTCATGTTCCTTGTTTGGTTGTGGGCTTGGAACGAATTCACCCAATCTATTTTCTACCCGATTCTATATATATGTATGCTTAGTATACATTAAGTCATCATAAGGGTACCATGTATGGGTCACATTATAGGACACAGAGTCAAAGCACAGTTTTTCTAGTACAAAACATACTTTCCAAAATCAGTACTTTTGGTATACAAAACTAGAAACTTCCCAGAAAAGGGTTTAATCCATTTTATTAAACCAGTACAATTTAAAAGACCTTAGGTGAGTAACTCTATAATACCTTAGTTTATACACAATGTTTATATATAAAACTAATACCCAATAGGTAGTTGGATGTGTGCTTTCCGCCTTACTTCCTGTTCCTCGTTTGGTTGTGGGATTAGGGAAGATTCCCTCAATTAACTTTCTATCCGATATTAGATTATATATAGCAGTATAAACTAAGCTATTATAAAAGTAGTCACTGTGGTCACCATTTTATTATAAGAAATAAGGGTTTTCTTAAAGAACTTCTTCATTAGATATAAAGGAACCATTACAATTAACTCCATGAGTAACAAGTGAATACACCAGGGTTGTATATGACGATGATCTAACAACCAATGGAATGTGTGCTATCCGCCTTAATTTTTGTTCCTTGTTTGGTTGTGAGCTTAGGGCAGATGCGCATAATCGATTGTTTGTTTACTCAGAGTCATATATATAACTTGTACCCACTTAGTACTCATAGAAAGGGTTGTAGTGTCATTTTACTCAAACTTCCATCAAAGTAGGAAATATAGGATTTTATAGAGGAACAGACGAACTTTTCAAAACAGAACTTATAACTTACAACGTTTTACAACTACATTTTCAACACTATTTTACATCTACATTTTCAACAACACTTTACAACTTACTCACATCACTAAAATCTTATGAAATCACCAGCTTAATTGCTGATCAACTCTTTCAAATAACTTGTATTCTCAGGAGACTATTAGACATGTGCTCGTGCTGGGGATTCAAAAGATGAAGCATTATAGCTTCAAGTCTTGTTTTGTTATTTGTGTATGAATTCTATGTTTTGTGAACACACACATTGTAAACACTTTCTTTCGAAATGAAATGGTTGTTCATTACTTGCTTACCATATACATATCTCGTGATACTAAACATGACGTCCTCCACCCCTGAACGATTCCGCCGTTCCGGTTTTGGGGTGTGACAGATTGGTATCAGAGCATTGTTTATAGTGAACTAAGTATATCAATCGATAAAAGATATACAACTATAAATACAATGGGGCTTAAGTGCTCTGGATAATGATATATTTTTAGAGTATAACTACAAGTTATAAAAATATACCTACTTGCTTATACATGTACATAATAGAACTAGTGTCACGAGGAGAACATAACTAAAGTATTTAAAGGTTGGGCACTGTCGTCAACCCGAACAGTTATGTAATCATAGCTAGAATCAATATAGCCTGATCAACTATATTCATTCGAGATGTGACCGACATGTGTTTGGGAATGATGTGGTGTTGCAACAGTGTTAAAACTTACCTGAACACCAGTCAAGAGAACGCCAGAACAAGTACATTTAGAGTTAGAATACTATAGGAGTATTTTAGTCCATATAAATAACTTATGTGACAACCTAAAAGACCCTTACGGATAAGTCTATAATCTTGCAAGGCATATTCGTAAAGTTTTATATATAATCAAGATCTTATAGACTTAGAAACTGTAGTCTACGCTTCGCTATCCATTCCTCTTAAGGGTGTAGTTTTGGAGTAGGATAACTTATTCGAAGGTCTATTTAATCTTCAATTATATACAAACTTGTGTACCTTGTACAATTATAGGAGGACCCCGTAAGGATCACCCCATAAAGTTACATTAAAGCTCGTAGATTCTTTAGTCACTTTCATTCTCGCACGACAAGCCCAGATAGATGTAACCACTTCCTCATAGTAGACAACAGAGGAGCCCGGGAGGAACACGAACAAGTTCATGAGAAGTTCTCAAAGAGGGATCAGCCGAAGTAACCAAAAATAGTCTGGTTAATTTAATGAGCGAGTGGAAACACTGCTCACACTAATAAATAATAGTCTGGTTAATTTAATGAGCGAGTGGAAACACTGCTCACATTATATGTTGAGATTATTTTCTTACATGCAGCTGGTAACAGTTATTCAGGAAACAGATATTTATTCGAGGATAATTATTTCAAATTCATAGAGTTTATTAGGTATAGACTCTTTTATGAATTGTTTCTAGAACCCTGTGGAAGTCAGGACCCGATACATCCAGAACTAGGATAACCTTGTATTTTCAGCTTTCGGCTTGTGTCCATTGCTTTAGACTTATTCTGTCTCATCTTTGTATTCTTTTAGCAAAGATGCCTCCTCGCAGATCTAACAGACGCACTACTCCGATAACTCCAACGCCGCCTCCTTCGCAAATAGATATGGCAGCTATAAACGTTGCAGTGGCCGCGGCTGTGGCAACAGCCATGGCTCAATATCACTCCATCAGTACCAGTGGAGGTGGAACGCCTACTGATTTTACTCGAGGTGAGGTCCTCATGCGCTCGAGAGAGTTCTCCTACAAGGACTTCACCAATTGCCAGCCATTGTCCTTTAGTGGGACTGAAGGAGTCATTGCCCTCATACAATGGTCCGAGAAAACAGAGTCGATCTTTGAAATCTGTTTATGCCCAGAAGGAAGCAAAGTGAAGTTTGTTGCCTGCACTTTCTCTGGGAAGGCCCTAACATGGTGAAACAGCCATGTTAAGTCACTGACCCTATCAGTGGTTAACTCAATAGGTTGGGAAAACCTAAAAGAGTTAATGCGGGAGGAATACTGCCCGTTAGGCGAAATTCAAAAGCTGGAACGAGAGCTGTGGGATCTCACTATGGTCGGCTCAGATATAGTGACCTACACGGACCGGTTCAATGAGCTAGCAGCTCTATGCCCCGGGATGGTTACCCCGAAGAGTAAGAAGATAGAAAGATACATTTGGGGTCTGACTGCTCCGACCCAAGGAAATGTGTTGTCTTCTAACCCAGCCATGTTCGATAGTGCTAAACGCCTGGCTCAGCGACTCATCGACCATGGAGTCCACCATGGTGTAAAAGTCCCTATTCCCGAGCCATCGAGGGAAGAGAACTATAATCAGAAGTCGGGGAACAAGAGGAAGAAGAAGCGAACAACACAAGACACCCCGCAAGAGCAACGAGCGAGTACTATGTACGCCGCTACGACGCCTACTGATCCAGCACCTGCCAGTCGATATGCTAGAAACCTCCCGAAGTGTGGAAAGTGCAACTTTCACCACACCGGAGTATGCGGGGAAATGCAGTGTCTGAACTGCCACAGAAAGGGACACACAGTCCGTTTCTGCAGGGCACCGGCTCAACCGATATCCCAAGTCCCCGGAGCTGAAGAAAACCAAGCCTGCTATGGCTGTGGTGAGACTGGACATTTTCAGAGGGACTGCCCGATAAAAAGGAACTCAGGCGCGGATGGACGCATTCTGATGATCACCGCAGGAGAATCTACCCCGGAGTCGTCGACGAGTAGCGGTACGTTTTCAAAATAGTAATTACTTTTAAAAATAATTTATATTGGTATAAGATTTAAAAATTGGGGACAACACTTAAAAGTAACTATAACAACTCACATGTTGAAATAGGTCACAGTGTTCAAGAGAACTAAAAGATCCCTTAGAGAAGCTATTATGGCTTACCATATACATCAGGGTTGTGCACAACTAAGATATTACAGACTTAGAGTGAGTGACTCCGCTTAAGTCCCCATTCCTTAATTGGTTGAGGATTTGTGGCAGAGTTACTCAGTCGACTGCCTGGTTCATCTTAAATATTCATAACTTGTATATGGTAGGCGATTGTAGTGGTACCAAGGAGGATTATGATATAAAGTATCCCCACCAGTTATTAGAGCACTTTCGTTTGTATGTATGCGCACATAGCGGTACGATACGTAGGAGTGTTAACATCAAAGAGGAAACAGGAAACACGGGAACATTTACAAAGAGTACATTGCCGAACCTACTAGGAGTACAATATCTAGCATACAAGGGATACATCGTCGTATATCAGACGTTTCTTTCATTTGACCAAAACTTTGTTCAGTAAAGAGTCCATTACTATCTTTCGTCATGAGTTGGCGTGGTCCTCACCATACTGAGTTCATATGTTTCTATCGCCTCGATCGGCAAGTTCTCGAAACTTTCGTCATTAGTATCTAAAGTCCGACCTAAACCTCAATTTTATCTTTCATATTCTAAACCCCGAAGTACTCATGCGAAGAGTACTTTGTCCTCCAAAGCCTTATCGTCATATGTCCGCAGACCGTCACGAAATACCACTTGTCCAGCAGACCAAGTTCGAGCACAGAGGCGATGGACGAATACAGCCCACCTATCACTATTCAGTGTATACGCGAGGGTGGTATATGATTATGATTACGCAGATTTAGTATGTGTGTTTCCGCCCTATCTCCTGTTCCTTGTTTGGTTGTGGATCTGGGGCAGAGTCGCACATCCGACCGTCTTACTAACCCTAATTATATACGACTTGTATACACGAGGTAATGATAGATGGACCAAGTACGAATCCTATCATGAACAGAAGGGCAAAGTTGCCAGGTCTACGAGTGGGTATTTTGCTAATCAGAGGAGCGCAACCCCAGTAGTAATGCTAAGAAGGCTAATTTCGGGACGAAATTCCATCTAACGGGGGGATGATGTGACAACCCGGAAAAATTTTTCATTTTAAAGCCCAGTCAATCAACTCAACTGAGTGTCAAACTCATTAGTACTGAGTTCTAGCCTGGTTAAAGGTCATTCTAAGGAGTTTTGAGCCTAATACACTTAAGGAATAAGTGTTAGAAAGTACCTGCTAGAACCACAATGTAGCAAAGCAAACCTAAACCTCATCTAAATGAGTTCACGGCCACAAGACCATGAGTTTACGGCCGTAAACTCATGTGGCCATAAACTCAAGGGTATATAGATGATCCCTGGCCATTTTTCCCATTCTTTCCTTCCTTGGCCGATTTTCCTTCAAATCCTCTCAAGTATCATCAAGTTTTCCTTCCAAGATCTTCACATAAGTAAGTATTCTTCCTAGATTTGTTGATACATCACTTAATCTAGTATCCTTCCATGATTTCATCGATAGAAATCACTCTTTTCTTAGATCTTCAAGTTTCACCCAGAACACCAAGAACACACACTAGTGTTCTTGGCCAATATCAACCATTTCAAGCTTATAGATCGTAAGTACACTTCCCTATACTTCATATCTAGTTAGTATCCATGCTTAGAGGCTTGAAAACATCAAGAACACAAGATCAAATGGAGTTTACGGCCGTAAACTCCCAAGGCCGTAAACCCCATTTAGGTGGCCATTAGGGCCATAAACCCTATAGGATGCAAGGCAAGTGACCCAGAACCCTTCCTTGATGTTTGAGGGACCTTAAACTTCACTCAAATCCATTATGACGATGAGTTTACGGCCGTAAACCCCTTTGGGCCGTAAACTCATCAAAAGCCTCATTTGAGGTGGTCTTCCTCATACATGTGTAGAACAAAAGTCCCTAAAGTTTCCCTAGCCTTCAAACCAACACTTAGCCATGTTTGACCATGTGTTTACGGCCGTAAACTCCCTTGGGCCGTAAACTCATGACCGTAAACACATGTTAGTGCCATTTCACTTTCCTTTGATGAATCACATGTGATTCCAACACTTGATCAAGGTGTTTCCTAGTCCCGGAAGGTGTTTCCTTTCATGTAGTTGTCTATAAACACTATATTCATGTCAATATGTGTCCTTATATGTCATTTAGGACTTATTGTGTCTCGGGACTTCATTCGTGGAACTTCTCATCCTTACACGCATACCCATTTGAATCACCCACATCAGGTGAGTTCATACCCCGTAATGAATCTTTTAACTGTTTTTAACTGTTTTAAGGGGGGGGGGGGGAATACAAGTTGAGCACAATGATAATTGTGTAAATGTTTGTTATAAACATCTTTCAAAATGTTACTTATGTCATTTATAAGTTGTCAAAACATTACAAAAACTCTTTTAAAGTTATGTTACTTTATAGTTATACAAAACTCCGTTTTTAAAGTACAAACATAACTTAGTAGATAAACGAGTCTTTTCAGTAACAGTCCAAGTATAACTTTAGTAAACTATAATAGGTATAGTTTAGGAGAATGCTATTCATTACTTCTAGTACAATGAAGCACCCAAATAGTCAGTTCATACATGAGTCAAACACACGGTGAAGAGAATCAAACAATACCATACAGAACATATAGTGAAGAGAATTAAACAATACCATACAGAACATATAGTGAAGAGAATCAAACAATACCATACAGAACATATAGTGAAGAGAATCAAACAATACCATACAGAGAGAACACATAATTACGAGAAACAAACAGAACGTACAATATACAGTACAAAACAAACAAGTTAGGTTGCTATAGCATGAGAACACATACAGGATCTAATTATACCAATGAATCATTAACTCATTGTTTTAAACAAAAGGTGATAGTTATATTGGATATACATGATTATATACTTTAATGTGAATTACACGGCTTGCAAGAATTTGCAGAGGTCGCGTTTGGTTCCCTTAATCTTTTGACAGGGAGAGCGTTTAGTAGGGGTTCTAGCCTTCACATTATAACCGTAATAAAACAAATATGTTTTTAGGTTATTAGTACATCCACATGTCATTATAAACGACAACTGTGTACTTACATTTCCCATTACTTTCATAAAGTTACAGTACCACTTGAAAGTCAAACTCAAACTATTTTCGAGACAAGATAGTTATAAACTAGGGAAAATATACATTTTTACAAACGACAAACAGAACAGTCGAGTCTAGCACATAACAGAAGATGCCTTGGTAGAAGGCTACGTTAGAAAGAAAGGACCATAATGCTAGTCTTATGATTCCTTAATGTATACATCACATGATATATATATATATATATATATATATATATATACCAATAGAGTCCGACAGGTAATAGGATGTGTGCTCTCCGCTTCATTTCCTGTTCCTTGTTTGGTTGTGGGCTTGGAACGAATTCACCCAATCTATTTTCTACCCGATTCTATATATATGTATGCTTAGTATACATTAAGTCATCATAAGGGTTCCAGGTATGGGTCAGGTTATAGGACACAGAGTCAAAGCATAGTTTTTCTAGTACAAAACATACTTTCCAAAATCAGTACTTTTGGTATACAAAACTAGAAACTTCCCAGAAAAGGGTTTAATCCATTTTATTAAACCAGTACAATTTAAAAGACCTTAGGTGAGTAACTCTATAATACCTTAGTTTATACACAATGTTTATATATAAAACTAATACCCAATAGGTAGTTGGATGTGTGCTTTCCGCCTTACTTCCTGTTCCTCGTTTGGTTGTGGGATTAGGGCAGATTCGCTCAATTAACTTTCTATCCGATATTAGATTATATATAGCAGTATAAACTAAGCTATTATAAAAGTAGTCACTGTGGTCACCATTTTATTATAAGAAATAAGGGTTTTCTTAAAGAACTTCTTCATTAGATATAAAGGAACCATTACAATTAACTCCATGAGTAACAAGTGAATACACCAGGGTTATATATGACGATGATCTAACAACCAATGGAATGTGTGCTATCCGCCTTAATTTCTGTTCCTTGTTTGGTTGTGAGCTTAGGGGAGATGCGCACAATCGATTGTTTGTTTACTCAAAGTCTTATATAACTTGTACCCACTTAGTACTCATAGAAAGGGTTGTAGTGTCATTTTACTCAAACTTCCATCAAAGTAGGAAATATAGGATTTTGTAGAGGAACAGACGAACTTTTCAAAACAGAACGTACAACTTACAACGTTTTACAACTACATGTTACAACTACATTTTCAACACTATTTTACATCTACATTTTCAACAACACTTTACAACTTACTCACATCACTAAAATCTTATGAACTCACCAGCTTAATTGCTGGTCAACTCTTTCAAATAACTTGTATTCTCAGGAGACTATTAGACATGCGCTCGTGCTGGGGATTCAGAAGATGAAGCATTATAGCTTCAAGTCTTGTTTTGTTATTTGTGTATGAATTCTATGTTTTGTGAACACACACATTGTAAACACTTTCTTTCGAAATGAAATGGTTGTTCATTACTTGCTTACCATATACATATCTCGTGATACTAAACATGACGTCCTCCACCCCTGAACGATTCCGCCGTTCCGGTTTTGGGGTGTGACAGTTCCTTACTTGATCCAGCTGAACTCTCCAAGATCAACAAGTTTGTGTTGGGTTTTGAGCATTCTAACACTCCTATGGTGTACATGCAACCCTATAAACCTTGGATCTATGTTTTCTCTATTATACATGCAGATATTAACTATTCCAAGGTTTCATCCTAACTAGCATATTATGAAGCACCTATACTACAAAGTTCTAGTTAGATGACATACCTTTTGATGTAGCTTGATGTCTTCAAGCTTTAAGAGCTTAGCCCCAATAGTGTGGAAGCCTCAAATGGAATCACAAATCACCAAAACACCTTGGAAGAACTTGAGAGAATATGTATGCACACTAAAATCGGCCCACTCTTATTTTCACACACTTGTTTCAATTTTGTGAGCCAAGGACCCCTTTATATATTATGGAGGATTAGGGTTACATCCATGTAAACCCTAATACCCATGACCTTGTATTTACATAGGATCCATGGGTTAAAAGCTCCATGGACCATCCATGAAAGCTTAGCCCAACCTAAATAAACTTGGCCCATTCCATATATATAAGAGTCCATATTTAATTAGTTCTTTTTGATCACTTAATTAATTCTAAATTAATTCTTGATCAATACTAATTAAATAATATGATTCCATATTAATATATTAGAACTTATAATATATTAATATAAATCATAAATATACTATTCTCAAAAGACTATCTATATAAATTGTGCCGGTGAAGTGCAACCCAAATGGACCATGTCGGGTCGGGTCAAGTACATACCAAATATAGTTATGGACTTAGACATTAATCCAACAGTCTCCCACTTGGATAAGTCTAAAACTATTATTGAGTATGACTTTAAAACCTAACTGGCAATCGTAGCTCTTAAAGCCGCTGTCGAACTCTGACCTTGTCAATGACTTGTCCATTAGATAAGGGATCATATATTCCTCCATTATAGATATCATATGGACTGAGACATGGATTATAATCATTCTCTCTGTGCATTTGTTGTTTCCCGATTTTTAATTTATGATGACTGACTGATTGAACAAATCAAATCAGTCCTGGCTTGGCCAAGCACTCACATGTGTCATCGCTAAATCATCGAGGGGCCCACAGATATCGCTTTTATCCCGAAGGTAAAAGGAATGGATAAACTTCGACTCATATGGCTTGTTCTACTACTTGTTGAATCATACACAAAGGCACGTTTTATAACATCGAGTTACCAATGCGTTTTCGTGCAATCAATGTATAACCAACTCATAGTAACAACTCATATCTCTAGGTTTTAAGAATATAAGATATTATCGTCTCATGATCACTCGTGATAAAATCCATGAAGTGATTCAAATGAGCGTGGGTTGAATCCAATACTCAGAACTTATGAGCACTCATGAGTGTTGTAGCACCACTTTGTCCACCAACTTGGACCTCTACAAACCAACCCATGACAGTCTTGATTCATATCTACTTCCAACATATGACCGACTGTGGATGGTTTGAATAACTTAATCATTCAGGAAGAGCGACTTAGTTATTCTGGAAGTCAAAACATGCAAAGTGAAACACAAGAATAAATGAATCAAATATGGTATCAAACCCTATGAATATAAATAAACACTTTTATTTATCACCATACTGATTACTCATTATTCATTGTTTCGGTTTTATCAACTTTATAATACTTGAATTAAAAACACTAGTTGTCCCATGCTCCAAGCATGTACACTATGTTTTTCTTAAACAATAGCTTTGCCATACACCAAGTATGCACTCTATGTTTGTCTATGATCCTTACTTTGTGAAATAAACCAATTGAACATAATTTCAATGATTCTAATTTCACACTCCTAAATCCTTATCGAAAAATGTGAATATGCACTGACCCTCCTGTAATGAATATGTACAAAGTCACAAAGACTTGTCAACAGTCATTATAAGGTATTCCGATGGAGATCAACTCCATGGAAACTAAGTCTCATATTCAAAGTACATTGCTTTGGACATGCTTCTTGCATTAAGTTTTCTAATCTTACACAGATAACTTCCACCTATGGAGACAACTCCATATTCTCATTTTGACTATCACTTCTGAATAAGAGATGCCTCTTTTCAGAATATGTCAATATGGTCCTTCCAAAATTAGCACTATACTTCCAACTGTCCCTGAGCAACCAATCTTTGGTAAACCTCAGATTGTCCTCGAAAATTGCTTAATCATTTTAGTCATATCCAATTCTAGACCTTTTCCCTTCTTAATGCCTCTGGGCATTTGGAAAAATTTAGAAATGACAAATATTATAGCACATGCAATCGATCCTGTACCCAAAGCAAATGGTACACGATTCATGATGTCTCACATAAAGACATGATTCTAGACCAGTCTTTTGCTACAATATTTTTATTTGCCATGTTTTCAAAATTTGACTATGAAGAGGGATGCCGTAATCATAATCGAATTTTGAGAACGCAATATATAGAATTTCCTTAAGTTGAACCAATCCAACATGAAATTCATATATATATTCTTGACTAAAGATGATTAAGGTCTCAATCTAAGCCTTTAGAACTGAAATGAAGTATATCCTCTCCCTTAATTATAGCAAAACAACTTTTTGAATCCCTGCAGCCTCACGAATTGAAACTTTTGTTTTCTATAATTAACATTGCTAACTTGCAACACTAACAATAATTATCATGCTCTCACTAACATGATTATTATTAGCATAACACTTATGCTCCCACTAGCTTTGACATGTACTCAGAAATCAGCTGGACTTCTAGAAATCAATACTTTATTGACTTTCTTACCAAAGTTCAGATTTTTGATATGAGATGCTTTGATAAAACTTTATCAAAATCATACACCTTTCCTTAGATAGCATGCATGTGTGTCTAAACAATTTCAGAACTATGAAAAGGGATGCCGTAATCATAGTCTCAATTGTTTAGACCTTTTTCTATCTGCTTCAAATCTACTTGGTGGAAGTGTTTCCTCACCATCATTTTCATGAATCGGAGAGAAACCTTATGACCCTTAGATTTTATGGTGTATGTGTTCTTATCCATGTGAATCGTCAAAACTATAGTCACAAGACAAGGATAATGACAAATCCAAACTCATATGGACTGAACTTATGCAATCTTAACTTCTTGCCACCTGGCAGTACAGGGCCTGCCATTGCTTCCAAGTTGTTATGCAACCAATTGAGAACTTTCAGAACTCCTATGCAAAGCCAACTTTAACTGGAATGGGCACAGAATATGTCAACACGATAGGTTATAAACCTCAAGTCGTGTGCTAGTGAAGAACCCCAGGTTTTATTCTTGATTAGTTCTTGAAATTCTTTTTAGGATCTTTAAGACTCCCACTATCCTCTTGACATATAAGACTATCTTGCCAAATATTCAAGAGATAGTGCGGATTCTTTATCAAGACAAACACTTCACACAATTGGCCTTAGTTGGTCTTTGTTTTATCGAAAACATCACAACTTACCAATTTCAAATGTACAAGAGTAGGACACTTTTACTCTTACATTTGACAAGTGTTTTAAACCTTTCTTTAAGATATGTCACTCAAGTTACAATCTTGGAGTATGACTCTAAGAATTGTTTTGGAACGAAGTATGACTCATCTTCCTGATCTAACCATTTCAACAATTCATGACTCCTCTTCTTAGTCATAAGAATGCACTAAGATGACCTTTAGAGGACTAATTGTGATATGATTTCTAAATCATTAAGATGATCACAAACATGATACTAAAGTACTCTCCCATCTTTTCAGATTTGAGAAACTTTTATCTTTCTGCCTAATTTGATTCTTCCCATTCGTTCTGCCATATATTGAGACTTTTCCAATGTTTCAGAATTATACTTAAACTTGTAAGTATAACCATATTTTCTAAACTTTAGTAAATCAAATAGTCTTAACGAGCTTTGTGGTGGACATGACCAGTGCACAAGAATTTGTACTCGATCCCTTTAGTCCTTCACTTGACTTACACATCCATGTGAACAAGTAATTAGTCTTGATTTTCTAATGCTTGAAAGTTCTCATTCATCATACTATTCAACTTGCATGATTCCAAGTTTCGGTCCAATTGAAACTTGGGTGATGAGGAACTTTCCTGATTTGGTAAATTTAGACACTACCACAAATGAAAGAATCAAATCCATTTTCCAATATTGTTGTCAGTGGAATCATATAAGCAACAATTTTCCACAAATGTCATTATAAGGATACTTCAAATAAATAAAATTAAACAATTTTCTTTTATTTTAAAACTTTGCGGAAAAACTTATCCTTACAATCCACATGGAAAATTGTTGTTATCTATTCCTTAGCAATATATCATAACTTCTTAAGCAACTGCTCAAAATTCTGATGCGATCGAAATCCACCTTCGCGATCAGAATCAGCATATACTTCCTTTAAGATTTCTCTCTATTCTTTGATTCTTAAAACATCAACATGTGACCCAGTCACATCATGTAATGAGGATCTCAGAATAGAACTTAACAGAGTTAGATAATGGGCTCTAACTGATGTAGAGTCAAACTTATTGACTTTAACATCCTTAGGTAAATTTGGCAGCTTTGCAATCAACGCCCCTTCCTTTGGCAAAATAAACATATGGACCCTTTGGTAATGGGACTATCTCAGACTTAGCCTTTCTCTTTACCATTTGGTCGACCGGGTTGACTATGGCAATCCCTTTCCATTGGGAAGAGAATGCTTTTTCTGGATTTCCAGTGTCACCATTGTCACTGTCCATAAAGTTTTTGGGAAGTTGATCTTCTAATCAAATTTGCTTTACTATCGTTCCAAATCATTGCTGATTCAGCAACACCAAGCAAATAGATATGATCATTAAGGTTCATGTCATAGTCTGTTTCGTAGTAGTCCCAAAGGAACTCACTATGTGACTTAGAAAGTGATTGAACATCCAACTTTCTCAAGACTTTGACACCCAACTCTCCCGGCTTGTCAATATGTGACTTCATCTCTAAGATGTGATCACACATAGACCTTGCTTGCCATTAGGGCTTCAGTGACCTTGAACTTGTGGGTTAGGGAGAATAATTGGAGGAGGTGGAGGAAGAGAAGTATGACTTCCATGAGCCAAACTCGGGAAGTCATATTCATTAGGAAAGCTTGGTTTGGGAAGATCATTGTTGTCTAAACCAGACATCAACAATGGGAGAAATTCACGTAAAGTTGATTTAAGTCCTTAATATAAAACCCAATATGATATATTAAGGCTAGGACCCAACAAACTATTTTATAACTTGGAAGAGGGATGCCGTTATCCAAGCTATAAAATATTTGAAGGTAGGTGAATGACGATTCACCAATTTCCACCAAGATAAACGAAATGTATTATTAGGTTTTAATTGGTTTTGAAACTCCTAGATTCTTTTGAGATTCATTGAACTTTTCAATGGCATGTTTCAATCTCGAGTGTGCCCTTCAGGTTTTGTGACTGGGATGCCGAGGATCACAAAACAAGGTGTGAAGTAACCATGCAAATATACTTGGTACCCTTAATATTTACCCCTCAATCGATGTGCCGGTTAACCACACACGCTCCAACGATACTATGATAAACATTAAGTTACCCTTTTCCTACCTTGTTAAGTCCAGGTTAGTGTGCCGGTTAACCACACACGCTCCTCTAATAGCTTAAACAAAGTGCAAAGTGTAATTTCATGGATTAGCACCTTATTCACATTTTCCTAAGTAACTAAGATTGGGAATTTATAAGTGTTTAGTTACTTAGTATTTATCATTATACTTATAATGAAGGGAGAATTATAGTCCTTGTCCTACCTGTTCGGCTAACGACCCTCCACCGGTCAAGGAAGCGGTGAGTGAGAGTGGACACCCATTAAACTGCCATTTTATAGGCAGTAACCTTATACCCCCCTTATAGACCGGCTTCGTGAATGAGGCCTACTAATGGTAAGACGACTTGCTCTTATACATATAATATATTAAACTTTTAATATTATAATAGTATAAGGGTGTATTTTAGACATTTAAAATACTTGGTGGTTTAATCTATTAATTAAACTAGACTTTTAATTTAATTAAACTCAAACCATATATTTATGGATTAATAATACTCTTTTAATTAAACGCTTTAATTAACTATTAATAAAGTCCATAAGAGTTAATTTGAACTATTCAACAAAACATCATAATTCCAATTATTAAACTCAAAATTAAAACCATTTAATTAATTGTTTAAGTTATGAACCCAAGAGTTTTAGAATTCAATTCTTTTTTTCATAAAAAACTTTTCTCAAATTCCAAAACTTGAGGGCAAGTTTTGTAATTCTTGAAAACCTTTGGATTCCATAACTTATGGAATTAATGGTGTTTTATGATGAAACTTTCCATGTTCCATAACTTAAGAACAAGTGGAATTCTTTAAAACATTAACACCAAATTTTGTAACTCCATAAAAACTTTGAATCAAATTTTTTTAAAAAAAAACTTTCATATCCATAACTTATGGAAGTTTCAAAAACCCTTCAGATCACAACTTTAAAAAAAACTTTTGAGCTCCAAAATTTTATGACAAAATTTGTAACTCCTTAAAACATTTAGATCAAACTTTTAAAACTAGTAAAATAATCATATCATTTTATCTTTTACTAAATTTGACCTAATTCAACTCATATAACAAATGATTCAAATTTTACAAATAATTCGTTTTTCACAAAACAAGTAATTATCTTAAAATTTGACAAACGTCATGTTTTTTTTTTCCTTTTTTTCAACTTGAAAATAAAACATTTGCATCAATATAACAGAAAACAACCCATGGCTCTGATACCACTGTTGGGTTTTGAGCATTCTAACACTCCTATGGTGTACATGCAACCCTATAAACCTTGGATCTATGTTTTCTCTATTATACATGCAGATATTAACTATTCCAAGGTTTCATCCTAACTAGCATATTATGAAGCACCTATACTACAAAGTTCTAGTTAGATGACATACCTTTTGATGTAGCTTGATGTCTTCAAGCTTTAAGAGCTTAGCCCCAATAGTGTGGAAGCCTCAAATGGAATCACAAATCACCAAAACACTTTGGAAGAACTTGAGAGAATATGTATGCACACTAAAATCGGCTCACTCTTATTTTCACACACTTGTTTCAATTTTGTGAGCGAAGGACCCCTTTATATATTATGGAGGATTAGGGTTACATCCATGTAAACCCTAATACCCATGACCTTTTATTTACATAGGATCCATGGGTTAAAAGCTCCATGGACCATCCATGAAAGCTTAGCCCAACCTAAATGAACTTGGCCCATTCCATATATATAAGAGTCCATATTTAATTAGTTCTTTTTGATCACTTAATTAATTCTAAATTAATTCTTGATCAATACTAATTAAATAATATGATTCCATATTAATATATTAGAACTTATAATATATTAATATAAATCATAAATATACTATTCTCAAAAGACTATCCATATAAATTGTACCGGTGAAGTGCAACCCAAATGGACCATGCCGGGTCGGGTCAAGTACATACCAAATATAGTTATGGACTTAGACATTAATTCAACAGTTTGCTAGTGGACTATCAGCGAATTTTGGTCTAACAGTGAAGTTAGCAACCACTTTGAAAGCCGCCATCTGGGCAGCAAAGAATGTTGAGACCCAAATATGAGATAAAGGAATATAGAGAGTCGAGTCAGGAGAAAATAGGAAGTTAGAAGGATCATTAAGATCCAACAAGAATAGAAAATTTTTGAAGGCTGGCCCCAATGACAAGAAGTTTGGGAGAAACATGGAAGCGAAGTGGTGCGTGAAGTGCAGAAAGAAGCACTTTGGAAGATGTAGCGAGGAAGTGACCTGTTACAAATATAGGAAGACTGTTCACTACTCTAATGAGTGAACATTCAAAAAGAGAGTTTGTTACGACTGTGGAGAGGATGGGTATATTCAAAAGGATTACCCGAAGAAGAAGGAGGTTGCAAAGCCAAATATGCCGCCAAAGCCAAAGGCGAGAGCAATCCAGATTACTCTCGAAGCAACAAAGGAACAAGCAGATCACCTTTCAAGTGAATGATTTGCCTGCCAATATTTTGTTTGATTCCGGAGAGAACTACTCATTCATCTCTCGTAAATTTGGTAGAAGACTAGCATTGTCTGTCGATAAAATAGATAATGCCTTAATAGTCGAGGTAGCTAGTGGCAAGTTTGTACCTGCTAGCGAAAGCGTGAAGAACATTGTCATCGACCTAAATGGGAATAAGTTTCATGAAGAATTATTGTCCACTGAGTTAAACAGTTTTGACATAATATTAGGAATGGATTGGCTTAGTACTGACGACGCCGATATACTATGTAGAAAGAAGATGGTAAGAGTGAACCCTCCTGGAATAGAGTCATTTGTGGTATATGGGGACAAACACCGAGTGAATTCTGGAATAATCTCCATGATAAAATCCAAAACGACTTTGGCCAAAGGATGTACATCATATCTCGCATTCGTGATCGATGGAAAGAAGGAGAAGAAGGAGATACAGAGAATAGCAGTGGTGTGTGACTTTCCGAAAGTATATCCCGAAGATCTTCCCGGATTGCCCCTGATAGGCAAGTAGAGTTTCGAATAGACTTTTTACCAGGAACAACACCAATAGAAAAAGCACCATACCGATTAGCGTTGACAGAGATGAAGGAGCTTATGATGCAACTACAGGAGTTGTTGGACAAAGGTTTCATAAGACCTAGTTCTTCACCCTGGGGAGCTTCGATGTTATTCGTGAAGAAGAAGGATGGAAGCATGAGGATGTGAATAGATTACAGAGAGCTGAATAAAGCGATAGTAAAGAATAAATAACTATTTCCTAGGATATATGACTTATTCAATCAATTGAAGGGCATAAGCTACTTTTCAAAGATTGATCTCATGTCAGGGTATCATCAACTGAAGGTGAGAGAACAAGATGTCATGAAGACAACTTTCAGAATGAGATATGGACAGTATGAGTTTTTGGTTATGTCGTTCGGACTGATCAATGCTCCAACAACATTTATGGATCCGATGAATCGAGTGTGCAAACCTTTCCTCAATAAATTTGTGATAGTGTTCATCGACGACATTCTGATTTACTCAAAGAGTCAGCAGGAGCATGGCAAACACTTACGAGAAGTATTGGAAGTTTTGAAGAAAGAGAAGTTGTATGAAAAGTTCTCCAAATGTGATTTTTAGATCCGAGAGATACAATTCTTGGAACGTTGACTCCTAAGAAATTTGATATTTTTGATGATGTTGTCGATTAGGTTTTCTTTTGGATTTCTAATAGGTGTAGGAAAGCTAAGGTAAAATGAATTGTCTGGTTGCATAATCTTATGTTAGCTTGTATTTATTTGTAATTTGTTTCTAGTTTTTTGCCATATGTATATATATTCCCGCCGTCCCAAAAAAAACTTAGGAAAGCGATAAAAGAATATCAAATATTTACATCATCCAACTTAATTTCATTATTTTAAACATTTCATACTACAACTAAAAAAAAAAAAAAAAAACTCAATTACGTCTAGAAAAGGGAATTGAAACATCATTTTCCTCCCCATGTGATCATTTTTGTTCAATTTTGAAGATTTATTGATATGCAAGTTGAACCTCGAGAATCTAAAGCTTGACATCAATTTTTATTTAAACTTTTTAAAGGAAAATTGATACACTTTGCGCATAAATAAAATTATATAATTAAAATAAAATAACAAATAGAATTTTACCTTACACACAACCACCCTACGGAAGCGACGGAATTTAGCTATTAATGGTATTAAACTTGACGGGGATTGGATTACCACGCCTACGGAAGTTAAACAAGTGTTTTTTGATTTTTTTAGATCAAAATTCCAACGGTTTGAGGGGCTTCCTATACAAAATCGGAGCCAAAGATTTAAATCTTTGAATCCGAGTCAGGTGGGATTGCTTGAGTCGCCATTCACAATTGAGGAGGTTAAGAAGGCGGTGTGGTCGTGTGGTAGCGAAAAGTCTTCGGGGCCTGATGGCTTTCCTTTCGCTTTTTTAAAGAAGAATTGGGAGTGTTTACAACATGATGTTATGGCGTACATGATTGATTTTTTTTAGAATGCAGAGATTCCTATAGGGTGTAATGCTTCTTTTATTACTCTCGTTCCCAAGGTTGAGAGTCCTATGATTGTTTCAGACTATCGTCCAATCAGCCTTATCGGTATGTAGTACAAAATTATTGCAAAGGTCCTTGCGACGGCTTGCTAGGGTGATGGGTACTGTGGTTAGTTTGGAGCAATCCGCTTTTGTTGAAGGTAGACATATTTTAGATGGCCCTTTGATGATGAACGAGGTGATTCAATGGATTAAGAAGAAAAGAAAGAAATTGCTTGTTTTGAAAATTGATTTTGAAAAGGCTTATGATTCGCTAAGCTGGGATTATTTGCTTCAAATCATGCAATTTCTTGGTTTTGGTGAAAGGTGGCAGCAGTGGCTTCGGGCTTGTCTAAATTCAGCCACGACTTCTGTGCTCGTGAATGGGAGTCCTTCTCATGAATTTCATCTTCAAAGAGGTCTTAGGCAAGGAGATCCACTTTCTCCTTTTTTATTCATTCTTGCCATGGAGGATTGCATGTGGCGCTTGAAGATGCAAAAGTTGCTGGTATTTTAAAAGGAGCTATTGTGGGTCCTGAAAAATTTAGTTTGTCTCACCTTTTCTTTGCAGATGATGTTATCTTGCTTGGTGAGTGGTCTAGATCAAACATTGACTCCATGGTGATGGCGTTAAATTGTTTTTATCTTGTGTCTGGTTTAAAAATGAACCTGCACAAGTCTAATTTGTTTGGTATAGGGGTTCCTTTTGATCAAGTGGTGGACATGGCTAGGATTACGGGATGTGCCACTGGGAAGCTTCCGTTTAATTATTTGGGTCTGCCGGTGGGTGCGAATATGTCTCGAGTTCAAAGTTGGAAAGGGATCATTAATCGTTTTACTAAAAAACTTTCTTCTTGGAAAATGAGGATGCTTTCTATTGGTGGTCGATCTGTGCTTTTCTCATCTGTTCTTGGTTTGTTGGGTATATACTTTATGTCCATTTTTCTAATGCTGGTTCAAGTCAAGAAGGTGCTGGAATCCCTTAGAGCTCAATTTTTTGGGGTTCGGAAACCGGTCATCGTAAAATACATTGGGTTGCTTGGGATTTGGTTATTGCTCCAAAAGAGCAAGGAGGTGTAGGACTTGGTAGCTTGGAGTGCTTTAATTATTCTCCATTACAAAAATGGAGATGGCGTTTACAGACTGATTCAAATGCGTTATAGATCAAGGTGATTAAGGTTATGCATGGGGAGAGTCTTACTTTTTGTAACGCCCGTGTTTCTGGGCTAAGCATTAGTGCAATGATGTAATAGTCAGGTCAACCATTGTAACCTATTTTGAAGTAATAAAGATGAATTATTTGAGTATTATGTAAATTATGTGAATTTATGTGCTTTATACTTATTTATAAAGGTATAATAAATAAATGATAAAAATAAGCTTCAAAATTAAAGTGTTAGATAAACCCGATATCGATGAAGAAAGTTGTAGTGGTCGTGACAAGGGTTCCGTACATATAAAGAATGCCGAAATCCAAGTTATAACGAAGAAGTTATGGCCCGTCGAAGTTTTACGGCAAAACCGGCACGGCACCGGGAGACGTAAATAGTGAATTTACGATAGAGGACTTTTTGGCCTTAGTAATCTAAACGAAAGTCGTAGAATATGTTAAACCGAGAGCGTCCATAAAAAGAACGCCCAAATCTGACTTCGTATGAGGAAGTTATGAATTTTCTAAGATTTGACATAGCAGTGCACAGCCCGAAACTCGAATTTTAGATCGAGCGGTTTTTGGCTTACGCGAGCTAAAGGACAATTGAAGATCTCATTAATAGGTACTCAACGGTAAAGAGACAGACAAAAACGGAGTCCGTATGTAGAAGTTATGAATTTTACGCGGACATTTAACAGTATAATCTCCTCGTACTGTTAAATTTAAGATCGGTCGAGAATTAGCCGACAGAGTCAAAATGAAAGTTGTAGATCTTATTTTTACCTACGCGTGGATATAAAGAACGTCGAAAACGGAGCTCGTATGCGAAAATTACGGGGTTTAGAAGTCGGCAGGGTGCTGCTGCAAAAGGGGTGACGTGGCACAATCTTGACCATTGCTTTCTCCCCAAGGCTTGCCACTAGATGGTGACATGTGACACTAATTTCAGCCATATTTCACCCTATAAATACAACCCCTTCCACCCTCATTTCTTCACACATCCACCCTTCTCTCTCTACTCTCTCTGTAAACCTCCCAAAACTCCCCTAGCGCTAGAAGAAAGCCCCGGAGCGCTCGACGGCTCCGAGAAGAAGAGCTTTCGGCTCGGAAGTTCTGCCCCTGCAGAGCGCGGCTCCTAGCCAAACCCCCTCGTAGGTAAGATACGTCTACCTAATTTTTAATATAGCTTTTATTTAAATATAGTAACGTTATTAGGACCTTATAATAATTATTTGAGCTATTATTACGAGTTATATAAGTGTCGTTATAATATCTTTTTAACCACTCGCGGTACGGGGAATCCGGTTTGAAGGGCCGCCTGGGTTGTTGGATTTCAGAAGTGCTATATGCCAAAATGATCCTGCCCTCGGGTGTTTCATGTGTGGCCCCTGTCTGTACATAGTGGGTGAAGAGTATTGTTTAACGCTTATATAATAGTAATAATAGTTAGACTATTAATTAGTCTCGTTGAACATTAGACTAAACTCTAGTGGAAATGATACTAGGTTTTGTCAACGGAAATTCGTTTTAAAGTAAACGAAGTGCTGTCCGAGTACCGAGTCACCACCATTGCAGGTGAGTGCATAGTTACTTTCATCTTACACATAAATATGAAGTATTTTATATAAATTACGTGGTATGTGTGCATATTATTTGAATACTTGCTTTCTATGCTGGATGAACGATTTTATACATGTTTTAAATAATTTAAAATGTATATGTATTTTATATCTACGAATATGTTGGGTAAAACATAGGTAGATGAATGATGAGAGATGAAAGATGATATGAGTGAACATTGGCAGCTATAGACTTAGTGCCTAACAAATAACATCGGCAGCTATGGACTTAGTGCCTATAGAATAAACATTGGTAGCTATGGACTTAGTACCTGTTAAATAAACGTTGGTAGCTATGGATTTAGTACCTATTAGCTGAACACCGGTGGCTATGGATTTAGTACCCGATGAATGAACTTTAGCAGCTATGGAATTAGTGCTTTACGAACAAGCATTGGCAGCTATGGACTTAGTGCCTATCATATAAACCCTGGAAGCAATGGGCTTCGAAATGAACGAATGCAGGATAGATGATTCTTAGGGTAGATCCTTAAGAGTAAGGAAGATAATGGGGATGGGTAATTGGGTTGATTGTTTGATGTTTAAACATAATAATTAAATTATTGTGGGTTGAAAACCCTATGTACTCACCAGGTTTTCCAACCTGACCCACTCAAGCTTATTTGTATCACAGGTGTCGATATGAAGCTACTTTACACTGAGGGATTTAAAAGAGATGTAGATCACTAGTGTAAATGAATGTAAGTTCTGTTTATGCTTATGTTTCTGTATAGACGATGACATCCCAAATGTTTTAAAATGGATAAAAATACATTTCTTCGGAAATGCTTTGATAACGTATTTATCATGTTTTTCTGGGAACAAATTCCGCAACATTTTTATTAAAAGAGGTACTCTGATTTTTATAAAGCATAAACAAAATTGGTCTTTTCTGGCCGTGAAAAATGGGGATGTCACAAACTCCCCTAGCGCTAGAAGAAAGCCCCGGAGTGCTCGACGGCTCCGAGAAGAAGAGCTTTTCGGCTCGGAAACGCTGCTCCAGCGAAGCCCGATTTTTAATAAAAACCCGCTGTAAGTGAGATACGCCTACCATACTTTAAATATAACTTATATATAAATATAATATCGTTATTATGAACATATAAATAAGATTTATCAGTGATTCAAAGTCGTTATACTGATTGATCTACTTACGGGAATGATGTCTAGGCTGTGATTTAGTGAGGTGTTTAAAGTGAGATTTCCAAACAGTATACTTCGTATACCAAACGGACCTTACCTCCGATATGATCCTACCTGGTTGTTCCTTACTTGATAGATCATGAAAGTAGACGTTGCGTTAATGATGAATCTAGACTAATAATTAGTCGCAATGAAATATTAGACTAAAATCTAGTGATAATGATACTAGGTTTCGTCGAAAGAAATAAATTAATAGAAGCGAAGCGCTGTCTGTGTTCGGAATCACCACCTTAACAAGTGAGTGCATAGTTACTTTCGTCTTACACATAGATATGAAGTATTTTATATAAATTACGTGCGATGTGCGCATATTGTCTGAATACTTGCTGTATATTCCGGATGAAAGATTTTATACATGTTTTAAATGATTTAAACTGTATTTGTATTTTATATCTACAAAATGTGTTGGGTAAAACATGGGTAGATATAATAGTTGGGTGTGATGAAATAAAATGATGAGAGGCCTAGATGTTGACGATGTTTCTAGTTATCTAGCGGAGTATAGATGACGACCACAGACTTTTCTAGACAGTCCAGTGGAACGCTAGCAGGCTCGCAAACTGTAGGTGTTTGTGAACGATGTGTTCACCGGTGTACGCCATCCCCCTCATGGTTGCGTTAAGGACATTTATTGCTGAGGAATCCCCTTAGCAGTAGTGTCCATCCCGATGATGATCCTTAGGCTACGTCCCTTATGATAGGTGTTTTAGGGACATAAAGTGAGGATAACGGGAACGGGTAATCGGGTTATTGTTGGTTGATGAAATTAATAAACTTATTTATTGTGGGTTGAAAACTCTATGTCATCACCAGGCTCCCAAGCCTGACCCACTCAGTTTCTTGTATTACAGGTAGTGGCACGCGAGCATAGATGTGATGTTTTGGATGAGGGATTACAGATTATAGGCCTGTAGATATGAATAAATGTTGTAAGGATTATATTGTACTGTTTATGCTTTTGATCTGTATCGAACATGACATCCCGAGGTTTTTAATGAAATACATTTCTTCGGAAATGCTTTGATAAATCTTTATCATAATTTATTTTGGGAACAAATTCCGCAACACTTTTCTTTAAAATGTTACTCTGATTTTTAAACAAAGCATAAACAAAAATCGGTCTTTTCTGACCGTGAAAATGGGGATGTCACACTTTTGGTCGTGATGCTCGCAAACGAGGTCATGGGGTTTGGAATCGAATCATGAAGTCATGGCATATTTTATATGAGAAGGGGATAATTTCGTATTCCACTTTGATCCGTAAAGTGGGAAATGGAGCTAATACTTGTTTTTGGAAAGATAATTGGTGTGGAGGTCTTCCTTTGGTTGTTCGGTTTCATTCACTTTTTCAAGTTGAGAGGCAACCTCTCCATTTAATTAGTGATGTTTGGAGAGATGGTCAATGGGCTTGGGATTGGAGTAGAGAGCTAAATGAGGGAGTTGAAAAATCTCAATTGATGGCGCTTCGTTCTTTATTAGAGGGGTTTCATTTGGTGATGGAAGAGGATCGATGGTGGTGGGAGCTTGTTGATGATGGTAAGTTCACCGTAAATAGTACTAGAAGGTATGTAGAACAATTATTGTTGCCAGATGTAGACATTGGAATGATCTGGAATGATTATCTTCCAAGGAAGGTGAACATTTTTACGTGGCGCCTTATCACGGACCGTCTTCCTATCAGGGTGAATTTGGTGAAGAAAGGAGTTGACATTCATTCTGTTCTTTGTCCGTTTTGTCAACTTGAATCAAAAAATTTACAACATCTGTTTGCAGATTGTGAGATTGCAGCTCAGACTAGGGGTGAGCATTTGGACCGAACCGGACCGGCTCTAGGACCGGACCGGTTACAGAGAGTATTGTGGACCGTGGACCGGACCGAATGAGTCGTGTCCGTGTCCGTGTCCGGGTCCGGGTCCAGGTCCGGGTTTTCCGGTTCTTGGACCCGTTTGGACCGGTACAACTTTAATTGCATAAAATACAAGTCGTTAAAATAATTTTTTGGGTTTGATAGAACTCATTAAAATGAATACGTTATTGGGTTTGATACGATACAACTTGTAAAAATGATTACGTTTTCGTTTCATGCATAACTAATCTACCTTGATATTATAATATTATAACTTACAAAATTAATTTTCCAAATAAAAGCAACTAACATATAAATCAAGTTCACCAAGATCCCTTTCATATTATTTATCTGTCAAAGATACATAAAATTCAGAATTATAGTCTAAAATAATAGTTAAAAAGTTGAAATATTTCAACTTTGATAGCTCAACTTTGAAGAATTGTAAATCACTGAATATAATACCAAAATCAACAAAATTATAGTCTAAATTCATCTACAAACTGTAAACTAAATGTTGGAAAAAACCGCAGGTCAAACCGACTTAAAACGAATGAGTTATGGTTGTTTAAAAAATTTCACAGATTACAAAATTTTAAAAATCTTGCTGAAAAGCTGAAAATTTTGTGCTTTGATAGCTCAACTTTGAAAGACTGTAACTCATTGAATATAGTACCAAAATCAACAAAATTATAGTCTAAATTCATCTACAAACTATAAATTATACGTTAGAAAAAACCGCGTGTCAATCCGACTTAAAACGAATGAGTTATGGTTGTTTAAAGTTTACAAAAAAAAACCGGGTCCAACCGGTTCTAAACCCGGTAAAAACCGGACCGGACCGGTTTTGATGGATTCCTAGAACCGAGAACCGGCCCGGGGGTCCAAAAAAACGGTCTGGTCCGGTCGACCGGTCCAAATGCTCACCCCGAGCTCAGACTTGGTGTAACATCCGGATTTCTAGGTACTGTATTTATCTAATTATTTTTGAGTTTTGGAGAGGGACTCGACGAGTAGGCGCTTAGACTCGCCGAGTAGAGCCGCGCATTGTTGGACTGGATTAATGACTGGACTCGGCGAGTCCATACGTGGACTCGGCGAGTCCACGCTGTTTAATGAAACCCTAATTTCTTGGGTTTGGGACCTATTTAAAGGCCCTTAGGGCCGTCACTTGCGGCTACCAAACCCCAGAGAGAAACCCTAAAAGAGCTAGAGCGTTTGTGAGAGGAAAGGAGTCATTTCTTGATCTTTGTGATTGATTCTTACAAGAAGGAGGTGATTCCAGCTTGGAGGGGACCAAGGAGGTTGTGCATCTGGGGATTTCGAGCAAAAGACTTCATCTTTGAGGTATTATGTCGCCCTCTTATCTGTTTTGTTGAAGGAATCCATAGATGTAGAGTTTTTATGTCTTTTATTGGAAGGAGTTGTGAGAATATGGCCCCTATTCACTTTGAGACTTCGGATCTGGACCCATAATGGTCTAAAGAGCTTATTCCAGCTTACTTTATGTTGAGCTATGGAGGCAATGAGCTCAGGTTGTTGTTTTTGGGGCTAAATCACCAAGTAAAGCCTCCTAGGCGTCACATGAGTGTCAAGATCCAAGCTTTACGTGATTATCAGGCTTGGGAAGGTCAGATCTATGGTTCTAAGGAACAGATCTGACCTCAGGAGGTCAATTGAGTTTGTGCATGACATGAACTCGCCGAGTCCAAGGGCAGACTCGGCGAGTAGGGTTAGGGTTTCCCGTGAATCACACAGTGAGTGACTTGCCGAATTGGGGGAATGCATCAGTGAGTCAGAAGGGGGATAGAGGACTCGAGTTCACGACTGAACTCGCCGAGTCACATTTGTGCACTCGGCGAGTCTGGTCAAGGGTTGACCGTTGACTTTTGTTGACTTTTTGCGTTTGGTCAACAATGGAACTTGTGGACTGTTTGAAGGGTAAAATAGCCTTTTTGCCTTCTTAGAGGACATGTGAGAGTCTAGTCTAGCCTAGAGAGCCGTGATTGATTGAGATGATTATGTTATGTGTATAGGCAGAGGCTAGATCAGTATATACGCAGGCGGGATATTATCCGAGACATCCGAGGTGAGTCTTCTCACTATACATTACCTAGAGTGGTATTTATGTGTAGACCAGAGGGTCTTGTATGCTATGTGTATGTATGAGATTATGTGCATTGTGTTATATGTATGCTATGTTTTGTATAGACCGGACCGGAGGGTCCAACGATATAGACCGGACCGAAGGGTCCAACGATATAGACCGGACCGAAGGGTCCAACGATACAGACCGGACCGAAGGGTCCAACGAGCTATGACCGGACCAGAGGGTCCAACGAGCTACGGGACTGGAGGGTCCCGCTGAGACACATCGGACTGGAGGGTCCCGCTGAGACACATCGGACCGGAGGGTCGTATTGTAGACTCGAGTGGCGTATGTGTTGTATGTGTTATATTGGGGAACTCACTAAGCTTTTATGCTTACAGTTGATGTGTGATGTGTTTCAGGTACTAGTGAGGATCGCGGGAAGGCGCCAGCATGATTCGTACACACGAGAGAGGATTTATTTATATGAGATCTTGGGACATGTTTTGTGATGATACAGAGATTTATTATGATTTTGTGATTTTTTTTATGTGGTGGAAAGTATGTTTTGAAATGAAAAATTGTTTTGAAAAATTGGGTGTTACAAGTTGGTATCAGAGCCTTGGTTTGAGGGATTCGGGTGCATCTTCGGATGAATCCGAACTCAAACTGAGGAGATGAGAAAGTTTTCATAAAATAAACAATTTTTCTAAAAGAATAAAAGATTTTGAGAAAGGCAGAAGGAAGCAGTGTGTACGATCAGCCAGCGCCCGAACGGTGATTTCCCAAAATACCCTTACCTTATGTGTTATGAGATATTATGAGGTATTATGCATGCTAGAGTAGGCTAGGTGATCATATTAGGACTAGAGTGGCCTGATCTGTGATGCCTTAGCCTAGGAATGATTTTGCTGCTATATGATGCTTGAGAGCGAATAGGTAGCAGTGAGGAGCTGTTGGGAGGCCTACCGAAGGGTAGCCTATGCCAGTGAGATGTAGTGTACTTGTGATCTGGAATCCAAGGAGGAGGACTTAGAGTGAATGTTGATGCGGTGTGGATGGTAGTATAGGGCCCGTACTACTGAAGACACTGGAGCAGTGTGCACCCTAAGTAAGAATCCATTGGGTACTAAGGAGCAAGTAGGGTTGAGTTATCGAGTGCGAGTATACTCGAGCGAGTCTCTGATATCTTGTGTTGTATTTCAGAGAGACATCATGGTTGGGACGCGCCACCGGCCAGGGACTAGCGAGGGGGTTGTGAGCGATGAGGAGCTCCGCCAGATGATTCATGATGAGGTGGCTGCTGCCATCCGCGCTGAGATTCCAGAGATGTTCGGGTCTATCAAGACCACGATGATGAAGGCTTTTGATGAGCGGTACGCCGCTCTTACTGATGCAGCTGTTGCTGCGGCCACCGCAGCCGTTGCTGTTGCCAGGCCGCAGGGGGTGACTCGTTGCTGTACAGAGAGTTCAGCAACACGAAGCCACCAGAGTTTGATGGGACGCAGGATCCGATTGCTGCTATGAGATGGATTACCGATGTTGAGGGTTGTTTCTATACCTGCTCGTGTCCAGAGCATCTGAGGGTTCGGTTTGCGCTGAACCAGCTTCGCTTGGGAGCGAAGGACTGGTGGAAGTTTGTGACGGCAGACTTCACTACTGCAGAGCTGACTGCGGTGACCTGAGAGAGGTTCACCACGATGTTTCGAGATGAGTATGTTCCTCCGGTGGAGAGGGAGTGATTGGCTCAGGAGTTCTTGACCCTCAAACAGGGTACTGATTCGGTTACTGTGGTTACCCGGAAGTTTCATGAGAGGGCGATGTTCTGCCCTGAGCAGGTGTCTACTGAGCAGGCACGTATGAGCCGGTACTTGGGTGTTTTGAGGAGGGATATACGGGAGTTCGTGTCGAACTCGACTTATCGGACATTTGCTGAGCTCCAGGAAAATGCCCGGAAGAGGGAGATTGAGCTGGAGACGCAGGCCTGGGAGGAGGCCGAGTCTCAGAGGGTGGATCGGCGACCGGCACAGTCTCAGCCGGCAGCCAAGCGGGCAAAGCCCGCTGATTCGAGATCTGGGGGTCCGAAGGGCCGCATTTGTGGAAAGTGCGGCAAGAGCCACGAGGGGACATGCAGAGCTGGGTGTGTTATAAGTGTGGGAAGGAGGGGCATTATGTGAGGGACTGCCCCAAGGGATTCACGGTTTACTTTCATTGCAACCAGACCGGCCATCGGAAGGCCGAGTTCCCACAGCTACTGCAGAGATCAGCGCAGGGATCTTCGCCTACTGTTCGAGCTACAGAGAGTCGGTCGGCGAAGGCCGAGGCGCCGAAGGCTCGCGGGAGAGCCTTCCAGTTGACAGCGAAGGAGGTCCGCGTAGCACCCGATGTGGTAGCTGGTATGTATTATTTCCTCGGTTTATATTGAGTTTGTGATATTATGCTTATTTTGAGGTATGCATAGGTACATTTCTTGTGTGTTTTGTACCTGTTTTGGTGTTGTTTGACTCGGGTGGGAGTCGGTCATTTGTGTCGATAGCGTTTAGTCGACACATCAGTGTTCAACGAGAGGCGTTGAGTCGACCTCTACGAGTTTCTATAGCCGACAAGCGAGCAGTGTATGCTACTGATGTGATTCGAGGATGTGTACTCGAGATCTTCGGTGTCGAGTTCCCGATAGATCTGGTCCCGATTGCTATGGGGGACGTATGTGTCATAGTAGGCATGGATTGGTTGAGCCGATTTGGGGCTATGATAGACTGCGAGCGACAGTTGGTAATGATACGGACCCCAGTGGGGGAGTACTTACGGTGTACGGCGAGGGTACCCGTTCTGGCTCAGCATTTTGTTCGGCCGCTAGAGCGAGGCAGAGTCTACAGCAGGGCTGTAGTGGGTTTGTGGCTTATGTGGTGGATACGAGAGTAGATGCAGAGAGACTGAGGTCGGTCGATGAGGTTCCGATAGTGCGTGAGTTCCCGGATGTTTTCCCCGAGGAGTTGCCGGGTGTACCTCCCGAGAGGCAGGTAGAGTTCCGTATTGACTTGGTTCCGGGGGCAGCGCCTATCGCCAAGGCGCCCTATCGCCTTGCGCCACCAGAGATGCAGGAGTTATCCTCGCAGCTTCAGGAGCTGCTGGGGAAGGGGTTTATACGGCCGAGTAGCTCGTCGTGGGGAGCGCCGATCCTTTTTGTCAAGAAAAAGGATGGTTCACACCGGATGTGCATTGATTACCGGGAACTGAACAAACTGATGGTCAAAAACCGTTACCCCTTACCGAGGATCAACGATTTATTCGATCAGTTGCAGGGAGCGTCTTGGTTTTCCAAGATCGACTTGAGGTCCGGATATCATCAGATGAGAGTACGAGATGAGGATATCCAGAAGACAGCATTCAGGACTCGTTACGGGCATTACGAGTTCGTGGTGATGCCTTTCGGGCTCACCAATGCACCGGCGGCATTCATGGATCTCATGAACAGAGTATGCAGACCGATGTTGGATCGTTCGGTGATCGTGTTCATCGATGACATATTGGTGTATTCGAGATCCAGAGAGCAGTATGAGGAGCATTTGAGAGAGTTACTTGGAGTTTTAAGATCGGAGAGGCTTTATGCCAAATTCTCCAAGTGTGATTTCTGGTTACGAGAGATCCGGTTCCTAGGGCACCTCGTTAACCATAATGGGATTTTGGTCGATCCGGCCAAGATTGAGGCAGTGATGAGTTGGGAGGTGCCGAGATCCCCCACCGAGATCAGGAGTTTCCTCGGGTTGGCCGGCTATTATAGGAGATTTATCAGGGATTTCTCCAAGATCGCCGTGCCACTCACCAGATTGACCCGGAAGGGTGTTGCTTTTTCATGGGGCCCAGAGCAGCAGGCCTCCTTCGAGACACTTCGCCAGAGACTGTGTGAAGCCCCGGTGTTAGCCCTTCCGGAGGGAATGGAGGACTTTGTGGTGTATTGTGACGCATCGATATCGGAGCTGGGAGCGGTGCTAATGCAGAGAGGACATGTGATAGCATACGCATCGAGACAGCTGAAGCCTCACGAGGCGAGGTATCCCACCCACGATCTGGAGCTGGGGGTAGTAGTGTTCGCCCTCAAGATCTGGCGTCACTACATGTACGGGGTTCGGTGTACCATATACACGGACCATAAGAGCTTGAAGTATTTGATGGATCAGCCCAACCTGAACATGCGTCAGAGGAGATGGTTGGATGTGGTGAAGGACTATGATTGCGAGATCCTGTACCACCCGGGCAAAGCTAATGTTGTAGCTGATGCCCTGAGTCGCAGGGCGGAGAGTGCCCTGATACGAGATGTTTGTATAAGATTGACAGTGATGACTCCGATGTTGGACACCATTCGAGGGGCGCAGGCTGAGGCCATTAGGTCGGAGAACCGGAAGAGAGAGCGGGTTATCGGACAGGTATCGGAGTTCGTTACCGATGGTCGAGGACTTATGACCTTTCAGGGTCGGATTTGGGTACCGTTCGTGGGTGGAACGCGTACCATCTTGATGGAGGAGGCGCATAGATCGAGGTTCTCGATCCATCCCGGGGCCACTAAGATGTATTTGGACCTGAAAAGAGAGTATTGGTGGCCCTGTATGAAGAGGGATGTTGCATAGTTCGTAGAGAGGTGCTTGACCTGTCGCAGAGTTAAGGCCGAGCACCAGAGACCGCATGGTAAATTGCAGCCGTTGGAGGTTCCCGAATGGAAATGGGAATAGATTACCATGGACTTTATCACCATATTGCCGAGGACTGCTAGGGGCGTCGATGCAATTTGGGTGATTGTGGACAGGTTGACGAAGAGCGCTCACTTCCTTGCTATCAGTGAGAGCTTTTCCGCTGAGAGGTTGGCAGAGTTGTATGTGAGGGAGGTGGTATCACGGCATGGAGTGCCGATCTCGATCGTCTCAGATCGAGATGTGCGTTTCACTTCCAGATTCTGGAAGAAGTTTCATGAGGAGTTGGTTACGAGGCTGCATTTTAGTACCGCATACCACCCACAGACAGACGGGCAGAGTGAGCGGACGATTCAGACGCTCGAGGACATGCTTCGGGCATGTGTATTGGACTTTGGAGGGAGTTGGGACACATATTTACCCTTGGCAGAGTTTTCCTACAACAACAGCCATCATTCGAGCATCGGTATGCCACCCTTTGAGCTGTTGTATGGGAGGAGGTTTCAGACTCCCATTTGTTGGGGTGAGGTCGGGCAACGTGTGATGGGTAGTACGGAGATTCTGCTTCAGACGACCGAGCAGATTCAGCAGGTCAGGCAGAGGTTACTGACGGCCCAGAGCCGTCAGAAGAGTTATGCGGATAGACGACGGTCCGAGCTCGAATTTCAGGTTGGTGACTTCGTCCTCCTGAAGGTATCTCCTTGGAAAGGAGTGATCCGATTCAGGAAGAGAGGCAAGTTGGGGCCTCGGTATATTGGTCCTTTCAGGGTGATCGCCAGGGTGGGCAGAGTAGCGTATCGTTTGGAACTACCTGCGGAGTTGAGTCAGATTCATGATACCTTCCACGTATCTCAGTTGAGGAAGTGTATCGCCGATGAGTCGGCAGTGGTTCCCCTTGAGGACATTCTGGTGGATGCGAGCCTGAACTATGTTGAGAGGCCGATCGCGATTCGGGATAGGAGGATCAAGGTTTTGAGAAACAAGGAGGTGTCATTGGTTCAGGTCCAGTGGCAACATCGGAAGGGGTCCGAGCTGACTTGGGAGCCGGAGTTAGAGATGCGTGAACAGTACCCAGAGTTATTTGCTGAGAGAGACTTCGAGGGCGAAGTCTGATTCTAGTGGGGGAGAATTGTAACATCCGGATTTCTAGGTACTGTATTTATCTAATTATTTTTGAGTTTTGGAGAGGGACTCGGCGAGTAGGCGCTTAGACTCGCCGAGTAGAGCCGCGCATTGTTGGACTGGATTAATGACTGGACTCGGCGAGTCCATACGTGGACTCGGCGAGTCCACGCTGTTTAATGAAACCCTAATTTCTTGGGTTTGGGACCTATTTAAAGGCCCTTAGGGCCGTCACTTGCGGCTACCAAACCCCAGAGAGAAACCCTAAAAGAGCTAGAGCGTTTGTAAGAGGAAAGGAGCCATTTCTTGATCTTTGTGATTGAGTCTTACAAGAAGGAGGTGATTCCAGCTTGGAGGGGACCAAGGAGGTTGTGCATCTGGGGATTTCGAGCAAAAGACTTCATCTTTGAGGTATTATGTCGCTCATTTATCTGTTTTGTTGAAGGAATCCATAGATGTAGAGTTTTTATGTCTTTTATTGGAAGGAGTTGTGAGAATATGGCCCCTATTCACTTTGAGACTTCGGATCTGGACCCATAGTGGTCTAAAGAGCTTATTCCAGCTTGCTTTATGTTGAGCTATGGAGGCAATGAGTTCAGGTTGTTGTTTTTGGGGCTAAATCACCAAGTAAAGCCTCCTAGGCGTCACATGAGTGTCAAGATCCAAGCTTTACGTGATTATCAGGCTTGGGAAGGTCAGATCTATGGTTCTAAGGAACAGATCTGACCTCAGGAGGTCAATTGAGTTTGTGCATGACATGAACTCGCCGAGTCCAAGGGCAGACTCGGCGAGTAGGGTTAGGGTTTCCCGTGAATCACACAGTGAGTGACTTGCCGAATTAGGGGAATGACTCAGTGAGTCAGAAGGGGGATAGAGGACTCGAGTTCACGACTGAACTCGCCGAGTCACATTTGTGCACTCGGCGAGTCTGGTCAAGGGTTGACCGTTGACTTTTGTTGACTTTTTGCGTTTGGTCAACAATGGAACTTGTGGACTGTTTGAAGGGTAAAATAGCCTTTTTGCCTTCTTAGAGGACATGTGAGAGTCTAGTCTAGCCTAGAGAGCCGTGATTGATTGAGATGATTATGTTATGTGTATAGGCAGAGGCTAGATCAGTATATACGCAGGCGGGATATTATCCGAGACATCCGAGGTGAGTCTTCTCACTATACATTACCTAGAGTGGTATTTATGTGTAGACCAGAGGGTCTTGTATGCTATGTGTATGTATGAGATTATGTGCATTGTGTTATATGTATGCTATGTTTTGTATAGACCGGACCGGAGGGTCCAACGATATAGACCGGACCGAAGGGTCCAACGATATAGACCGGACCGAAGGGTCCAACGATACAGACCGGACCGAAGGGTCCAACGATACAGACCGGACCGAAGGGTCCAACGAGCTATGACCGGACCAGAGGGTCCAACGAGCTACGGGACTGGAGGGTCCCGCTGAGACACATCAGACTGGAGGGTCCCGCTGAGACACATCGGACCGGAGGGTCGTATTGTAGCCTCGAGTGGCGTATGTGTTGTATGTGGTATATTGGGGAACTCACTAAGCTTTTATGCTTACAGTTGATGTGTGATGTGTTTCAGGTACTAGTGAGGATCGCGGGAAGGCGCCGGCATGATTCGTACACACGAGAGAGGATTTATTTATATGAGATCTTGGGACATGTTTTGTGATGATACAGAGATTTATTATGATTTTGTGATTTTTTTTATGTGGTTGAAAATATGTTTTGAAATGAAAAATTGTTTTGAAAAATTGGGTGTTACACTTGGGCTGCCGTGTCAAGGTGGTTAGATGTGCAAATCCCGGTTTCTTTGACTCAATCGGCTTTGTTATGTTGGCCAGATTCGTTGGGTGTTTTGAGTACGAAGAAGTTGATCATTCAAGTGATTTTGCAAACTACTTGGTGGGTGTTATGGAAATATCGTAATGATTTGGTCTTTGCTAGTCATTCATCTCGAAAGGAGCTTATTTTATTTGATTTTAGATTATTCGTGCTTGTGGTATTCGAATAGAAACCGAAACACTAATGTTTCTTGGATCGGGTGGATCCAAAATCTTGTAATGCTTTTCATTTTCTAGCTCCTTGTAGTTTGTTTTGAATAAAATTTAGCAGTTCAAAAAAAAAACATGCATATTTTGCGTAAAGAAGAAATTAAAATGAGGAACTAAAAGAAAAAAAAATGAAAATATTGACTCCACCAACATTCTTTAATATTTTAAATGGAAAATACCGGTTATAGACACTTTTTGGGGTTGAATTTTAAAATATAGACACAAAAAATTGGATTTCCGGGTATAGACATGGGTTCCGCGGAATCCACTTTAGCTCCGCGGAATGACAAAATCTTAAATAAATTAAGGTATTTAAAAAAAAACTTAATATCCATTCCGCGGAGCTAACTCTGTGGAATGAACTCGTTCCGCGGAGGTAGCTCCGAGGAATGAATCTTCAGAATATATATATATATATATATATATATATATATATATATATATATATATATATATATATATATATATATATATATATATATATATATATATATATATATTTCATATCGATTCTTTGGGGTTTATACTCATTCCCCAACTAATTATTTTCAAAAAAAGATTATGATAATATGAATTGTTCTTGACAATATATGGAACGAATGTAAGGTGAAAAATAATTGGTAATTTAATAAGAGATCTTTACATAAAAGAATCAGTGGAGGTGATTTTTTTTTCTGAAGATCCATTCCTCGGAGCTACCTCCGCGGAAGATCTTGAGTGTTTTTTTTAATACTCTGATTTATTTACGATTTTACCATTACACGAAGCTAGAGTTGATTCCGTGGAGCCCTCAGAGCTTACCTCCGCAGAATCTATGTCAATACCCGGAAATCCAATTTTTATGTCTATATTTTGGAATTCAACCCTAAAAAATGTCTATAACCGGTATTTTCCTATTTTAAATTCACTTATCACCATCGAGTTTCCTAACTTAAATCTAATTCCGATGAGTATTAGCTATCTTTATCCTACGTAACCTTACAATAAACCTTTCCATGCATTGTTAATTTTGAAAACAAATCTCAACACCTTGATACAAATGCAAATACCTTATAAGTTATAACCGATTTCCACTAAGTGAAAACAAACGCCTATGTTTATGTCTCTATGTATTATCCACATATGAAATATTTCAAAATTGCTGGTTTAGGCAAATACGTGTATAGTAAGCATATAGCAACACAAGCCCTTGTCTGTATTCAACAATTGCAACTTGCAAATATCATTTTTATGTCTAAAATCATTGTAGTGATATGAAAAGAAAAAAAATGCTATAATAACCAAATCAATAAAAATGTACTGCTCTTTATTTTGTAGCCTAAACTAAATATTCGAAAAATGTTTCATACTTTCTAAATAAAGATTGAAAATCAGCCCTACACTTTCAATTTTAACTTCTTGCTAGAACTTCAAGAATATGACTTCTCAACAAAACTATTTGATGCCGTTATAAAAAACATTTTATATATGTTCGTGCTGACAATAAGAGTTATGGTTCAGTTAGAAAATGAAAGAAAATACTTATTTGTGAAAATCAGTCTTTAAGTAAAGGAATGCATCTTTTAAGAAAAAAAATCACATGAAAGTTCATGAATGTATTTTCTAAAAAAAAATTCTAACTATACTAAATTTATAAATGAGTGAAAAGTTAATTAGTAAATACCATAATTATACGATATAAGTTTAATTTTTTTTGAGTGATTGTCATTAATTAGTTAGAATTTGATGATATTAAAAAATATTAACGCTTTGAAAATTAGTATTTATATATTTTTTAAAGTTTATTTGATATTTGAGTAAATTACACGAATGGTCCCTATGGTTTGTGGTAATTTGCGCTTGGTCTTTAACTTATTTTTTTTAACTCGGAAGGTCCCTACTATTTGTTTTTATTACGCGCTTGGTCTCTACTGTTTGACTTTGTAACGCGCTTGATCAATGTCTTACCTAAAAATACTATTATTTAAATAGGAGAAAATGGTGGGTAGGTAACGTAAGGTGAGGGGTGGGGTTGGGGTTGGGGGTGTGTTTATTTAAATAAATTAAAAATCAAGAGAATAATATAGTCTTTTTAGGCAAGACATGGACCAAGCGTAACAAAAACAAATAGTATGAACCTTCCGAGTTAAAAAAACAAGTTAAGGACCAAACGCACAAATTATCCTAAACCATAAGGACCATTTGTGTAATTTACTCTTGATATTTTGATTTAAGTCTTGAATTTAACGATCGTGTGTGTGTGTATATATATATATATATATATATATATATATATATATATATATATATATATATATATATTAAATGTCGAAATTTCCTATCAGTAGCCCTCCACGTTATAGCCTTCCTTGGCCACGTCGTGGGCAGAAAATGCCAAAACAGTCACTAATTCCCCAATCGCCATGACATAGCAGCCTAAGGCCACGGCGTGGGGACTGGTCTAGACAGCTCAAACAAGCTTAATCCATTTTCTTCTGATATCAAGAGCTCAAAGGCTCAGATCTGATCCTTTCGAAGGTCTTAATGGATTAAGTTTCTAACTTTATCCATTAGGAAGGTCCAAACCACAAAGATCTGGACTTTATGTTTCAAAGGGACCCAAGAAGGCATCTTTCTTGTTACACTCCCGAACCAGACGGCGGAAACGTCCGGAGGCGGGTGACTTCATCTTGTAATATCATCACAGTATATATAATTGAATCAAAGACAACATCATCATCATACATAAAATATACCAACCATCATATTTTTAGATAAATGTGTTTGTTCACAAATTACACCCCTAAAATATTAAATGTATGATGAAAGCAAAAACACAACAACATCTACATTTCCTTGGCGACCAACCTGTTTTAACGTGTTCGTGAGAATACAAATCATTTTGAAAAGCGACAACATATAAAAATGTTGGTGAGTTCATAAGCATGTTTGTATGAAAAGTTTTGTAGCAGTTTGAAAACACCAGAAAATCTGATATTTTCTGTAAAAGTAATTTGAGAGTTTTGTTTCAAATCTTGTATTAAAGCATGTGTGATTTTGTTTGATAGTGTATAAAGAGAGTTTCCTAGAAAATCCTATATTTTCTGTATAATGAAAAAAAAATTGTGGTCTTAACCCCAAGACCTGAGTGGTGAAAGTTTAAACGTGAATAGTAACTGTATAGTTCGTACTTTGTATCATGAGTATAGTATGTGTATTCTGTAAATTTATTTGCTTGTTATTCTCTGTGTGAGTCGCTATAACCATACTTGATATGATTGATATGCCTGTCATGACGTTCTTCAGGCGTCGGTTACGGTAAGACATTTGTCACCCTAGACTGGCCCGTCTAGCTCAGGTGTGGGGTGTCATCCCCATATAGATCTATACACAAATTCTCGCTCTCCCTGCAGGAGACTCTGGTTATAACTACATGACTTACGGTGTACACTAGGTAGATACGAGTGAAGGAGTGTCTCACAAAAGCCTTAACTAAATTTACGCGAATGGTGTATCACATTATCTAACGCTTTAAATAATATTTCGAGTATGTATTTTGGATAAAATGCATCGGTGGTAAAAATATATTTATTTTTATCAAAATGTCAAATATTTATTGTTATCGACCCGATTAACATAGTATGTGTTGTAAAGGCCCAATGAGGAAGTAAATGGGCATATAAGGCCCAGTTAGGAATAAATTTCCAAACATGGCCCAATAAGCATGTAAATGAGTTTATATGGCCCAATTAGAGTAAAAATGTTGTAAATAGTCGGTTAGTTATCAAAATGACCGTTTTAGCTCAAATAGTACCAAAATGACATAAAAGGCACACTTTTATTAAAAATGACCATTTTGGCCCAACAAAATCGAAATTGACAATAAAGGCCCACTTTTCGTCAAAATTTATTTTTCTGGCCCACTAAAGCCGAAAATTACAACAATGGCCCATTTTCGTTAAAATGACATTTTTGGCCCATTAAAGCTGAAAATTACAACAATGGCCCATTTTCGTTAATAATGACATTTTTTTGGCCCTATAAAATCATGATTTATCAAATAAAGGCCCATTTTTATCAAAAATGACATTTTCAGCCCATGAAACCGTGAATTTCCAAATAAAGTCCTTTTTAAGAAAATTGGCACTTTTGGCCCATAAAAAACTATGGGTTGTTAAACAAAGCCCATTTTTAAGAAAATTGTCACTTTAGGCCCAAAATAACCGAAAGTTGACAATTTAGGCCCATTAAAACAAAAAATGACACCAAAAGCCCATCTTGTTTATCTTTATTGTCAAATATGGCCCTTTTTGTGTTCTTTCTTTGGTTTTCTAGTAACTTTTACATGTTTAATCTTTCCAACATTTTATAAAGTTACATCAAGTAGTTTGTTTACGAATAACACCAAGGCTTGGAAGGTATTTCGAATTTTTGTGAGTGTTTAACATGTTTTCATGGAATAATCACAACATATCATGAAAACTACACACATACATGCATAATACTAAGATTAACCACAAAACTAGCTTTTATTCTCCCCCAAAAGATAGTAAAACTCGAAAACAAGGGGGTATGAAGCTCACCTTGGTGTTAGATCGGTTTTGAAGAGAAGAATGAAGGTGTTTTCGGTCTTGAGTGCTTCTTTGGAAGGAGTTTCGAAACTTAAATGGTTCTAGGAAGCTAGAACACGAAATGAAGCCATGTAAGGAAGTGTTCTTAGCATAAAATGGAAAGTAATAACTTGTTATGATGACAACTTACCAAGAGGATGATACTTGATGCAAAGCTCTTGAAATGACACACAAGCTCACGAAAATTGTAAGGGAAATGAGGGGGATTCTTTGAAGTTCTAGAGAGGAAGGAGTATAGAGTGTGAAGTTTGAATGGAAGAATGAAGAGTGATGGTGGAGGTTCGACCGGATTTAGAGAAGGAGGAGAGAGATTAGCCTAGATATTTGATGGATAATAATCACTCTTCTTGATACATGTTATATTAAAACCTTGATACATGCTATATAATTATGAGGTGTCACGCCAAATATCCACCCCATAATCTTTTTTTTATAAAACCGAGAATTAGGATAGGGAAAGAGAGAAAAGAAATATTGGGCTTGAATTGAATAGCCACCGAGAACATATAGCCCAATAATAAATCTTTCAGCCCATTGGGCCCACATACGAGCTTACGGCCCAAAAGGGTAAAAGAAATGAGTTTTCGACCCAATGTGGTTAAATAAATGGGTTTTCGGCCCATAGAAACCAAGTGAGTGGCTTTCGGCCAAATAAGGCCCACGAAGAGTCTTATGGCCCAAAATACTATTTCTTAAGTAATGTGGGTCCAACAAGGGCCCAAATGAGGATTTTTAGCCCAAAGGAACCAAGTTGAGAGGTTACTGGCCCATTAGGCCCAATAAGTGAATCCTGGTCCAATAAGAGGTTTGAACCGGAAAGTTAGGGTTACAAGCCCAAAGTTGAGTGAATGTAGCGTATTGAATTAGGTTTAGAGCTTTCACGAGGAAGTTTCGACTTGCATTGTCATTTTTTGAATGAACCACTTGCATTATGTCAAAATTAGGGTTACAAGATATGCTAGAAGTTATTTACATATGAACAGAATTTCCTAGCCCAAAAAATGCTAGTTGTGACATTTCTCCACTTAATCCATTAAGTCTAAGTCTCCAACTTTCAGATCTGGATCAATAAGATGTCTAGATGGATAAAGTTTCCAACTGTATCCATAATAATGCAACAATCTTCTAATATCTAAACTTTAATACAACAAAATGGAATAAAGGACCAAGATAACTTGCATGGCTAAACGGGAAGGCAAAATATCATAACTTTCCTAGTCCATGAGGTCCAAGAAACATTCCAAAATAATCAAAAGATGTTGGAGTCCACTCAACTCCAAGATCACTCATAAAATGGACCAAAAGTAACAAAAACCCAAAGGACAAGATCTAAAGAACTAGATAGCAAGATTGGAACTTTATACTCAGAATGGTCCAAAAATGTAGTGTCTTTGATGGATCCAAAATTGAAGCATCATTCTTTGAAACTAAAACAACCTTCTTGATCTTAAAACTTCATGAAAATGACATAAAACGCATTCAAAAGAGAAGAGAAGAGAGAGGAGAAGCTCCAATCTTGAAGGTGGAGGCTAGGGTTTCTCCCAAGGAGTCCTAGAGATGATGGAGGCTGATAAAATGCCCAAAATTGCTAAACATTAAGATTAAATACATTGAAAACCCTTAAAATCATGGGCTTGTTCCTGACTGATCGCCACATCGTGGGCTCTGATCCCCACGTTGTGGCCACAACTTTTCACCCAAATCCATCTCAACTTCAAACAACCATAATTTCGTCATTTCAACTCCGTTTTCGGCGATCTTTATATCCATGAAAAGGTATTGAAGAGCCCCACACTTCTATCTAGTTAATTTTTTTCTTAACACATGTCGACCAAAAAACTTTATCCATGCAAGACGCCCAATAATTAACTTTTCCCATTTTACCCTTTGGCGCCGAAACACAAACCAAGGGCTTAGATTGCATAATCATTAATATCAACATACAATTAGGTCTAAATCCCATTCCCTTGAATCCCAAGGCCTTTACTCGATTCATCTGTTGTCCACAATCCCAAAATAAGAATGTTTTTCGAAACAGGATGTTACAGTACCCAAGTGATGGATCATTTGGATAACTTCAATAAGATCATCTTGGATTTATAAGGTGTGAATGTAAAGATTGAAGATGAAGATCAAGCACTTATCCTCTAATGTTCACTACCTAATTCTTATGAGAATTTCGGTGATACCATGCTATATGGTAGGATAACGATTGTTGTGAGTTATGTGAAGGATTTTTGATGCCCGAGGAACTGAAAAGAAACGTTTCAATTGGTGAAGAAGTTTCTAATTCCAGTTTGTTCCCAGAGAGGAAGAACATCAGATATATGTGGAGGTAACAAAGGGAAGTTAATTTCCAAATCTAAAGCTAACATTAGATGTTATGACTACAAGGAACTTTAGAAGAGAATGTCCATAACTGATGAAAAAGAATCATGAAGTTGAATTAAGCAACAATAAGACTGTTGCTATGATTCAAGAAAGTTTTGATAAAGGGGATGACGGTGAAGTTTTAACTATATGTACAACTAGTTTTGTTGATGCTTAGACCTTGAAACCAGGAGCATCTCATCATATGACTTACAATCGTGAATGGTTGGAATCTTTTAAATAGTGGAATGGCATGGTGAAAATGGGTGATGATGGTATGCATAAGATCAAGGGAAATGGCACAGTGCAGACTAAGATGCACCATGGTATGGTCACAAAATTGGATTGTTGGTTTGTCTCGGGTCTTCAAAGAACATGATCGCTCTTGGCTCTTTGGAAAAGGATGGACTTAAGTTTTATGGAAAGGGTGAATGGGTAAGGGTCTCCAAGGGTACTATTGTGGATATGAAAGGAAATATGAATCATGGGATTTATTTCCTGGAAGGTTTCACGATGAGAGGAGATTAGGAGAGGTGTTGTATCCCAATCCTTGGATCAATAAGATGATAAAACAAAGTTGGGGCACCATAGAATGGGGCACATGAGTGATGAAGGTATGATATTGAGTAAACATGGTTTGTTTGGTGGAGATGTAACTGGATAGATTAAACCTAATGAAGCTTGTGTTAAAGAGATGCAACGCATGGTGAAGTTTAGTTCAGTTGAACACTAAAGCATGGGTATCCTTGAGTATGTTCACTCAAATTTAAAGGGTCCCTCTCCAGTGAAGTCTTATGGTGGATATCAATACTTTGTGTCTTTTATCGATGACTATTCAAGGAAGGTTTGGGTGTACTTTATGAATAGAAAAGATGAAGATGAAGTGTTTGGGTGGTTCAAGGAGTGGAAGACTATGGTTGAAAACAGAACGAGAACCAAGTCAGGTCACTCGGAATGGAAAATGGGTTGATGTTCTATAAGGCTTCGTTTGACAACTTCTGCAAAAACAGAAGGTATAATGAGGCATCACACTGTACGAAAGATAACATAGCAAAGTCGAGTGGTAAAATAAATGAACCAAACATTGATTGATCGTGCTAAGTACATGAGACTATTTGTTGATTTATAGGAGCATTTATGGGCGGAAGTAGTCAACAAAGCTTGTTATCAGGTGAATAGATGTCGATCAACTACAATTGATTGTAAGACTCGTCAAGAGGTGTGTTCTAGGAAACTGTAACAATTGCGACTTTTGGCACCGATCGTTATTTACGAAAATGGACAAACGCCGAGTATAATAGACTTAATACGATATATATATATATATATATATATATATATATATATATATATATATATATATAATAAAAATATAAGTTTTGAATTAACAAATATAGGAAAAATCAATCGAATCGTCCGTAAATCGTAAAAATTAGTGCGTCGAAACACACACACACCCATATATATATATATATATATATATATATATATATATATATATATATATATATATATATATATATATATATATATTGAAAGTACGCGTCTTTCCAATATCGAAAATATAAATTTCGTAGAAATCCGAATTATATGAAGAAGATATGAATTTTATAAGATATAAAAATCAACCGCGTAATTAAAAATTACTAATATCAAAAAGTATGAAAATGATTGACTTTTAGCTAGTCACCAATATAAAAATCGTATTGCTCTTTAAGATAAGAAATTTGATAAAATGAACGTCAAAATCGGAATGATATGATTTTCGCAAAATCATTAAATCGTATAAAATATGGGCTAAAAATAAATTTAAAATTAGTCAATACAACCTAAAGAAAAGTTGTAATACTCGTCGATAGTTACACGTGAATATAAAGAACGACAAAATCGGAGCTCGTATGATGAATATTAAAAAAAACGATTTGCTCGGCACGCAACCGATTTTGGGCCTATAAATGGTCGCTCCTGCCGTATTTGTGTCGCTCCAGGAAAAGAATTAGCTCTAGCTAACATTTACCTTTTCTCCCTTTAGTTTCTTTAAAGAAACTTTCCTACAATTTAAATATTATATTTTATTTAGTAATTTATCTTTTTCCCACGAGCCCGGTTAATCTCGAGCCCGACGTCAACACCTCTTCCTAGGGTCTATTAAGCACGTTTCAAGAGTGAATTCACGGCCTATTTTTCCAACATTTTATAAAATATTGGGGGAATATATGTTAATTATTTACCGATTGTTATATATCATTATTATCGTTATGTTAAAAGTATTATTTTTACAGTAACATATTTATGTCGTTACTTTATTTGCATAAATAGATAACTATTTTAATGTATTGTTACTTTGCCCGAATATTAATAATTATTATACGTCGTCGTTACTCTGCCCGTATAAATATTGATAATTATTATACGTCGCTGTTATTCTGTCCGTATAAATATTGATAATTCTTATACGTCGTTGTTACTCTGCACGTATAAATATCAATAATTATTATACGCCGCCGTTGCTCTACCCGTATAAATAGTAATAATTATTATACGCCTCTGTTATTCTGCCCGTATAAATAGTAATAACTATTATACGTCGTCGTCACTCTGCCAGTATTAATAGTGATTATTAGTATACGTTGTCGTTACTATAAATATCTATATGTCGTTGTTACTTTGGTCGAACCTCTAGGGCAACATTGTACTTAGTCGTAGCGCTGGCCAAATTTAGGATAAGGCAGTGTTCCTAGTTGATACTCTGCCCTAGTATCCTGTTAAGCTTTAAAGGAAGATTATATATATATATATATATATATATATATATATATATATATATATAAGAATACTTATGTGTAACATCCCAACCGTCAGGTATCATTCCATTTAGATTTCATGTTTTAAGGTCTACTCGACGAGTTGACGCTGTGACTCGTCGAGTAGCAGCGGGCCAGGACACGTCGTTTAATGAGAGACTCGGCAAGTCGACATGGGGGACTCGACGAGTAGGACCTGGCAGTGGAAACCCTAGGTTTCAGGGTTTTTGCACCATATATATTGGACCATTAGCGCCTCCCACTGTCCTCTATCACCCCTTGAGAGCCAGAAACCCTAATTTTCGTGAGTGTGAGCTTGGAGAGTGTTTTGGAGCTTTGAGAAGTGATTTTTATGAAGGAAACTTGTAGATCAAGAGGCTAGCATCAAGGATTTCGTGTGGATCCAGAGTCTACTTCAGTTTGGGCACACCTTGGAGGTAATAAGTTGTTACCTTGACCTCTTTTCTTCTAGAATCATTCATATGTGGAGGGTAGGGCTTTCTTTAGTTATTCATTAAGGGATTTTGGTATGGGAGCTAGATTTGAAGCTGAAACTTCAGATCTGAACCTCTTTTGAGTCCTAAGTCCATAAAGTTTCCAGCTCTTGCAAGGATGAGACTCTCCTAAGGTGTAAAGCTCCATTAGAAGCTTAGATTGGTCATTTAGAGCCTTTAGGGCCTTGCATGCGTGTAAAGTTTGCAACTTTACGTGATAAACATGCCTTAGAAGCTTGGATATGTAATCTGGAACCTTGGCATGGCTTAAAAAGTGTCTACATGGATGAAGGTCTGCAAGGACTCGGCGAGTTGCATAGTCAACTCGACGAGTCATATGAAGATGGTCATGAACTTATCGAGTTGATGAACAAACTCGACGAGTTCGTTGAAGATTTCCTTGAACTAGACGAGTCGTTCGAAGACTCGGCGAGTTGGCTAGGGTTTCTCCCAATTCTTGGACTCGTATGAACTCGGCGAGTTAAAGGGGAACTCGACGAGCATATCAAGGATTTCACGACTTCTCGAGTTCAGGAAGGACTCGACAAGTCGGTGAACTACACTCGACGAGTCGAGTCAACATGGACTATTGACTTTAACTGTGGACTTTAACTTTGACCAAGAGTTGACCAGTTGACTTTTGAGGGTATTTTGGTAATTTGGAAACTTATGAAAAAGGGTTTTATGGTAGCTATAGGTGGGGGAGTTCGCGTGGGTGATCCGGGAGTCGAGCTTTCTAGTTTCAGACGACAGTTGCGAGGTGAGTTATCCTCACTATACTAAGGGGTCTAAGGCACCAAGGTCGGCCCATTGGATATGTTATCCTAGCAGTGGTTATGTTGAGTATGAGTTAGTTTTGCATGCTAGTGGTTATGCCAGTTAGGTAGATCTGTAGGACTACCTGTGATGTTATATGATTATTGCATGCTCGGTAGCTATGGTATATGTTGATATGTTAGGTGGGATGGGTTGAGGTTGTACTGCTCCGTGCGGTAGCCAACAAACCCTGGAGTATTCCAGATATGAGCTGAGGGCCCGGTAGGCATTCCAGACTCATACTGAGGACTCGGGAGCATTCCAAATACGAGCTGAGGGCCTGATGGTATTCCAGACTCGTACTGAGGGCTCGATGGCATTCCAGATATGAGCTGAGGGCCCGGTAGGCATTCCAGACTCGTACTGAGGGCCCAGGGGAAATCCAACTTGTAAAGCTGTGGACCCATTGCATGATGTTTCAGTTGTTATGTTATGATATTGCTGACATGGTTATGTGGACTGTATGTGTATCGGTATTTTGGGGGTAACTCACTAAGCTTTCGGGCTTACAGTTTCAGTTTATTGTTTCAGGTACATCAGGGGATCGCGGCAAGGCGAAGACATGATCGTACATCTCCTCATATTTTGTTTATGTTTCTGGGAATACTCTGATAAATAATATTTTGAAAACAAATTTTAATGTTTTAATGGATTTGGCATGCTTCTAAAAAGTTTAAATTGGTTTGAAAAATATGGGTGTTACATTATGAGATAAAAGTATAATAATAGAAGTATCTAAGGGCATACTTCTGGACTAAAAGTATAATCACTCTAAATAGAAATATTGCTCTATACATACATACTTTTGGGATAAAAGTATAATAATAAAAGTATCCAAAGGACATACTTCTGGAATAAAAGTATAATCACTTTAAATAGAAGTATTGCTTTATACAAGCATACTTCTGGGATAAAAGTATAATAATAGACGTATCCAATGACATACTTCTGGAATAAAAGTATAATCACTCTAAATAGAAGTATTGCTTTATACAAGCATACTTCTGGGATAAAAGTATAATAAGAGAAGTATCCAAGGAGCATACTTCTGGAATAAAAGTATAATCACTCTAGATAGAAGTATTGCTTTATACGAGCATACTTCTGGGGTAAAAAGTATAATTACTCTACAAATAGAAGTATCAAAGAGCATACTTCTGGAATATAAAGTATAAGCAGTATGTGTCTATAAAATAATAAGATTATAGATAAGATTCTATTATACTCCATTTGATACGGGAAAACCTAAACAGAATGGTAGTATGTGATAAAAGTAAAGCATCGAAATTTTAGTATCTAGAAATAGTAAAATGTTATTCGGAGATACATTAACAATGTAAATCAAAATACTTTTATAACTTAATAAAGTTACGCATAAAAAATATTTTCAAAGATATAACACTCAAACCTGTGAACTCGCCAACATTATGTTGATGTTTTCAAAACCTCATGTGTTTCTAGGAAACTGTGAGTCGGAAGCTTGCACTCCCGGAAGTAGCGATTGATCAAGGAAGCAACAGGAATTCAACTATCATTTATCGTTGTGCCTACCTGTTAAGGCACCTTTTGTATTAGATATTTTAGTAATCCGATGTAATTTTTTATGTATCGGTAAAAGTGACATTTATGTTTCATATTGTTTTGTACTGTTCAATGTATGTTCAATGACTATGATCCACTATCCCTACGTCGCATAGCCTGACATTTTCGCCGCCGGTTGGGGGTATGATAGAAACCCTCTGATTATTATGGTTTACTAATGTTTGATTGCCCTGCTTACACTTGTATGAATGATGGTAAACTAGAGACAAATGAAAATAAAGTGCATATTTCTAGGATGTGCATTTGGAAGGAAAGGTCATCGTCTATGGTGTATAGAAGAAGAAAACACCCCAAAAATAGTTATTACCAGAGATGTGACCTTTGAATCTGTTATGTGTAAAAAGAAAGGAGGTGATACAAGTGTTTCAGACAATGATCAAGGTGCTAGCCAGAAGGTTGAGTTTGTAACACAAGCCCCACATAAATTTAAGAGAAATATATAATAACAAGGTGGCAATGAACACCACATAATTGAGGAATCCCTTGTATAACCCAAGGAAAAAGTGTTTGGTAATGTTGATGCCAGAAAAGACAACTTGAAAAAGGCTTATGAAGAATGATTTTGTGACGAACGATTTAGGAGTAGAAACGAAGATGTCAGGATGGGAGATTCAAATGGATAGAAGAGCAGGATAGTTATATATTTCTCAATACATTGAGAAGGTCTTGCGGTCGTACTTCTTTGGCGGTTCGAGGTCATCAGAGGAAGTGGTCAAGTGGATCTTTCGACAAGAACGTTTTATGTTTGTCTGATGTATGGTGCTACTACATAACATACATACTTGTTTGGATCGATAGACTCAGACCATGGAGTTGATATGGTGATAAGAAGATCATTAGTGTTTGGTCTCAATCAGAGTCTTGTTTTGAAGGTGGATAAACATATCTTGTTCTATGACAGGTTTTACAATCAAAAGTCTGGTACCAAGGAGAATCCGAAAGACATATTGACAAGGTCGTTGCCCAAAGAGAAGTTCAAGCTTTGCTGGGACTTGGTTGATGTTCGAAGGTGTTAAGTCCCTACGGGGCAATTTGGCAGGAAGGGATAGGAAGTTCTTGGTTTTTAGGGGAGTTTAGAGGATACTCAAGTCAAGGTAGAGATTGTTAAATGTGACTTGAGCTTTTAGAGCATTCACATGGAGCATTTGGTTTCAATGGAGCATCTTGGATATGATGGCACTCTTGAATATGATGATACTATCGAATATGATGGCACTCTCAAATATGATGACACTGTCGAATATGATGGCACTCTTTGGGATGAAGCATCTGACAGAAGACTAGAGCATCAAAAGAAGTGTCAGGCACAAGAGGTGCCACCAAGTGACAAAGTGTGCTAATCAATGACACCTAATGTGCTGTCATGTCACCTCGAAGAAGTTCCATGCACAAGAATGCCACCAAGTAACAAGGTGTGTCACTCAATGACACTTGATGCGCCACCATGACACCTCAAAGAAGTGTGATGCATAAGAGGTGCCACCAAGTGACAAGGTGTGTCACTCAATGACACTTGATGCGTCGTCATGGAACCTGAAAGAAGTGTCATGCACAGAAGGTGCCACTAAGTGACAAGGTGTGTCACCCAATGACACTTGATGTGTGAGTGGTGTATTGCTGGTGCCAATGCAATGTTTCTCGAGATTGAAGGTTATAGAAGTAGAATCATGGTGGATTATGATTGGTTGACACATTTCATGGGCCTATAGATTGACGGGCTTGGTCCATTAGGGTTTTAGGTCTAATCCATAGTCTATAAATAGGGATGCATGCTAGTCTTTTCGGGTGGTCTTGATCTTTGTAACGTGTATCCGAAATGAGTATGTCGAATATCTGCTGGTTATACTTGTAATATTTGTTTGAAAACTATGTAAATAAGAATACTCCCCTCCTGCCTGTGGACATAAATCATATTGACCGAACCAAGTAAATATTGTGTTTTTGTGTGTTTTTGGTTCTGTGTGTTATGTGCAGGGAAATCTCCAGAAAAGTCCCAATATTTACGGAAAAGTTACACTTTAGTCCCAAGATTTTTTTTTGAACAAAAAAGTCCTGAAAACCGGCAAAAATTTGCAGTTTGACCCTTTTTGACCGGTTGAAACCGGCACCAAATTAATTTGGGACTATTTCGTAAACTAACCCAAAATATTGTGACTTTTCTGTAACCCAAAAATATTAGGACTTTTCTGTAAACAAAAATATTAGGACTTTTCTGCAAACAAAACCCTTATTATTACTATTATTATTATTATTATTATTATTATTATTATTATTATTAAGAATACTATTTTTTGAACTTGTATTATTAATATTGTTAATAAAACATATAAATGCATTTAAATGAAAAAAAAATGACATTGTTTAAGGGCAATGTTTTAAAACCCGGGTCGACCCGGCCGGTTCAACCGGTTGGACCGTGACCCAAGATAAAAGGCGGGTCAAATTAGAGCAGGTTTTTGTAAAAATACCGACCGGATCGAACGGGTCGGTTTTACACTAAACCGCGGTTGAACCGGGTATTTCGAACCGCTAAAAACTCGGATTGGCCCGTTTATTAGGGCTTGGATAATTAAGTGAGATCGGCTCTCTCCAGGCAAAACAAACTCGTCTCCTCTGGGAAAGAAAAGCGACTGGAAGAAAGAAAGCAACGACCAAGGAACGACATCAGCAGCGACTGAACTATAGTCACTGAAGGAGACTGAAGGAGCGACTGAAGCAGCGAGCCCAGCGATTTCGTTCTTCTCCAGGTGAGTTTTCTGTTTTCCTGTTTCCTTGTTTTCCTGCAAAATAACGACCAATTCCCCCTCTATTACTAATCCACTTACTCCAATCATCCAATTTTGAGTCTATCTAGTTAATGATTTGCGATTTCTGAAGTATATCTTTGTTTGGAATTACAAGTTTGTGGTCGATTAGGTTCTGTTGCTTCTCTTTCTGAGCATCTTGTTCCATTTATCACTGAAGTTAACAATGGAATACTTTCATCATGAATATCAACCAATATTTGTCAATTTCAATGAGTCATTTCATGTTTAAATTTGTCAACAAAAAACCCGGGTTTTAAAACATTGTTTAAGGGTGGAGGTGGAGGAGATGGTGATGCTTTTAGCATTGAAATCATATGAATTTCTGCTTGTATATTTTTACTTTTTATATGGTCATTTCACATTTGTTATTATTGTTTTCAATTCAGAATATTAATACTTAACAATTTAAAAGAAATAGCATTTTTGTAAAATTGTTTGTAAATAGTTTAAGGTAGAAGGAGTTCTCAGTTTGTATATAAAATTGTTTAAGGTAGAATGATTACTTTCCAAATCCAACAGATCCACTATAAACATCTACATAGATAGGTAGCCCATATCAAAATTCAAAAGTATTAATTACAATATCTTGTTTAATAAAAAGTATAGGACATGTTTTTTGGATTAATACTTTTGAATTATTCCTATTACTTTTTATTAAACAAGATATTGTCATTAATACTTTTGAATTTTGATATGGGCTACCTATCTATGTAGATGTTTGTAGTGGATCTGTTGGATTTGGAAAGTAATCATTCTACCTTAAACAATTTTATATATAAACTGAGAAATCCTTATACCTTAAACTATTTACAAATAATTTTACAAATATGCAATTATTTTTAATTGTTAAGTATTAATATTCTGAATTGAAAACAATAATAACAAATGTGAAATGATCATATACAAAGTAAAAACATACAAGCAAAAATTCATGATTTCAATGCTAAAAGCATCACCATCTCCTCCATCTCCACCCTTAAACAATGTCATTATTTTTTCATTTAAATGCATTTATATGTTTTATTAACAATATTGATAATACAAGTTCAACAAATAGTATTCTTATTTATATTTTTAATAATAATAATAATAATAATAATAATAATAATAATAATAATAATAATAAGGGTTTTGTTTGCAGAAAAGTCCTAATATTTTTGTTTATAGAAAAGTCCAAGTATTTTTGGGTTATAGAAAATTCCCAATATTTTGGGTTAGTTTACGAAATAGTCCCAAATTAATTTGATACCGGTTTCAACCGGTCAAAAAGGGTCAAACTGTAAATTTTTGCCGGTTTTCAGGACTTTTTTGTTCAAAAAAAAATCTTGGGACTAAAGTGTAACTTTTCCGTAAATATTGGGAATTTTCTGGAGATTTCCCTTATGTGTGTTACTTCCTAACAATGGTCATCAGAGTTTGGCAAGTGACATTAGATCTGTTCTGATTCTTGACAAATATCGTCTGATTTCCTAACAAGAACGAGGAGTTAATTTATATTTTTGGGCTTAAACATCATAAAAGGTTCGGATTATATTTGAAAATTCGTGTAAGCTCAATGTTTTTTTATATATAATTTGTGATTTGTTTTTGGTTAGTTTTTTTTTTTTGTAATTTGTGTTTATATCTGGTTTCTTCAACATAATACATAAAATCTTCGAGCAAATTCAATTTAATAATATGAAGATAAAAATCGATAAAACCGATCAAAACTTGTTAAAATGTGAGAAATTGCAAAGTTTTGGGCTCCCTGATTTGTTTATAACGATGCATGAATAAATAATATAACCAAGTCAAATCAAATAAGCCCAATGGGATTGTTAGTTGCGACTTTAAACATGTAGGGTTGCTAATTTCTTTTAATGCTTAAAAACATTAATTAAGGATCTTATTATTATAATATTACATTTTAGAGTCATAGTATTCAGTTTATGATATATCCATAGATATATTTTTCTTCTGATTTGAAATAAACAGTATATTTTGGATATATATAGTTTGTTCTTTACGGAATTTGATATCAATAGAAACACTAATTACCGATTTAGATGTTTGTATATGAAATAGTATGAGTTATTCTTAATATTTTAAAATCCGGTTATTTAGTTGAACAGGTATGGTGACCGGTTCCCGGTTCAACCGGTTTGACCGCCGGATCAACCGATTTCAATATTTTCATGTTTTTTCTTATTTTCCTACACATACATACATATATAAATCATGAATTTGATGTTTACAAGTTCAAACATTAAAAATACACATAAAAATAAGTTGTAGATAAATGAAAATACATTAAAATAACACATAACCATAAGTTTTAGTGTTTATATCAATCCATATACGTCAAAAATATATATATATAATACCGAAACAAAATATAGTTTTAGATGAAATAAACACATAAAAAAACTTTATAACATTTATCATATGTTTTTATTTACAGAAAATTAAATAGATTTGAAAAAAAAAATCATCAAAGCGTATTATGTAAATAGTTCTTTTTAATGTGTTTTTATTTGGCTTAACCGGTTCAACCGATTTATGTTGAACCGGGTTTTTCTAAAAACCGAACGGTTCAATCTGGTTCAAAAATCGACATAAAACCGATGATAGTTAAACCGCTCATTCCCCCGGTTCCCGGTCCAATTGGACCGGCCGGTTCAAACAACTTTTTAAAACATTGCTTATTCTTATTCCAAAAAACTACTCATTTTTGCACAAGATTTTTTTTATGGTTAGTTTATTAACTATTTACTTCATTGACTTAATTTTCTAAATGATTATCAAGTTAGTTTTATAGGGCGTGTTCGACAAAACTAGCTGGTAGCGGTTAGCGGGAAGCGTTTGATTTTGGAGCGTTTTGTCGAAAGCTACTTCATGTAGCTTTTGATTTTAGAGCGTTTTGTTTAGGCTAAATGCTAAAAGTTCATATCGCCGAACCAGACTTTTTTTTACTAGTGTTTTTTTAAAAACTAGAAGCCAGAAGTTACGAAATATTGCGTGCTGAACACGCCCATAATCGATTTGTGATTAGTTAAATTTCTAAAACACCGCCAATGATAGGGTTTACATTATATTAGCAAATATCAAAAGTGTATTGGGCTTTTACTAGACATTAGAGTAGAACTTCTACCATTAATGTTTTTTTTTTGCAAAAGCTTATTCCAGTTATCTCAAGGAAATCAGATTATAAGTATCTTTCAAAGAAAATTCCAATAGCCGTAAAGAATCCACCATTAAGGTTTTTTGTAGTTCCTTTTTACATTTTAGCATGTCTTAGATGATCTTCGACCCATATTTATTTTTTAATAAAAAAATAAAGTAAATAATAGGATAAATAATATTCCATTTCCAATTCTACTCTATCTTTCATCCATTTTTTTATCTCAAAAAATATATCTATATAGTATATTTCATTATTGTAATTTAGATAGATTGTCAAAAACATCATTTTCTACTAATTAACTTCTAACAAATATATTTATTTTTATCTATTATTTTATTATATTAATATTATAAATTATATTAACATTATTGTAACTCATAGTATAGCAATGATTGCTTATATTTAATTCTTTAATAACTAGAAGTTATATACATAAATTCTACAACCTTTGGAATTAATTGGATTATCTATTAATTTATTATATCAGAAATTAATTGGAATTAATTTTGGGATTAATTGGATTAATTAAAAGTACAAGGATTGTGTGGTTATTTATTGAAAGTTAAAGAAGGAAGGGTTTAGAACCTAATGGGATGAAGTGGACGAAAATCCTCTAGGGAAAGCCTAGAAGATTTCGTCCAAGGCTCATTGGATAAGGAGATTGGGCTGCTTGGTCACCAAGTAATTAAATCTAGAGCTTATCCCTTAAACCCTAGGTTTGGCCCCAAGATTCCTCAACTATATAAAAGACCCTAGTCCTTAGAATTTCGGCCACTCATCATTCCAAGGGAAGAGCCAAAATTTATACCTCCCCTCTCCTCCTTCAATTCATCTTCTTGGTAGCTTGGGTGTGATTCCATTAGATGTACAACATTTGTGGTGCTAGCTTCCAAGAGATCTACAACAAGGTATGTAATCCTAAAACCCATTTGTTTTTTTCGAAAATTGCCTAGGGTTTCTACAACAAGGTATGTAATCCTAAAACCCTTTTTGTGTTTTTCGAAAATTGTCTAGGGTTTCTTATTTGATGTTCATAGTTATAGGTTTAATAGTGAAAACATAGATCTTTAGGTTGCATGTGAACTTAAGAGTTTTTTGTTTTGCATAAAACATATCAGTGGTATCAGAGCTTTTGATTTGTTTTCAATTGAATTTCTATAATTGTTGAATTAGATCAATTAGGGTTTATGGACATTAAACCCTAAAAGGCATGAATTTCGACTAGGGTTAGGGTTTTTCGAAACCCTAACACGTTCCCCTTGGATTTTGAAATTTAGGGCTAGGGGTTTGAAACCCTAGCCTTCCTCCCCAAGTTTTTGAAAATAGGCAAGGATTTTAGGATTTCCAAATTTTGGTAATTATTATTTGAGTGAATTACACAAATGGTCCCTATGGTTTGGGGTAATTTGCACGTTTGGTCCCTAACTTATTTTTTTAACTCGGAAGGTCCATAATGTTTGTTTTTTTGCGCGTTGGGTCCCTGTCTTTCCTAAAAAGACTATTTTACTCTTGATTTTTTAATTTATTTAAATAAACACACCATCGGCTCCACTTCCACCTCACATTACCTTACCTTACCAACCACACCTTATTTAAATAAATTAAAAAATCAATGACAAAATAGTCTTTTTAGGTAAGACAAGGACCAAGTGCGCAACAAAAACAAACTGTAGGGACCTTCCGAGTTAAAAAAATAAGTTAGGGACTAAACGTGCAAATTACCACAAACTATAGGGACCATTCGTGTAATTTACTATTATTATTTTACTTGCCTAAAAAGAAATAATTAAAATTGGAATAAATCCTATACCCTAATTTTTGAAAATTAGAGGGTAAAGATTAGGATTAAATTATTTGATTAATTTAATTAGTTAATCCTTATCTAATTTAATATTATAGTTAAATTTTAAATTAATAGATAAATATTAAATTATTTGGTTTATTTTAAATTTAAATTAATAGTTTATTAATTTTCGAAATTTAAACTATAAACCTAGTAGTTTGAAAAGTTTTAAAATACACCTTATATATAATATTAGATGATTAATTACTATATGTATAAGAATCAGTCAGTCAAATCGCTAGTATGCCTCATTCACAAAGCTAGTCTATAAGGGGGTATAAGGAAATTGCCTATAAAATGGTAGTTGAATGGGTGTCCACTCTCACCCGCCGCTTCCTCGATTAGTGGAGGGTTGTTAGCGGAACAGATTTGATAGGAAAACTAAGTCTCATTAAAAGTATAATGCTATTAAAAATACTAGAACCATTTTATTTAAATCTCATATCTAGTTACTTTAGGAAAAATGTGAATTAGTATACTAACCCATGAAATTGCCCATTACACTTTATAAATCGTTAGTGGAGCATGTGTGGTTAACCAACACACTAATAAGGACTAATAAAGAGTTGCAATGGGTATCTCATTAATTATCATTGTTGATGGAGCGTGTGTGGTTTACCAGCACATCAGTTGAGATGATAAATGACAATGAGGTTACCAAACACATTTTCATGGTTATTCACATCTTGTTTGTGATCCTCGATATCCCAGTCACGAATAGAAGAGCATAATCTTCGGTATCCCAGTCACGAATAGTTTCAATGAATCTCAAAAGACCTAGGAATTTCATTTAATTTCATTGCTTTTATGGTCAAATTGGTAAATCGTCATTTACCTACCTTTATAAAATTTACAATTAGATTATGGCATCCCTTTTCTAAGTTGTGAATTATATAGTTGGGTCCTAGCCTTAATATTTTATTTTGGGTTACTATATTAAGGATTATTCTTGTCTAACAAAACTAGCTTCTTTTTATAGATGTCTACTTCAACTGATGCTTCTGGTTCCTCCTCCTCCAACAACCACCATAACTTCTCGGTGTTGCCTATCTGCTCAAAGATGACATTGGATGACACCAACTACAATGACTGGATGTGCAACATCAAAATGGCCCTTCGTTTCGAGAACAAGGAGTATGTCCTTGAAAAAGAACTAAATGAAATCGACGAAGAGAAGGTCATTCCTGAAGAATTAGCCTCCTACAATAAACATTATGATGATGCAACAAAAGTTGTTTGCATCATGGTCGCTACTATGACCCCTGAGCTGCAGAGATTTTATGAAGACTACTGGTCGTATGAGATGAACAAGGACCTTGTGGAAAAGGTACACAAGCGAGCTCGTCAAGAAAAATACGAGGTAGTCAAAGCCCTCATGGCTTGTAAGCTCAAGGATGGAGACTCTGACTGTGCCCATGTGTAGAGAATGCAACGATTCGTGGAGCACCTTGTTAGGCTAAATGTGCACTTTGATGAGGAGTTGGCTATTGACATAGTCCTAAACTCCTTACCATGATGAGGAGTTGGCTATTGACATAGTCTTAAACTCCTTACCAAGTTGTTATGATCAGTTCATCCTGACCTATCATTTGAACAACACTGAGACCACCTTGGCTTAATTGCACAACCTTTTGCAGACATCTGAAGCAGGAATGAAAGGAAAAGGTTTATCCTCCACTCCTGCTAGTGCTCCCGTTCTGGCCATTAGACAAGGAAATGGTAAAAAGAGGAAAGGTCCTCTCAAGCAAAACTGGAAGGGAAAGTCTCATGTCGGGTCATCCGGTAATGGCCTTAAAGGGATGTCCAGTTGTAACATACACGTTTTGAAATCGTGTTATATAATTATTAAAAGTGAATAATAATATGAAATATTATATGATATTGAGCGTTGAGTTCTAAAGGATAGTTTTTACTAGAAATGAAGTAAAACTATGTTTAGAATCGCTCGGAAAATATTGGAAGACTTATGAGATTCCAATCAAAAGTCAAATATTGAAATTTAACGAAAATATAAAATTTGAAATAAGTAAAATTTTATTATTGAAAGTTGTAAAGAATCTCGTTAGAAACATTTAGGCGAAAACCTCATCGAAATCCGAGTTATAACGAAGACGTTATGACCAATCAAAGATCCACGACAAAATCGGCACGGCGCCAAAAGACGTAAAAAGTGAGTTTTTTGATAAACTACTTTTTAGCCTTGGTGATCTAAACGAAAGTCGTAGTATTTGTTAAACCGAGAATTTTGATAAAAAGAACGCCCAAATCTGACTTTGTATGAGGAAGTTATGATTTTTCTAAGTTTCGGTATAGCAGTAGACAGCTAAAAACTCGAATTTTAGATCGAGTGATTTTTAGCCGACACAACCTAAACGAGAATCGAAGGTCTCGTCATTAGTAGTACAACGGTAAAAAGACTGACGAAAACGAACGTCAGATGAAGAAGTTATGAATTTTTAATGGATTTTCTTGTCCCGGTCTGTTAAAAATAATAATATTAAAAATAAAGTCAAAATTAACCGACGAAGTCTAAACGAGAGTTGTAGATTATATTTCCGCCTACGCGTGAATATAAAGAACGTCAAAAATGGAGCCCGTATGCAAAATTTCTGGATTTTAGAAAATTTTGGCTCAAAAACCGAGAAATAGTGGATAATACTGGGAATTTTCGCATGAACAGTACTGGCCACGTCACCCTCGCCGGAACTCGCCCCGTGTCCGATCTCGGTGAGTCAGTAGACGCGTATCGCACTCCCTCGCACCGAAGGCTGGTCCAACCTCCGTCCGACGCGTGTAGCGTCCGAAGTCTCGTTGTCCGACACATGCTTGCTTGCGAGCTGAGCCACCTGGGCCTCGCATCTGCTGCCGCGTGCACCCTTCTCAGCCCTCGGATCCGAGCCCTCTCACACTATAAATAGCATGCGAACCCTCCCGGGTATTTTTGGATTTTTGTCACTTTTTCACCCCAAATTTCATATTTTAGCTACTTTCACTTCCCCCGAAGCCCCGATATTATTTTTAACACCCGAAACACGCCCCGAAGTGCCCGAAGACCCCGAGAAATTTATCTTTTCGGTTTGAAGCTCTACCTTCGCAGATCCCGGTTTTCAATAAATCTCCCGGTTTTCAATAAAGGAAGTTATATTTAGAGCCGAAGTGCTGCCCAATTTACTATTTTAACCCCCGGTTATTTCACGGTGAGTTTAATATATAGGAACAATTGTATGTTATGTGTTATATGTGTTATGTGCTTTTCAGTGTTATTATTCCGGGTTATTTTCCCGTGTTATTTTTATTCGCTATTTTTAATAGCAAAGTTATACCTTTGGCCATGTGATCAGTGAAAGGACTTAGATTCACATTGGTAAGGTATGTAGCCTCTGGCCATGTAGAGCATGTCTCCGTAAGAGAATGACTTCTATTCTATGGCATTGGCAGAAGGTTAGACAGGGCTGAAAGCCTGAAATCTACCAAAATGTTTAATCAGAAAGTGTATGTCTTCTGTGCCATTTGGGCCGAAGCTTTATTGATGTATATCAAGTATGGAAATTGTTATGTCTCATTGATTGATATGGAAAGTTTGTCACATGATTCACACATGCCTTTGTTTTTCCTTGTTCCTCTTTGCTTCTGCCATATTGAAGTATATATATGGCATAACGTTATATTGTATATATTATTGAACTCACTAAGCGTCACCGCTTACCTTTTCAATGTTTAACAAATTTGCAGGAGATAAGTAACCAGTATAGTCATATACTGTTGGAAGGTTTAGAATAGTTGTAATATTACTTTTGTATTTAGGGATCATGTATGTATAAAAGTATAGTATCCTGGGTGGTTGTGTAATATATAACATTTTGTAATAGTCGGTTTGTATCCAGTCATTTGTAATCACTTTATCAATGTAAAATATTGTTTTTATGAATATGCAAGTAGCATGTTTTGGAGTAACTATATTGTCAAGTATGAAAGTTTGGGTCTTTCAATTATGGTATCAGAGCAATAGTTTAAGTGAACTAAATACCACAGATTGGTATTTAGACTTAAACTGTTGGACGTTCAATATATGAACTGGATTCATAATAATTATATGGATACAAACCATAGGAAATACTTAAGTGGGGTATTGGGTAGTGATAAACCCTAGTATTCTAAGATATTAAGTTACTTCAAAATTTTCAGAGAATTAGTTTAAGTGAACTAGGAATTTTGAGAATTTCTAGACTTAAACATGAGTTGTTAAGTGAAGATGATACGATATGTATCTGGTATACTTTAGGTTGAATACCTAATAGAGACAAGTACTAGAATATTAAGAGGAGATATGCCTTATATTCTAATATGTGCTAAATGATAAATGAATATAGCATGCCTTAGAGTGCTTATCTATAATTGCTATTATTTGAGAAAGTTTAAGGTATGTTGCCGACCTTGGTTTAGAAAATTTTATGTTCAGAATTCTAAGAATTTCGAAGTGATAAAGAGACTTATGATAGTTGACATCGATAAGTTTATAAATAAACGATCACGGGATATCGTAAAATAATAAATATGAAGTGTTATCGTAAATAGTGTATTAATACCAATAGAGTGGTACTATACATTTAAAGTATGTTTGATGATATAATAACATCTTTGGAAGAAAGATGTGCGTTTGAAACACGTTTGGGCGAGATAAATGTGTTGGTACAAATCCATGAAGTTGTTCCATCGATGTCCAGATTGAAGAAGTGATTGTTTATAGAGTCGGAATAACCGAAGCTGGTGATAAATACTTCGACAATATTGAAATTTATGTGGTACAAGATTTAGAAGAATTAAATGAAGATCAAAGGAAAGGCTAATGAAGTTTTCAGACTCAATAGGCCAAGACTTTGTGATGTAGTATGTAGTTCGAGTAGTAACCTTATACAAGATGTTCAGACTTAGTATTTAATAATACTGAGTGATGATTCACTTCTATCACATCCTTATGAAAGTTCCATTGTGTGTTAAGCCGACTTTAACATACATGATTAGGATGGTGAATTAAGTCATTTAGTAATAAAAGGTTAAGTAACTTACTTGTTTAAGTAAGGTAGAATGCTTAATTGAAGAAGCAATACACTTATAGTATTGTATGAGAAGAAATGTTGTAGTTAGGAATGACAGAGAACCAAGTTGAAGCTAGTAGAGCTTGTTGAGATGCAGCTATAATACAGACTTCTTAGGATAGACTCCTATGAAGTAGATTTAAAAGATACAACCATGAGAAGAAGACTTATTCAGATACAGGAATGACGATATCATGGAAGGATAATGGAATGAACAAATGTATATGGTGAATTACATGAGTTAGAAGATGATGCAAGTAGTTGGAAACCGTTTGTCTTTACACTGCTAGAGTAAATTTTGGGTGTAGTATGTCTTGCAGAGTAGACACTACCCTAGAAAGAATTTATATGAAGAATTGGAAGTAAAATTTCTATCGACCTATGAAAAAGTGTTAGAATATGCTAGATCAAGCATATACGTGAGAAGAATTCTAGAAGACGAGTCTAGGAAATCTAAATATGTTTGATAGAAACGCGAAAACCCTAGTTGAGTCTAGGAGAAATTGTTGTATGTATTTGTTTGAACACGTTCATGTGTGATAAGTTGCTTTGTCATTTTAAATGGTGACTTGGAAAACTACGAGACAATATTTGGGACGAGTATGAGTAGGTGTGAATGATAGTAGAGGCCTATACTATCGGAAGCACATGACTCACGCTTGGATCAGGGAAAGTCACAAGGTTACCAAGAAGCTAGTAAATGATTTCGTTTTATTCATGTGTGTCGTTACCTTCGTTTCGGTAATGACTAAGAAGATAATTATCGTTCAAATTTTAATGTCATAAAGAGTGGAATCCGATTAATATAAATCTACAAAGATAAAGTTGATTGGTTTAGAAAGCCATGTATTGAGTAATGACGAAACTTCAGTCGAGATGGTCGATAGAAATATAACGATCTTCATTAAAGAATTGAGCAACCATTAACTAGAGATGTTACATGTTATGAAGGCGATGAAGAATTTAGTTATTCATGAAAGGATTACGGTGTGAAATCCGTGATTTCGTAATCAATCGAAATATTCTGTCATTTGACAAAATTGATGTGTATGTCCGAAATCACGAGCAAGAATTAGAAATATGTGGTGCTATTCTTTCTGTTCCGAAGCATCCACGTATTGATCAAACTCTCTTTGTTTTCTCTATTCCATCAGCTCGATTTATTCGATCTGATTCTAATACAAGAGTTTGGTTCGTTATGTGTCTTGTGCGTTATAAAATCAAAGGTCATTAGAATATGACCATTCGAGTTGTTGTTATAGCAAAAGTAAAGACCTTATCTTGGGTTTAGTCTATAAACCAAGAAGGAGCAGGAGTCTGCAATGAGAATTGAGTTTTAACTCAAAAATTAGGATCGAAGGCCCAATAGAGAATGATGAGCGGGTGCAGGTTTGAGCACCGCTAGTAACTAAGAAGTTTGAAGAGTATGACAATCGTTTAGCAAACCAAAAGTTAAATATTGTACATTTTAGATTACCACAGAAGAAGTAAGTTAGGACTCGAATGTTGTGACTAGTAATTTTCTCGTAAACTTTAGATCTGCTCACATCTTATTTGATTGTGATGCCTCAGATTCTTTCGTGCCTTATAAATTCGCACATTCTTTTCAAATTGCTTGTTACGCAATTGTCCAATCATTTCATATAGATAACATAGGAAATATATCATTACTTGCTGATAAAGTCTATAGAGATAGTGTCATAGGAATTGAAGGTTATAATCTTCTTGCTAACCTAATTCCTATCTCTTTGCCCAACTTTGATATTATTCTCGGCATGGATTGGTTGTCAAAGAACCACGCAAAACTCTTGTGCTACAAAGAGATAGTATGCATCCCTATCGAAGAAGAGGATTTTATTTATGTCTACGTTGAAAATAATAACTTCTTTCTTAAAAACTCGTAAATTTATATCGAAGGGATATTCTACTTATCCGGCTAATGCAGTTGATATCTCAAGAGAGGGGAAGAAAATTGTAAATGATGTTTCCATTATTAATGAAAATATTGATGATCTTCCCGACGAATTGCCTGGACTACCCCGAATAGGCAAGTAGAATTCCGAATTGACCATATGCATCGTGCTACTCTAATTGCCAAAGACTGCTATATAGAATGATAGCATTTGGGTAATTGTCGACCAGCTGACTAAGAGTGCATATTTTCTCGCCATACGTACAACGGTTCTAATGGAGAAATATGCACAAGTTTACTTAGACAAAATTGTGGCGAGACATGGTGTGCCACTAAAGATTATTTCCGATCGTGATACTCGCTTCACTTCTCACTATTGGGCGAGTATGAAATGTGAATTGGGATCTCGAGTTGCTCTCAACACAGCTTATCATCCCCAGACAGATGGTTAGACGGAGAGAACAATCCAAACAGTAGAAGATATGCTTCGTGCATGTGTCTTAGAGTTCGGTAGTAACTGTGAACACCATTATGTTGGCATAATGTAGGACATAAAATACTTGGAGGCCCTGGATTGATTCAATATACCACTGATAAGATTCAATTGGTATGAGAAAGAATGAAAGTGACCCAGGATCGACAAAAGTTCTATGCAGAAAAGAGAAGATGACCCATAGAATTCCAAGTGGGTGATACTGAAGGTATCCCCGTGGAAAGGTATTATGAAATTTGGGAAGAAAAGGAGATTGAGTCCTAGATTTGTTGGAATTTTCAAAATTATCTAGAGAATTGGTCAACAAGCATATCGCTTGGAATTGCCTAAAGATTTGGCAAATATACATGATATATTTCATGTAAGATATCTACGTAAATACTTGAGCGTATATGATGAAACAATTCCATTATCTGAGGTGAAACTGGATGATAAGTTGAGTAGAAGAGATCGTAAATGAAAGAACGACTAATCTACGTAATAAAGAAGTGAAGTTGGTGCTTGTCAAGTGGAAACACCATCGAGGCCCAAATTATACTTAGGGAAAATAAGAATGAAATAAGAGCGAAGTATCCCCATTTGTTTTAATCGTTGTGATTTCGGGGACGAAATCCTCAAAAGGATGAGGTATTTGTAACATACACGTTTTGAAATCGTGTTATGTAATTATTAAAAGTGAATAATAATATGAAATATTATATGATATTGAGCGTTGAGTTCTAACGGATAGTTTTTTCTAGAAATGAAGTAAAACTATGTTTAGAATCGCTCGGAAAATATTGGAAGTCTTATGAGATTCCAATCAAAAGTCAAATATTAAAATTTAACGAAAATATAAAATTTGAATTAAGTAAAATTTTATTATTGAAAGTTGTAAAGAATCTCGTTAGAAACATTTACGCGAGAATCGAAGGTCTCGTCATTAGTAGTACAACGGTAAAAAGACTGACGAAAACGAACGTCAGATGAAGAAGTTATGAATTTTTAATGGATTTTCTTGTCCCGGTCTGTTAAAAATAATAATATTAAAAATAAATTCAAAATTAGCCGACGAAGTCTAAACGAGAGTTGTAGATTATATTTCCGCCTACGTGTGAATATAAAGAACGTCAAAAACGGAGCCCGTATGCAAAAGTTATGGATTTTAGAAAATTTTGGCTCAAAAACCGAGAAATAGTGGATAATACTGGGAATTTTCGCATGAACAGTACTGGCCACGTCACCCTCGCTGGAACTCGCCCCGTGTCCGATCTCGGTGAGTCAGTAGACGCGTATCGCACTCCCTCGCACCGAAGGCTGGTCCAACCTCCGTCCGACGCGTGTAGCGTCCGAAGTCTCGTTGTCCGACACATGCTTGCTTGCGAGCTGAGCCACCTGGGCCTCGCATCTGCTGCCGCGTGCACCCTTCTCAGCCCTCGGATCCGAGCCCTCTCACACTATAAATAGCATGCGAACCCTCCCGGGTATTTTTGGATTTTGTCACTTTTTCACCCCAAATTTCATATTTTAGCTACTTTCACTTCCCCCGAAGCCCCGATATTATTTTTAACACCCGAAACACGCCCCGAAGTGCCCGAAGACCCCGAGAAATTTATCTTTTCGGTTTGAAGCTCTACCTTCGCAGAGCCCGGTTTTCAATAAATCTCCCGGTTTTCAATAAAGG